>NC_138160.1:172505489-173105489 GCF_964165515.1 Mesoplodon bidens | reverse complement strand
CCATCTGTTTGTACTTCTATAATTTTTAAATGTCCTTCTTTATCTCTAGTAATATTTTTGTTTTAACATCCAATTTGTCTGGTATTGGTATAGCTACTCCAGTTCTTCTGTGGTTTTCATGGTATATTTTTTTACATCCTTTTTCTTTTGGCCTATTTGTATCTTTGTGTCATTTGTGGACAACAAATAGTAGGATCTTTGTTTTATTTTGTTTTATCCAGTCTCATATTTTCTACATTTTGATTGGATATTTTAATCCATTCATAGTTAATGTTATTGTTGCATACATGTCTACCTTTTGCTTTTTGTTTTCTATATGTCTCATACCTATTTTGTTCTTCTGTTTCCGCTTACTGCTTTCTCTTGCATTATTTTAACATTTTCTGGTGTAACATTTTAATTAATTTAATAATATTTAACTGTATTTTTTGTGTGATTTTCTTAGTGATTGCTAAGGCTTACAATACAGCCATACCTTGAAGATATTGCAGATTTGGTTCTACACCACTGCAATTAAACAAATATTGCAATAAAGCAAGTCACATAAAATTTTTTTGTTTCCTAGTGTGTATGAAAGGTATATTTACACTATACTGTAGTCTGTTAAGTGTGCAATAGCATTATGTCTAAAAATACAATGTACAGACCTTAATTTAAAAATATTTTATTGCTAAAACATAATAAGCATCACCTGAGCCTTCAGCAAGTCATAATCTTTTTGCTGGTGAAGGGGTTGAAATATTGCAAAAATTATCATGACACAGAGACGTGAAATGAGCAAATGCTGCTGGAAAAATGGCACCAAAAGGTTTGCTTGATACAGGGTGGCTGCAAACCTTCAATTTGTAAAAAGTGCAGTATCTGCAAAACATAATACAGTGAAGCACAGTAAAATGAGATATGCCTGTATAAATCTTAACTTATCAAAATTGACTCCAGATTTATATTAACTTAAATCAAGGATATGTAGAAACTTTACTCCTTTATAGTTTTACTCTTCCCCTTTTGTTGTATTACTATACATATTTTACATATATGTGTGTGTGTGTGTTACAAACCCAATAATACATTGCTATAATTATTAATTTACCTAATTTTATGTCTCTTTAAAGAATCCGAGGGAAGAAAGAAGAACGAGCATACAGTTATAGAGTTTATGTTAGCTTTCTCATTTGCCATCTCTATCTTTATGTCTTCCTGTGAATTTGTGTTGCCGTCTAATGTGATTTCCTTACCCAACCACCACCTTTGTGCTCTTATTATCATTATCAAATGTATTACATTTCTATGTTAATGACCCCAAAATACAATTATATACATATAGCTTTATGAAATTTCTCTTAAAATAAGTTAAAGCAAGGGAAGAGAGGGTGTATACATTATACTGTTTTTTGTAATTACCTATATAATTACCTTTACCAGAGCTCTTCATTTTTTCATGTGGATTCAAATTGCCATCTGTGGTCACTTGCTTCCAGCCCAAAGAATTTCTTTAATAAATCTTGTGAAGCAAGTCTGCAAGCAGCAAATTCTCTTATCTGGGAATGTTTTTACTATGCCTTCATTTTTTGAAGATAGTTTTACTATATAAGATTCTTAGTTGATGTGTTTTGCTTTCAGCATTTTGAATATGTTATCCACTGCCATCTGGTTACCATTGTTCCTGATGAGAAGTCTGTTGTTAATATTTTGGAGTTCCCTTTTGATGATTCATTTTTCTTTTTCTGGTTTCAAGATTTTTCTCTTTGTCTTTGTCTTTCAATATTTCGACTATGATGTGTCTGGGTGTGTATCTCTTTGCATTTCTTCTACTTGAAGTTCTTGAGCTTCTTGGATGTTGTGTTAGCTTCCTATTGCTGCTGTAACAAATTACCACAGATTTAGGGCTTAAAACAACACAAATTTATTCTCTTATTGTTCTGGATGTCAGAAGTCTGAAATGAGTCTTATAGGGCTAAAATCAAGATACCATCAGGGCTAGTTCCTTCTGGAGGCTCCTGGGAAGAATCTGTTCCCTGTCTCCTCTAACTTCTGGAGGCTACAGATATTCCCTGGTTTATGGCCACAGTAATCCAATCTCTTGCTATTGTCATATCTCCTACTACTCACTCTGACTCTCCTGCCTCCCTCTTATAAAGACCCTTGTCATTACATTGGGCCCACCCAAATAATCCAGGGTAAATCTCCCTTTCTCAAGATCTTTAATTTAATCATTTCTGCAAAGTCTCTTTGCCATACAAGATAATGTTCTCTGAGAATTAGGGTGAGGACATATTTGGGGAGGCCATTCTTCAGCTTACAAGTGACGTGTCAGTTACTATTTTTCACCTAATGTGGAAAATGTTCATCAATGATTTCTTCTAACATTTGTTCTGTTCCTTCCTCCTTACCTACTGGTATCCATGTTATGCATATGTTGCCCTTAATGGTGTCTTAACATTTCTTGGAGGCTCTGTAAGTTTTTCTTCACTCTTTTTTCTTTTTTTTTTTTTTTTGCGGTACGTGGGCCTCTCACTGTTGTGGCCTCTCCAGTTGCGGAGCACAGGCCCTGGACACGCAGGCTCAGCGGCCATGGTTCACAGACCTAGCCGCTCCGCAGCATGTGGGATCTTCCTGGACCGGGGCACGAACCCATGACCCCTGCTTCAGCAGGTGGACTCTCAACCACTGCGCCACCAAGGAAGTCCCACTCTTTTTTCTTTATTCCTTCAGATTGCACATCTCTCTTCAAGACTGATGATTATTCTTCTACTTCAAATCTACTGTTGACTTCTCTAGTAAATTTTTCTTTTTGATTATTGTTCCTTTTAGCTCCATAACTTTATTTGATTCTTTTTCATGATTTTTATCTCTATTGATATTATCTGTTTGGCCAGACATTGTCATCAGTTCTTTGAACATATAATAGCTGCCTTGACATCTTTGTTTACCAGAATGTTAGTGGTATAAATATACCGGCCCTTTCACAGGCAGTTTCTATCACCTGTTTCTTTTTCTTGTGTATCAGTCACACTTTACTGTATATTTATATAGATTTTGTTAAAACAGGACATTTCAGATAATATATTGTAGTTACTTTGAATACTGACACCCCCCCCCCCCCCGAAATGGGGCTTGTTGTACTGTTTGCTTGTTCACTTGTTTAGAGACCTGGCTGGTCTAGTTCAGTGAAATCTATTTCCCCTGCAATATAGCCTCTGGTGTTGCTCCATGGAGTTAAGAGTCTTGGGAATGTGTGCAGTCTCCCTGTCCACCAGGATGACTGTGGTTTTAGCTGGCTCCCTTTGTCTCTGTCTCCAGTCTCCCCATCAAGTTTTTGGCTGGTCTGCCTCTACTGGTCTCACACCCAGCTGTTAGCCTCCACTAACTGCTAGCTGACTCCTCCAATGTTTATAACAACCCTGTGACATAAATTGCCCCACAGTCTGATCCAGTTAAAGTCAAGCTCCTTGGTAGGGTCAAGGGTGTTGCCAGTCTTTGAGGCTTGCTCCACCCATCCCCTAGGAAGAACTTTTGTGCTATGGAATAGGAGTTGTGTGTAGGGGTGGTGCGCAGGAGCAGGTATTGCTTTCCAGTTCCTGACACTGCCCACTATGGAGCTTCCACAGCTCAGAGCCAGGGAGGAGGGGATCTGCATATGTTCACTGGCTGTTGAATCTACCCAGAATAGTTCTTCTGCCCCAAGAAGCTGGTGGAGATGGGAGTTGCAACTCTGCTGCTAAGACCACCAAAATAGCTTCCCCAGTACACAAAGCTGTTTTGGAAAGAGTTTCTGCACTCTTCACCAGGCACCCACTCAGATCATCCCTACATGGTGGAAAGTGAGGGTGGGAAGATGGATGTTGCCTGGCTGCCACCACCCACTCAAGATAAGCCTTCTGTAGCATTGAGCAATGGAAGATAACATCTGCTGATGTTCACTGGCTGCCAGACCCATCCTGAATAGTTCTTCTATACCATGGAACTTGAAGAGATGGGAAATGCAACCTGGCTGCCTACCAAACTGAAACAGCAAGACAGAGATGTGAGGGAATGGATGCAGTCCCTAGCTCGAATGCCAGTCTCCCATTTACTGAGTTTCCATAGATTTTTTAAATAAATATTTCTCAATTTGTTGTAATCCCTTTGATCAATATCTAGTCTTTAAATGTTTATATCTGCAAATTTTGGCCAGGCTAATAGATGTCTCTCCAGGGGAGAGGTTTCCTTAGGCTCCTCACACCACCATTCTGGAAATCTTACCACATTCTTTTTATTGCTGAGTAGTATTCTTTTGTATGGATGTACTAGAATTTGTACAATCATTCACCCATTGAAGGACATTTAGATTATTTCCAGTTTTTTGCTATTATGAGTAAAGCTGCTATAGACATTCACATATAGAGTTTTGTGTGAACAAAAACGCTCATTTCTCTGGAATACATGTGCAAGAGTGCAATTTCTGGCTTGTATGGTAAGTGCCTGTTTAATTTGGGAAGAAACTGCCAAACTATTTGCCAGAGAGCCTGTGCCATTTTACATTCTCACCAGCAATCTTTGAGAGGCCTAGATTCTCAATATCCTCACCAACATTTGGTATTGTCACTATTTTTTAAAATTTTACCTGTTATATTAAGTGTGTAGTGATGTCTTATTCCCCTAATAGCTAATGATGTTGAACATCTTTTCATTTGCTATTTACCATCAATTTTACCATCCCTTTGATAAAATGTCTTCATGTCTTTTGCCCATTTATAATCAGATTGTTTGTTTACTGTTGAGTTTTGAGAGTTCTTCATATAGTCTAGGTGTGAGTCTTGTGTCAGATATATAATTTGTAAATGTTTTCTCCAAGTCTTTATCTTGTCTCTTTATCCTCTTGGCGTGGTATATCATAGAGCAAAGGCTTTTAATTTTGATTATGTATAATTTATTAATTTTTCCTTTTATGGATCATACTTTTGGTATCTCATCTACGAACTGTTCACCTAGCTTTAGGCCCTGGAGATTTTTCTCCTAAATTTTTTTAGCTTTTAAAATTTATTCATAAACCCGTGGTCAATTTTGAAATAATTTTTTATGAAGTATAGAGTTTGGTTTACATTTTTTTTACCTTATGTATGTCTAATTGCTCCAGCATCATTCGTTGAAAGACTATACTTACCCATATTTAATTTGTCGGAAATTAGTTGGGCTTATTTCATTGGTATATTTCTGTTTGTCTATTTTATTCTAGTGATCTATGTGTCTTCCCTCCACTAATATCACACTGTCTTGATTATTGCAGATATTGTAGTAAACCTTAACATTGGATAGAGTAATTCCTCTCACTTTATTCTTCTTTAAAAATTTTTTTTAGGTAAGCAAAAGAGCCATTGCCTTTCCATATAAATTTTAGAAGAAGCTTATTTAGGTCTACAAAAATTTTTTTTCTGGTATTTTGATAGGAATGGTGTTAAATCTATAAATCATGTCCAAAATAATCCCTGGGGCTTAGGTTTTATGGATTTTACTCCCATGATTATTTATGTTATATGGCACAGTTGACCTTAAGATAGGAAGATTATCCTGAGTCTGACCGAATCACATGAACCCTTGAAAAGCAGAGAGCTTTTCCCAGCTGATAGCAGAAGGAAAAGTCAGAGAGATGCAAAACACAAGGATTTGATGCACTGCAGCTGACTTGAAGATGGAGGAGCCATATGATGAGGAATGTCGGTGACCTCTAGGAGCTGGAAGTAGCCCCTGGTCGACAGCCAACAGGTAAACAAGGACCTCAGTTATACAGATTCAAGAAATTGAATACTGCTAACAAGAATAAGCTTGAAAGTGAATTTTTGCCCAGAGCCTCCACATGAGAACTCAGTCTGGCTGACAAGTTGATTTTGGCTTTGTGCAGAGAATTCAGCCATAGCATTCTGAACTTCTGACCTAGTGAAACTGAGAAAATGTATATATGCTTTTATTTAAGCTGATAGGTTTGTGATAATTTGTTATGCACCAATAGAAAACTAATGCAGATTTTGGTACCAAGCATGAGCTGGTGCCTTAATAAGTACCTAAATGTGGGGTGGGTTTGAAATCTGGCAGTGGGTGGTGGCTGGAAATATTTTGTAGAGTATAATGGGAAAAGACTAGATTGTATAGAAGAAAAATATAGGAGCAAAGTGGATGTTGAGAATGCTGCAGATGACTGGAAGAAGGAGGATCCTTGTTATGTAGTGGAAGAATACTTAGCAAAAATTGTTACCAAACTTCAAGAGGAGGCCTGGTTTCTACTTATTGCTACAGGAAAAATGCAAAAAGAGAGATAAATTGAGGGAAGATCTGTTAAACAAAAAGACACCAGGGCTTGATGATTTTGAAAATTCTCATCCATGCTGTTGCTTTTATCAGTAGTTTTCCCTTTACATTGCACAGTAGTATTCTGTCATATCAATGTACCACAGTTTGTTCATGTATCTGTCAGTTATAGGACATTTGGATTGTTTACTCTTTTGGCAATTATGAATAAAGCTATAAACATTTATGTACAGGTTTTGAACAAACACAAGCTTCCATATCCTTTGCATAGATAACTAGATGTGGGGTTTCTGAGTCATATGGCAAATGCACATCTAACTTTACAGAAGACTATCAACTGATTTCAAAGTGACAGTACCATTTTGCATTCCCACCAACAATGGTTCAGAGTTCCAGTTGCTCCACATCCTTGCCAGCACTTGGTAATATCAATGGTGTTGTATATATAGCAGTATCACATTGTTGTTTTAATATGCATTTTCCTAATAACTAATGATGTTGAGTATCTTTTCACATGCTTAATTGCTATACATATATTTGATGAAGTGTCTTGAAATATTTTTGTTATTTTCTTATATTAAGTTTTGAGATTTTTATATATTCTGGATATGTCACCTATCAGACATGTGTTTTGCAATTACCCCTACCCTCATGGATCATCTTTTCATCATTTTGCCAATTTCTACAAAAAAGCTTGCTGGGATTTTTATGAAGATTGTATTGAATCTATAGGTCAATTTAGGGGAAGCAGCTATTCTTAAGCAATCCTTAATCTTCTAGTCCATGAATGTAGTATATCTCTACATTTATTTAGGTCTTCTTTGACTTCCTTTATTATACACATCATTCAGCATTTAGATATTACACACTTCTCTATATTTATACCTATGTACCTTATGGTTTTTAGTTACTATTACAAGTAGTATTTTTAAAACTTTCAGTTTCCAATTGCTCATTGCTATTATGTAGAAATACAGCTGATACTTGTGTACTGACCTTGTATCCTGCAACCTTGCAAGCTCATTATTTCTAGTGGCTTTTTTTTTTCTTAAAAGTTTTTTTGATCTTCTTGACTGTAACACACACAAAAAGTGACAGTTCCCCCAGGCTCCACCAGGAGTAGAGGAAGAGCAGAGGACAAGAGTGCAGAGATTTCTTTTTCCAGGCCTAGGCTTGTGAAAACCGATGGCCAAGTGTTAGTCCTAAGCAGGGCCCACAAAGGGGCTGTATTCCTAGTCAGCCCTCTTGAGTCTGGAGCATCAGCATCTCCAAGAATTCATTTATATTTAAAAAATACGGGGAGGGAAATCCACTGTTACTTGTTGAATTGGAAAGAATAGACCCCATGGTCTGAGGGAGCATCCACAGTCACTTGATTTTGCTGGCCGTTGCTCTCCTCAACCGAAAAAGAGGAAGGCACAGGGGTGTACTGGGAGATGTAAGCTCCTTGCATAGCTGCAGCTGTTGGCATATATGTGCCCTTTCTGCTCAGGGAGAGGTGGCCCAGTTGCTGGGTAAGAGATCCCATCATGGAGGCAGGCTGGAGGGAAATGGGATGATCCATTACTGGTGTCAGAATTGAACCTGAAGGCTGTATGCGATATGACTGGTGGTGCATCCAAGATGGGTTAGGTACTTATAAGAGGAGATTTCTGAGTTACTCTCTGATATGAAGACACAGGAGATGGAAGATATGGGGACAGTGCAGGCTGAGCAAGCACCTTGTTGGGGGTGATGTTATAAGGAGCTGAGTAAAACCCATTCTGAAGAGCTGTGGTGGGGTCATAGGTCAAAGCCATACCACGCATGTCTGCATTCCTTGACCAGGCTGTCCATTTTGCATAAAATTTCCTTGGTTCTGTCATTTCTTTGGACCCCCATCAGCAAATTTGCAAAGCAAAGAATCAGATGGGGCTGGTATGCCAGGAGGTGTCTTAATATATTTTCCAAAGTGGGTGATGATAGCTTTACACTTCTCTGTGGGGGCTCCATCCTTGCAAAGCCAACCCCTCTGCTGGTTCCACTGGTATCTCGAAGGATTCGAGTGGAGATAACCTGACCAAAGGACTTTAGCATGCCTTCCAGTTCTTGCTCATCCGTTGACAATGGGAGGTTTGAGATGTATAAATTTGTGGGGTTCTGCTCCTGTTGCTTTGCCATCTGTGCGTGTACGCCACTGGTTTTCAGTGCTTTTACAGCTTTCTGTGTGGCTGAAGGGCTGTCAAAGTCCACAAAGCCATAGCCTTTGTACTTGTTTGTGGTCTTGCCCAGTATGACCTTAGTGGAGACAAACTTGCCGTATGGCTGACACAACTTGACTAGGTCCTGGTCAGTAGTGCTTGGCTGCAATGCCCTGATGTAGAAGTTGATTTCACTCAACTGGTCATTTACAGGTACTCCCACTGCTGCTGTTAGGGGTACCGTTGACTGAACTTGATGGTGCCATTTGCTAAGACAATGGCACATATGACCAACCTGAAATTTATGCCCAAGCCGAAGTTCACAGAGTTGGGATGTTTGTTCAAACTGTCTCTGAGCAAAACCGCATGCTGGAGTCTAGGTGTTTGTTCTACCTCCATGCCGCACTGTGAGGTGGGGTACTGAGGGCCGCATCTGGCCTTCGAATGTCGAAGCTCACTAAGAGACCTCTTGAACAGAGCTCACTCTTATCTGAGTGTAGAGAGGTACCGCTCTCCCCTCTCTCCGAGAATTCCATCATTCTGACGCTGATGCGTCCTCAGCCTTTGCAGCTGTCCCACCTCAGCGTTCCCGCCCTCAGCCTCTAGTAGCTTTTTGATAAATTATTTGGAATTTTCTACATGGGCAACCATGTGAATAGAAATGGATTCACTCCTTACCTTCTCTTTTTATTTCTTTTCCTTCTTTTGTTACACTGGCCAGGAACTCCAGGACAACGTTGAATAGGAGTGGTAAGAGTGGACATCCCTGTCTTCTTTCTGATCTTAAGAGGAAAGCCTTAACTGTGATGTGAGTGGTAGGTGGCTTTCTCTTTCACCCAAGAATCCTCTAGAAGTTGTGGGGTTTTTTTTTTCTAGGTTTAGAGATGTTTTGGAAAAGCCCCACATTTTATTATTGATTTTGAGCTTTAAGCCATTGTAATCAGTGGACATGACCTGTATTATATAAAAATTTGGGACTTGTTGAGATATTGTTTGTAGTCTATTATAGGCTTTTATTTGAAAGACCTTCTACCTATGTTTTAAAAGAATGTGTATTCTCTCTCTCCAGAGTTCACAGTTATAAATCTTAATCCAACATTCAATAAGAATAGTATTTTTCTTCATCTATCTGTAAATGAACATTCCACTTTGCAAGCCCAAACTCCTTGTTATGTAAAACTAGATCTCACTTAGTCCAGGAGTCATCCCCATCCTGGGAAGGATGATGACTTTGGTTATGCCAAGGCATTGACATGGGGATATCTCATCTTTGGTCATCATTCATCTTGCAGATGTGCATGGACTTTAATGGGACTCTGGTCATTGGCTCCTGTCCCTTCCTGGATTGACCTCCTGATCCAAAACACATGGCTCCCACTTTCACTAGTCTCTGGGCTCCATTCAGCCTCTCAGAGATATATCCTCCTGGGAAATTTGAGCTGCTCTCAAGCCCACCACTGATATGCTCAACACCAATACGCTCCCTATACCCATAGGGAAACTCTGGTTTTGATGCTTTATGCCTACTTATTCAGGAAAAGGGAGTGTATTTCCACTACAGCTCTCATGTCCAACACTTTAGTGGGGGTCTGGCTTCCCAGAACAACAAGGCACAGGGCCCTTTTTTTTTTTTTTTTTTTTTTTTTTTTGTGGTATGTGGGCCTCTCACTGTTGCGGCCTCTCCCGTTGTGGGGAACAGGCTCTGGACGCGCAGGCTCAGCGGCCATGGCTCACGGGCCCAGCTGCTCCGCGGCATGTGGGATCTTTCCGGACCGGGGCATGAACCCGTGTCCCCTGCATCGGCAGGCGGACTCTCAACCACTGCGCCACCAGGGAAGCCCCACAGGGCCCTTTTGAGAGCTGTTTTGAGATGTATCTCTCTTGCTTCCCCTCTGTCACCTGCCCCTCAAGTTCAGACAATCTTTCCATACTCTGAGGGTAGAAGGGAAGACAATTATTTTAATTTTGAAAGAAAATAGATTTTTATATTAGACATATAAACATTTGGTGAAAATATAGTTTTATTCCCTTCATAAAGATTAGATTAAATTTTTTATTGTGATGAAATAGACATAGTATAAAATCTCTTTTAAAACATTTAAAGTGTACAGTTCAGTGGCATTAAGTACACTCATAGCATTGTGCAGCCATCACCACCATCAATCTCCAGAACTTTCTATTTTCCCAAACTGAAACTCCGTCCACATTAAACTAACTCCCCGTTTCCCACCTCCCCCTGCCCTTGGTTACCACCACTCTACTTACTGTCCCTATGAATTTGCCTGTTCTAGGGATCTCATATAAGTGGAATCATACAGCATTTGTTCTTTTGTGTCTTGCTTATTTCATTCAGCAAAATGTTTTCAAGGCTTATCAATATTTTAGAATGCATCAAAATTTCATTCATTTTTAAGACTGGGTCTAAACTGTTGTTAAAGACATTCACTGAATTCTGAACTTTGATTTTTGTGTTTTTCATTTTTGGTTCTCTTTTGAATCTTCTATGTCAAATTTATAGTTTCCAGTTGTTGCAGAAATTTACATGTTTGGTTTTATCCCCTTGAACATAATAAGGACATTTGTTTTATAGTTTACATTTGTCTTACTGATAATCCAAGTATTTGTATTTCTTCAGGTCTGTTTTTCTTTTTAAAAAATATATATAGTGTTTAAAATCCTTTGGTGGGAATAATAGCTTTCAGTTGCTATTCTACCTGGAATTCTATACCTTTGCCTGGTATAACTTTTTATATTTTGAAGGTATTTTGAAAGTCTGGAATGAGATTCAGAATTAGTTTATTTATACCGGATGAGTTCTTTTTAGAAGGACTGACAGACTAAATTAAAACAAAGAAAAAGAGAGAAAGAAAGGAAGGAAGAAAGGAAGGAAGGAGGATGGAAGGGAGGGAGCAAGGGAGGGAAGGAAAAAAGGAAAAGAAACCCTTAGAATGGAATCTTCAATAATTTTTCTTTTGTTTGTTTGTTTCAAATATACTTTTCGTGTTTTGGTGTTTTCTGCATGAAACTTATGCTGTTTTATCAGCATTGTTTTACAATCCAAACATTTAGAAGGGAAATAATGTTTATATATAATGAAAATAACATTTATTATCTTCTATTCCAAAGTATCTCCACCCTTTGAGGGCATTAGTATCTTCTTCATTACCTACTAAAGAATACTGTTTATTCTATTCCTATGTTATTTGCCTTCATCTGTCTAAATAGTTTATATCTAGTTGAGTGCAACCTATTTATAAACTTGGAAAACTTACAATTCAAAAAAATTTGCTTAATTATTCCCATTTGATTGCTTTAGAACAGAGGAAAATATTTTGACAGTATGGCCTGTGTATCTTATCTAACCCTTCACCTTTTACTTATAAATAAAGTTTTATTGAAACACAGCTGCGCTCATTTCTTTATATATTGCCTAAGGCTGTTGCCCTATAGTGGCAGAATTGAGCAGTTGTGACAGAGAAAGTGTGACACACAAATTGTAAAATATTTTTTTATCTGGACCTTCACAGAAAAAGTTTGGAGACCCCTGCTTTAAAGGCTTGCTGTCCACTAAATCTTACTAATTGTGGAGGTCTGATTGTTTCCTTTCCCAGATTTTTCTTTTTTTTATAGAAGTATAGATGAATTACAATATTATATTAGTTTCTGGTGTACAACATAGTAATTCAATATTTTTATAGATTACACTCCATTTAAGGTTATTACAGATTAATGACTAAATTTCCTGGGTTTTACAATATGTCTTTGTTGCTTATTTATTCCATACATTGTAGTTTGTATCGCTTAATCTTATACAACTATCTCACCCCTCACCCCTTCCCTCTCTCTACTAGTAACCACCATTTTGTTCTCTATATCTGTGAGTCTGTTTTGTTATATTCAGTACTTTTATTTTGTTAGATTCCATATACAAGTGATAACACGGAGTATTTGTCTTTCTCTATCTGACTTATTTCACTAAGCATAATATACTCTAGGTCCGCCCATGTTGTTGCAAGTGGCAGAATTTCATTCTTTTTTATGGCGGAGCAATAGTCCACATCTTCTTTATCCATTCATCTGTTGATGGATACTAAGTGTGCTTACATATCTAGGATATTGTAAATAATGCTGCTATTACCATTGGTGTGCATGTATCTTTTCAAATTAGTGTTTTTATTTTCTTTGAATATATAGTCAGCAGTGGAATTACTGGATCATATGATAGTTCTATATTTAGTTTTCTGAGAAACGTCCATACTGTTTTCCATAGTGGATGCACCAATTTACAATTCCACCAAGTGTACTAAAGTTCCCATTTCTCCACAGCCTTGACAATATTTATTATTTGTAGACTTTTGATGATAGCCATTTTGACAGGTGTGAGGTGATATCTCATGGAGGTTTTGCTTTGCATTTCTCTGATCATTAGTAAAGTTGAGCATTTTTTTCATGTACCTGCTGTTCATCTGTATATCTTCTTTGGAAAAATTTCTATTCAGTCTTCTGCCAATTTTTAAATTAGATTCTTTGTTTTCTTGATATTGAGTTGTATGAGTTCTTTATATATTTTGGATATTAACCCTCATTGGTCATATCATTTACAAATATTTTCTCCCATTCAGTATGTTGTCTTTTTGTTTTGCTGATGGTTTCCTCTGCTGTGCAAAAGATTTTAAGTTTAATTAGGTCCCATTTGTTTATTTTTGCTTTTCTTTCTTTTGTCTTAGGAGACAGATTTCAAAAAATATTGCTACTATTTATGTCAAAGAGTGTTTTGCCTGTGTTCTCTTCTAGACGTTTTATGGTTTCAGGTCTTACATTTAGGTCCTTAATCCACTTTAAATTTATTTTTGTATATGAGATAAGGAAATGTTCTAATCTCATTATTTTACATGTAGTTGTCCAGTTTTCACAGCACCACGTGTTGAAGAGACAGTCTTTTCTCCATTGTACATTCTTGCCTCCTTTTTCATCGATTAATTAACGATAAGTGTGGGTTTATTTCTGGGCTCTCTATTCAGTTCCATTCATCTGTGTGTCTGTTTCTGTGCCATGATGTTTTGATTACTGTTGCTTTGTAGTATAGTCTCAAGCCAGGGAGTGTGATACTTCTAACTGTGTTCTTTTTTCTCAAGAATGCTTTGGCAATTCAGGGTCTTTCTGTGGTTCAATATAAATTTTAAGATTATTTGTTCTAGTTCTGTAAAACTGTCGTGGATATTTTAATAGAGATTGCATTATGTATGTAGATTGCTTTGGTAGTATGGATATTTTAACAATATTAATTCTTCCAACCCAAGAACATGGGATATCTTTCCATTTCTTTGAATCATTTTAAATTTCCTTCATCAATATTTTATGGCTTTCAAAGTATAGGCTTTTCACCTTCTTGGTTAAGTTTACCCTAGGTATTTTTTTGATGCAATTTTAAACGGGATTGGTTTTTTACTTTCTCTTTCTGATAGTCATTATTATTATGTTGAAAAGCAACAGATTTTTGTATATTAATCTTGTATCTTGCAATTTTATTGAATTCACTTATTAGTTCTAAACATTTTTTGGTGGGGACTTTTTCTTTTTCTTGTCTGATTGCTGTGGCCTGGACTTCCAATACTATGTTAAATTGAAGTGGCAAGAGTGGGCATCTTTGTCTTATTTCTGAATTTAGAGGAAAGACTTTCAGTTTTTCACAGTCGAGAATGATGTTAGGTAAGATTTTGTCATAAATGTCCTTTCTTATATTCAGATATGTTTCCTCTATACAAACTTTGATGAGAGTTTTTATGATAAATCTATGTTGCATTTTGTCAAATGCATTTTCTGCATCTATTGAGATGATCATGTGATTTTTATCCTTCTGTTTATTAATGTGGTGTATCACATTGATTGAATTCACCTTGTGAATATTGAATCATCCTTGCATCCCTGGAATAAATCCCACTTGATCATGACATATAATCTTTTTTACACACTGTTGGATTTGGTTTCAGTATCTTTTTTTTACATTGATAAGCACATGAAATAGCCCTTACTATCGTTTCTGTTAATAGTATATAACAGATTATCCAGTTGTTAATGATTTAGTTCACATTTCAATTTGGATTTTTAAAATGTATAACATTTCTTCAATTTCCAGATATTTAAGAAAATAATTTATCTCTTATTTTCTTTAAGAAAATTATTTTTTTAATTTGATTTTTATTTTATATTGGAGTATAGTTGATTTACAAAGTTGTGTTAGTTTCAGGTGTACAGCAAAGTGATTGTTACACATATACATATATCCATTCTTTTTCATATTCTTCCCCATATAGGTTATTACAGAATATTAAGTAGAGTTCCCTGTGCCATACAGTAGGTCCTTGTTTGTTATCTATTTTATGTATAGTAGTGTGTATATGTTAATCCCAAACTCCTAATTTATCTCTCCCCCCCAATGATGTTTCCTCTTTGGTAACCATAAGTTTGTTTTCGAAGTCTGTGTGTCTGTTTCTGTTTTGTAAATAAATTCATCTGTATCATTCTTTTTTCAATTCCACATATAAGTGATATCATATGATATTTGTCTTTCTCTATCATACTTCACTTAGTATGATAATCTCTATGTCCATTCATGTTGCTGCAAATGGTATTTTTCATTCTTTTTATGGCTAATATTCCATTGTATATATGTACCACATCTTCTTTATCCATTTCTCTGTTGATGGACATTTAGGTTGCTTCTATGTCCTGGCTATTGTAAATAGTGCTGCAGTGCACACTGGGGTGCATGTATCTTTTCAAATTATGGTTTTCTCCAGATATATGCCCAGAGTGGGATTGCTGGATCATATGGTAACTCTATGTTTAATTTTTCTAATGAACCTCCATACTGTTCTCCATAGTGGCTACATCAATTTACATTCCCACCAACAGTGTAGGAGGGTTCCCTTTTCTCTGCACCCTCACCAGCATTTATTGTTTGCAGACTTTTTCATGATGGCCATTCTGTTTGGTGTGAGGTGATACCTCATTGTAGTTTTGATTTGCATTTCTCTAATAGTTAGGGTTTTTGAACATCTTTTCAAGTGCTTTTTGGGCATCTGTCTGTCTTTTTTGGAGAAATGTATATTTAGATCTTCTGCCCACTTTTTGATTGGTTTGCCTTTTTTAAAAAAATTGAGCTGCATCAGCTGTTGGTATATTTTGGAGATTAATCCCTTGTTGGCTGCTTCATTTGTATTTATTTTCTCCCATTCTGTGGGTTGTCTTTGTTTATAGTTTCCTTTGCTGTGCAAAAGCTTTTAAGTTTAATTAGGTCCCATTTGTTTATTTTTGTTTTTATTTTCATTACTCTAGGAGGTGGATCCGGAAAGATATTGCTGAGATTTATGTCAAAACGTGTTCTGCCTATGTTTTCCTTTAAGTGTTTTATAGTATGCAGTCTTAAATTTAGGTCTTTAATCCATTTTGAGTTTATTTTTGTGTATGGTGTTAGAGAATGTTCTTATTTCATTCTTTACATGTAGTTGTCCAGTTTTCCCAGCACCACTTACTGAAGAGCCTGTCTTCTCTCCATTGTATAGTCTTTCCCCCTTTGTCATAGGTTAACTGAGAGTAGGTGCATGTGTGTATTTTTGGGTTTTCTACCCTATTCTATTAATCTATATTTCTGTTTCTGTGCCAGTACCATGCTGTCTTGATTACTGTAGCTTTGTAGTATAGTCTGAAGTCAGGGAGCCTGATTCCTCCATCTTCATTTTTCTTTCTCGAGATTGCCTTGGATATTCAGGGTCTTTTGTGTTTTCATAAAAATTTTAAAAAATGTTTGTTCTAGTTCTGTGAAAAATGCCATTGGTAGTTTGACAAGGATTGCATTGAATCTGTAGATTGCTTTGGGTAGTATAGTCATTTTGACAATATTGATTATTCCAATCCCAGAACATGATATCTCTCCATCTGTTTGTATCATCTTTGATTTCTTTCATCAGCGTCGTATAGTTTACAGAGTACAGGTCTTTTATATCCTTAGGTAGATTTATATCTAGATATTTTGTTCTTTTTGATGAGATGGTAAATGGGATTGTTTCCTTAATTTCCCTTTCTGATCCTTTGTTGTTAGTGTATAGGAATGCAAGAGATTTCTGTCTATTAATTTTGTATCCTGCAACTTTACCAAATTCATTGTTGAGCTCTAGTAGTTTTCTGGTAGCATCTTTAGAATTTTCTATGTATAGTATCATGTCATCTGTAAACAGTGACAGTTTTACTTCTTTCCAAATTGGATCATTTTTATTTATTTTTCTTCTTTGATTGCCATGGCTAGGACTTCCAAATCTATGTTGAATAAAAGTGGTGAGAGTAGACACCCTTGTCTTGTTCCTGATCTTAGATGAAATGTTGTCAGCTTTCCACCCACTGATACCAGTGTTAGCTGTGGGTTTGTCATATATGACCTTTGTTATGTTGAGGTATATTCCCTCTATGGCCACTTTCTTGAGAGTTTTTATCAGAAATCGGTGTTGAATTTTGTCAAAATCTTTTTCTGCATCTATTGAGATGATCATATGGTTTCTATTCTTCAATTTGTTAATGTGGTGTAGCACACTGATTGATTTCTGGATACTGAAAAATCCTTGCATCCCTGGGATAAATCCCAATTGATCATGGTGTATGATCCTTTTAATGTGTTGTTGGATTCCGTTTGCTAGTATTTTGTTCAGGGTTTTGTGTCTATGTTCAACAGTGATATTGGCCCATAAATTTCTTTTTTTATGATATCTTTGTTTGGTTTTGGTATAGGGTGATGGTGGCCTCATAGAATGACTTTGGGAGTGTTTCTTTGTCTTCAATTTTTCAGAAGAGTTTCAAAAGGATAGGTATTAACTCTTCTCTAAATATTTGATAGAATTTACCTGTGAAGGTTTGCTAATATTTTGTTGAGGATTTTGCCTCTTCATTTATCAAAGATACTGGTAATTTTTTTTGCAGTGTCTTTGTCTGGTTTTGGTATCTGGGTAATGGTGGCCTCATTTATTTTTGATTTTACAATTTCTTGGCTATTAATCTTTGTACTAGCATATTTAAGTGGTTGATCCTCAGCTTTTACTATGTATTTGGTTTTTAAAAAAATTTATTGGAGTATTGTTGATTTAAAATGTTGCATTAGTTTCTCTGTACGGCAAAGTGACTCAGTTATACCTACACATATATCCATTCTTTTTTTAGATTCTATTCTCATATAGGTCATTACAGAGAATTGAAGCTATAAACTTCCCTCTTAGAACTGCTTTTGCTGCATCCCATAGGTTTTGGATGGTTGTGTTTTCTTTGTCATTTGTCTCTAGGTATTCTTTTATTTCCTTTTTTATTTCTTCAGTGATCCATTGCTTGTTTAGTAACATATTGTTTAGTCTCCATATGTTTGTGGGGTTTTTTTTAGTTTTTTTCCCCCTGTAATTGATTTCTGATCTTATAGCCTTGTGGTTGGAAAAGATATTTGATATGATTTCAGTTTTCTTAAATTTACCAAGGCTTGATTTGTGGTTCAAGATGTGATCTATCTTGGAGAATGTTCCATGTGTACTTGAGAAGAAAGTTTACTCTGCTGCTTTCAGATAGAATGTTCTGTAGACATCAATTAAGTCTATCTGATCTAATGTGTCATTTAAGGCTTGTGTTTCCTTATTAATTTTCTGTCTGGATGATCTGTCCTTTGGTGTAAGTGTGGAATTAAAGTCCCCCACTCTTACTGTGTTACTTTCAATTTCCCCTTTGATGGCTCTTAGCATTTGCCTTATATATTGAGGTGCTCCTACATTGGGTGCATATATATTTACAATTGTTATATCTTCTTCTTGGATGAATCTCTTGCTTATTATGTAGTGTCCTTCCTTGTGTCTTGTAACAGTCTTTATTTTAAAGTCCATTTTGTCTGATATAAGTATTGCTACTCTAGCTTTCTTTTGATTTCCATTTGCATGGAGTATCTTTTTCCATCCCCTCACTTTCAGTCTGTATGTGTCTCTAGATCTGAAATGGGTCTCTTTTAGACAGGATATATATGGGTCTTGTTTTTGTATCCATTCAGCCAGTCTATGTCTTTTGGTTGGCACATTTAATCCATTTACATTTAAGGTAATTATCAATATGTATGTTCCTATTACCATTTTCTTAATTGTTTTGGGTTCATTTTTGTCGGTCTTTTTTCTTCCCTTCCTCTTTTGTTCTCTTCTCTTTGGTTTGATGACCACTTTGGGTGTTGTGTTTGGGTTGCTTTTTCTTTTGTGTGTGTGTGTATCTACTGTAGTTTTTGGGTTTGCTGTTCACATGAGATTTTGATTCATCTGTCTCTATATATACAAGATTGTTGTAAGTTGCTGCTCTCTTTCCCACCCAAAGAATTTCCTTTAGCATTTGTTGTAAAGCTGATTTGGTGGTGCTGAATTCTCTTAGAGTTTCTTGTTGGTAAAGCCTTTGATTTTCCATTGAATCTGAATCAGAGCCTTGCTGGGTAGAGTATTCTTGGTTGTAGGTTTTTCTCTTTCATCACTTGAAATATATCCTGACACTCCATTCTGGCCTACTGTGTTTCTGCTGAACAATCAGCTGATAACCTTATGGGCATTCCCTTGCTTGTTATTTGTTGTTTCTCCCTTGTGCTTTTAATATTTTTTCTGTCTCAAATTTTTTTGTCAGTTTGATTAATATGTGTCTTGACATATTCCTCCTTTGGTTCATTCTGTATGGGATTCTCTGCACTTCCTGGACTTGAGTAGTGTTTCCTTTCTCACGTTAAGGAAGTTTTCAGCTATAATATGTTCAAATATTTTCTCAGGCCCTTTTTCTTTCTCTTCTCCTTCTGTGACCCCTATTATGCAAATGTTGATGCATTTAATATTGTCCCAGAGGTCTCTGAGACTGTCCTCACTTCTTTTCACTCTTTTTTCTTTATTCTGCTCTGTGGCATTGATTTCCACCACTCTGTCTTCCGGCTCACTTATTCGTTCTTCTGCCTCTGTTTCTCTGATATTGATTCTTTCTAGTGTATTTTTCATTTCAGTTATTGTAGTATTCACCTCTGTTTGTTTGTTCTTTAAGTCTTCTAGTGCCTTGTTAAACATTTCTTATATCTTCTTGATCTGTGCCTCCACTCATTTTCCAAGATTTTGGATCATCTTTCCTATCAGTACTCTGAATTCTTTTTCAGGTAGATTGCCTATCTCCTCTTCATTTAGTTGTTCTTGTGTGTTTTTATCTTGCTCCTTTTGCAACATATTTCTCTGTCATCTCATTTTGTCTAACTTTCTGTGTTTGTGGTCTCCTTTCCACACGCTGCAGGATCTAGCTCCTCTTGTTTCTGGTGTCTGCTCCCTGGTGGGTGAGGTTGATCCAGGGGCTTGTGTAAGTTTCCTGGTGTGAGGGACTGGTGCCTGCCTTCTTGTGGGTGGAGCTGGGTCTTGTCCCTCTGATGCGCAGTGCCGTGTCAAGGGGTGTGTTTTGACATGACTTTGAGCTCAGTACAACTTTAGGCATCCTGTCTTCTGATGGATGAGGCTGTGTTTCTATCTTGGTGGTTATTTGGCCTGAGGCTTTCCAGCTCTGAATCCTGCAGGGTGTTGGGTGGGGCTGGACCTTGGTGCCAAAATTTGGACCTCTGGGAGATCTCACTCCAATCAATATTCCCTGGGGCTTTCACTACCAGTGTCCTTGACCTCACAGTGAGCAATAGTCAACTTTCACCTTCCCAGAAGATCCTCTAAGACCCCTAGGTAGGTGTAGCCCAGGGTTCTATGGAGGTACTGCTTTGTGCTGGGTCCCAGTGCAAGTGAGACCTTGTGTGAGCCCTCCAAGAGTGGAGTCTCTTTTCTCCCAGCCCTGTGGAGCTCCTGAACTCAAGCCTTGCTGGCCTTCAATCCTAAATGCTCTGGTGGTTCTTCTGCCTGATGCCAGCCCCTCAGACTGTCTTGGAGGACTGTTTTATGTAAGAACATCCTTGTGTAGCCTGTGTGGGTTTAACACTTTTTGGTGCAAGTGTTGTTTTTATTATAGATGTCTGCCGCCTCTTTCCTCAGTGTATGCTGGCCATTATCCCCTTTATAGGAGGTGTGACTGATGTTGTGAGGACCAGAGCCTGCACTGGATATTGAGCAGGGCCTCCCCTTTGCTCTGTGGTTGTCACTGCCCTGTCAGAGGAGGGGCCTGCTCCTTAGATGTTGAAGTATAGGCCCCCAGTTCGGTTTCTTAGTTGTGTTTCTGATCTGCGGTGTGAGGTAGGTGGGATTGGAGCACTCCCACCGGGAGGGAAGCCACTGAGTATTCCTCCTCTGGAGCTGTTCACCTGTGGGTGTGCTCTGTTGTGTCACCTTTCACCCATTGTGTGAGCTCTCAGATTACACTGCTGTTGGCATTGCCTATGGCCCCACCTTAACTATGGGTATGCCGGCAATTGGCCCTGGTGTCTCTCAGACGTTTTCACCAGGCCACCAGTAGGTATAGAGGGAACTTACCTCAACATGTTTTCCTCTAAGAGTTTTATAGTGTCTTGCCTTACATTTAGGTCTTTGACCCATTTTGAGTTTATTTTTGTGTATGGTGTTAGGGAGTGTTCCAATTCCATTCTTTTGTATGTAGCTGCCAAGTTTTCCCAGCAGCACTTATTGAAAAGGCTGTCTGTTTTCCATTGTATATTCTTGCATCCTTAATCAAAGATAAGGTGACCATATTGCATGGGTTTATCTCTGGGCTTTCTATCCTGTTCCATTGATCTATATTTCTGTTTTTGTGCAAGTACCATACTGCCTTGATTACTGTAGCTTTGTAGTATAGTCTGAGGTCAGGGAGCCTGATTCCTCCAGCTCCGTTTTACTTTCTCTAGATTGCTTTGGCTCTTTGGGGTCTTTTGTGTTTCCATACAAATTGTGAAATTTTTTGTTCTAGTTCTGTGAAAAATGCCATTGGTACTTTGATAGGGAATGCATTGAATCTGTAGATTGCTTTGGGTAGTATAGTCATTTTCACAATGTTGATTCTTCCATTCCAAGAACATGGTATATCTCTCCATCTGTTTGTATCATCTTTAATTTCTTTCATCAGTGTCTTATAATTTTCTGCATACAGGTCTTTTGTCTCCTTAGGTAGGTTTATGCCTAGGTATTTTATTCTTTTTGTTGCAATGGTAAATGGGACTGTTTCCTTAATTTCTCTTTCAGATCTTTCATCATTAGTGTATATGAAGGCAAGGGATTTCTGTGCATTAATATTGTATCCTGCTACTTTACCGAATTCAGTGATTAGCTCTAGTAGTTTTCTGATAGCATCTTTAGGATTCTCTATTTATAGTATCATGTCATCTGCAAACAGTGACAGTTTTACTTCTTCTTCTCCAGTTTGGATTGTTTTTATTTCTTTTTCTTCTCTGATTGCTGTGGCTAAAACTTCAAAAACTATGTTGAATAATAGTGGTGAGAGTGGACAAGCATGTCTTCAGTTTTTCACCATTGAGAAGGATGTTTGCAGTCGGTTTGTCATACATGGCCTTTATTATGTTGAGGTAAGTTCCCTCTATACCTACTTTCTGGAGATTTTTTTTTTTATCATAAATGGGTGTTGAATGATTTCAAAAGCTTTTTCTACATCTATTGATAAGATCACATGGTTTTTCTCCTTTAATTTGTTAATGCGGTGTATCACATTGATTGATTTGCATATATTGAAGAATCCTTGCATTCCTGGGAAAAACCCCACTTGATCGTGGTGTGTGACCATTTTAATGTGCTGTTGGATTCTGTTTCCTAGTATTTTGTCCAGGATTTTTGCATTTCTGTCCATCAGTGATATTGGCCTGTACTTTTTTTGTGTGTGTGTGACATCTTTGTCTGGTTTTGCTATCAAAGTGAGTTTGGGAGTGTTCCTCCCTCTGCTATATTTTGGAAGAGTTTGGGAAGGATCGGTGGTAGCTCTTCTCTAAATGTTTGATAGAATTCGCCTGTGAAGCCATCTGGTCCTGGGCTTTTGTTTCTTCGAAGGTTTTAAATCACAGTCTCAGTTTTAGTGCCTGTGATTGGTCTGTTGATATTTCCTATTTATTGCTGGTTCAGTCTCAGAAGGTTGTGCTTTTCTAAGAATTTGTCGATTTCTTCCAGGTTGTCCATTTTATGGGCATATAGTTGCTTGTAGTAATCTCTCATGATCCTTTGTATTTCTGCAGTGTCAGATGTTACTTCTTTTTCATTTCTAATTTTGTTGATTTGAGTCGTCTCCCTTTTTTCTGGATGAGTCTGGCTAATGGTTTATCAATTTTGTTTATCTTCTCAAAGAACCAGCTTTTAGTTTTATTGATCTTTGCAATTGTTTCCTTCATTTCTTTTTCATTTATTTCTGCTTTGATCTTTATGATTTCTTTCCTTCTGTTAACTTTAGGGTTTGTTGTTGTTGTTGTTCTTTCTCTAATTGCTTTAGGTGTAAGATTAGGTTGTTTATTTGAGATGTTTCTTGTTTCTTGAGGTAGGATTGTATTGCTATAAACTTCTCTCTTAGAACTGCTGTTGCTGCATCCCATAGGTTTTGGGTCATCACGTTTTAATTGTCATTTGTTTCTAGGTACTTTTTGATTTCCTCTTTGATTTCTTCAGTGATCTCTTGGTTATTAAGTAGTGTATTGTTTAGCCTCCATGTGTTTGTATTTTTTACACATTTTTTTCCTGTAATTGATATCTAGTCTCATAGCATTGTGGTTGGAAAAGATGATACTTGATATGATTTCAATTTTATTAAATTTCACAAGGCTTGATTTGTGACCCAAGATATGATCTATCCTCGAGAACATTCCATGAGCGCTTGAGAAGAAAGTGTATTCTGTTGTTTTTGGATAGAATGTACTATATCAATTGAGTCCATCTTGTTTAATGTGTCATTTAAAGCTTGCATTTCCTTATTTATTTTCATTTTGGTTGATCTGTCCATTGGTGAAAGTGAGATGGTAAAGTCCCCTACTATTATTGTGTTACTGTCGATTTCCCCTTTTATGCCTGTCAGCATTTGCCTTATGTATTGAGGTGCTCCTATGTTGCGTGCATAAATATTTACCATTGTTATATCTTCTTCTTGGATTGATCCCTTGATCGTTATGTAGTGTCCTTCTTTGTCTCTTGTAATAGTCTTTATTTTACAGTCTATTTTGTGTGACATGAGAATTGCTACTGCAGCTTTCTTTTGATTTCCATTTGCATGGAATATGTTTTTCCATCCCCTCACTTTCAGTCTCTATGTGTCCCTAGGTCTGAAGTGGGTGTCTTGTAGACAGCATATATATGGGTCTTGTTTTGGTATCCATTCAGCCGGTCTATGTCTTTTGGTGGGAGCATTTAATCCATTTACATTTAAGGTAATTATTGATATGTATGTTCCTATTCCCGTTTTCTTAATTGTTTTGGGTTTGTTATTGTAGGTCTTTTCCTTCTCTTGTGTTTACTGCCTAGAGAAGTTCCTTTAGCATTTGTTGTAAAGCTGGTTTGGTGGTGCTGAATTCTCTTAGCTTTTGTTTGTCTATAAAGGTTTGAATTTCTCCATGGAATCTGAATGAGATCTTTGCTGGGTAGAGTAATCTTTGTTGTAGGTTTTTCCCTTTCCTCACTTTAAATATGTCCTGCCACTCCCGTCTGGCTTGCAGAGTTTCTGCTGAAAGATCAGCAGTTAACCTTCTGGGGATTCACTTGTTTTTTTTTTTTTGTTTTTTTTTTGTTTTTTTTTGTGGTATGCGGGCTTCTCACTGCCGTGGCCTCTCCCACCACAGAGCACAGGCTCCAGATGCACAGGACCAGCGATCACATCCCACGGGCCCAGCTGCTCCGTGGCATGCGGGATCCCCCCGGACCGGGGCATGAACCCACGCCCCCCCACATCAGCAGGCGGACTCCCAACCACTGCGCCACCAGGGAAGCCCTCCCTTGTATTTTATTTGTTGCTTTTCCCTTGCTCCTTTTAATATTTTTTCTTTGTATTTAATTTTTGATAGTTTGATTAATATGTGTCTTGGCATGTGTCTCCTTGGATTTATCTTGTATGGGACTCTCTGTGCTTCCTGGATTTCATTCACTATTTCCTTTCCCATGTTAGGGAATTTTTTGACTATAATCTCTTCAAATATTTACTCAGACCCCTTCTTTTTCTCTTCTTCTTCTGGGACCCCTATAACTCGAATGTTGGTGTGTTTAATGTTGTCCCATAGGTCGCAGAGATTGTCCTCAATTCTTTTCATTCTTTTTTCTTTATTCTCTCTGCAGTGGTTATATCCACTATTTTATCTTCCAGGTCACTTATCTGTTCTTCTGCCTCAGTTATTCTGCTCTTGATTCCTTTTAGAGAATTTTTAATTTCACTTATTGTGTTGTTCATCATTGTTTGTTTGCTCTTTAGTTCTTCTAGGTCCTTGTTAAACGTTTCTTGTATTTTCTCCATTCTATTTCCAACATTTTGGATCATCTTTACTATTATTACTCTGAATTCTTTTTCAAGTAGACTGCCTATTTCCATTTGTTGGGTCTGGTGGGTTTTTACCTTGCTCCTTCATCTGCTGTGTGTTTCTCTGTCTTCTCATTTTTCTTAACTTACTGTGTTTGGGGTCTCCTTTTCGCAGGCTGCAGGTTCATAGTTCCCGTTGTTTTTGGTGTCTGCCCCCAGTGGGTAAGTTTTTTTCAGTGGGTTGTGTAGGCTTCCTTGTGGAGGGGACTAGTGCCTGTGTTCTGGTGGATGAGGCTGGATCTTGTCTTTCTGGGCAAGACCGCATCTGGGTGTCTGTTTGGGGGTGTCTGTGAACTTATTATGATTTTAGGTAACCTCTCTGCTAATGGGTGGGGCTGTGTTCCTGTCTTGCTAGCTGTTTGGCATGGGGTGTCCAGCACTGTTGCTTGCTGGTTGTTGAGTGGAGGTGGGTCTTAGCGTTGAGATGGAGATCCCTGGGGGAGCTTTTGCCACTTGATATTATGTGGAGCCAGGAGGTCTCTTTAGGACCAATGTCCTGAACTCGTCTCTCCCACTCAGAGGCACAGGCCTGACACCCGGCCAAAGCACCAAGACCCTGTCAGCCACAGAGCTCATAAGAAAAGGGAGAGGGCTTCCCTGGTGGCGCAGTGGTTGAGAGTCCGCCTGCCGATGCAGGGGACACGGGTTCGTGCCCCGGTCTGGGAGGATCCCACGTGCCGCGGAGCGGCTGGGCCCGTGAGCCATGGCTGCTGAGCCTGCGCGTCCGGAGCCTGTGCTCTGCAAGGGGAGAGGCCACAGCAGTGAGAGGCCCGCCTACCGCAAAAAAAAAAAAAAAAAAAAAGAAAAGGGAGAAAAAAGAAAGAAAGAAAGAAAAGATAAATAAAAAGAAATATAAAATATTTTAAATATTATTAAAAATTTAAACATTAAAAAGTAATAAAAAAAGAAAGAGCAACCAAACCAAAATACTAATCCAGCAATGATAACAAGTGCTAGAAACTATACTCAAAGAAATAAACAAATAAACAAATCAGACAGATAGAACCCTAGGACAAATGGTAAAAGCAAAGCTATACAGACAAAAATCACACAAAGAAGCATACACATACACACTCACAAAAAGAGAAAAAGAAAAAAATATATGTATCTATATATATTTTTTAAAATGGAAGAGAGCAACGAATGCAATAGACAAATCTACCAATGGTAATAAACTCTAAATATGAAACTAAGATAAACATAAGACCAGAAACCAGTCAGTTTCATATAGCAAAGCCCAAGTCTACAGTTGCTCCCAACGTCCACTGCCTCAATTTTGGGATGATTCGTTTTCTATTCAGGTATTCCACAGATGCAGGGCACAGCAAGTTTATTGTGGAGATTTAATCCGCTGCTCCTGAAGCTGCTGGGAGAAATTTCCCTTTCTCTTCTTTGTTTGCACAGCTCCTGGGGTTCAGCTTTGGATTGGCCCCGCCTCTGTGTGTCAGTCGCCTGAGGGCGTCTGTTCCCGCCCAGACAGGACCGGGTTAAAGTAGCAGCTGATTAGGGCACTCTGGCTCACTCAGACCAGGGGGAAGGAGGGGTACCAAATGTGGGGCAAGCCTGCAGCAGTGGCAGAGGCCGGCGTGACATTGCATCTGCGTGAGGTGTGTCGTGTGTTCTCCTGGGGATGTTGTCCCTGGATCACGGGACCCTGGCAATGGCGGGCTGCACTGGCTCCCGGGAGGGGTGGTGTGGATAGTGACCTGTGCTTGCACACAGGCTTCTTGGTGGCTGCAGCAGCAGCCTTAGAGGTTCATGCCCATCTCTGTTGTCCTCAGTGATAGCCATGGCTCACGCCCATCTCTGGAGCCCGTTTAGGCAGTGCTCTGAATCCCCTCTCCTTGTGCACCCCAAAACAAAGTTCTTGCCTCTTAGGCAGGTCTAGACTTTTTCCCAGACCCCCTGCCCGCTAGCTGTGGTGCACTAGCCCTCTTCAGGCTGTGTTCACACAGCCAACCCCAGTCCTCTCCCTGGGATCTGACCACCAAAGCCAGAGCTTCAGCTCCCAGCCCCCACCCATCCCGGTGGGTGAGCAGATAAACCTCTCAGGCTGGTGAGTGCTGGTCGGCAGTCATCCTCCGTGCAGGAATCTCTCTGCTTTGCCCTGTGCATCCCTGTTGCTGCTCTCTCCTCCGTGGCTCCGAAGCTTCCCCACTGCCCATCCCTTGTCTCCACCAGTGAAGGGGCTTCCTAGTGTGTGGAAACTTTTCCTCCTTCACAGCTCCCTCTCCGAGGTTCAGGTCCCATCCCTATTCTTTTGTCTCTGTTTTTTCTTTTTTCTTTTGCCCTACCCAGGTACGTGGGGAGTTTCTTGCCTTTTAGGAAGTCTGAGATCTTCTGCCAGCGTTCAGTAGGTGTTCTGTAGGAATTGTTCCACATGTAGATGTATTTCTGATGTATTTGTGGGGAGGAAGGTGATCTCCACATCTTACTCCTCCATCATCTTGAAGCTCCCCTCTAGTTTAATAGCATTTTGTTGAGAATTTTTGTGTCTATATCATAAAAGATAATGATCTGTAGTTTTCTTCTGATGTTTTTATCTAGTTTTGATGTCAGAGAAATTCTAGCCTCAAAGAATGAATTAATAAATGTTCTCTCCTCTTCTATTTTTTAGAAGAGTTTGTGAAGCGTTGGTATTGATTTTTTAAAATTTTTATTGGAGTATAGTTGTTTTACAGTGTTGTGTTAATTTCAGGTGTACAGCAAAGTGAATCAGTTATACATATACATATATCCACTCTTTTTTAGATTCTTTTCCCATATAGGCCATTACAGAGTACTGAGTAGAGTTTCCTGTCCTATACAGTAGGTCCTTATTAGTTATCTATTTTATATATAATAGTGTGTATATGTCAATCCCAATCTCCCAGTTTGTCCCTCTCCCCCTTTTCACCTGGTAACCATAAGTTTGTTTTCTACATCTATAACTCTATTTCTGTTCTGTAGATAAGTTCACTTGTACCCTTTTATTAGATTCCACATATAAGCGATATCATGTGATATTTGTCTTTTTCTGTATGACTTACTTCATTCAGTATGACAAACTCTAGGTCCATCCATGTTGCTGCAAACGACATTATTTCATTCTTTTTTATGGCTAATATTCCATTATATATCTGTACCACATCTTCTTTTATTCCTCTGTCAATGGACATTTAGTTTGCTTCCATGTCCTGACTATTGTAAATAGTGTTGCAATGAACATTGGGGTGCCTGTATCTTTTCGAATTATGGTTTTCTCAGGATATATGCCAGGAGTGGGATTGCCGAATCATATGGTAGCTCTTTTTTTAGTTTTTTAAGGAGCCTCCATACTGTTCTCAATAGTAGCTGTACCAATTTACATTCCCACCAACAGTGTAGGAGGGTTCCCTTTTCTCCACACCCTCTCCAGCATTTACTGTTTGTAGAGTTTTTGATGATGGCCATTCTGACCAGTGTGAGGTGATACCTCACTGTAGTTTTGATTTGCATTTCTCTAATATTTAGTGATGTTGAGCATCTTTTCATGTGCCTCTTGGCCATCTGTATGTCTTCTTTGGAGAAATGTCTATTTAGGTCTTCCACACATCTTTTGATTGGGTTGTTTGGTTTTTTTTTATATTGAGCTGCATGAGCTGTTTGTATATTGGGGAGATAAATCCCTTGTCGGTTGCTTCATTTGCAAATATTTTCTCCCATTCTGGGGGTTGTCTTTTTGCCTTGTTTATGGTTTCCTTTGCTGTGCAAAAGCTTTTAAGTTTCATTAGACCCCATTTGTGGTTTTGTTTTTGTTTTTGTTTTCATTACTCTAGGTGGTGGATCAAAAAAGATCTTTCTGTGATTTATGTCAGAGGGTGTTCTGCCTATATTTTCCTCTAAGAGCTTTATAGTAGCCAGCCTTACACTTAGGCCTTTAATCCATTTTGAGGTTATTTTTGTGTATGGTGTTAGGGAGTGTTCTAATTTCATTCTTTTACATGTAGCTGTCCAGTTTTCCCAGCACCACTTATTAAAGAGACTGTCTTCTCTCTATTGTATATTCTTGCCTCATTTGTCATAGATTAGGTGAGCATAGGTGTGTGGGTTTATCTCTGGACTTTCTATCCTGTTCCATTGACCTATGTTTCTGTTTTGTGCCAATACCATACTGTTTGCATGACTGTAGCTTTGTAGTATAGTCTGAAGTCAGGGAGCCTGATTCCTCTATCTCTGTTTTTCTTTCACAAGATTGCTTTGGCTATTTGTGATCTTTTGTGTTTCCATACAAATTAAAAAGCTTTTGTTCTAATTCTGTGAAAAATGTCATTGGTAATTTGATAGGGAATGCATTAAATCTGTAGATTGCTTTGGGTAGTATAGTCATTTTCATAATGGTGATTCTTCCAATCCAAGAACATGGTATATTTCTCCATTTGTTTGTGTCATCTTTTATATTTCTTTCATCAGTATCTTATAGTTTTCTGAGTACAGGTCTTGATTTTTATGTCTGATAGAATTTACCATTGAAGACTTTGGAGCCTGGACATTTATTAGTGGGAAATTTCTACTAATTCAATCTCTTTATTTGTTGTAGATCTATTCATATTTTCTATTTCTTCTTGAGTTAATTTTAACAAATTGTTTATATAAAGGAAAAGAAAAAAATTTTAATATATTATGTACCACACAATGAAATAACAAAGTTTGACAATATAGTAGAACAAAACAATACTGTTTTATATCTGATATTTCATGTTTTGATATTTGGTTCTAGTTTAGTCATTGGTACAAATTTTGTTTTATTGGTTTATATTAAATATGTCTAATAAAAATGTGATTTTCTAGTTTTCAAAAAGAAAAAAGAAATTGTTCAGTCCGTCTACATTATCCCATTTGTTGGTGTAGTTGTTCTTGGTTTCCCTTATAATCTTTTTTATTTCTTTAGGGTTGGTAGTGATGACTTTGCTTTCATTCCTGAGTTTAGTAATTTGAATTTTCTCCCATTGTTTTTCTTGGTCAGTCTAGCTAAATCACATGGATTCTTTAGGGTTATCAATAAGAATTTAAAGTCATTCTTTCCCAATTCTTCAGGTTATTTTCTCCTATCTGATGTTGGGCTAATAATTTCATAACAGGTTATTCAGTGAATTAGTTGCTTCATGGGGAATGCATCTGGGATTTTCCCTTAAGAATATGATGAATACTATGCATCCATAAATTCTTTTTTTAAAGTGTTTTAATGAGAAATGCATTGTACATTTAATGTAGTGTCATCATTACCCTTATTTCTATAGTGATGCAATTTTGGTTCTTCTATCATCCTTTCAATGAGAAGAGAAAATGCATCTGTGGTCCCCCCTCTTAAGTTGGGAGGGAAGTCAGTGTTGTCATTCTAACACACTGTGGTGTCATTTAAAGGTTTGCTGCACAGAGTTCCTCTTCTCATTTCAGGCTGCATTACTTGGTTCTCACAAGATTCCTGTGACTACATGTATAGATCCCATTCGTGTATATGCAAAGGAATCATGGAGTCCTGATGTCACAAAGTCAAATGAAGAAATCCTAGGGCCTCTCAGTTCATAAACCTTTGAGGAATCTATCAGTACCTTAGGGGCAATTATCATTCAGTAGAGACTATTTTCTCTTACATCCAGTCCGTGGAAATCTTGCATCCCATAAGTGTGCTTCAGGACCACCACCCTTCAAGGCTTGCCAGATCCATGCCCTGCCTTCAGGGCTGTCTGAAATCCTGAACTCTCTCCCTCAATCCCTCACCAGACCCCCAGGCTGGAGCACTCACTCCTATGGATGGCCCTGACTCTTCAGACAATCCATGAGATTGGTAGAAAACAAACAGCAATTTCGAGAAGAAAGCCCACCCTATTTGAAAAGGCAAGGGCCAGAGAGGGATGGTGAAGCAGCCTGGGAAGGAGGGTCTTGGGAAATTTGTATGAACCTTTCATATCATGGTAAAGAGACAAGCATAGTCACCAGGTGATGAATTTGCCCACAGGGCTAAGACCTATATTTTTAGTGGGTTAGGTGGAACAGATGGATAGGGAGACAACTCTTGCTGTCATACTGACCCATTCAATATGGCTGGCAACATTAATGAAACATAAGAATATGGCATGTTTCCATTTATCCTTGAGCAATTTGGGCCAGATCATCATTCTGATTTGTAGCTGTTTTCTGTAAGTAGAGCACCCTGGGAAGAAGGAGAGTTTGCTTTCAGCTGGAAAAAGAGTGGGCTTGCCTGTCTTCCACCCTCACAACTCAGTCCCCAGGATTTCATGGCCAAGTGCCCAGTGTGGCTTTGCTGGGAACCAACCAAGGTCTGGATCTGGCCAGCTTATGAGCTGTCTCTTTCCATATGTTCCTGCCCTAAAGACATGTCTCACCTCTCCTCACCTCACCTAACTGAGCTGCAGAGTCCAGGGGTTATGATTCTGTGCATGCAGAGTTACCAACACCATCCTGCAGAGCTGGAAGCTCCACAGGACAAAGGAGAACTGAGGAAGAGAGGACATTTGGAAGCCTTTCTGTCCACAGACCTTCAGGCCAGGGATGCCCATGGCTGCAGTTCCCACACCTTTGGACCACTGTGTTATAATGAATCTTGCAGCCCTAGGCAGTTATCACTAGCTCTAGGCCTCAGGATTCTGGCCTTTTCTACTTTCACTTCCTTGCCCCAGGTAAACCCTTGCAGAGACTTTCCCATAATCCAGACCAGAGCGTGCAGTCATATTCCTGGGGTCAGTGACTAGTGTCCCATACTTAGACCCAAATGCAAGCTTCTATTTGGTGAAAGCAGTCCCTTAAAGAACTAGGGCCTTTGAAAACCATTAGCTTTCCCTTCTCATTTCTTCTACAACCATCTACCCACACTCCTTGGTGGCACTCATTTCACAAGAAAACTTTGTTCTATCATCTTGACACATAGCATGTTACCTTGGACACTTCCTAGGTAAAAACTCTAAAATTTGTTAAAAAGAGCACCAGGATACATGTGCATTTCAATCTCCTAGAGAAACTCTGAACTTATGGCTGTTAGAAGAAGGGCTAAGAGCTAATGGACTAGAGGAACACTTTCTTTCATTTCTTCAAGCCCCAGTGGAAAACATGAGGTGTAACCAACAAAACAGGCATAATCATCATTGAGCATAAATGGATGTAAACACACTAGGGCAACATGCATTCACGTACCAAGTCTTATCCATGCACCTGTGTTTCATGGTGGAGACAAAAGTGCTTAAATTCTCACTTCTTGAAAATGAAAGCACCAACAAGCATAGTAACAATCATGGCTGAAGTTGACAGGGATCAGTGCTGAGCTAGAGAGTCAGGTGAGGAGATCCAAAGCAATGAGAAATAGAATCGTGATAACACTCTTTGTTATTCCTGATTTCAGAGTAAATGCCCTAGCTTCTCCCCATTGTCAAATAAAATGGTGATAGCATCTTTTCCTATTCTCGATTCTAGAATGAATTTTTCTAACTTCTCCCCAACGTCAAATTGAAGGGTGACAACATCCTTTTCTATTTTCAATTTTAGAGTGAATGCTCCTAGCTTCTCCCAATATCAAATAAAACAATGATAGCATTCTTTCCTATACCTGATATCTAGTTTCTCCCCTGTGTCTTATATGATGGTAATAGCACCCTTTCCCATTCCTGATTTTAGAGTGAATACCCTAGCTTCTCCCCAGTGTCAAACAGAACTATGATAGCATCCTTTCCCATTCTGATTTTATAATAAATGGTTAAAACTCCTCCCCAATTATAATGATGTTTCCTACAGGCTTTGTTGGTGGTGGGGGGTATTTTTGGATACTCTCCATAAAGTTAGGAAATTTCCCTTCTGTTTCCACTTTACTAAGATTTTTATTCATGTGTTTATAATGACCATTATTAAATGTCTTCTCTATTGAAATGAGCTGTCTCTCTTTTATTCTATTAATGAGATTGTTACTCTAATAATAATTCTATTATTTATATCATTACATTCCTGAAATAAAGAAAATGACAGAGGAAATAACTGTGTCATATATAGATAACCTGGGTTCTACACTGAAAAGCCAGAAGAATCTAAAGAAAAATTATTCTAGTTGTAGAAAAACTTAGCAAATTGACTGGATTGAAGATCAAATATAAATAATCATATTGTATATATAAGCAACAAACATTTGGGGCACAAATTTAAAAAGGTGACAGCATGTACCATACAATAAAAATATTCAAGTATTTAAGATAAACCAAGAGGGACATCCCTGGTTGTGCAGGGGTTAAGGATCTGCCTGCCAATGCAGGGGACACAGCTTCATGCCCTGGTCCAGGAAGATCTACATACCATGGAGCAACTAAGCCAGTGTGCTAAAACTACTAAGCCTGCACTCTACAGCCCGGAAGCCACAACTACTGAGCCTGAGTGCCACAACTACTGTAGCCTGCACGCTGAGAACCTGTGCTCCACAAACAAGAGAAGCCACTGCAGTGAGAAAAAAATGCACTGAAACAAAGAGTAGCCCCCACTCGCTGCAACTAGAGAAAGCCCACACACAGCAGCAAAGACTCAACACAGCCAAAAATAAATAAAATAAATAAATTAAAAAAAGATAAACAAACAAAGGATAAGATAAATTATGAGTGGTGAGATACCCAATGTTCATGGACAAAAAGGCTTAATGTTATAAATATAGTTATCTTCAAATCAATCTATAGATTTAAAGAAACTCATTAAATTTTGATTAAAATTTTGATTTTAATCAAAATCCTGACATATTTGTAAATATACACTAAAAACTTGTATTAAAAAGTATAATTTATGTGGAAGGGTAGGTCCAAGAAGAATACAGTAGATAAATTTTCCCTCAAGATACCAAAATTTATTATGATGTTATAGTACTTAAAATTCAGTGGTGCAGGAGATTGACTGAGAGCACCGGTTTGCCATGTGGTTGACAGATTCTTTGTGCTCTGTCAGGCCTGAGCCTCTGAGTAGGAGAGACAAGTTCAGGACATTGGTCCTTAAGAGACCTCCCGACCGCATGTAATAACAATCAGCAAGATCTCTCCCAGAGATCTCCATCTCAACACTAAGACCCACCTCCACTCAACGACCAGCAAGCAACAGTGCTGGACACCCCATGCCAAACAGCTAGCAAGACAGGAACACAGCCCCACCCATTAGCAGAGAGGTTACCTAAAATCATAATAAGTTCACAGACACCCCCAAACACACACCCAGATGCGGTCTTGCCCAGAAAGACAAGATCCAGCCTCATCCACCAGAACACAGGCACTAGTCCCCTCCACAAGGAAGCCTACACAACCCACTGAAAAAAACTTACCCACTGGGGGCAGACACCAAAAACAACGGGAACTATGAACCTGCAGCCTGCGAAAAGGAGACCCCAAACACAGTAAGTTAAGAAAAATGAGAAGACAGAGAAACACACAGCAGATGAAGGAGCAAGGTAAAAACCCACCAGACCCAACAAATGGAAATAGGCAGTCTACTTGAAAAAGAATTCAGAGTAATAATAGTAAAGATGATCCAAAATGTTGGAAATAGAATGGAGAAAATACAAGAAACGTTTAACAAGGACCTAGAAGAACTAAAGAGCAAACAAACAATGATGAACAACACAATAAATGAAATTAAAATTCTCTAAAAGGAATCAAGAGCAGAATAACTGAGGCAGAAGAACAGATAAGTGACCTGGAAGATAAAATAGTGGATATAACCACTGCAGAGAGAATAAAGAAAAAAGAATGAAAAGAATTGAGGACAATCTCTGCGACCTATGGGACAACATTAAACACACCAACATTCGAGTTATAGGGGTCCCAGAAGAAGAAGAGAAAAAGAAGGGGTCTGAGTAAATATTTGAAGAGATTATAGTCAAAAAATTCCCTAACATGGGAAAGGAAATAGTGAATGAAATCCAGGAAGCACAGAGAGTCCCATACAAGATAAATCCAAGGAGACACATGCCAAGACACATATTAATCAAACTATCAAAAATTAAATACAAAGAAAAAATATTAAAAGGAGCAAGGGAAAAGCAACAAATAAAATACAAGGGAGGGCTTCCCTGGTGGCGCAGTGGTTGGGAGTCCGCCTGCTGATGTGGGGGGGCGTGGGTTCATGCCCCGGTCCGGGGGGATCCCGCATGCCACGGAGCAGCTGGGCCCGTGGGATGTGATCGCTGGTCCTGTGCATCTGGAGCCTGTGCTCTGTGGTGGGAGAGGCCACGGCAGTGAGAAGCCCGCATACCACAAAAAAAAAAAAAAAAAAAAAAAACAAAAAAAAACAAGTGAATCCCCAGAAGGTTAACTGCTGATCTTTCAGCAGAAACTCTGCAAGCCAGACGGGAGTGGCAGGACATATTTAAAGTGAGGAAAGGGAAAAACCTACAACAAAGATTACTCTACCCAGCAAAGATCTCATTCAGATTCCATGGAGAAATTCAAACCTTTATAGACAAACAAAAGCTAAGAGAATTCAGCACCACCAAACCAGCTTTACAACAAATGCTAAAGGAACTTCTCTAGGCAGTAAACACAAGAGAAGGAAAAGACCTACAATAACAAACCCAAAACAATTAAGAAAACGGGAATAGGAACATACATATCAATAATTACCTTAAATGTAAATGGATTAAATGCTCCCACCAAAAGACATAGACCGGCTGAATGGATACCAAAACAAGACCCATATATATGCTGTCTACAAGACACCCACTTCAGACCTAGGGACACATAGAGACTGAAAGTGAGGGGATGGAAAAACATATTCCATGCAAATGGAAATCAAAAGAAAGCTGCAGTAGCAATTCTCATGTCACACAAAATAGACTGTAAAATAAAGACTATTACAAGAGACAAAGAAGGACACTACATAACGATCAAGGGATCAATCCAAGAAGAAGATATAACAATGGTAAATATTTATGCACGCAACATAGGAGCACCTCAATACATAAGGCAAATGCTGACAGGCATAAAAGGGGAAATCGACAGTAACACAATAATAGTAGGGGACTTTACCCTCTCACTTTCACCAATGGACAGATCAACCAAAATGAAAATAAATAAGGAAATGCAAGCTTTAAATGACACATTAAACAAGATGGACTCAATTGATATAGTACATTCTATCCAAAAACAACAGAATACACTTTCTTCTCAAGCGCTCATGGAACGTTCTCGAGGATAGATCATATCTTGGGTCACAAATCAAGCCTTGTGAAATTTAATAAAATTGAAATCATATCAAGTATCATCTTTTCCAACCACAATGCTATGAGACTAGATATCAATTACAGGAAAAAAATGTGTAAAAAATACAAACACATGGAGGCTAAACAATACACTACTTAATAACCAAGAGATCACTGAAGAAATCAAAGAGGATATCAAAAAGTACCTAGAAACAAATGACAATTAAAACGTGATGACCCAAAACCTATGGGATGCAGCAACAGCAGTTCTAAGAGAGAAGTTTATAGCAATACAATCCTACCTCAAGAAACAAGAAACATCTCAAATAAACAACCTAATCTTACACCTAAAGCAATTAGAGAAAGAACAACAACAACAACAAACCCTAAAGTTAACAGAAGGAAAGAAATCATAAAGATCAAAGCAGAAATAAATGAAAAAGAAATGAAGGAAACAATTGCAAAGATCAATAAAACTAAAAGCTGGTTCTTTGAGAAGATAAACAAAATTGATAAACCATTAGCCAGACTCATCCAGAAAAAAGGGAGACGACTCAAATCAACAAAATTAGAAATGAAAAAGAAGTAACATCTGACACTGCAGAAATACAAAGGATCATGAGAGATTACTACAAGCAACTATATGCCCATAAAATGGACAACCTGGAAGAAATCGACAAATTCTTAGAAAAGCACAACTTTTTGAAACTGAATCAGCAAGAAATAGAAAATATAAACAGACCAATTACAAGCACTGAAACTGAGACTGTGATTTAAAATCTTCGAACAAACAAAAGCCCAGGACCAGATGACTTCACAGGCGAATTCTATCAAACATTTAGAGAAGAGCTAACAACTATCCTTCTCAAACTCTTCCAAAATATAACAGAGGGAGGAACACTCCCAAACTCATTCTATGAGGCCACCATCACCCTGATACCAAAACAAGACAAAGATGTCAGAAAGAAAGAAAACTACAGGCCAATATCACTGATGAACACAGATGCAATAAACCTGAACAAAATACTAGCAAACAGAATCCAACAGCACATTAAAAGGATCATACACCATGATCAAGTGGGGTTTATCCTAGGAATGCAAGGATTCTTCAATATATGCAAATCAATCACTGTGATACACCATATTAACAAATTGAAAGAGAAAAACGATACGATCATCTCAATAGATGCAGAAAAAGCTTTTGACAAAATTCAACACCAATTTATGATAAAAACCCTCCAGAAAGTAGGCATAGAGGGAACTTACCTCAACATAATAAAGGCCATATATGACAAACCCACAGCCAACATCATTCTCAATGGTGAAAAACTGAAACCATTTCCTCTAAGATCTGGAACAAGACAAGGTTGTCCACTCTCATCAGTGTTATTCAACATAATTTTGTAAGTTTTAGCCACAGCAATCAGAGAAGGAAAAGAAATGAAAGGAATCCAAACTGGAAAAGAAGAAGTAAAGCTTTCACTGTTTGCAGATGACATGATACTATACATAGAGAATCCTAAAGATGCTACCAGAACATTACTAGAGCTAATCAATGAATTTGGTAAAGTAGCAGGATACAAAATTAATGCACAGAAATCTCTGGCATTCCTATACACTAATGGTGAAAAATCTGAAAATGAAATCAAGAAAACACTCCCATTTACCACTGCAACAAAAAGAATAAAATATCTAGGAATAAACCTACCTAAGGAGACAAAAGACCTGTATGCAGAAAATTATAAGACACTGATGAAAGAAATTAAAGATGATACAAATAGATGGAGAGATATACCATGTTGTTGGACTGGAAGAATCAACATTGTGAAAATGACTCTACTACCCAAAGCAATCTACAGATTCAATGCAATCCCTATCAAACTACCACTGGCATTTTTCACAGAACTAGAACAAAAAATTTCACAATTTGTATGGAAACACAAAAGACCCCGAGTAGACAAAGCAGTCTTGAGGAAAAAACAAAAAACAAAAAACAAAGAAACGGAGCTGGAGGAATCAGGCTCCCTGACTTCAGACTATACTACAAAGCTACAGTAATTAAGACAGTATGGTACTGGCACAAAAACAGGAATATAGATCAATGGAACAGGACAGAAAACCCAGAGAGAAACCCACGCACGTATGGTCACCTTACCTTTGATAAAGGAGGCAAGAATATACAATGGAGAAAAGACAGCCTCTTTGATAAGTGGTGCTGGGAAAACTGGACAGCTACATGTAAAAGAAGGAAATCAGAACTCTCCCTAACACCATGCACAAAAATAAACTCAAAATGGATTAAAGACCTAAACATAAGCCAGACACTATAAAAGTCTTAGGGGAAAACATAGGCAAAACACTCTATGACATAAATCACAGCAAGATCCTTTTTGACCCACCTACTAGAGAAATAGAAATAACAAAAATAAACAAATGGGACCTAATGAAACTTAAAAACTTTGCATAGCAAAGGAAACCATAAAAAAGACAACCCTCAAAATGGGAGAAAATATTTGCAAATGAAGCAACGGACACAGGATTAATGTCCAAATATACAAGCAGCTCATGCAGCTCAATATCAAAAAACAAAAACCCAATTCAAAAATGGGGAGAAGTCCTAAATAGACATTTCTCCAAAGAAGATATACAGATTGCCAACAAACACATAAAAGGATGCTCAACATCACTAATCATTAGAGAAATGCAAATGAAAACTAAAATGAGGTATTACCTCACACCAGTCAGAATGGCCATCATCAAAAAGTCTACAAACCATAAATGCTGGAGAGGTTGTGGAGAAAAGGTACCCCTCTTACACTGTTGATGGGAATGTAAATTGATACAGCCACTATGGAGAACAGTATGGAGGTTCCTTAAAAAACTAAAAATAGAACTACCATACGACTCAGCAATCCCACTACTGGACATATACCCTGAGAAAACCATAATTCAAAAAGAGGCATGTACCACAATGTTCATTGCAGCACTATTTACAATAGCCAGGACATGGAAGCAACCTAAGTGTGCATTGACAGATGAATGGATAAAGAAGATGTGGCACATATATCCAATGGAATATTACTCAGCCATAAAAAGAAACAAAATTGAATTATTTGTAGTGAGGTGCATGGACCTAGAGACTGTCATACAGAGTGAAATAAGTCAGAAAGAGAAAAACAAATGCCGTATGCTAACACATATACATGGAATCTAAAAAAAAAAAAAAAAAAAGGTTCTGAAGAACCTAGGGGCAGGACAGGAATAAAGATGCAGATGTAGAGAATGGACTTGAGGACACTGGGAAGGGGAAGGGGAAGCTGGGGCGAAGTGAGAGAGTGGCATGGACATATATACACTACCAAATGTAAAATAGAGAGCTAGTGGGAAGCAGCTGCATAGTACAGGGAGGTCAGCTCGGTGCTTTGTGACCCCCTAGAGGGGTGGGATAGGAAGGGTGGGTGGGAGATGCAAGAGGGAGGAGATATGGGGTTATATGTGTATGTATAGCCAATCCACTTTGTTATAATGCAGAAACTAACACACCATTGTAAAGCAATTATACTCCAATAAAGATGTTTTTTAAAAAATGGTGTTAAACTGAATTCAGCAACATAGTAACAGGATTATACACCATGACCAGGTGGGATTTGTCCTGGAATGCAAGGTTGTGTTAACATTCCAAAATTAACTAATATAATACAACATATTAATAGGATAAAGGCCAAAAACCCACATGATTATCTTATAAACGTAGAAAAAGCATTTCACAAAATTCAGCACCCTTTCATGATTTAAAAAAACTCAACAAACTAGGAATTTGAGGGAATTTTCTCGTGCTTATAAAGGGCATCTAGGAAAAATCTAAAGCTAGCACCATAGTTAATAATGAATGACTGGAAGCTTTCCGCCTAAGACCAGAAACAAGGGAAGGATTTCTGCTCTTGCCACTTCTATTCAAAATTAGGTGAGAAAATGAAATAAAAGACAATTAAAATTTTAATCCAGATTGGAAAGGAAGAAGTAAAATGATCTCTACTTGGAGATAACATGATCATGTATATACAAAAATCCTAAGGAAGCCACTAAAAATCTGTTATAACTTATAATAGTTGTAGGACATAAGATCAATAGACAGCAATCAATTGTATTTGTGTACCCTAGCAACAAATAATCCAAAAATGCAATTAGGAAAGTAACTCAATTTACAGTTGCACCAAAAAGAATAAAATATTTAGGAATAAGTTTAATGAGAGAAATGCAAGACTTGGGAGAAATCTTGAAAGAAATTAAAACTCTAAATAAATAAAAAGACATTCGTGTTCATGGATCAGATTTAATATTGTTAAGATTGTGTATTAGTTTCCTAATCTTGATATAGAGGTCTTTGTTCCACAGCAAGGAATGCTTCCATAAGGAAACACAACAATGATGCCATTGAATTGGAATTTAAGACTGCCACCCAGCTAGTTTTTGCTCCTCATGCTTCTGAATCAACAGGCAAAAAAAGGGAGTTGCTGTACTAGCTGGGATGATTAAGTCTGATTACCAAAGGAAAATTGGACTACTACTCCACAGTGGAAGTAAGGAAGAATATGTCTGGAACCCAGAAGATCCCTTATAGTGTCTCTCCATATCACCATGCTATGATTAAAATCAATGAAAAACTACAACAGCCCAATTCAGGTAGGACTAGTAATGACCCAGATCCTTCAGGAATGAAAGTTTGAGTCACCTATGACCTATGAGATAAAGAACCATGACCATCTTAGGGTGCTTGCTGGTCAAGGGGAATATGGAATGAGTAGTGGAAGAGGGAAGTGTAAATACCAGCTAGGACCATGTGACCATTTGCAGAAACTAGGATTATAGGTGTTATGAGTATTTTTTCCTCATTTTGCTATGAGAGAGAGAGAGAGAGAGAGTGTGTGTGTGTGTGTACGTTTCAGGATGCCAAAGAGAAGAGACAACATCACTCAAGGACTTGGATTTTCTTCTGGGAAAAGGGTTACTGCATTTTCAGTTGTACTCAGGATGGATGCATCATGTTAGACAGAAGTCTGACTCTGCTGTTGTCTTTATCTGGAGATTAAGTATGGATTAGATGTGTATGGGTGCCAAGTTGACAAGGGAGGACTGTCTTGGTTAATTTTATGTGTCAACATGTCTAGGTTATGATGCCCAATTGTTTCTTCAAATGTTGTTTAGATGTTGCTGTGAAGGTATTTTGTAGATGTAATTAACATTTACAATCAGTTGACTTTAAATAAAGGAGATTATCCCTGATATGTTAGTGGGCATCATCTGGTCAACTGCTTCTTATAAACACACCAGTTATATTGGATTAAGGGCCCACCCTACTCCAGTTTAACCTCATCATAAGTTTAATTTCATATTCAATAACCCTATTTCCAAATGAGGTCACATTCTGAAATACTGAGGGTAGGACGTATCTGTTGGGGAATACAGTTCAACCCATAACAGATGGTAATACTCTCAAAGTTGATCTACAGATTTATTGCACCCTTATCAAAATTCCAGCTGGATTTTCTACAGAAATTAACAAGCTGACCCTAAAATTCATATGGAAAAATACTCAGACTAGCCAAGACAATCTTGAAAAAGAAAAAAGCAAAGTTGGAAGACTTAAATTTTCATGATTACAAATTTACTACAAGATTACAGTAATTGTGACAGTGTAGAACTGGCATAAGGATAGAAATATAGATCAATTACAATTAAAAGTCTAGGAAAAAAAAACCCTTACATTTATTATCAATTTTTTTTGGCCAGGATTCCAAGAAAATAAGTGAGAAAAGATTAGTCTGTTCAACAAATGATGTTGGGACAACCAAATATCCCATGCAAATGAATGAAGTTGGACTGCCTACCTCACATCATGACACAAAATTTAGCTCAAAATAGATCACAGGCCTAAATGTAAGAGTTAAAATGATAAACTGCTTATAGGAAGACACAGGAATAAATCTTTATGACCTTAGGTTAAGCAATGGTTTCTTAGATATGACACTAAATGCCCAAATGGCAAAAGAAAATAGAGAATTTGGACTTCTTTAAAATTAAAAATTTTGTGTGTCATAAAGCACATTCAAGACAGTGAAAAGACAGCCTACCTACTGTGAGAAGATATTTGCAAACCATATATCTGATGAGACTTATATCAAGAATTTATAAACCATTCTCAATAACAAAAAAAGTATCAATGTGAAACTATCACAAACTGAAAGAATATTCAGTAAAGTAGCATACAAAAACCAAATAGCCTGCATATATAAAATGATAACATGTTAGGGAATTCCCTGGCAGTCCAGTGGTTAGGACTAGGCACTTTCACTGACAAGGCCTGGGTTCAATCCCTGGTCAGGGAACTAAGATCCCACAAGTTGGGCAGCACAGGCAAAAATAAATAAATAAATAAATAAATAAATAAATTAATTAATTAATAACATGTTAGAAGATACCAATATCAGGAATGAAGGTGGGTGATAACTACAAGCATTGAAAGAATAATAAGGGGACATTTACTAACTTTATAAATGTAAATTCAACAACTCAAGTGAAATGGATAATTTCCTTAAAAGATACAAAGTACTAAAATTCACTCAAGAAGAACTCAATCATTTGAATAGTCCTATATGTATTACAGAAATTGAATTCATGGTTAAAAACCCTTCGGAAAAGAAAATTCTAGGCCCAGGGATTTTACTGGCCATCATATGGATGAACCTCAGAAGCATTATGCTAAGTAGAGGAAGCCAGACTTAGAAGACTACCTATATGACATTCTGGAAAAGGCCAGGCTATGTGGATGGAAAACTAGATTAGTGGTTTAAAGGGGCTGGGGGAAGAAGGAGGGTTTGACAATAAAGGTGCACAGGGAAAATGGTGGTGGGGCTGAGGGGGTACAATGGAACTCTTCTATAGCTTGATGATGGTGGTAACAGGACTGTATGTATTTGTCAAAACTTGCATGATTGGCTACAATTTACTGTTTGTAAATTATATCTTAATCAAAAAGGTTTTGGCAAGTGGATGGCAGATCTATAAATAGTAATTGACCTAAAAGAATTAAGTACACCATAGAGAGAGCTGAAAACAAAATGATCTATAATACAGAATTCTCAAAAAGAATCGGTGTGTCTAGATCTGACTAGGAAGGGAGGACTATTGGGGGAAAAGTAGTTTGAGAAGCAGTTATATCCCTAAAACTTCTCCCCACTCCATATCTCTAGTCTAGAGTACCTTACAGACTGTTGCAGAAATCTGGAGTTTTGTTTTCTGCCAGGAGTGAAACAGGTAATTCACACTGAGGAGTCTCAGGACAGTTTAAGGCCCTGGATGCCCAAACTGGAAGGTTAGGAGATCACATACTTAATGAAGAATGTTAAGACATAGCCATTTTGGGCTTCCTTGGTGGCGCAGTGGTTAAGAATCTGCCTGCCAGTGCAGGGGACAAGGGTTCAAGCCCTGGTCTGGGAAGATCCCACATGCCATGGAACAACTAAGTCTGTGCACCACAACTACGGAGCCTGCACTCTGAACCTGCAAGCCACAACTACTGAAGCCTGTGCACCTAGAGCCGCCTGTGCTCCACAACAAGAGAAGCCACTGTATCAAAGAGGAACTCAAAATATACCTAGAAAAAAAATGACAATGAAAACATGATGACCCAAAACCTATGGGATGTAGCAGAAGCAGTTCTAAGAGAGAAGCTTATAACAATACAATCCTACCTCAAGAAACAAGAAAAATCTCAAATAAACAACCTAACCTTACACTTAAAGCAATTAGAGAAAGAAGAACAAAAAACCCCCAAAGTTAGTAGAAGCAAAGAAATCATAAAGATCAGAGCAGAAATAAATGAAAAAGAAATGAAGGAAACAATTGCAAAGATCAATAAAACTAAAAGCTGGTTCTTTGAGAAGATAAACAAAATTGATAAACCATTAGCCAGACTCATCAGGAAAAGAAGGGAGAAGACTCAAATCAACAGAATTAGAAATGAAAAAGGAGAAGTAACAACTGACACTGCAGAAATACAAAAGATCATGAGAGATTACTACAAGCAACTGTATGCCAATAAAATGGACAACCTGGAAGAAATGGACAAATTCTTAGAAAAGCACAACGTTTTGAGACTGAATCAGCAAGAAATAGAAAATATAAACAGACCAATTACAAGCACTGAAACTGAGACAGTGATTTAAAATCTTCGAACAAACAGAAGTCCAGGACCAGATGACTTCACAGGCGAATTCTATCAAACATTTAGAGAAGAGCTAACAACTATCCTTCTCAAACTCTTCCAAAATATAGCAGAGGGAGGAACACTCCCAAACTCATTCTATGAGGCCACCATCACCCTGATACCAAAACAAGACAAAGATGTCAGAAAGAAAGAAAACTACAGACCAATATAACTGATGAACACAGATACAAAAATCCTGAACAAAATACTAGCAAACAGAATCCAACAGCACATTAAAAGGATCATACACCATGATCAAGTGGGGTTTATCCCAGGAATTCAAGGATTCTTTAATATATGCAAATCAATCACTGTGATACACCATATTAACAAATTGAAGGAGAAAAACGATACGATCATCTCAATAGATGCAGAAAAAGCTTTTGACAAAATTCAACACCGATTTATGATAATAAACCCTCCTCCAGAAAGTAGGCATAGAGGGAACTTACCTCAACATAATAAAGGCCATATATGACAAACCCACAGCCAACATCATTCTCAATGGTGAAAAACTGAAACCATTTCCTCTAAGATCTGGAACAAGACAAGGTTGTCCACTCTCACCATTATTATTCAACATAGTTTTGTAAGTTTTAGCCACAGCAATCAGAGAAGGAAAAGAAATGAAAGGAATCCAAACTGGAAAAGAAGAAGTAAAGCTTTCACTGTTTGCAGATGACATGATACTATACATAGAGAATCCTAAAGTTGTTACCAGAAAACTACTAGAGCTAATCAATGAATTTGGTAAGGTAGCAGGATACAAAATTAATGTACAGAAATCTCTTGCATTCCTATACACTGACAATGAAAAATCAGAAAGATAAATTAAGGAAACACTCCCATTTACCATTGCAACATAAAGAATAAAATATCTAGGAATAACTCTTTAGGAATATTTAGGAATAAACCTACCTAAGGAGACAAAAGACCTGTATATCAGATTCACTTTGTTTTATAGCAGAAACTAACACAACGTTGTAAAGCAATTATACCCCAATAAAGATATTAAAAAATTATAACTAAAAAAATAATAATAAAAAAATAAAAAAGAGAAGCCACCGCAATGAGAAGCCCGCACACTGCAACAAAGAGTAGCCCCCGCTCACCGCAACTAGAGAAAGCCTGCGAGCCACAACAAAGACCCAATGCAGCCAAAAATAAAATAAATAAAATAAATAAATTTATTAAAAAACAAAAAAAAAGACATAGCCTTCCTCAACCTGAGCTGCCAGAACCCTGCAGTAAGACTCCTACCATTCAGGAAGGAGTTTGGGATCCTCTGGAGAAGCTGACAAGCCCAAGAGGGACCACCTAAAGATACTGACATCAGCAGCTCTCCCATGACTCACCCTGTTCTCTTGCTTGGAAGCTCAAAGTAAACAAGCCATGTCCACATCCCAGAGTTTCCAATCACCTTTTATTCCAACATTCATAATTTCAAATAGAAGACCAGATATCCAAGGAAAGCCTCTAAACACAGAAAATAAGCACCAAATCAATCAAGTTGAAAATAGCAATTTGTAGGAAACAAACTCAACTGGGAGAAGAAAACAATTAAGTTATTAAAGATTTCAAGTTCCTTAAGGCTTAGATAAAAGTGATGAATACATTTCATTTTATTCCTCCCACTGATCACAAGGCCACAAATCACCTACTAGAAGATTCTGAAATGTAGACAAAAGGAGGCAGACTAGCTAGGGATCCCAGGACTTGAAGAACAAACCAGTGGGGAGTTTCCTGGGGTTTTCTTTCCTCCCATGTGTCCAACTTAGGGTTAGAGAAGACTGCAACCTCGAAATACCAACACACGATCACACACACACACACACACACACACACACACACACACACACACATGCCTTAAGAAAAGTCAAAGGCCCAGAAAAGGGTTGCCCACCATGACAGAAACTTTTCGCCACCCTGCCTGTTCTTGGGGCAAACATGAGGAGAGCTGCACCCCTCTGTTCCCTAACAACCATCGCAGACACTGAGTTCACTGGTAAGAGGCTATGTTACAACAACTTTTCCCCACAGTAAGGTGCTCCTCGTGGAACCTATAAGCCAAGATATCTCAACCTCAGCATTATTGACATCTGAGGCTGAAAAAGTCTTTGTTCTGGAAGGGTATTCTATGCATTATAGGATCTATAGCAGTATCCCTGTAAAACCCACCAGATGCCAATAGCACACTCCCCCAATTCTGATAATCAGAAATGTATCCAGTTATTACCAAATGTGCCCTTGCAACATCACCTCTGATTGAGAACCAGTGTTATCTGACTTCTACAACCCCCTTCAGGAAGGATGGGACACACAAGCCAGACACACTGTGGAGACTGTCTTCTCTCCCCACCTGTAGTATGAGGTAACACCATTCCCCATCTCAAGCCAGCACTGAGAAGACCCTGAGGTGGAGTCCTGTCATCTGGGAAACATGCAAGTGGACAGACCAGAATAGCCCTGCAGAGACATAATAAACTAAACTGCTGTTGGAACCACAGTCCACCAGAGTGAGCCAGAATGTGCGTTCTGAACCTAAACAGGTTTGCAACTTGCTAAAAAATCAATAGAAGATTTAAGTGGGAACCAGAGGCTCATAGAGTAATACTCAAAATGCCTAGGACACAGTCCAAAATGACTTGTCACACCAAGAACTAGTAAACTCTCAATTCCAATAAGAAAAGACAATTAATAGACATCAACATCAAGCTAACATAGCTGTTGAATTATTGGACAAGAATTTTAAAGCAGCCATTATAAAAATTCTCCATTGAACAGTTATGAACACACTTGAAACATATTAAAGGACAAGGAACAATGAAGAAAGAGAAATTATTGGCAATACATATAAAAGACAAGGGATTAATATCAAGAAATAGAAGGTACAGAGATTTCCCAATACCTCCTACCCTAATACATGCATTGCCTGCCCCATTAACAATATCTGTGCCTTCTGTTTAATTTTGCTGTGAACCCAAAGCTACTATAGAAAATAAAATCTATTTTTAAAAAAGAAATATAAGAAACAGAGTAGAGGTTGGCAAACTACCTGGTTCTGTACATTCTGAACTAAGAATGGTTTGTACACTTTTTATTGCTTGGGGGTAAAACAAGAGAATATTTTGTGAGATGCGAAAATTAAATGAACTTCAAGTTTCAGTGTCTGTAAATACAGTTTTATTGGAATACAGTCCTGTTCATTTCCATATGTATTGTCACAGCAGCAGAGTTCTGAAGTTTCCAGAGAGAAGGCTTAAGTAGTATAAGGCATTTTTCCATCGCTTTTTCCCCAACACCTGTATAACTTGCTCTATTCAATGGCACATTAGCAAATACGATCAAGAAGAGGCATGAAAATTGTTTGTACATTTCTGGAATGCTGCAACTGAAACTTGACCAAACCCCAGCTTACTGGCTGGGTGTTGGGAGACACAGGATGAAATTATTTCCATTGCATCAGCCAAGAGTGGGGAGAGAAACCAATGACCACCACCATCCGGGGAGCAAGACCACCCAGAGTCTACTGACTACCCTCTAGGGAGTGAGACCACAGCGAGCCAGCCATAGCAGGGTTGGGGGGTGATGGAGGGGAGGACCATTGAGAGCTGGCTCCCAGCTGAAGAGTGAGAGAGCCGGTGTTTATGCTGTCGTGCTTTAATGCCATCGCGTGCCTGGGCACTGTCGCATGTTTGTGACGTCACAAGTTGCATGCTCTAGCCCTCGCATCCATGAGGCACTCCCACCTCATGGCCGCCATGCTGACCGGCCCTCGCACTGGGCCTGGAGAGTCCAGGACCCTGAGCCTCCTTCTGCTCCTGTTTCTCCTGCCTCACACCCAGGCTGCAGCCACGGCCCACAGGCACCCTGCCAGTGAGGGGGTCGCCTTTAGCCGTGATGTGGGTAGGACCCCTCCAAGCCCGGGTTGGCGGTGGTCCCTGCAGTGAATCCCGGGCTTCCTCCCCCCAAGGGTGGAGACCCAGTCTTCCGCGGCCCTCCCCCTTTTCCCTCCGCCCACTCACCCTCCTCGGCTTTGCCTGTGGCCACGCCTGCCCTGGTGCCACTGCTACTCGCATACTCTGTCCTTTCCTCAGCTTGTGGCCAGAGTCATATGCAGGGGAAGATCATGGGAGGCGTGGATACCCTCGAGAAAAAGTGGCCGTGGCAGGTCAGTGTGCACTATGCAGGCTTCCACATCTGTGGTGGGTCCATCATTGATGAATACTGGATCCTGTCAGCCGCCCACTGCTTTGACAGGTGAGTGGGCAGTGCTGGATACTATTCCCATGGAGGTCTAGGGCTGCAAGACCAACCACGTGGGTCACATAGGACAGGGACTTCTTGGAGGCAGGGGAGAGAGTGGGACCCAGCACACAGCTCCATCCACTACAGTTTCTTGCACAAGGCTGAGGGCTCCTTTAGGGCCCTCAGCTCTTCCAGAAAGGTGTGGAACCACATAATAGGATGAGAGGTGAGGAGAGGAGCCACATCTTAGATGAGAGGAGGGAAGAGAGGACAAATCACAGGATGAGAGGTGATGAAAGACTTATCTTCACTGGCAGCTCATTGTACATCAGACAAGCTCACCATCCTGGGCTGTCCAGCAGGTCTTGGTGGGTCCCTGAATCCTCCATGGGCTCAGGTCAGGGCTTTGTTGGGAGCAATTCTGCCAGACAGTCAGGTCCCTGATGTGCTGGAAGGGCTTGCTTTCCATGTCCTGGCTGAGAGCTTGGATACACAGGCTGCCATGCTCCAGGACTCCCTGAGTCTGTGATCTCATGGAAGCTCCTCTTCCCAGGTGCAAGGTGCTCGAACCACTATGCCTTTGTCCTCTGTCCCTACAGGAACAAGATCACTGAAGCATTTGATATGTATGTGGGCCTTGTGGACCTCAGGGTTGCAGGCAGTCACACCCAATGGTTTGAGGTGAATAAGGTGATCATACACCCCACATATGAAGTGTACCATCCTGTTGGAGGTGACATCGCTCTGGTGCAGCTGAAAACTCGCATTGTGTTTTCCGACTCTGTGCTTCCCATCTGTATTGCACCCCCAGATGTGACTCTTTCAAACCTTTCTTGCTGGGCTACAGGATGGGGATCCATCTCCCAACAAGGTAAGAAAACAAAGTGCAGGTTCAATCCCATTATTGGAGCTTGTGGAAGGGATGATGGCTCTATGACATTACAGGAGAGAATATGTTCTGTCCATTAAGGAGTTGCAAGTATCTGAGGACTGGAATCCCTATCCCTCAATCATTATCTGTTTCTCTGTCAATGTAGAATTTTGTTTTACTCCTGGCTGGCTTTGTTGTTTACAGAGAAGTAGTTACATCTACTTTGAGTGTGGAATTAATATTTAGTATACTGAGAACACAAATTTCCAAGCATAGTTTTTCTTAAGATTTTAAATTCAATTTAGAGGTAATCTTTTTTTAACCTATGAAAAACATTTTAGTTATTCTAGTTATCCATAAAAGCCTTGCACTTTCTTTCTAGGTTTAAATCTGCATAATTTAGAATTTTTATGGTTATTTAAAATATTATTTTTAATTGCATTTGCTAATCAGACACAGCTGTTGATTTCTGTTAATTGATCTTGTTTCCAACCACCATCTAGTACTCATTTATAATATTTTGTCAGTTGATTATTTAATTGTTCTAGATTTTTTAATATCATATTTTCTTCAGATAAAGATTGTTTCATCACTTCCTTTCCTATATTTTATCTTTTATTTATTTTTCTTATTGCAATGGTTAGAACCTCTAGTAGAAATGTTGCTAGGTCTCCTTTTCTTGTTTTTTATTTTAATGGAAATGCTTCTAATGGTTTACTATTAAGTCTGTGGCTTGGTTTGGAGATTTCAGATTGATATCTTATACCAGTTTAAGAAAGTTTCATATCTGGTTTACTTAAGTAAAAAAACATTATTGCAGTTAAGTGGATATAAATTCAGATTAGAATGTTAAAACTTTAAATGTTAAATGTAGTCCCCATGGTAACCACAAAAGGAAATTAAGAAGGAATTTAAACATTTCACTACAAAAAATCAACTAAATGCAAAGAAGACAGGAATACAAGAAAATGCGGGGGGAAAAGCTATAGGGCATGTAGAAAATAAGTAGCAAAATGACAGAAGCAAGTTCCTCCTTGTCAGTAATTACTTTAAGTGTAAATGGGTTAAACTTGCAAATCAAAAGACAGAGACCAGAGTTAGGGAGATATAGCCAAGATGGCGGAATAGGAAGACCCTGAGCTCAACTCTTCTCACTGGAGCACCAAAATTACAACTACTGATGCAACAACTATTGATGAAAAAGACTGGAATCCACCAGAAAAGGTTTTCTACAACTAAAGATATAAAGAAGGAGCCACAAAGAGATGGATAGGAGGGGCAAAGTCATAGTATAGTCAAGACCTATACCCTTGGGTGGGTGACCCATAAACAGGAGAATAATTACAAATATGGAGCTTCTCCCCAAGGAGAAAAGGGTCTGAGCCCCACATTGGGCTCCCCAGTCCTGGGGTCATGCACCAGGAATATTTGGTTTTGGAGGCCAACAGGGCTTAATTTTGGGAGACCCAGAAAGCTGTGAGAAATAAAGACTCTTAAAAGGCACATGCAAAATCTTACATGCTCCAGGACCCAGAGCAGAAGCAGTGATTTGAAAGGGGCCTAGGTCAGACCCACCTACTGATCTTGAAGGGTCTCCCAGAGAGGCAGGAGGCAACTGGAGTTCACCCTGGGGACACAGACACTGGTGGCGCTATTTTGGGGAGCTCTTTCTACCACATGGACACTTGTGTTGACAAGCGCTATTTTGGAATCCTCCATCTAGCTTATTAGCCTCAGAACTCAGCCCTGCCTTTGCCCACCAGCCTATAGTCACCAGTACTGGGACTCCTCAACTCTAGCAACTAGCTGGGCTGGATACAGGCCCATCCACCAATAGACAGGTTGCCTTAAGACTTCCTGAGACAACAGCCAGCACTGGACATTGCCCTGTCCACCAGATGGCTCAGGACCTGGCCCCACATGTCACTGTGCAGGCAGTAGACCTAGGGCACACAAGGCCCTGCAGCCAGAGACACCAGGACACAGCTCCATCCACCAGTGGGGAGGCATAAGCCCCAGAAACCCCTGGGGCTTGGCCCTACCCATCAGTGAGCTGGCTCTGGCCTCAAGACCAGCCTCACCCACAAGTGGGTGGACAACAGGCCCAGGACAACTGCAGACACACAGCCTGCTATGGCAGGATCCAGCTCACCTACCATCAAGCTGGCACCAGCCCTGAGACAAGCTGGGCCTGAGCACTGCCCACCAGCAGAGCAATACACATGATTTGGGGCCCCTAGGATGTGCAATGAGAAACCCCAGGACCTGGCTCTGCCCACACCAGGTCCAGCATCTCCTGGCCCCTGGCCCCATGCACCACCAGGCGTATACCAGCCCCAGAAACACCACAGCCTTTCACCCTATCTTGTAGGAAGCAGCCAGCTCACCAGCAGACCAACACCAGCTCTGAGATATCTTGGACTCCTCAGCCAACCACCCTGGGATCCAGCCCCACTCACCAGTAGGCCAACACTAGATCCAAGAATCCTGACCCCACAACCACACACACCAGAACGTTGACTCTGTCCACGAGTGAGCCAGCACTAGCACCAGGACCCCACAGTGTTACTCAGGCAGCCACCTCATGACCTGGCACCAACAACCAATTGGCAGCCTCCACACAAATCAGGGCCTGGCAACCAATCTGACTGGGGGTCAGCCATGCCTACCAGACAATCCTCAGCACTCAGCTTGCCACAGTAGGAGGACCCACGCAGCCCACATAGGGGGCATCACTAGAGCATATAGCTCTGGTGACCAGAGGGGATTACACTGCTGGGATGCATAGAATGTCTCCTACAAAAGGCTATTTATCCAAGGTGGGAAAATGCAACCAACATACCAGATACATAGATATTAACACAGCAAATTAGTCAAAATGAGGTGACGGGGGAACATGTTCCAAATAAAGGAACAAGATGAAACCTCAGAAGAAGAACTAAGTGAAGTGGAGACAGGCGACCTACCTGATAGAGTTCAAGGTAGTGATCATAAAGATGATCAAAGAACTCGGGAGAAGAATGGAGCAAGCAGTTAGATGTTTTAACAAAGAATTTGAAAATATAAAGAAGAACCAAATAGAGATGAAGAATACAATGACTAAAATGAAAAATACACTAGAAGGAATCAACAATAAATTAGATGATACAGAGGAACGGATCAGCAAGCTGGAAGACAAGAGTAGTGGAAATCGATGAAGCTGAACAGAACAGAAAAAAAGAAAAAATAGAGAGAAATGAGGACGGTTTAAGAGACCTCTGGGACAACATCAAGCATATGAACAATTGCATGATAGGAGTCCCAGAATGAGAAGAGAGAGAGAAAGAGGCAGAGAACATATGTGAAGACATAATAGCTGAAAACTTTCCTAACTGGGGAAAGGAAACAGACATCAGTCCAGGAAGCACAGAGTCCCAAACAGGATCAACCACACCAAGACACATTGTAATTAAAATGGCAAAAATTAAAGATAAAGAGAGAATATTAAAAGCAGCAAGGGAAAAGCAACAAGTTACATACAGGGAACTCCCATACGGCAATCAGCTGACTTTTCAGCAGAAACTCTGCAGGCTAGAAGGGAGTGGCATGGTATATTTAAAGAGTGAAAGGGAAAAACATACAACCAAAAATAATCTACCTGGCAAGGCTTTCATTCAGATTTGATGGAGAGATCCAAAGTTTTACAGACAAGAAAACTTAAAAGAGTTCAGCACCACCAAACCAGCTTTACAAGAAATGTTAAAGGGACTTCTCTAAGTGAAAAAGAGCCACAACTAGAACATGAAAATTATGAAAGGAAGAAACTCATCAGTAAAGGCAAATATACAGTAAAGATAGTAAATCAACCACATACAAAGCTAGTAAGAAGGTTAAAAGATGAAAGTAACAAAACCATCTATATCCACAATAAGTAGTTAAGTAATACACAAAACAAAAAGAAGTAAAATATGATGTCAAAAACAGTAATCTTGAAGAAAGGGGAGTAAAAATGCACTGTTGTTAAAATGCATTTGAAAATAAAAGATCAGCAATGTAAAATAATCATGTATATATAGAAGCATTATATAATGTTAACCACAAAGAAAATCTATAATAGATACATATATTTATACATTATTTATCTTGGAATATTTTGATTTCACCTTTATGTCTGAAGGATAGTTCTGATACAGAATTCTTCCTTGAAGGGTTTTTTCTTTCAACACTTTTGAGTCTGTTCTTCTACGGCCTCTGGCTTTCATTGTTTCTGGTGAGAAGTCAGCTATTAACCATACTGTTTATCACCATGTAATTGGTTGCATTTCTCTTATTGATCTCAGGATTTTCTTTTGTCTTTGGCTTTCAGGAGTTTAATCATATTGTGTCTAGATGTGTATCTCTTTGTGTTTATATTTCCTGAGGTTCAGTGAGATTCTCAGATATGAATATTCTTTTTCATCAAATTCAGGATGTTTTGGGACACATTTTCTTCAATTTCTTTTTGCACTTCTCTTTCTCCCTCCCCCCTCTTTCTCTCTCTTTCCTCTCCTGTTCTCACCTCTCTCCTTTCCCCTTTTTCTGGCAGTCTTGTTACATGTGTGTTGATGTGCTTCATGGTATCCACAGGTCTCTAGGGTCTGTTCACTTTTCTTCATTTTTTTTTGCTCTATTCTTTTTTTAATGAATTAATTTATTTTTAGCTGCATTGGATCTTCATTGCTGCTCTTGGGCTTTCTCTAGTTGCGGTGAGCAGGGGCTACTCTTCATTGCAGTGCGTGGGCTTCTCATTGCAGTGGCTCGTCTTTGTTGTGGAGCACAGGCTCTGGGCACATGGGCTTCAGTAGTTGTGGCTCATGGGCTCTAGAGTGCAGGCTCAGTAGTTGTGCCACATGGGCTTAGTTGCTCCACAGCATGTGGGATCTTCACAGACCAGGGCTCAAACCCATTTCCCCTGAATTTGCAGGCAAATTCTTAACCACTGCACCACCAGGGAAGTCTATACTCTATTTTTTAAATTAGATAACTTCTACTAATCTAGCGTCAATTTCTTTTTTTTAATTTTTCTTTATTTTTTATTTTTTTTGCTTTATAACAAATTTAATCAGTTATACATATACATATGTTCCCATATCCCCTCGCTTCAATTTCACTGATTATTTTTTCTGCTATCTCATATCTTCTGTTGATCCAACCTACTGAATTATTAATATTGGTTACTGAACTTTTCAACTTTAGAATTTCCATTTTATTCTTTTTTTATAGTTTTTGTATTTCTGCTAAGATTCCCCATGTGTTAACTCATTATCATGATATTTTCATTTAACTTTTTAAATGTAGTTTAAAAAAATTCTTTAAACATACTTATAACAACTGTTTTGAAATATTTATCAACTAAAATCAACACCTGGGGCCACACAGAGCTTCTTTATATTGACTTGTTTTTTCCTGAATATGTGTCATACTTTCCTATTTTTTGCATAGAATTTTTATTGTTGAAAACTGGACATACATAAAACATTGTAAGAACTTTGGATTCTGATTTTCCCTGAAGGTTTTGATTTCTTTTGCTTTGTTTTGAGTAATTTGCCTGGACTTAGTTTGCAGAATCTCTCTTGTAGTTGCTGAGGTCTGTGCTCATTTTTTTTTTATTATTCTTAATTCTTTTTTTTTTTTTTTTTTTTTTGCGGTACGCGGGCCTCTCACCGCTGTGACCTCTCCCGTTGCGGAGCACAGGCTCCGGACACGCAGGCTCAGCGGCCATGGCTCACGGGCCCAGCCACTCCACGGCATGTGGGATCTTCCTGGACCAGGGGCACGAACCCGTGTCCCCTGCATCGGCAGGCAGACTCTCAACCACTGCTCCACCAGGGAAGCCCCTTAATTCTTATATTTATTATTTTTATTCTGGCTTCTTAAGTGTCACCACTGTGTCTTAATATCTCATTGGTTAGCCAATGATTTGGGCATCTCAAACTTCTAAGGCTTCCACCTCTGACAGTGGGTTTTGTGTGGGGGCTGGTGAACACATTTAGAGTCTGTGTGACTCTTGAGTCTGCCTCAGCTTTTACTTTTCACTGAGCCCACTTGTGCCTCCATGTTTATACATATAGTTACACAGTCATCCCAGGGATCAGTGGAGATTTATCTCGCCTTTCTATTGCCCTCTTATTTCCAGAGTCCCCATATATTTCCATCAGAGACACTGTTCACCCCACCCAGAATGACAGTCTCAGACCAACACTGCTTTAGGTCTTCCTTACTCATTTCCTACAAATCTAAATACTTTAAATGACAGTACAAAGTGTTGGTTTTTTTAGTTGTCCCCTCCACATCAAGTTCTCTCCCTCTTGCAGAAAAACTGCTTTCCCAGCCAGCCCTACCAAGGTAAAACTACCACAGTGACAGAGCAGAGATAGAGGGGTGTCAAGAGTGGTGAAGCCCCAGACAACTAGGTCAGACTTTTGCCATTGTTACCCAAAGTTCCACCAGTTGTTCATGAATAAGCACCTCTCAAGTTTCCTTTGCTTTTGTTTGACCTATGGAGCCCTGAAATTTTTAAAAATAATTTTGTTCAGTTTTATACTTGTTTATTGGAGAAAGGGTTTGCTGACCTCTTCACTCCATCCTAGCCAGAAATCCCATGTGTAGACTTATTTCTAAATTATTATTTTGTACTGTTTGCTGCTTTATTTTAAATATTTTCCCCGTCATTCTCCCTTTCCAATAGACTGTTTTCCTTTTTTTTATGAATTAATTTATTTTATTTTTGGCTGTGTTGGGTCTGTTGCTGCATGTAGGCTTTCTCTAGTTGCTGAGAGTGGGGGCTACTCTTTGTTGTGGTGCACGGACTTCTCATTGCAGTGTCTTCTCTTGTTGTGGAGCATGGGCTCTAGGCATGTGGACTTCAGTAGTTGTGGCACACAAGCTCAGTAGTTGTGGCTCGCAGGCTCTAAAATGGAGGTTCAGTAGTTGTGGCACATGGGCTTAGTTGCCACTTGGCATGTGGGATCTTCCCGGACCAGGGCTCAAACCTACATCCCCTTCATTGGCAGGTGGATTCTTAACCACTGCGCTACCAGGTAAGTCCCTGATTTTCTATATTACTTTTTTACTGTCTACTGTTCTGCAAGTTAAATTTCCGATTTTTAATCTTCTTGTAGCTCTTCTTAAATTTTTAACATGCATACCTGAACATACATGAGTTATGAACATATATACTCATGTATGTTCAGTTATACATGTTATCTAAAGGAAAAAATACCCTGTTTCATATATTTATAAATTTAAACATATATATGTTTTATTATTTCATATGTTACTTCCATTTTGTATGTTACTGTTTTCCAGTATTTTCATTCCATCTTTTTTATAGAATCAAGATTATTCTCTTTTACTGTTGTTTTATACAGGACATGCTTATCTGGCTTTATGCACGTGTTAATCTAATTTCTTTATTCCTAGCATTATACTTCTTTCAATTAGGTTTACTTTCCTTATTTCCAAAGAATATGTCACAACTCTTAAACAAACAAGGATTAAAGGAGAAATCACATATTAAATTAGAAAATATTTTGAGATGAATAAAAACAAAAACACATTACCAAAACTTATAGAATGCAGTGAAATCAATGCTCAGAGGGAAATTTATAGCTATACAAGAAGTCAGACCTCAAATAAATAGCTTCATTTTATGACTTAAGGAACTGTAAAAAGAACAAGCTAAGCCCAAAGCTAGCAAGAGGAAGGAAATAATGAAGATTAGAGTAGAAAAAAATGAAATAGAGAATAGAAAAAATTAGAGTGAATGAAATAAAATTTAGTTATTTGAATAGATCAACAAAATTAACAAAACTTTAGCTAGACTGACCACACACACACAAAAAAGATAAAGTACAAATAGCTAAAATCAGAAATGAAACAGGGAACATCGCGACTGACCTTACAGAAATAAAAAGGATTATAAGATAATACTACAATGAATTCTATGTCAACAAATTAGATAACTTACATGAAATGGGAAAATTACTATAAACACTCAGATTATCAAAACTGAATCAAGAAAAAATAAAATTTCTGGATAGATTTATAACAAGTAAAAAGATTGAATCAGTATTCAGAAACCTCTCAACAAAGAAAAGTCCAGGACCAGATGACTTCCCTGGTGAATACTACCAAACATTTTAAGAAAAATTAACACCAATTATTTTCAGATTCTCCAAAAAATAGGAGAGGAGCTCATTCTATGGGGCTAACATTAAGCAGACACCAAAGCCAGACAGAGATGCCACAAGAAAAGAAAATCACAGACCACTATCCCTCATGAATATATATGCAAAAATCATCAACCAAATACCAGCAAACTGAATCCAACAGTATATTAGAAAGATTATACACTACAACAAAGTAGGATTTATTTCTGGAATACAAAGGAGGTTCAACACACAATAATTGATCAATGTAATATACCACATTAAAAAATGGAGAAAAACCATATGATAATCTCAAATGATGGATAAAAAGTATTTGACAGGATCCAACATCCTTTCATAATTTAAAGAAACACTCATAAAACTAGGGATAGGAAGGTACTTCTTCAAGATGATTAAAGGCATTTATGAAAAACTCACAGCTAACATTATACTCAGTGAAGAAAAACTGAGAACTTACCCCTAATATCAGGAACAAGGCGGGATGCTCATTTTCACCACTGGTGTTCTATATTGTACCAGACTCTAGACAGATACATTAGGCAATAAAAAGAAATAAAAGGCATCCAAATAGGAAATGAAGAAGTAAAACTATCTCTCTTCGCAGATGACAGACAATAAACAAATTCAACAAATTTGCAGGGCACAAGATCAACACACACAAAAATCAGTTTCTATACACATTAATGAAAAATTGAAAAAGGAAATTAAGAAAACAATTCCATATCATCCCAAAGGAAAATTACCTATAAATAAATTTTTCCAAGGAAGTGAAAGACTGGTATACTGAAAGCTACAAAACATTGCTAAAAGAAATTTTACAAGACCTAAATAAATATAAAGACAAGTCACGTTCCTGAATTGGAAAACTTAATACTATTAAGATGTCAGCACTCCCCAAGGTGATCTACATGTTCAGTGCAGTCTCTATCAAAATTCCAACATTTTGCAGAAATGGAAAAAATGATCCTCAAAATCCTATGGAATTGGAAGGGGACCTGAATAGCCAAAACAGTCTTGAAAAAGATCAAAGTTGAAAGACTCACACTTCCTGATTTCAAAATTTTCTACAAAGCTACAATAATCAAAACAATGTGGTACTGGCATAAGAATAGATATATAGATCAGTTGAATAGTATTGAAAGCCCAGAAATAAATGCATACATCTATAGCCAATTGACTTTTGACAAGGGTGCCACTCCATTAAATGGGGAAAGAATAGTTTGTTCAACAAATGATGGTGGGACAACTGAATATCCACATTCAGAAAAATGAAGTTGGACCCCCATCTCACACCATACACAAAATTTTAAATGGGTCAACAACCTAAACTTAAGAGTTAATAAAAACTCTTAGGGGCTGCCCTGGTGGCGCAGTGGTTGAGAGTCCGCCTGCCGATGCAGGGGACACGGGTTCGTGCCCCAGTCGGGGAGGATCCCACATACCATGGAGCGGCTGGGCCTGTGAGCCATGGCCACTGAGCCTGCGCGTCCGGAGGCTGTGCTCCGCAACGGGAGAGGCCACAGCAGTGAGAGGCCCACGTACCGCAAAAACAAAAAACAAAAAACTCTTAGAAGAAAACATAGGAGTAAATCTTCATGACCTTGGATTTGGCAGTGGATTCTTAGATATGCTTTGTCTTTTTTTTTTCTTTTTTTTCGGTACACGGGCCTCTCACCGCTGTGGCCTCTCCCATTGCGGAGCACAGGCTCCGGACGCGCAGGCTCAGCGGCCATGGCTCACGGGCCCAGCCGCTCCGCGGCATGTGGGATCTTCCCGGACCGGGGCACGAACCCATGTCCCCTGCATCGGCCGGCGGACTCTCAACCACTGCATCACCAGGGAAGCCCAGATATGCTTTGTCTTAAACTTCATGTTTAAGAAATCATATAGCATGTGTTCTTTTTTCTCTTTCCTTCATCCTACTGTTTGTGAGATTCATCCACATTGTTGTTCATATCAGTAGTCTTCTTGTTTTTGTGTCATTTAATCTTCCATTATATGAACTTGGAAAAATTTCTTTTATCCATATTCTTTTAAAAAGTCTACAACAAATATTATTGTATAAGTCCTTTTGTGAACATACGTACTTGCTTATCTTGGGGATTTACTTGGTAATAGAATGTGTTGGCTATAGGGTGGGGTAAATTTAACTTTATTAGAAACTGCCAAACTGCTTTATCAACTGGTTTTGACTTTTTATATTCCCATCACCAGTGTATGAGAGTGCTAGTTGCTCCACATCATTGCCAACACTTGATAGTATCAGTCTTTTTCACTTTAGCTATGCCGATCATTGTGTCGTGATAGCTTCTTGAGGTTTTATGATCTGTAGAATTTTTTATATATTCTAGATACATGTACTTTGATAGGTATGTAAATATTCTCTGCTAGACTATAGCTTGTTTTTTTTCTTTCGTATGTAGGGTCTTTTGTATCCTGCTTATGAAGATTTGCTTATTGTAAGCTCATGAAGATAATTTCTCCATTTATCCTAGAAGCATTATGAGTTTAATTTTTACCTTTAGTTATAAGATCCATCTAAAATTAATTTTTTGCATGTGATGTGAGGAAAAAAAAACAAGGTTCACTTTTTTCTATATTGATATTCACTTGCTCTAGCACCATTTGTAAAGAATATCGCCTTTTCCCACTGACCTGTATTGGCACCTTTGTCAAACATCTTGTGACCGTACGTGTGTGGGTCTACTTCCAGGCTTACTATTCTGCCACATGGATCTCTCCAGTACAACAGTGCTGTGTTTACCATAACTTTATGATGAGTCTGGTCTTACACATCCTCCACAGTTGTTTCTCTTCTTCAAGATTATCATGGGCATTCTGGGTCCTTTGCGTTTCCATATGAATTTTAGAATTAGTTCCCCAATTTCTACAATAAACCTGCTAAGATTTTGAATGACTCATTGTTTTCCATGGCTCTTGGCACTGTTCTCTGAGATATCCTGCTCCGTAGCTACTTCTTAAAAAGGCCTTGAAAAATACCACATTGAGCAAATTTCCCAGCCTCTCCTGGAGCCCAGAGCCTTTTTGACATTTCGAACATCACACTACCTTTTAGCCCAGACTGGCAACACTTTTACATATACAGGTCTTGAGCTGCTTGGTCCTGCTGGTTATGGCTGAGCTTGCCTGTGTATCTGATGGTTGTCTCTCTATGGGCTGGCCTGTGACAGACTGAGCTGGAGTACTAGACTCTGATTCATGCATCTTTCACTGTCCAGCAAGCTGGCCAGAAAACGTCCACAGGCAGTGGTGGAGAAACACAACACCTTTTTTTAAACATCTTTTTGGAGTATAATTGCTTTAGAATGTCATGTTAGTTTCTGCTGTATAACCAAGTGAATCAGCTATATGTACACATATATCCCCATATCCCCTCCCTCTTGCATCTCCCTCACACCCTCCTTACTTCACCCCTCTAGGTGGTCACAAAGCACCGATCTGATCTCCCTGTGCTATGTGGCTGCTTCCCACTAGCTATCTGTTCTACATTTGGTAGTGTATATATGTCAATGCTACTCTCTCACTTCGCCCCAGCTTCCCCTTCCCCTTCCCAGTGTCCTCAAGTCCATTCTCTACATCTGCATCTTTATTCCTGTCCTGCCCCTAGGTTCTTCAGAACCTTTTTTTTTTTTTAGATTCCATATATATGTGTTAGCATATGGCATTTGTTTTTCTCTTTCTGACTTACTTCACTCTGTATGACAGTCTCTAGGTACATCCACCTCACTACAAATAACTCAATTTCGTTTCTTTTTATGGCTGAGTAATATTCCATTGTATATATGTGCCACATCTTCTTTATCCATTCATCTGTCAATGGACACTTAGGTTGCTTCCATGTCCTGGCTATTGTAAATAGTGCTGCAATGAACATTGTGGTACATGCCTCTTTTTTAATTATGGGAGAAACACAACACTTTTTGAAGCCTTTGCTTGCAACACGTCTGCTCAAATCCCATTGACAAAGCATGTCATGTGGCAAAATTCAGACCTAAGGACTGAGAAAATACATTACACCTCTCAACGGGAGTGACTGCAAAGACATAAGGCAAAGGGCATATATGTAGGAAAGTATGGAGAATTGGATTCATTAATGAAATTCATTTCCTCTCAATTTATAGTTTACTGCTTAACAGATAAACACTTAACATAGTATAACTCCATTTCCCCCTTCAAGTCCTTATGCTATTGTTCTATATTTTACTTCTGCACACTATATTGACATTATTGTTGCTTTAAACCTTCAGTAATCCTCCAACATACTTTTCAATAGTCTCATTTTTAACCTCATTCAGGAAATGATTGACCCAACGCTCAAATTCAGTTTACTCTGAAACCAGGACCACTCATCTCCTAGCAATATTTCTCGTCCCCCAGGTTTATCTTTAAAATGTCTGCACCCCAACCTCTGCAGGGGAATGAGGGGATGCACACCCACGATCTCTGTAGGCCCAGATCATATGCATTCTCCATGGTACTCTCATTCTAGGAGACCTTTCCCAAATTCATCCCAGTCCTCTCTCCCTTATCAGACATCCAGTGTCATTTCATATGTCTGGTATCTGTCTATCTTGCTTTCTTTGGGCATCAGGGGCAGAGAATGGGAGTCATCCTAATTCATGGTTCAAAAGACATTATTCATTGGTTTATACGTGATCCTCTTTATGTTTGTTTGTAATAATATAATGCATACCTATGTAAACATCTCTCAAATAGGGAAATTAGAACACTGTAACTTGTATCTGCTTTATGATCCTGACCCTCTTGGGTCTTCTCATTTGAGGGAACTTCGTAGCACAAATCTTTTTTTTTATTGTGTTAAAATGCACAAAATATAAAATTTACCACCTTAACTATTTTTAAATGTTCAGTTCAGTGGTGTTAAATACATTCACATTGGTGGTGCAACCATCATCACCATCCATCCCCAGGATTCTTTTCATCTTGTAAATCTGAAACTGTATACCCATTAAACTATATGTGTGTGTGTGTGTATATATATATATATATATATATATATATATATATATATATATATATATATATATATATATATATATATATATATATATATATATATATTCTCTTTCAGATTTTTTTCCATTACAGGTTATTATAAGATATTGAATGTAGTTCCCTGTGCTATACAGTAGGTCCTTGTTTATCTATTTTATATATAGTAGTATATATATATAAATCTCAGTTTGTCTCCCCCCACCCCCAGTATCCCCTTTGGTAATCATAAGTTTGTTTTCCATGTCTGTGAGTCTGTTTCTGTTTTATAAATAAGTTCATTTGTATCATTTTTTTTAGATTCCACATATAAGTGATATCATATGATATTTGTCTTTGTCTGACTTACTTCACTTAATATGATAATCTCTAGGTCCATCCATGTTGCTGCAAATGGCATTATTTCATTCTTTTTATGGATGACTAATATTCTACTGTGTATATATACCACATCTTCTTTATATATTCATGTGTCAGTGGACATTTAGGTTGCTTCCATGTCTTGGCTATTGTAAATAGTGCTGCTATGAACATTGAGGTGCATGTATCTTTTCGAATTACTCTGGGTATATGCCCAGGAGTGGGATTGCAGGATCATATGGTAACTCTATTTTTAGTTTTTTAAGGAACCTCCATACTGTTCTCCTTAGTGGCTGAAGCCACCAACAGTATAGGAGTGTTCCTTTTTCTCCACACCTTTTTAGAATTTATTATTTGTAGTCTTTATAATAATGGCCATTCTGACTGCTGTGAGGTGATACACCAGTAGTTTTGATTTGCATTTCTCTAATGATTAGCAATGTTGAGCATCTTTTCATGTGCCTGTTGGCCATCTGTATGTCTTCTTTGGAGAAATGTCTATTTAGGCCTGCAAAATTTCCTTCCTTTTGAAGGCTGAATAATATTCCATAGTGTGCATACACCACACTTTGGTAATCCATTCATCAGTCAGTGGACACTTGGGTTGCTTCCATGTTTTAGCTATTGTGAATAATGGTGGTATGAAGATGGATGTACAAATAGCTATTTTAGCCCCTGCTTTCAATTCTTTAGGTATATACCCAGAAATAGAAATACTGGGTCAAATGGTAATTCTATTTTTAATTTTTTTAGCAACCTCCATTCTGTTTCTCATAGTAGCTGTACCATTTTATATTCCCACCAAGAGTGCACAAGTGTTCCAATTTTTCCACTTCCTTGCCAACCCTTGTTGTTTTCTGTGTTTTGATGGTAGCCATCCTTACGGGTGTGGAATGGTATCTCATTGCAGTTTTGATGTGCATGTTGAGCATCTTTTCATGTGTTTATTGGCTATTCATATGTCTTCTTCGGAGAAATGTCTATTTGAGTTTTTTGCCCATTTTGGAATTGGGTTGTTTGGGGTTTTTTGTTGTTGAATTTTAGGAGTTTTCTATATATTTTGGATACTAATACCTTATAAGATATATGATTTGCAAATATTTATTCCTAGACCACAGGTTGCCTTAAAAAGGCAACTGTGGATAGTGTCTTTTCATGTACAAAATTTTAAAATCTTCATGAAGTCCAGTTTGTCTACTTTTTCTTCTGTTACATGTGCCTTGGTGTCGTATCCAAGAAATCACGGCCAAATCCAATGTCATGAAATTTTCATCCTATCAATATTTTAAAATCTATTGAGATTTAATTTGTGGCCTAAAATATGGTCTCTCCTGGAAAATGTCCCACATGTACTTGAGGAAAATGTTTATGCTGTTGTTGGGTGGAAAGTTTTCTATATGTCTATTATATCTAGTTGGCTTATTGTGTTAAGTCCTCTGTTTTCTTGTTTATCTTATGTCTGATTGTCCTATCCATTATTGTGAGAGAGGTATAGAAGTCTGCAAATATTATTGTAGAACTTTCTATTTCTCCCTTAAATTTTGTCAGTTTTTGCTTCATATATTTTGATGTAAATATTTATAATTGTTATATCTTCTTGCTGTTTTGAGTCTTTGATTAGTATGTAATGTCCTTCTTTGTCTCTTATAAACTTTTTTGATTTGAAAATCTATTTTTTTCTGATATTAGAATAACCACTCCTGCTCTTTTTTGGTTACTATTTGCATGAACTATCTTTTTCCATTTTTTCACTTTCAACTTGTTTGTGCCTTTGGATCTCAAGTGACTCTTGTAGTCATCATATAGTTAGGTCATGTGTTTTTAATCCATTCTGAAAATCTCTGCCTTTTGATTGGAGAGTTTAAGTCTATTTAGATTTAAAGTAATTATTGATAAGGAGGGACTTCTGTCATTGTGATACTAGTTTTCTATATGCCCCATAGCTTTTTTGTCTCTAATTTCCTGCATGACTATTTTTTTGTATTTAGTTGATTTTTTGTAGTAATATGTTTAAATTTCTTTCCTTTTGTGTATATTTTATAGCTATTTTCTTTGTGATTATCTTGGGGATTACCTTTAACATTCTAGTTTGAACTTACAACAGCTTAACTTCAATAACATACAAAAACTCTGTTCCTTTAGAGTTCCATCCACAGCCAATTTGGTTGTTGATGTCACAAAATTATATGTTACACATTTTGTGCTCCCAAACATAAACTAACAATTCTTTTAAATGCATTGGTCTTTTAAATCATGTAGAAAACAAAAAGTGCAGTTACAAAACATTGTTACAATAATACTGGCTCTTATCACTAACAATGTATTTATTTTTATTGAGATCTTCATTTTTTCATATGCCTTTAAGTTACTGTCTAGTGTCCTTTCTTTTTACCTGCAGTACTCCCCTGAGCATTTCTTGCATGGCAAGTCTAGTGGTCACAAACCCACTCTACATTTGTTTATCTAGGAATTTCTAAGAATAGCTTGGTTCCTCCCCCCTTTGGAGAGACAGTTTTGCCAGATTAAAATTCTTGGTTTGACAGTTTTTCTCTTTTATCACTTTAACTATATCTGTCCATTGTCTTCTGGTCTCCAAAGTTTCTGATGAGAAATATACTGATAATCTTATCGAGGATCCCTTGTATGTGATGATTCTCTTCTCTTTTACTGCTTTCAGAATTCGCTCTTTGGCTTTGGCTTTTGAAAGTTTGATTATAATGTGTTTCAGTGTGGATCCTTTTGAATTCATCTTTCCTGGAGTTTGTTGAGCCCCATGGATTCTTATATTTATGTCTTTCATTAAATTTGCAAAAATTTCAGCTATTATTTCTTAAAATACTCTTCTGCCCCTTTAACTCTCTCTTCTCCTGGGACACCCATAATGTGCATGTTGGCTTCTTGATGGTGTTCCACAGGTCCCTTAGGCTCTGTTTGCTTTTCTTCCATCTTCTTTCTTTCTGTTCCTCAACCTCAATAATTTCCACTGTCCTATCTTCAAGTTCACCGATTCTTTCTTCTGCCTGTTCAGAGCTGCCTTTGAATCCGTCTAGTGAAGTTTTCATTTCAGTCATTGTACTTTTCAGCTTTGGAGTCCTTTTTTGTTTTTGTTTGTTTGTTTGTTTTGGTTTTGTGGTACACGGGCCTCTCACTGTTGTGGCCTTTCCCATTGCGGAGCACAGGCTCCGGACGTGCAGGCTCAGCGGCCATGGCTCACAGGCCCAGTCGCTCTGTGGCATGTGGGATCCTCCCGGACCGGGGCATGAACCTATGTCCCCTGCATCGGCAGGCAGACTCTCAACCACTGCGTCACCAGGGAAGCCCCTCCTTTTTGTTTTGTTTTTAGATTTTCTATCTTGGTTGATAGTTCCACTTTGCTCACACATTATTTTCTTGACTTTATCCACATCTTTTAGTTCTTTGAGCATCTTTAAGACCATGTTTTAAAGTTTATCTAATATATCTGCCTTTATGTCTTTCTCAGGGACAGATTCTGTTAATTATATTTTTCCTTTGATTGAGCCATTTCCTCTTTCTCTGTATGTTTTGTGGTTTTTTGTCGAACACTGGACATTTTAATCTAACAATGTGGTAGCTATGGAAATCAGATCCTCCCCCTTACCCAGGGTTTGCTGGGTTTAAAAAAATTTGTGTGTGTTAGTGATTGGTGTAGGCTGTCTCTGTACAGAGGGTCAGTTTGAGGTTGAGATCTTATGTTTTTTCTGAACCTTTACCTGGGCATGCATGGTTACTTTCTAATTTTCCCCATATGTTCAGTTGCTTTTGAATGTCCTAGTCTTTAATATCTTGATCCCAAAAAAGAAAAGTGAAAAATGAAGGGAGAAAAGGGCCGTGGCCCCATAAATTCCCTAGAAGTCACTTCAGCTGGAGCAGGAGGTGCTTGTGACAATTGGGAGAGGTGCAACAACAATGGCTGCCTCCCTCTTTGTGTGTACCTCTGTGATCAGAACAGCAATCAAAGCACAGATCCGCAATATACAGAGGACAGGGTCTTCTTTGCTCACCTTGGCTTTCACATGCTGTGTGCAAGCTCTCCAGTAATATGTGTACAGCTGCCTGTCCCAGGGGTGGGGGTGTGTAGCTGTTACTGTGTTAAGAGCTGAAATTGACCAAAGTTGACTGCAATTTACCCTCCAAGCGTTCAACAGATTCTAGAGTTCCAAAATACTTACATCAGACAAATTCTGCCAGTGCAGTTGTCCTGGTGGGAGACAGATTCCGTGTTTCCTGCTTGACCATCTCCCAGGATCCTCTCCACAAATCTCTCACAGACAATCATGGTATATACATGGATTCCAGGGCATAGAATCCACTACCCCTCAGGAACTAAGGCCACAGATTGGGAAGCTTGGACCTAAATAAAAGAATGGCAGGTTCCATTCTCTTCTAGCTGGAAGCTGCCTTTATATATCTTCTCATCCTGTATGAGACCCTGGGCCTGACTTACCTTTCATTCAAGATACAACCACAGTGTTATGGCCTTCCCTCAGCAGAACTCAGTGAGAGAACCATCTAGAATGCAAGAACATGCTCTAGGATGCACAAATCAAAAGTGGTCCAAGGGCTTCCTGGGTGGTGCAGTGGTTGAGAGTCTGCCTGACGATGCAGGGGACACGGGTTCATGCCCCGGTCCAGGAAGATCCCACATGCCATGGACTGGCTAGGCCTGTGAGCCATGGCTGCTGAGCCTGCGCATTCGGAGCCTGTGCTCCGCAACGGGAGAGGCCACAACAGTGAGAGGCCCGCATACCGAAAAATAAAATAAAATAAAAATAAAAAAAGGTCCAAGTAACCCTAGGGCCACCTAATGCAGTTTTGCAGTTTCTCAGTCAAGGCCAAGAAACCAAAAATAACTAGAAAGTAGCCCCATCTTTATTTAGGTCGCTTAGATAACATTACATGGGTTCTGGCTTCAATACAATACATATTTCTTCTTTATTTCCCTCTTCTCCTATTCCACACCAGCAAACCTCTGAAAATTACCAACAAAAAGAACTCTCTGACACTCAGCTCACAAGACCACAACTTTTCCCACTCACTCAACTCTTCACTGAATGTTCTTCAGTGAGCTTCTCTGGTCTTATTTTTAGCTTTTAAGATTGTTTCTTTTTCTGTATAAACATTCATGAAACCCTCAAATCAATACATTTAACATTTTCATCATCTCAAAGAGTTCTCTTACTGCTTTGCAGCCAAACTCTTTCTTCTAAGGTAAGTATTGTTCTCATTTCTGTCCCCATTAATGAGTTTTATGTTTTTGGACTTTACATAAATGGAATTACAGTACTCTTTTGCTCAGTATACCCTGTAAGATTTATTCATGTTTTGCATGTATGACTAGCTCCTTTTTGTTTATTGTTGAGGAATATTTAATCACATAAATACCAAAATTCATTTGTCTATTCTTCTGTTGACTGACATTTGGGTTGCTTCAGTTTGGGGCTATTGTGAATAAAACTCTTATGAACATTCTCTTACAACTCTCTCTACATATATGCTTTCATTGGTCTTGGGCACATACATGACAATGTGTTTACTTATTTATGCAGTTCTGAGAAACTACAAAGGATTTTCCAAAATGTATGTACAATTTTACACTGTCAGCAATGAATAAGAGTTACAGATCTCTTTGTCTGAAGAAGTCTTTATTTTACCTTCAGTTTTGAAAGATAATTCTAGATACAGAATTCTGGGTAGACGGTTTTCTGGTTTTATTTTGCTTTGCAAGAGGCTGCTTCATTTTATTCTGGCTTGCATAGTTTTTGATGAGAAACTTGTAACTCTTATTCATGATCTTCTGTATGAAATATTTCCCCACCCTCCCTGTCTTCAGGCTTTTCCTTTACTTTGTTTTGCAGCCATTTGACTATGATTCCTTCTTTCTTTCTTTCTCTTTCTTTCTTTCTTTCTTTCTTTCTTTCTTTCTTTCTTTCTTTCTTTCTTTCAGCCATGTGGCCTGCAGGATCCTATTTCCCTGACCAAGGATTGAATCCGTGCCCCCTGCAGTGGAAGGGCAGAGTCCCAACCACTGGACCACCAGGGAATTCCATTGACTATGATGTTTCTAAGTGTGTGTGTTTGCTTGTTTTATTCTGGCCTGGGGCTCTCTGAACTTCTTGAATCTCTGGTTATTATAGCCTTGGCCATTGTATCTCCACATATTTCTTATCCCCTGTACTCTCTTCTTCTGGGAATAATTCCACATATGTTACACTGCTATTGTCCTATAGCTCTTAGGTGCTCTGTTTTGCTTTATTCCCCACTCTTTTCCTTTTGTGCTTCAGCATGGGTAATAGCTATTAACCTATCTTCACATTCATTGATTTTTTTCCTCATTTGTGTCCAGTCTGCTGATACACCCATTGAAGTAATTTTTTAATCTCTGATAATGTGTATTTCTGGCATTTCCAATTTGTCCTTTTTTTTTGTAGTTTCCATATCTCTGCTTAAATTCTTCATTTTTTTCATGCTTGTTGTTTACTTCTTAATAATTTCTTCAACATATTAATCATAGTTATTTTAATATTCCTTAAATATACTTTGAAGATTTTGGTCATCTCTGGGCCTGACTGTGTTCAATGTTTTATCTCTTGACAGTGGGTCCAGTGTTTTATTCCTGCCTTCCCCATACCTTTGTGTCTGTGCATGTGTGTGTGTATATATGTGTATCTTTTAATTTTTGGTTGAATGTTAGACATTATAGAAGAATATTTAAGACTAAAGTCTCTGTACCCCAAAATAGGCATTCCTCTTCTTCTGCCAAAGCATTAGTAGGGTGGGGCAGGGCTGATTCAGGCTAGTGAGAACTTGAGCTGGGTTGTGGCTTCTGTTGTTGCTCTTACTGACTTCAGAGCACCAGAGGCCTCAGGTCCCTCCATGGTGGGCTGCTGCAATGCTGTGCTCTGTGTGAGACCTGGGGTGTTTCTCTGTTCCTGCATCATCCTTCACTTCACATCTCTGTACATCCACAGCACATTTTGCCTGCCCTCCAGAAGAAAATTGTTGCTCTTGGTATTCATTACTAGGCTGCTATTGAGAAGGAGGAAACTTGATCCCCTGATCCAGCCTCAGCCTCAGGCAGAGCTGTAGGTCTTAGATTTGGAAATGGACCTCTGTGCACCACTACTCTACCTTTGGGGCAGCTAAGCTCTGCTTTGTATCTGTGATGGCTCTGAGAGGATCTAGACCCTGCCCTCATATTAGCAGACCTCTCATGTTACTGATGTGGGCTCTTGGCACCTCAGGTTTTCCAGGGATGTAGGGCTTGTTTCTACTCTTCCTCCAGAATAGTCCACCTGTACCAGGTCCTGAGGGCAGGAGTATGTGGTGCCCCCCCCCCCACACATAACCAGTAGAAGGCTTCTGCTCCACATGTGAGTAGGGAAGCAAGCTGTGTTCTTACAGGTCCCCAGTGGTACGTGGTCATTTTCTGAACACCTGCACTGAGGTGCCCTCTCTGTGGACCCCTGCTGTGCCCTGAGTATATTTCATGAGCTGCTAGTGGAGACCTAAGGGAAAGACCTACCAGTGAGTGCAATCCTCCTCTTGTCTGATTTCTCATCATTCTGAACTGGCACACTAGCCCACAGTTGAAGAACTCATTGAAATTGCAGCTAGCTGACTTCTCCCTTCCACTTCTGTGATACACCTCTTCCTTTGTGCTGTGCTAGTAATTGTGCAGAGCTCATCATTCTGGCCCTCTGTCCACCTGGTTCCATGTGGGCCTTGGCATCTGCGTAAGGGATATTTTACCCTGCATCTACACTGTTTTCACTCAATGTCTTGGTTGCTCCACAAGACTCTCCACTCTGCACTCTTGACTCTGGGAACTGTGAAGTCTAACCTGGCCATTCTGCCCTTCCTGTGGAATTGTACATTCTGCACACATGGCTCGGGGTCCAACGGCAGACTGGGGGCACTGAAGCCCCCTGTGTTCCCTCTAGGGTCCTTCTCTCTGGAGAACCCTCCTTCTAGCATCTGCCTTTGAGGATTCCAGCTGCCTGTGCTCCTCCTCATGCCACAGCCTAGAGTGTGCCCCAAGCAGGATGATGGAGCCCTTGTAGACCTTGCCTCATCTGTTCTCTTTTCTCAGGGGCCACAGCCCTGCCCTGACTCAGGTCCAGTGGGAAATAATTGCCTGCTGGGTAGACATGTTTACTGCTAGCTTATGGTAGAGGGAAGTTCACTCCCAGTCACCCCACTGTGGCCACAATGAAAGGCCTCAGGTAGATTTTTAGCTGGCTTAGTAGTTAAACGTATTTCCTAACTGCATTTCACTGTGTTGTTTCTCCAGCATCCCCAACCCTGAGTTTTTTGAGTCCTTCTATTGTTCTGCATTCCAATTTGCAATCATCTAATTCTTCCATGGCTCCTCTCCTGATATTAACTTGCCAACACAGCAGCAACCACAAACACTGCTGATATTCTGCTTCCCATTTTCTTCCTTCGAGGTACACATTTGTTAGCTCTAAAACTGATTCCCCACCTACCGCAGGCTATGCCATCCCCAAATACATGCCCCCACTTGATACCCAATCATTTTCTTTAACCTGTGAGAACAACTCCTTTCCAGGCAGAGCAGGCCCACTTTCACATTGGTCAGGAAAGTGCAGGTTTTCTGGGAGCAATTACTATATCCATTGGCATAGACAAGGACACATGAAGTGACAACCCACAAAAATTGGAGGCTACTTTCTTGCACACACTCTGTGTCATCCGCTCACTCTCACCCAGGGACTCAGCTCATGGAGCTGTTTGCACTTGAGCCACAGCAATGGGAATGTAATGGGCTGAACCAAGTCCTGGCTCTTACATCTCTCTTAGGAAGTGTCATGTGACATATGTTTAAACTTTATTGACCAAAGCCTGAGTCCCCATTGCAGAGAAAGGAGACATGTGGAGGGTGGGAGCAAGAGAAGGAGCTCCAGTGTGAGCCCACTAGGCCTTGGGGCTTGGTGTGCCCTGCAGAACAGGTGTGAGAAGACCATTCACTGGGCCTGTACTCCTTTCTGACAGGAGACACTTCAGACAAGCTGCAGGAGGTTCAGCTGCCTCTGGTCCCATTGCCCCTATGCCAGCTGCTCTATGGACACACGTCATACATTCTGCCGGACATGCTGTGTGCCGGGGACCTCAGGGACGTGAAGACTGTTTGTGAGGTACAACCCACTGTGGGGGTGGGAGACTAAGCCCAGGGATTTCAGATCTTCCATCTGCTTTAAGCCCGGGGCACTTCTGCCAGTTGGGTAGGTGGTCCCAGACCACCTGGCTCCTGTGGGGATCAGAAGTACATCTCCATGCAGCCATGAGTTGAGTGGGAGGCCACAGGGTAGCTTATGTGCAAATGGAACACAGGCCTCAGTCAGGCCCTGTGGACCCCAGTGCTGGCCAGAGCCGCCCAGGGCTCCATGTCTGCCCAGGGGCCATGCCTGCTGACTGTCACTCCATGGCACCCACCCTTTACTTGCAGGACAATGCAGTGAACACTGCTTGCCTGCAGCAGGGCCTCCCCACTGACAAGGTGGGGCTGCATGAGTGGCAGGATCCTGGCCCCATCCCACAGTGTTGGCATTGGGCCACCCTCAGGCAGGAGGCCCCAAACTCCCAGTTCACAAGAAACTCCTCTTTTTTCCAGGGTGACTCTGGGGGCCCACTTGTCTGTGAATTCAACCGCACCTGGATGCAAATTGGAGTAGTGAGCTGGGGGCATGGTTGCACATACCCTATGTATCCTGCAGTTTATGCCCGAGTCTCCTTTTTCTCAGAATGGATTCGTTATCACATAGAAAACACACCCTTACCTCTTCAGCCACTCCCTACCCTCTCCTCCACTCTGGGGGCTGCCATCAATGTCCTTGTGACCTCACTGGTTGTCCTGTCAATGTTGTAAGGACCACAGCCCTCATCCAGCTTCTTCATGGCTGCATGCCTCTGTTCCTACCCAGCTCCAGCTCAAGTCTTCACACACCTGAGCAAGGTGAGGGCAATCAGCCAGGCCCACATGCAAGGTCCAAGAGGAGGCTGACCAGGGCCACACCCAGGAAGGCAGAGGCTGGTCTCATCACAGAAGGGTGGGGTACCTGGGAGAGCAGAGCATGTTGGTTGAGTGCTCTGAGCACCTGAGAGTTGGGAAGATATTAAATATTTACAAAGCAAGTGTCCCAGAAGTCCTGTGTTCACCTTTCTACCCAGAGTGCAGGCTCCCTCATGCACACAGAGTATGTTCATCACCCTGCCTTATCAGAATGACAGGCAGAAGGGTGAGAGGAGAAGGATAAACCAAACTGCAGCATCTCTAGAAAGGATAGCCATACAAACCCTGGTGTCTGGATATAGAATCCAGGGTGTGACCAAAGCCAGGGCAAAGGGAAGGTCATCATCTTAAAAACTTAGACCTATCAATATCAAAGAGTTTTAAATATTCAAACATCTAATTTGGAAAATGGAAAACATGAGCTGAGAGTAGGCACACAAAGGAAACTAAAAAAGATAAAAGCAGAAATCAATAGCCAAACATCTGAAAACACTAAAACTAGCATTTTAGAAATATAGATTTTGAAAAGAAAATCAAGAAGTAGGAAAAGAAATCATGAATATAATCAAGATATAATGTGAGGGGACTTCCCTGGTGGTGCAGTGGTTAAGAATCTGCCTGCCAATGCAGGGGACACGGGTTCGATCCCTGGTCCGGGAAGATCCCACATGCCGTGGAGCAACTAAGCCCGTGCGCCACAATTAATGAGCCCGCACTCCACCACTACTGAGGCCCGCGCACCTAGAGCCCGTGCTCCACGACAAGAGAAGCCACTGCATTGAGAAGCCCACGCACCTCAACGAAGACCCAATGCAGCCACACACAAAAAAAAGATATAATGTAAGACCAAAAATACACAAAACAAGAAATGACAATTAAGCACAGAAAATTTAAGAAATCATAAGAGATGTTGTACACCTCTATATAAATAAATGCAAAATGAAAAGTATCACTTTTTAGGAAATAACTAATTTACCAAAACTAACCTCAGTAGAGACAGAAGACTAGAGACCAGTTTCCATAGAAGAAATGGGGAAATTTAAGAAAAAATTCTCCATCCTAGTAAAAGTCCTTAGCTGAGATGGCCTCCTTGGGAATCATATCAGGCCTTCAACCACAGGATTGTCCCAATGCTGTCCATGCTGTTCCAGACACAGACAAGGGAGGAGAGTGTTGTGAAGACAAAAACTGATCACACAGAAAACAATTTAAGACAATCCAACTTGTCAATTAAAAAAAAATCCTGATGGGCTTCCCTGGTGGTGCAGTGGTTGAGAGTCCGCCTGCCAATGCAGGGGACACGGGTTCGTGCCCCGGTCCGGGAAGATCCCACATGCCACGGAGCGGCTAGGCCCATGAGCCATGGCCACTGAGCCTGCGCGTCTGGAGCCTGTGCTCCGCAACGGGAGAGGCCACAACAATGAGAGGCCCGCGTAACAAAAAAAAAAAATCCTGATGAAAGATTAACAAACAATTCAACATTATTTTTTAAGTAGTACATTATAATTATGTAGGATTTATTCCAGTTATGCAAAGATGATTAAGTATTAGAAAACCCATAGATATAATTCACCATACTAATTGCTTTTCTAAGGAGAATAAAATTAGTGAAAACGTGTTTAACAAATTCAAAACCCATTTCCAACTTTAAAAAAAGGAATCAATGGATAGTAAGATATATATACCTCAGCCTAAAAGTTAGCACTTTCCTTAGTGAGAAAACATTGAGTGCCTTTCTGCTGAAGTTAGGGTCACAGAAATGGTGCTCCTCTATCCCTTGCTGCTTAATTAACACCGTATTGGAAGATTAGCCACCACAGCGGCACAAGAGGATCAACCAGGGAAATGGAAAAGAGCCTTTTAAACTGCCTCCTATTATAAAAAAGAGAGCATATCTGGAACACCCAAGAGAAAACTATGAAACTACCACAAATAGTAAGAAAGTTCGGTAAAGTCATTAGATAAAACATGACAAAATCAGTCTATATTCCAGTTAGAAGTTACATAATGGAAGACAAGACTCCAATTGTAATAACAATGAAAGAGATAAGATACCTATGACCTTAACAAGAAATGTGAAAATAGATATGAGGAAATCTTTAAAATACTCCTGGGGAAAAAACAAAAACCAAAACAAAACATCACACATACATACAAAAGAAAAAGTAGATTTGGATGAATGATAAGGCAGCCTATATTCTTGAACAGATCAACTCAAAATGTAGGTGTGGGTGTTTTATTTTTCTGGAGCTAGATAAATTGATTTCAAAGTTTGTATCAAAACACAAACACGTGAGAAAACCCAGGAATAAAACTAAATATGAAGGCCATGGTGGGGACTAACCCTGCAGAAATTAAAATATCCCATAAAGATGCTGCAATTATAACATGCCATAAAGACTTGACAATTTGTGTCTGTGCATACACACCAGTGGATAAAACACTCAGAACTGGGCCCAAGTACATGTTGGAAAATCAGTGTATGGGAAATGTGTCACTTTAAATCACTGAAGATATTTAAGTTTTCAAAAGTGCAATTCGGTATGGCCATATAAAGTGGGTCCCAGAAACAGTATACATCCTGACCAAGTAGACTTTATTCCAGGAATTTTGGAATGATTGAACACTACAGTTCTTTTAATAGTCAAAACATAACCACATTCATTCCATGCAACAGTCACAAGATATTTGTTGAACACTGCTGTGTGCCAAGCACTGTCAGGGCCTTGGAGTGACAAGAGGCACCTTGGCGTGAAGCTGAGATGAAGTTGCACTCGGGGCCAGAGCAATGCATTCCCATCATTGTGATCTGTGATGTTTGCTACACTTGAGTATTTTCACAGCAATTGGTTAAGACAAACTTAAACTGCATTTGGTGTCTTTCCCTGCCTCTCCTTCATTCTCATCCAGGGCCACTGGGGATCCAGCTAAGGGAGAGTCAGTGCGTGAAACATCTTCCCACATTGCACTTATTTACATGGTATACATCATTCTGTGAAGAGGTGAGTAACTGCTAGCCATTTGGGTGCAGCAATACTGCCAGGAACACTCGGGCCCTGTACTGTGCAGCACAGAGGTACAAGCTCGTCTGCAAGCGAGAGTTTAGTTCTTACCACACAGGTCAAGATGGAGGCTCTCTGCTGTCAGGAATATAGCTGATAATGCAGCATGTGCAGTAGTCAACATACCAAACATCTCCTGTTTGAATGGAATTTCAGGAAATACAACTTACTCAAATCCCTGTATCAGCTGGCCAGAAAACTTAAAGTACACAATGGCAAAGTGGCCATTGAAGCTGAGTGCTTCATGCATCCCAGATGACCTTCATGCCTTAGTTCCTCTTCCTGGTCTGCCTTGGCAAAGTTTTGCTGGTTCCTGGTGGAAAAACAACACACTATGGCTGCAGATGCAGCCAAACTGCCTGGAAAAGTAAGTGCTCCAATGACACAATTCCTACACACATATGTCAGTGCATCAGAGACCACCACTCAGTAGAGCAAAGTGGCAACTTAAAATGCATCTTGAATTGCTCTTATGGAGGCCTTAATATCAAATTAATTTGTACATTTTTTCAGTATTATTGATCATCTTAAAATGCAAATAATGACAGGCAGGAAGTAACCTAGTCAAACAATAATCAAGAGAAAAAGAAGCCAAAAATGCAAACCAGAAAAAAAAGAAAAGACTTCAGAGACAAAACTTCTTTTATTACATCCAAATGCAAACTAAACACTCTGGTAGTCAAAATCATGAAGGAAATAAGGGTAACAGTCCTGAGAACCAGTTGAGAGAGAATGGAAATGACAACAGAAGGGTTGAAGCAGTTTATGAGAACAAGGACATTCTAATCATGAACTGAAACAGCAGAAGTGAAAATGACAACACATAGTGAGAGGGCCAGAAGGGTGGGCACAGCAGGTTGTTTTGATGAAGTTGTTGATCTTGGTAAGTCCCATGTTCTTCCACTGTGAGTGCAGTTCATCAACACTGCTAATGTGAAAGAATTTGTTTTTCAGGCATGATCACAATAATATTTACAGAGAAACAAAGGGAACACACATCTAGAAGGTTCAACCAATGTTTAAACATGGTTTTAGGTGGTCAAACTTTTATGGTGTCTTGGTAAGTTCTCCAAGACTAAAGTTTCCACTTACTGTTTTGTCTTAAACTTTTTTTCTTTTTTTATTGTGGTAAATACACATAACATAAAAATTAGCATTTAGACCATTTAAAGGTGTAGTTATTTCAGTGGCATTAAGTTCAGTTTACATTGTTGTACAACCATCACCACTACTCATCACCAGAACTTTTTCACCTTCCCAAACTGAAACTCTTTACCCATTAAACAGTAACTCTTATTCCCTCCTTCCCTAGTCCCTGGAGCCCACCGTTCCACTTTCTGTCTCTATGAATTTGCTACTCCAAGAAACTCATATAAGCGGGATGACACAGTATTTGTCATTTTGTGTCTGATATTTCACTTAGCATAATGTTTCAGGGTTCTTTCATGTTGTAATCTGTACCAGAATTTAATTCCTTTTAAGAGTGAATAGTATTCCATCAGATGTATACACTACATTTTGTTTGTCCATTCATCTGTCATTGAGCATTTGGGTTGTTTCTACCTTTTGGCGAATGTGAATAATGCTGCTATGCACATTTGTGTACAAAGATCTGAGTCCTGCTTTCAATTTTTTGTGTATATACCCAGAAGTAGAATTGCTGGATCATATAGTAATTCTATATTTAATTTTTTGAGGAACTGCCATACTGTTTTCACAGCAGGTGCACCATTTTACATTCTCAACTTCTCAACAGCAATGTACAAGGGGTCCAACTTCTCCACAACTTCAAAAACACTTGTTTTCTGATTTTTTATAATAGCCATTCTAATGTATGTGTAGTCTTGTGTTTGGATTTATATTTCCCTAATTATTAGTGATGTTAAACATCTCTTCATGTGTTTATTGGCCATTTCTTTGGAGAAATGTTTATTCAAACCCCTTGCCCATTTTTATTTGGTTGCTTTCTGTTGTTGTAGAGTTTTAAGCATTGTTTATATATTCTGAATATTAATCCTTTATGTGATTTGCAAATATTTTTTCCAATTCTGTCGTTTGCCTCTTTACTCATTTTTAGATTTTTTATTGTGGGAAAATACACATAACATAAAGCTTACCATCTTAACCATTTTTAGTGTACATTTCAGTGGTATGAAATACATTCATATTGTGTGCAGCCATCACCAACATCCATATCTTTTCATCTTGTAAAACTAAGACTGTTTATTAATGACTCTCCACTTCCCCTCCCCCAATCCTGCAATCCTCATTCTACTTTCTGTCTCTGAATTTGACTGCTATAGGATCATATAAGTGGAATCATACAGCATTTGTTCTTGGAATCATACAGCATTTGTTCTTTTGTGACCAGCTTCTTCCACTGAGCATGTCCTCAAGATTCATCCATGTTGTAGCATATGTCAGAATTTCCTTCCTTTATTGAGGTGAAGCTATTCCATTGCCAACACTTATTTTCTGCTTTTTGATAGCAAGCATCCTAATGGGTGCGAGGTGATATCTCATTGCTTTTGATTTGCATTTCTCTAATGAGCATCTTTTCATGTGCTCGTTGGCCATTGGTATACCATCTTTAGAGAAATGTCTATTTAACTCTTTGCTGATTTTTAAAATCAGGTTGTTTCTTTTTGTTGAGTTATAAGAGTTCTTTGTATACTCTGGGTATTAACTCATCACATATATGATTTGCACATATTTTCTCCCATTCTATAGGGTGCCTTCTAACTCTGCTGATTATGCCCTTTGATGCACACTTTTTAAATTTAGTGTAGACCATTTGTCTATATTGGTTTTGCCTTTACTTGTGGTGTCATATCCAAAAAAAATCATTGCCAAATCCAATTTCATAAAGCTTTTCTCCTACGTTTTCTTCTGGGACTTTATTAGCTTAAGGTCTTATGTTTAGGTCTTTAATCCATTTTGAATTAATTATTGTGTATGATATAAGATAAGGGCTCAATTTTTAAAAAATGAAGTATAGTTGATTTACAATGTTGTGTTAGTTTTAGGTGTACAGCAATATATATTCTTTTGCAGATTCTTTTCCGTTATAATTTATTACAATTTATCTCTCCCCCACACCCCACTATCCCCTTTGTTAACCATAAGTTTGTTTGCTCCTAAGTATTTTGTTCTTTTGATACTATGGTAAATTGAGTTATTTTCGTAACTGCATTTTTGGATTATTTGTTGCTAGTGTACAGAAATACAATTTATTGTTGTCTATTATTCTTATGGCCTACAACTATTATTAGTTAGAACATATTTTTTATTTTTATTGAAGCATACTGGATTTGCAATATTGTGTTAGTTTCAGGTATACAGCAAAGTGATTCATATATATATGTATATATATATTCTTTTTCAGATTCTTTTCCATTATAGGTTATTAAAAGATATTAAATATAGTTCCCTGTGCTATACAGTAGGTCCTTGCAGTTTACCTGTTTTATATATAGTAGTATGTATCTGTTAATCTCAAACTCCTAATTTATGCCTCCCCACCTTTTCCCTTTGGCAACCTTAAGTTTGCTTTCTGTGTCTGTGAGTCTATTTCTGTTTTGTAAATAAGTTCATTTGTATCATTTTTTTTAGATTCCACATGTAAATGATACCACATGATATTTGTCTTTGTCTGACTTACTTAACTTAGTATGATAATCTCTAGGTCCATCCATGTTGCTGCAAATGGCATTATTTCATTCTTTTTATGGATGACTAGTATTCCATTGTTATATATATGCCATATCTTCTTTATCTATTCACATGTTGATAGATATTTAGGTTGCTTCCATATCTTGGCTATTGTAAACAGTGCTGTTATGAACATTGGGGTGCATGTATCTTTTCAAATTAGAGTTTTCCTCTTTTCAAGATTTAGGTGCAGGAGTGGGATTGTGTGATCATATGGTAACTATTTAGTTATTTAATGAACCTCCATTCTGTTCTCCACAGTGGCTGTACCAATATACATTCCCACCAACAGTGTAGGAGGATTCTCTTCTCTCCATACCCTCTCCAGCATTTATTGTTTGTAGATTTTTGATGATGGCCATTCTGACTGTGTGAGGTGATAACTCATTGTAGTTTTGATTTGCATTTCTCTAATAATTAGCAATGTTGAACATCGTTTCATGTGCCTCTTGGCGATTTGTATGTCTTCTTTGTAGAAATGTCTATTTAGGTCACCATTTTTTGACTCGGTTGTTTGTTTTTATGCAATTAAGTCACATGAGCTGTTTGTAAATTTTGGAGACTAGTCCCTCATTGGTCACATCATTTGCAAATATCTTCTCCCATTCTGTGGGTTGTGTTTTCATTTTGCTTATGGTTTCCTTTGCTGTGCAAAAGCTTTAGAATTTAATTAGGTCTCATTTGCTTATTTTTGTTTTTATTTCCGTTACTCTGGAAGACAGATCGAAAAAGTTATTGCTGTGATTTATGTCAGAGAGTGTTCTGCCTATGTTTTCCTCTAAGAGTTTTATAGTAATAAACTTTTAGCCAGACTCATCAAGAAAAGAAGGGAGGGAGGGGGCTCAAATCAATAAAATTAGAAATGAAAAAAGAGAAGTTACAATGGACACCACAGAAATACAAAGGATCATAAGAGACTACTACAAGCAACTGTATGCCAAAAAAATCGACAGCCTGGAAGAAATGGACAAATTCTTATGAAGGTACAATCTCTGAACCAGGAAGAAACCGAAAATATGAACAGACCACCACAAGTACTGAAATTGAAACTGATTAAAAAACTCCCAACAAACAAAAGTCCAGGACCTGATGGCTTCACAGGTGAATTCTACTAAACATTTAGAGAAGAGTTAACACATATCCTTCTGAAAAGGTTCCAAAAACTTGCAGAGGAAGAAACACTCCCAAACTGTGCTATGAGGGCACCATCACCCTGATACCAAAACCAGACAAAGATACCACAAAAAAAGAAAATTAGGGACCAATATCACTGAGAAACATAGACGGAAAAATTGTCAACAAAATACTGGCAAACTGAATCCAACAATACATTAAAAGGATCATACACAATGATGAAGTGGAATTTATCCCAGGGATGCAAGTATTTTTCAATATCCGCAAATCAGTCAAAGAGATACACCACATCAACAAATAGAATAAAAGCCATATGATCTCCCTCCCTCCCACCCTCCCTATCCCACCCCTCTAGGTGGGAGGGAGGGAGACGCAAGAGGGAAGAGATATGGGGATATATGTATATGTATAACTGATTCACTTTGTTATAAAGCAGAAACTAACACACCATTGTAAAGCAATTATACTCCAATAAAGATGTTAAAAAAAACCAATTTGAACATACAACAAAAAATTTAAAAAATTAAACTTCTGGGATACACAAATAAACCTAAATTTTGTTGCCAAGATTTAAAAAAAAACCATATGATCATCTCAATAGATGCAGAAAAAGCTTTTGAAAAAATTCAACACCCAGTTATCATAAAAACTCTCCAGAAAGTAGGCATAGAAGGAACATACATCAACATAATAAAGGCCATATATGACAAACCTACAGCTGACATCATTCTCAATGGTGAAAATCTGAAAGCATCTCCTCTAAGATCAGGAACAAGACAAGGATGTCCACTCTTGCCACTTTTATTCAACATAGATTTGGAAGTCCTAGCTATGGCAATCAGAGAAGAAAAGGAAATAAAAGGAATCCAAATTGGAAAAGAAGAAGTTAAACTGTCACTGTTTGCAGGTGACATGATACTATACATAGAAGATCCTAAAGACACTACCATAAAACTGCTAGAGCTCATCAATGAATTCAGTAAAATTGCAGGTTACAAAATTAATACACAGAAATCTGTTGCATTTCTATACACTAACAATGAAAGATCAGAAAGAGAAATTAAAGAAATAGTCCCACTTACCATCGCATCAAAAAGAATAAAATACCTAGGAATAAACCTACCTAGGGAGGCAAAAAACCTGTACTTGGAAAACTACAAGACACTGGTGAAAGAGATCGAAGACACAAAGAGCTGGAAAGATATACCATGTTCTTGGAAGAATTAATATTGTTAAAATGACCATACTACCCAAGGCAATCTACAGAGTCAATGCAATCCCTATCAAATTACCAATGGCATTTTTTACAGATCTAGAACAAAAAAATTTTAGATTTGTATGGAGACACAAAAGACCCCGAAGAGCCAAAGCAATCTTGAGAAAGAAAAATGGAGCTGGAGGAATCAGGCTCCCTGACTTCAGACTATACTAAAAACTACAGTAATCAAGACAGTATGGTACTGGCACAAAAACAGAAATATAGATCAATGGAACAGGATAGAAAGCCCAGAAATAAGTCCCTGCACCTGTAGTCACTTAATCTATGACAAAGGAGGCAAGACTATACAATGGGGAAAAGACTGTCTCTTTAATAAATGGTGCAGGGAAAACTGGACAGCTACATGTAAAAGAATGAAATTAGAACATTATCTGACACCATACACAAAAATAGACTTAAAATGGATTAAAGATCTAAATATAAGATTGGATACTATAAAACTCCTAGAGGAAAACATAGGTAGAACATTATTTGACATAAATTGCAGCAATATTTTCTTGGATCCATCTCCTAGAGTAATGGAAATAACAAAAGTAAACAAATGGGATCTAATTAAATTCAAAGGCTTTTGCACACAAAGAAAACCATAAACAAAACAAAGATACAGCCCACAGAATGGGAGAAAAAAATGTGCAAATGATGCCACTTACAAGGGGTTTATCTCCAAAACTTACAAACAGCTCATGCAGCTCAATAGCAAAAAAAACAAACAACCCAATCAAAAAATGGGTGGAAGATCTAAATAGACATTTCTCCAAAGAAGACATGCAGATGGCAATAGGCACATGAAAAGATGCTCAACATGGCTAATTATTAAAGAAATGCAAATCAAAACTACAATGAGGTATCACCTCACACCAGTCACAATGGGTATCATCAAGAAGTATGAACAATAAATGCTGGATAGAGTGTGGATAAAAGAGAACCCTCCTACGCTGTTGGTGAGAATGTAACTTGGTGTAGCCACTATGGAGAACAGTATGAAGGTTCCTTAAAAAAACTAAAAATAGAGTTACCCATATGATCCAGCAATCCCACTCCTGGGCATACATCCAGAGAAAATCATGGTCGAAAGTATACATCCACCCCAATATTCATTGCAATGTTGTTTACAATAGCCAAGACATGGAAGCAACCTAAATGTCCACTGATAGATGAATGGATAAAGAAGATATGGTATATATGTACAATGGAATATTACTCAGTCATTAAAAAGAATGAAATAATGCCATTTGCAGCAACATGGATGGACCTGGAGATTATAATACTAAGTGAAGTAGGTCAAACAGAGAAAGACAAATATCATATGACATCACTTAAATGTGGAATCTAAAAAAATGACACAAATGAACTTATTTCCAAAACAGAAACAGACTTACAGACTTAGAAAACAAATTTATTGTTACCAAAGGGGAAAGGTAGAGGGGGAGGGATAAATTGGGACTCTGGGATTGACATACACACACTGCTGTATTTAAAATGGTAACCAACAAGGACCTACTATATAGCACATGGACTCTGCTCAATATTCTGTAATAACGTAAATGGGAAAAGAATTTGAAAAAGAATAAGTATACGTATATGTATAACTGAATCACTTTGCTGTACACCTGAAACTAACACAACATTGCAAATAAACTATAGTCCAATATAAAATTAAAATTTAAAAAATAAAATAAAGTAAAAGACTACATAACAGAGCATATGGTTAGGGTGGAGGAGGTAAAGCTAAGTTCTCCTATTATCCAGGATGACTAAAAGTTCTGGTTAATTGTATTCTTTGATTAAATTATGATTATAAATTATAATTTTTAGAATAAAAACCAAAAGAATAGAAACAGTGTATAATTGTAAATAAAGGAGGAAGTGGAGAACTTTATCAGCCAATCCAAAGGTGGCAGGAAAGAAGAGACAATGAACCAGCATAAGGGAAGGAAGAATAGGAAACACGGAATAAAGTAGTAGATTTAAACCAAACACACCAGCAATTACTCTAAATATAAATGTACCAGACACTCCAATGAAAATCAAGCGTGGTCAGGCTGGTAAGAAACAAACAAAAACAACAACAAAAACCATATACTATTGCAAGAAATGTACCTAAAACAAGAGAAGTTAATTAAATAGAAACTAAACATGTGATAGAGAGGATCTATAAAGTCATAAGTTGGTATTTTGAAAAGGCTATTCACTTTTCAAAGTCTTTAGGTGGTTGTTTTTTATGTTTTATCCAAGTTTATAGTTGTTATTTGCAGGAAGTTTGGTCTGATAGGCACGACTTAGCCATTCACAGAAGCAGAAACCATATTAATTGATTAACAGAGAAAAATCATATGTTTATTCCAATCAATGCAGAAAAGACATTTCATAAGTTTCAACTCTATTTTTTATTAAAATACACCCAGGGCAAACTGGGTATACATCAGGGAAACATCCTGCCTTGGCAAAGGCTCTACGCAAATGTGAGAACATTCACGGTGGGAAAACATCTCTGTGCAGCCTTGTCCAGACTGGGAACTCCGAAAGAGTGCTCAGCACGCCCCTTAGTGCTTATAGCATATTGCCGTCTTGGCCAAGGCTGAGTAGAGGGAGGACTGGAAGGGAAGTAAATCTGATGATATTTCAGATGATAGGCTAGCCTGTCCTCCTAGAAGAGTCAACAGAGTCTACAAACTATTAAAACAATGTTTAAAAATTCAGCATGTTTTCCAGACACACAATCAGCCTACAAAAATCAATAGCATTTTTTGACACAGCAATAACTAACCAGGAAACATAATCACAAATAAAGATAAATGGAACTGTAAAGGACACATAAAACTTCTCTGGAGGAAACTTTCCAAATCTAATAAAGGCAAAGAAGGCATAGAAAGTGAAATGAAAGATAAAAAGACATTGCACAGTCTTGAATGAGATAATGCAATATGAATAAATGTCCATTTTATTCCAAATAAATCTATAAATTCAAAATGCCAAAACTTCAGTTTGTAAAAGAAATTCCATAAATTTAATGTTTAAAATGTATACAGTGGAATAAAGGTTTTTAAATAGCTAAGTCAACATGAAATGTAAGTGTGAGACTATGAATGAATACCTACTTCAAATCCATGATGGTTTTCATAACAAGAGTTTGATTTTGGTGAAAGACAGATAGGCCAATGGAAGAGAAGGGAGAGCTCAAAGAGACCCAGGTGAAAAATGTGCCACTGACAAGGAAAGGCCAGGCTGTTTAGTGTAGACAGCATCAGGAAGAGGGGCTCACCACAGGATGGAAAACAAAACTGGGTTTTACCAGCTCCACCTATGGCAGTGGCCTCTAGACCAATTAAAGACCTAAACACAAAACTTAAAAATAAACATTAATCAAAAATGCAGAACATCTCTGCAACCAAGGAGTGGAAAAGAACTTCTTATACAAAAGTTTCAAAGCACAAGCCATCTGGGGAAAAACAGTCATTTAATCCAGCAAGTTAAAGAATGTCTCTTCAATGAGGGACCACGTGGACAAAGTTCATGGACAACTGGAAGAATGTAAGAAGTCTGAAATGCCTAAAACCAACAGGTGAATAATGTCTAAATACATAGTGTAATCTTGCAAATCAGTCAGAAAAGGCAACAGCTCAATAGAAAATGGACTAAGGCGTGAACACTCAATTTACATATGAAGAAACCTGACAAGTTGCAGTATACAGGCAGAGATGCTCAGCCTCATCACCAACCACTGCTGCTAGGAATGTCCACCGGTGCTGACCTGCCAGGACACGCAGGCACTGCTGCCTGTATCTCCTTCCCCCACAGATCCTGAAAGGGACAGGGGAGGATTCGAATCACTGCAATTTGGGGGCTGGGGGGCAGGAGAGTGGGGGGTGGCAATAACTGGCTGCCCACCATTAGGTAGGTGAAATTTGGTGAGCTCACCATGGAATAAGCTGCGAGGCAAATAAAGTCAGGATCTAGGGGCACATGTAACACCGCAGGTGACCTTACACACCTCACGTTTGGAGAATAAAACAGAATGAAAGCTAAAGCGTAAACTGTTTATATAAACTAAAAATGCATGTGTACAGGCTCAGTGGCTGGGGTGATCACTCTGGTCGTTCATAAAGAGTTAAGCATGCAGTTACCATATGACCCAGCAATTCCACTCCTGGGTATGTACCCAAGAGAAATTAAAACAGCTATTCAGGGCTTCCCTGGTGGCGCAGTGGTTGAGAGTCCGCCTGCCGATGCGGGGGACACGGGTTCGTGCCCCGGTCCGGGAGGATCCCGCATGCCGCGGAGCGGCTGGGCCCGTGAGCCATGGCCGCTGAGCCTGCGCGTCCGGAGCCTGTGCTCCGCAACGGGAGAGGCCACAACGGTGAGAGGCCCGTGTACAGCAAAAAAAAAAACCAAAACAGCTATTCAAACAAATGTTTGTACGAAAATATTCACAACAGCATTGAGTAACAGCCAAAAGGTGGAAACAACCCAAATGTCCATTAACAAATGGTAAACAAAGTGTGGTTCATCCACACAATGGAATATCATTCAGCCATAAAAAGGAATGAAATTCTGATACATGCTGCAACATGGATGAACTTCAAAAACATGTTAAGTGAGAGAAGCCAGTCACAAGAGGACACATATTGTATCATCTCATTTATGTGAAATGCCCACAAAAGGTAAATCCAAATAGACAAAGCAAATTAGTGGTTGTTAAGGGCCAAGGTGAGGGGGAAGTCGAGTATGACTGCTAATGGGTATGGGTTTTCCTTTTGGGGTGATGAAAACATTTGGAATTGGAGGTTGCACAATAGTGCGAATGTACTTAATGCCCCTGAACTGTTCACTTTTAAATGGTTAATGGTTAATTTTATACGTGAATCTCACCTAACTTAAAAAAAAAAAGGCAAGCTCACAGAATAATAATACACACATTGCAAGGACACATTCCAATAAAAATGCACCTTGAAAATATGTAAATAATTGCCACAGATGGAGGGCGTTAAGAGGACTGGTGTGGCAATAAATGGGCATAAAGAAATGCATAGATAAAACTGAGAAGAGGTGGACCTGCCCACCCAGCAGGACAGAGGTCCCAAAGAGAAAAGGAAGGAATCAGAGGACATCTCCCAGTGGTCAGGGGGATGGCTGGTGAGCCCCCCGACTGTCCCAGTCTCTGGCAGCTGGACCTCTAAGCACAACCCCCCATAAATGGACACATTCCTGGCACTGGCGGGCCCTGGGCGGCACTCAGGTGGGAGAGATGCCCAGACCTGAGGGGCAGGAGAGATGGGAGGCTGCTAGCAACACAGGCTTCCTTCTCACCTCCTGGGAGGCTAGGCAAGCCTAACCACTGTCTGTTTTTCCTCTGATGTGGTGGTGCTCGATCCTCTTTCTCACTGCCTATTAAGTTTTGCTTGAATGCCAAGGTCCTCTGCATAAGAACGGTGGAAGCTACGGGTCTTTTGGTCCCCTCTGCTGGGCAGGCGGCAGGCGTGGTCTGATGATCTTAGTTATATGGGCATGACCCAGGACCAAGGCTCTGTGCAGTCTGGTCACAGCTCCAGGAACTTCAGAGAAATCCTGTGTGTTCCCCAAAGTCCTACTCAGGTCTCCACATCAAAGACAGCTGGAAAATGTGTTTCTCTCTTGAGATTTTTGTCTTGGACCTTAATCTGCTATCTGAAGTTTCAGAATTTCTCCTATTCGGGAAACAGTCTTTGTCTTTGTGGCTCTTCCAGCTTGTCACCCAACCCAACAAGCTGCCAGGACTCTGCTGGTCCCTCTTTTCCAGCCACCCACAGCCAAGCCAAGCCACAACATGGCTGATAGGAGGCCCAGAACTGGCAAGTGCCCTTGGAAAGGCCTTCCTGGTCCTCAACTCACCCCACCAGGGCTCTCTCCAGCACTCCTCCCACTGACTGACCTTTGTTTCCCCAACACCACAGGACTGTGGAAATGTCTATTCTGTCTGCAGAGCATCTCAGCCTGTCCTCTAACTCTGCTGCTTACAGAGTTGCAGTCTTGAGAAGCCTGGCAGGGAGACCCAGCCCTGCGTGGAGACCTCCTCGGTTTCAGTGTTACTCAGGTCCAACATGTCCATCCAGAGCTCTGCTGCTTCTCACCATCAACAGGCAGGGGCCATGGAGAGTGTGGACCAGCAGCTTCCTCCTTGCATCTGCCCTGAATTTCTGTGGTTCCTTGGGTGGCTGTCTTGGCGTGTGGTCTCATGTCAGCTTGCCTGTGAGTTTGTTCCAGACTAGGCCATTTTCAATTGTTGTAGGCCATGTTAGGTTCTGACAATGTGATTTTCTTACAAATGAGACTGTGAGGACGGCAGGCACATGGGCTGCGGTTTTCTCCTGCTCCTGCCTCCTGTGAGCACAGTGATGCCATAGGGCCACACCCACCACCAGCTCCCTGCAGGCAGTCTCCAGGCACCCTCCAAGTAGGGCCATCCCTGGGTGGGCTGTAGAGTCAACTTTTGATCTCTGGCCTGATAAGCCCTCTTCAGAGCCACAAAGTCCCTTAGTGGCCACCTCTGAAAGTCTCACCTAGCTACTTGTTACTTAAGAAAGAAGTGTAATTATTCTGTATATTGATCTTCAATCCGTTAAATCTGAGTAACTCTCCAAGTGTTACAATATTTGTCTGTAGATTCTTCTTAGGTTTCCAAGTTAGGTCATCAATCATCTGAAAATAAAGGGACTTTGCTTTCTTTATTTCCTTTGTTTGCCTTTCATTTTCTTATTACTTCTAGGAAGGCAATGATAGTTTTACAGTAGAAAACGCGTAACTATAATTAACATCAAAAGCATAAAAGAGAAAACACACAGGAGCGTTTCGAACACTTTTGATAAAATTCAACATAAAATCATGATTCAAACATCACAGGTCCATCCACCTAAACCACATTGTGCACACAGGCAAGCATGCAGGCAGGCCTGTATACAGAGTCCTGGCGTCAGCCCAGCACCGCTCAGTCCCCTGCCAGCTCCAGCTCACACCTCAACGTTCCTCCAGGAACTGACAAAGTAAGACAAGAGGCTGCTTTCTCAGTCATGGCCTGAGCAATCCCACTGCCAGGGGGTGTACCCAGTCAGCCCAGGAGCAATCTCCTACCTCCCAATTTGTCTGTGCAGGTGAGTTTCTATACCCAGAAAGACTTGCTGCAGGCAGCTGGGAAGTGAGCAATGCCTGGCTTGGAGGTGCTGAGTTACAGTGGCAAAAATGACAAGTTGAATCTAGCAGTTTCCAACATTTCACTTGTTTGAGCAGGGGGAGCTTTCAGAAGGAGTCCAGGTGTGCACAGATCATACGGGCCTAGAAGGCCTGGCCCTAGGGACTCCAAGAGCACAGCTTCATGTCTAGTCAGGCCCTGCAAGAGCAGCTGCAGGGGTGCTTGTGGGGCAGGGACCTGCTCGCCAGGCTGCTTAAGCTCCAGCCTTTTAGGCAGCATATTCTCTCTCCCCAAATCGCTTTACCTTCCGTCCCTTTGCATCTGTCATAGTGGTCACCACCTGGGTAAATGGACTGTAATGGGACTGAGTACAAGAAGTAAGAACAGGCTTTGGGTGCCAGAGCTTGAAGCAAGACTAGAAGGGGTGTGGTCCTGAAGTGGCTGATGGGCACACAAGGATTACATGCAGGAGACGACGGGCTGCTCTGAGCTGTAATCATGTCTGAGATTTTATAAGGTCATTGAAGCTTTACAAAAAGGGAGACCTGGAATTCCTGCATTTGTTGCCCTAACATCAGGCCCCTTGACCCCTTTGCACACACAATGTCTCAGTGTAGCAGCTGCTCAGAGCCAAGGTCTTTTTTTGTTCACCAGTCTGGGCTCCTTGGTCCTGCTGGCACTCTTGCTACTTAGGGTCTGCTTGCATTCAATACCTCTGTGTTCTCTCCTCTAGACTTGAGGAAAGCAAGATAGGTGGGTAGCTGAGCTTCTCAGACTGTGGCTTCCTGGGAGAGCAGAGGAATGAGGTCAGAGGACCCTCTGCCTAGAGATGGTAGCTAGAGTATAGGTTGAAAGCACTCTTTATTTTGAACACACACAGACATAATAGAAACAACAAACTTGACATGTACACAACCAAAAGTCAGTTGGGAAATAGCATAAAGAAGGTAAATCTGACAGAAGAGCTTAGATTTAAAAAAATGGAATAATAGAGCAGTTGCTTTGGTAAAGAAGATGTGGTACATATATACAATGGAATATTACTCAGCCATAAAAGAGAACGAAATAATGCCATTTGCAGTAACATGGATGGACATAGAGATTGTTATACTGAGTGAAGTACGTCAGACAGAGAAATACAATACTATATAATATCACTATGTGGAGTCTAAAAAAGGGGGTATAAATGAACTTATGTACAAAACAGAAATAGAGTTACAGATGTAGAAAAAAAAATTATGGTTACCAGGGGGTAAGTGGGGGAGGCATAAATTGGGAGATTGGGATTGACATATACACACTACTGTATATAAAATAGATAACTAATAACGACCTACTGTATAACACAGGGAACTCTTGTCAGTACTCTGTAATGGCCTATATGAGAAAAGAATCTAAAAAAGAGTGGATATATGTATACGAATAACTGATTCACTTTGCTGTGCAGCTGAAACTAACACAACATTGTAAATCAACTATACTCCAATAAAATTTTTTTAAATACAGCAGTTCCTAAAAGGACTTTAATTAGCATATTTAATATATTCAGAGAGATAGAGGATAGAGTAACACCTAGGGTACAAGGACAGGATGCTCTGAAGTAAACAGAGATGGCTGAAAATGTTAATTTGGGGAATTAAAAATATATAATCACTGAAATTTAAAGATCAATAGTGTCTACAAAGTATTCCATAGCAGCAAAACTGTCCTTCAAAATGAAGGAAAAATGAAGACATTCCCAGATCAGCCAAAGGTGAGGAAGTGTATTATGAGTAGACTTGGTCTATAAGAAATGTTAAGAGGAGACCTTCAGGCTGCAATGGAAGGACACTGGACAGTAGTTTGAAACTGTGCAAGAAATAAAGAACACTGTTCATCATAACTGTACAGGTGAATATAAAGGCCAAGTATTACTGTGTTTTGGTTTGTGACTCCCCTTATGTTCTTATATGATTTAAAAGACACATGCATAATACAGTAATTAGAAATCTATTATAATGGGCACACAAATGTATTAAGGATGTAATTTGTGTGAATGTACTAAATGCCATTGAACTGTACACTTTAAAATGGTTACTGATTAATTTTATGTTATGTGAATTCTACCTCAATAAAAACAAATAAATAAAATCAGTAAACAGCTTGTCTTAGGCCAGTCTCCCCAGGAGCAGACCCTGAGATGAGGATTGTTGTGCAGGCAGTTTATTAAGAAAATATTCCCAGGAGAATACAGGCAGGCAGAGGGGAGCCAGACAGAGATGAGGAAGTCTTGATGGAGGTAATGTCCAGTAGGAGGTTGCCTAAGCCTGGCCCTGCATAAGGACTGTGAGGGCCACTTATGCCTCAAAGCTGTCTTGACCTGATTCAGGACATCTGGGCTTTCAAACGTTCATACTCAACTTTCATTGGCTGTGGTCCACCCTGGGGGACACAAACTTCCAGGAACTTCCTGTTCTCTGCAGGCATACTGGCGCCAGAAGTCAAGGTCAGCTTGCCAAAGAGGGGTCACAGGTGCTGATGATTGAAGTTCAAGTATACTATGGTCTAAGGAAGAGAATCCCTGGAACTTGGGTGGTCTGCAAGGGTCTGCTCCAGGCCTTAAGGTCAGAATTGGCCTCACTGACAGCCCTGTTAGTTTACTGGCATATCAACTAGAGAGAAATTCCCAGCATACAAAACAGTTAGAAGTAAAAGTTAAGAAATATGGAGGACAATGCAGAGCAACAACATACTTCTAATAGCAATTTTGGAAGGAGAGAATAGATAGAATGGTAGGGAGGTAAAATCTGAAGATACAGTGGCCAATAATTTTCCATTAGTGAAAAGAAAGCTATGAGTCTTCTGTTTGATTTATCTCACTAAAGACCTAGATGCACATTCTTTTAAAAGTCCACTTAGACACATCTTTGTAAAACTTTGGAAAACCAATAGCAAATAGAAAAATCATAAATGTTCAAAATAAAAAGATAGAAAGAAAGAGATGCAAATTGAAATCAGACTACCTAATAAGGAATATATTGAATAACAGAAGACAATGCAGTCATATCCTCAAAGATTAAGGGAAAACAAATTTGAAGTTTCTACACCCAGTTAAATCAGTCAAATAAATATGAATGGAATAAAAATATTTTGTCAGATATACAAGGACTCATGATGTTTACCACACAGAATCTCACTGGAAAATACTATAGAATGTACTGCAGTGAGAAGAAAAATGAGCTCAGAAGTATGTTCTCTGATTACAGTGAAATTAGACTGGAAATCAGTAACAGAAAGATTTTCTAAATGAAAATCCCAACGTGTTTAAAAATTAAGAAATACACTTCTAAATAACTTTTGAGTCAAAGACGATACTAGAAAATAGTTCAAACTGACTAATAATGAAAATGAAAAATATCAAAATCTGCTCTGTAAGACCTACCCTGCAAGAAATGCCAAGGGTGTCCTTCAGGCTGCAAAGAAAGATATAAACAGGTAGCTTGTAGCCATACAAAGAAATAGCAGTGATACAGGTACCTATATTGATAAGCATAAAGACCTGTTGAATTACATTATGGTTTGTAACTTCTCTTCTTTCCCTATATGATTTAAAAGACAAACACATAAAACAATAATTATAAATCTAAGTTAATGAGCACACAAGGTATGAAGATGTAATTTGTGACAATGACAACATAAAGAAGGAGGACAGAGCTGGATAGAAGCAGGGTTTTTGTACACTATTGAAGCTAAGTTGGTAGTAATTAAAACTAAATTGTCATAAGTTTAACGTGTTAATTTTAATCCTCAAGGTAACCACTAAGAAAGTAACTAAAAAATATACAGAAATGGAACTGAGAAGGGAATCAGAACAGTTTGGTAGAAAAACTCAAACAAAAGAGAAGGCAGTAATGGAGGAATTGAGGAACAAAAAAGATATAAGACATATAGAAAACAAATAGCAAAATGATAGAAGTAAGTCCTTCCTTATCAGTAATCATTTTAAATGTAAATTGATTAAACTCTCTAATTAAAAGGCAGAGACTGGAAGAATGGTTACAAAAACAAAAACAAAAGTATGATCCATCCATATGCTATCTAGAAGAGATTCACTTTAGATACAAAGACACAAATAAGTTGAAAGTGAATGGAAAAAGATATTTTATGCAAATATTAACCAACAAAGAGCTGAAGTGGCTTTAAAGACAAATTAGGCTTCAAGTAAAAAATGTTATAAGAGACAGAGAAAGACATTATATATTGAAAGAAGTCCCAGTCCATTAAGAAGATACAACAATTATAAACATATATACACCTAACAAGAGTGATCTTGTTAGGTGTATATATGAGGCAAAAATTGACAGAATTGAAGGGAGAAATAGACAGTTCTACAAGAATAGCTGAAGACTTTATGCTGCACTTTCAATGATGGATACAACAACAGACAAAAGATCAATAAGGACATAGAAGATTTGAACAACACTGTAGATCAACTAGACCTAACAAACCTAAACTCAAGCTAGCAGAAGTAATGGACTCGAGCTAGCAGAAGTAAATATTAGAACAGAAATAGAGAATAGAAAAATAGAGAAAATCAATGAAATGAAAAGTTGGTTCTTTGAAAATATCAAGAAAATTGACAAACCTTTAGCTAGACTTGACCAAGAAAAAAGGATAGAAAACTCAAATTGCTAAAAATTAGTAAGTGGGGACATTACTAATGACTACAGAAATAAGATTGTAAGAGAATGCTATGCCAACAAATTAGATAACCTAAGTGAAATGGGCCAATTCCTAGAAACACACAAACTACCAAAGCAGCCTCAAGAAGAAATAAGAAATCTGAATAGACATATAACAAGTCAAGAGATTGAATCAATAAGTAAAACCCCTCCAACAAAGAAAAGCTGAGGACTAAGTGGCTTCACTGATGGATTCTATCAAACATTCAAAGAAGAATTAACATCAATCCTCCTCAAACTCTTCCAAAAATTAAAGAGAAGGGAACACTCCCTAATTCATTCCATGAGCCCAGTATTATCCTGATGCCAAAGCCAGACAAAGACACCACAAGAAAACTAAAAACAAACAATATCTCTTATGAATATAGGTATAAACATTCTAAGTAAAATGCTAGTAAAAATGAATCCAACAGAATATTAAAAATATTATACACATCAACTATACTTCAATTAAAAAATAACTTTTAAAAAAGTATTGTATACCATGACCAAGTAGGATTCATTCAAGAAATCCAAGGATGGGTCAACTAACAAAAATTAATCAATGTAAAACACCATATTAATAGAATAAAGGGAAAACACACATATCCATCTGAAATAATGAAAAAAAAAGCATTTGACAAGGTCCAGCATTATTTCATTTATAAAATAACATTCAATAAACTAGGAATAGAAGGGAACTTCCTCAAAATGATAAAAGACCTATGTGAAAAACCCACAGCTAACAGCATACTCAGTAATGAGAGACCGATGAGTTTCCCCTGAGATTAGGACAAGACAAGGATGTTTGCTTTCCCCACTGCTATTCCACAGTGTATTGGAAGTCCTAGTCAGAGCAACTAGACAAGAAAAGGAAATAAAAGCCATCCAAATTGGAAAGAAGAAGTGAAACTATATCTATTCTCAGATGGCATGGTTTTATATAAAGAAAATTTAAAGAAGACACACACACAAAAAATCAGACCTAATAAGTGAATTCAGCAAAGTTGCAAGATACAAAATCAACACACAAAAACCAGTGTATTTGTATACACTAGCAATGAACAATCTGAAAATAAAATTAAGAAATCAATTCCATTTATAATAACATCTAAAATAATAACAGACTTACCAAGAATACTCACCAAGGAAGCACAAATTTGTACATTGGAAACTCAAAACATTGTTGAAAAAAATTGGAGACCTAGATAAATGGAAATACATCCTATGTTCATGGATTGAAAGACTTAACATTGTCAGAATGGCAATACTCCCTAAAGTGATCTAAATGAAATGCCTATCAAAACCCCAACATACTTTTTGCAGAAGTGGGCATGCTAGAATATGTCAGTTATATGAAACCAGAAACCAGCAGCTGCCACATTCCACAGGAGGACCTCGAAAACACTGCATGTATCAAGGGCATATGGTGTGCCCCAGAGAGCTGTCCTCTGTGGGCAGAGCCAAATGTAGGAGATGCTGTCCCCAAACTGGGCTCCCTGGTAACTGCGGGGATGTTGGGCTCTGGAATAATGGAGGTCAGGGCAATGCATGACTATCAGAAGCAAGATGAGCAATTACCATAGTGGGCAGCAAGGTCAGAATGGCAGCCAGGGGAATCTGACCCTCAGGCGTCTATAGAGATGAAATTGATAAGAACTTGGTGTTTCTGAGGCAATATAGATCGGCAGCTAATACACAAAAATATCAGAATGGGAATCCACCGGACCCACCACCTCTCCCAGCAGTTGGAAGCTGCCTTTGATTGGCCTCTGGAAGGTGTAGATTAGGCACCAGCTTAGAGGTAAAACCCTACAAGGTTGGGGCACTATGTCTCAGAATGTGGCATGCACTTTAAATCAATGGCTGCTATATGGTGTAGAGATCTTGGTTCTGAAAAAGAGAGAACTCTACCAGGGAGTGCAGTAAGAGTCCCACCAGACTTCAAGTGATAGCTTCCACCTGATTGAGCACCTCTGCTGGCAGGGTTAATGGGCCTTGATCATCATGAGGAGTTGGGCTGGAGCCATAAAATGGAGGCAGGGGCAGAAAGAATATGTTTTGGACCCAGGCAATCTCTGGGGGTGTCTCTCGCTGTTCCTATGCTCAGTTGTGACTGTTAAGTGGCAAATGAAGTCACTATGGCCTGAGGAGTGTCTCAAATTCCTCAGAGATGAGGACCTGGGTTACCCCTGCCCCAGGTAAGCCACCAAGGCCAGCAAAGGGCAGTGGGAAGTAGAATGGAGAGGGGGAGGGTGATGAGTATCATCGGGCTCAGGACCTACTGCAGCAGCAGGATCATGGTCTATCCCACTGACTGTCCTCTTCAACATTTTCTAAGAAAGTGTGACCAACAAAATCTCAAGGAAGCTAGCCAGACAGAGTGGATTTAATAAGAGAAGTGAGGATGTGGTGGATGCCCTTGGTTTTTCTCCCAGATCCTCTGTAGCAGCCGGTGTGCCCACAGCCAGCTGCTGTGAGTGTTGGCTGGAGCAGCTCACAGCTGCTCTTCTCAAGAGGGTTATACTTGTCCAAGTGGGAGTGCCTGGTCTGGGAAGCTAGCACCACCCCTCTGCAGGGCAGACCTGAGCCTGGGACCATGAAAGATCTGACAGGATGGCCAGCCCTTTGCCTTAAGGCTGCAAAAACTCTGCCACCAGCTCTTGTGCAAGAGCTTTCCTCTGGGCTTCAGTGCAGACCATATCCTGGCTTAGCTTCCTCTTCCGCCTGCACTGCTGCACCACGCCTCTTCTCCTGAGACCACTCCCTCCCTCCCTGAGTCTGCTTTAACACATTCAATAAACTCAGCCTAAGACAGGTCACCATTTACAACAGAATAAAAAAAAATCATCTACCTAGGAATAAATCTAGCAGAATATGTGCAAGATCTCTACCCAAAAAACTACAGACGGTGTTGTAAGAAATTAAAGAACCCCTAAATTAAATGAGAGCTATGTCATGGCCATGAATTGGAGCACCCAATGCAGTAAGGTATCAATTCTTTCCAAACTGGACTACAAAGTCAATGCTATTGCAATAAAAATTCCATTGTATGAATTTACAAGCTGATTCTAAAATTTATATAAAAGTACAAATGTACTTAAAACATACAAAAGCACACTATCTTAATTACTATGATAAAGCTATAGTAATTAAGATAGTGAGGTACTGTTATACAGATAAACAAATGGGCCAAGGGAATGGAATACAGAGCTGAGAAGTAGACATATCTCCATGTGGATACTTGCTACAAGACAAAATAACTTCAGAGCGGTAGAGAAGGGGTGGTGCTTTCAATATCTACCTGGAAAAGTAAGGAAACTCAACTCTTACCTCTCTCATTGTCAACTGCAGGTGCATGTAGATCCAATTGTGAGAGACAAAGCTGCTAGAATGTCTTCACAACCTGGCTGTAGGCAAATATTTCTTTAAAAGAGTGTATGCACACACAAAAAAGCATTAGCTATGAGGGAAAATATGAAATTTTCTATATTGTAATTAAAATTTTCTTTTCATCGGAAGACACTATTGAGATAGTGAAAAACCATAGAGTTTAAGAAAATATAACTCATAAAACTGACAAATATGAAGAATTCCAAAAAAATCAAGAAAGACAGATAACCCAGTAGAAAAATGGATGAGACTTGACTGGACACTTCTTAAAAGAGGATATTCAAATAACCAACTTATTACTCATCAGGGAAATGCAAACTTAAATCATAGTGAGATACAATTACATACCCACCACAATACCTAATATCTTTTAAAAAGACCATATGGAACAATGAAAATTTTCATGCACTTCTGCGAAAAGTTTAAATTGATTCAGTTGTTTTGGCAATATCTACTGAAGTTGAATATGTCTCCATCCTTTGACTTAACAAACCATTTCTAGGTATATACGCAAAAGAAATACGTGCACATGTACACCAAGAAATACAAATAAATTATGTTCATAGCCTCATTATTCACAATTGTCCCAAACAGGGAAAAAGACCAAATATCCAGCAACAGAAGAAGGTATTTTTAGAAGTGGCATATTCATACAATGGAATACTATACAGCAATGAAAATAAACAGATTACAACAAGCAACAACATGCATGAATCTCACAGCTCTAATATAGAGTAAAAGAAGGTGAACACAACAAAACACATAGTGTGTAGTTCTATTTATATAAAGTTCAAAAAACAGGCAAGGCTAAACTATGGTTTTTAAGAATACAGGTGTTAAGAAAAGCAAATAAATTGTTATTATAAAGTTGGGACAGTGGTTGCCTAGAGGAAGTTACAAGGAGGAGGAAAGAGAGAGTTATTAGAAGGAGCACACGGATGCTTCTGGGCTGCTAGATGCATTCTATTTCTTGATCTGGGTGGTGTTCCCACCATAAAGGCATTTCCTTCATGATAACTTGCACCTGCACAATCTTGTTTTGTGAAATTTTATGTATGGATGTTATTTCTTAAATGAAATGTTTTTAAAAATGAAAAACAAAGGATGCAATTACACAGCTAGCTTATAAAAGCAAACCTTCAGGAATTAGCAGGATTTTTAAAATGTAAAAATATAAAATATAATCACTGAAATTTTAAAGAGACATGCACATAGTGGATGGGTTCAGCAGCAGATTAAACATAGTTGAAGAGAGAAGTCGTGAAGCAGAAGGTATATCCAGTGAATTTATCCAGAATGCAACAGAGAAGATGGAAAATATGAAAAAGAGATTAAGAGGCACAAGGGGATACAATGAGAGGCTCTAGTCTGTGTCTGGAATCTCTGAAGAAGAAAGTGGTAAGAATTTATTTGGGAATGGCCACAAACATTAAGAGAGCTATATATTAAGAGAATTTCCCAGAAGTGATGAAAAATATAAATTCACAGGTGTAGGAAGCACAACGTATCTGACACCTAGACATATTATAGTAAAATTGAAGGATATCAACAACAAAGAGAATATCTGGCAAGAACCCAGAGAGAGAGAGGATAAATCACCTATAAAGGAAAGACATATAGACTTCTAAACAACAACAACTGAAGCTATTGTTGTAGCCTCCAAAATGGCCTCCAGTAACCCTCACCTCATTTGTGCCTTTTTGTAGTCCCCTCCCACACTGAATAGGATTGGCCCTGTGTAACCAACAGGATATTGAGGAAGTGATGATGTATGACTTCCAAAGCTAAAACATGAACAGCATTCATGCTTCCACCTTGGTCTCTTGGACTGAAAGTTCTGGAGAAAGTCAATGACCATGGAAGGGGAACACTCCGTAGACCTTTGGAGAGGTCCTCGTGGAGAGAAACTGAGGCCTTTAATCAACAGCTACGTGACTGACCTACCCTGGAAGCAGATCTCCATGCCTTCAGACAGTATCCAACCTCACAATAGATCTTGAGGCAGAACAGAACAGCCAAGCCACTCCCAAATTCCTGATCCACAGAAACCATGGAAAATTATTTTTGTGTTAAGCCACTAAGTTTTGACATAATTTGTTTTGCAGCAATAGATTCAATTCATTAGAATAACAGCTACAAAGTTTTGAGAGAAAATGAATGCCAACATAGAATTGTATACTGAGCAAAAATCTATTCCTCAAGGACAAAGGCAAAATAAAATCATTTCAAGATGAACAGAAATGGAGGGAATTTAACATCAGAGCCTGCTCTCAAGGAATTCTCAAGTAGGTGCTTTGAGAAGAAGGAAAATAATCCTAGAAGGACAGTCCAGTGTGTAAGAAGAAATGATCAACAAACAAAACAGTAATATGTGGATGAATCCAAACAGCCATTGTCCGTAAGACAACAAAACAACATCTAATTTATGAGGTTAAAGAAAGAACTAAAACACTCAACAATACTAAGCTGGAAAGTGATGATTGGAGCTAAAACGTTCTAAAGTACTTTTATTGCCTTGGAGGTAATCAAATATTATTTAAGTCTCTGTTAACTTAAATAGTCAGGTAACAGCTCAAGAGGCAGCACTGAAAGACTAGAATCAGCAAGTATAAATTTCAAGCCTGTATAGAGAAAAATCAATAAGTGTGTGGGGGGGGAATATTAAAACAAAACTCTCCATTAAGGCAAGAAAATAGAAGAAAATGAAATATTGGTTCAAGTGGAAACAAAAAAGAAAATGAAAGAAACAAGTCCAAATATATCAATAATCACAGTAAATACTGGGCTATTCTTACCACTTAAAACACAGGATCATATTGGGTTTGTTTTTTTTAAAAGCTACAACTCCCAGTTCTATGCTGTTTTCAGGCAACACAGTATAACAATGGAATGCAGGGAAGTTGAAAGCAAGAACACAGGGACAGATACATCAGGCAAATATTGGCCAAAAGAAAGATAATATAGTTATAGGAATATCTGACTCTGAGAGAACACATGGCAGAGAGGACCAATACTGATGGGGAAAAGGCCTCACATGAGCTTGCTCTGGGGCACAGGCCCTCCTGCTGCAGCAACAGCAACACAACTTCCCAGGTGCTGGCAGCCCCCATAAAAATTCCCCATCTCTTAAGCCATTGCACAGTTTCCAACACCATGTGTCATATATCAATGTCTCTCACTGCAAAACAATTCAGTTAGAAGTTAATACTACAGGACTTCCCTGGTGGCACAGTGGTTAAGAATCTGCCTGCCAGTGCAGGGGACACGGGTTCGAGCCCCGGTCCGGGAAGATCCCACATGCTGCAGAGCAACTAAACCCGTGCGCCACAACTACTGAAGCCCGCACGCCTAGAGCCTGTGCTCTGCGACAAGAGAAGCCACCGCAATGAGAAGCCCGTGCACCGCAACGAAGAGTAGTAGCTCCCACTTGCCGCTACTAGAGAAAGCCCACGCTCAGCAATAAAGACACGATGCAGCCAAAAATAAATAAATAAATTTATAGAAAGAAAAAGAGTTAATACCACAAGATAATTTTTTCAATCCCCATATATTTGGAAAGAGAGTTTCTAAAGAAGTTTAGCAAGGTGCATGGATTTGAGACCAATATAAGACGACATTTGATCTTTCTACAGCAGCAGGCATTAGAAAATACTATAGAAACACCATTTACAGTAGCAACTGCAACCATTAGCAAAAAAAGGTAGCTGGGAATCAGTCTAGAAAACGTGCAAAACCTGCATATCATAAAATCATGTCATACATCATCACACACTGCCAAGAGAGTTAGGACCCACGACCGGAGCCTTCCCAGGAGCAGCAGCCCCTCGAGGACCCCTCTCACATGGCGGCCAGGCACAGGACCGTCGTCCTGGGTGTGAGCAGCCATTGGGCCCCTGCTCCGTCTCTGCAGCTGCCTGCTGGTGAGCTCCGTATTTCCACACCCTGTCCATCTGACCCACTGTCCTCCCACCCCCGCCAGCCTAGGAACCCCCAGGCGGTGGGCAGCTGTCCTGGAGGCTCCAATGGGCTCGGCAAGCAAGTGTAAGAGGAACAGGTGCAGCCTGTCCAGCATGTCATGCCCTCCGCCTCCTTGCCGAGCACAGTGAGAACAGGAGCGCACAGGTCTCTGAAGACCTGAGGTGTGGAGGACGCTGAGGTCTCTTTATAAGGTGGACATTCATGAATGCCGCATGCTTGTGAAGGATGCCTCCCCTACCCCATCCCCGCCCCAAACCAGCGTCAGATGTGCCCCACAGACGCAAGGCAAGGTCATCAAGGCAGTACCTGGGCCACCACACCTGCTACATACAGCATCACCATCCTCACCCACAGCTGGTGCTCACAATACCCACTGCTGCTGCTAGTGAGTCTACAGTGAGTCTGCAGGGCTAGGCTAGGGTGGCTGGGGACAGGCTCTCCATGGGTGGGCCAGGCTGGGGTGGGGCCAGGCCAAGGGTGGGGTCCTGATGGGCGGGGTCATGTTGGGCGGGCTCTCTGAGTGGAGGTGGGGCTAGGCCTGAGGCGGGGCTCTCCATTAGTGTGGTCAGGGCCTAACTGCAGCAGAGCCAGGTCACCCTGTGCACGTGTGGCCCTTCCGAATCACAAGGGTGGAGGTGGTCTGGCAGGCCTGTGTCCAGGAGCGAGGGGAGAGGGCAGGACCCCTGTCAGTGGGCGCCATGGGGGGGTGGAGTTGCCCCTCGGGGAGGCAGCACAGGGGTCGGATCCCAGAGCGGACTCAGTGTGGAGAGAAATGGAGGGTCATGAAGCGGAGAGATGTCACGTGGCCTTTAAACACTGACAAACACCCATTTTCCTGGACATTTTCAAAACTATCGCGTATACAGTAGTTTCATTAGCCAACGATTCTGAGGGCTACCCAAGGATGAGCCATGGAAGTCGATTTGTCCCCAGTCTCCAAGGGACATGAGCATCTGGGCCGGGAGTGGGCCATCCTCCCCTGCTTGGAGGTTCTGGGATGAGGGACATCCCCGAGGCTCCCACATCAGTTTGCTTGTCTCAGCAGCAGGCATCTGTGCACCCCGTGTGTAGGTATGCAGTAAGAATTAGGGTAGGTGGGGGCACTCCACAGTGAGGGTGAGGGACTCTGTTGTCTGAGCCCCAAAACATGCAAGAATGTCCTGGGCCCTGGGCCAGAGCAGGAGAAGGGCACAGGAGATAGGACAGGAGGAGAAGGGAGAAGGAGGGAGGTGGGGAAGGAGGGAGGTGGGGCAGGAGACAGGAGGAAAACGAGGGCCGGAGAGAAAAAGTGGGAAGAGGGAAAAGGGAGGGAGAAGGGGACAGAGAGAGGAAGAAACGGGGAGAAGAGGAGAAAGGAGGGCATAGAAGAGAGAACGGGGCAGGCGGAGGGTCCTCAGAACCAGCTCCCACCCCTGTGCGGTCTGTCTCTAGGGACCAGGGGAAGCAGAGGCTGCCCAGGTACAGATAAAAGAGAGTCATGAAAAGTGTAGAGGTCAGGGACCTGCTCAGGGTTGGGAGCTGCTGGGGCAGCATGGGGTGGGGGTGCGGTGCAGGGCAGGCCCAAGTCTCAAAGTGGAGCGACACAGGTCTCTCCAGGACTTTCTGGCCCCTGATGGCTAAATTAAGCTACCTCTTCCCCTCAGGTCCATCAGAATCAAGGATTTGAAAAAAAGTCATGAAGAACCTAGGGGTAAAACAGGAATAAAGACACAGACCTACTAGAGAATGGACTTGAGGATATGGGGAGGGGGAAGGGTAGGCTGTGACAAAGCGAAAGAGAGGCATGGACATATATACACTACCAAACGTAAAATAGATAGCTAGTGGGAAGCAGCCGCATAGCACAGGGAGATCAGCTCGGTGCTTTGTGACCACCTAGAGGGGTGGGATAGGGAGGGTGGGAGGGAGGGAGACGCAAGAGGGAAGGGATATGGGAACAGATGTATATGTATAACTGATTCACTTTGTTATAAAGCAGAAACTAATAAAAAAAATTTTTTTTAAAAGAATCAAGGATTTGAGTCCTCGTGGCGTATCACCAACCCCAAAAAGCAAAGCTGGACAAGCCAGAGGACCAGATAAAGTCTTGTGTCCTGCCCGTACTTACTGAGCAAGTCGAGGGTCCTGGTCACGTTACAGCCAGAGTGCTTCTTGACCACCATCCTCACACTTTCCAGACATGGCCACTGGGAAAGTTCTGGGTCCCAGACCAGGCCAGGGGCCAAGCTGTGGGCAGGTGGGCCACCTGGGTGTGGCAGGGAGCTTGTCCAATTCTAGCTGAACACATAGTGTCTAAGTGTTCAATGACCATGCAGGTGCCGGGACAAAAATAGCCTTCCCCTGCACACAGATGGGGTGGGAGAATTGCAGGCTGAAGGCTCCTCTGCAAGGCTGCACATGATGCAGAGAGGGGAGTGGAGACATGGGGGCGCTACAAGGTGTGAGAAAGTGGAGGGGATCTGAGACCACCCCTCCCTCTCTCTCCAGCACCACCTCCGCTGTGGCCCAGGCTGACAGCTTGGCCTCTGAGCCTGTTATCCACGTGTCTGGTGGGGACGTGTGGAGAGCATCTGGTGTCAGGAGCCTGGGGTAGTGATAACTGCTGACCCCTTGCTCCCCTCCCAGGTTCTGCATCTCACACAGTAGTGTTGAGGTTTTGGAGGCGGGGCAGTCAGCAAGACTCTTGTTCCTCAGAAGTTCTCACAGCTCAACAGAAGAGATGCTCTCAGGGCCTCAAATCCCAAAAGTCAGACAGCCCTCCCATCCCCCAACAAAGACCTAGCATTCAACTAGACGAACGACACAGCCCCACATGCCAGCCTTGCCTGCACACACCTGCATCCTCACAGCCATGGCTCTGCAGGCCACCTGCCCATACTTCACAGGTGAGGAGACCCCACAGGGAGCCTGAACCTGGTTTTGTCCCTACCTGGGTGTAATGAGCTATTTTAACCTTTCTGAGATGTTTTCTCACCTGTGAGATGGATCACAACAGGCTGCTCTCCTGAACAGCATTTAGAGCCAGTGTCCATGGGTGGTGCCCCTCCCCAGCCCCCGCCTGCTGAGCCCCGAACCAGGAAGGGCCTGGAAGGTACCTGGGACAGATGTGTCCTTCCTGGAGGGCCAATGCCCAGATGGACAAGCAGGTGAGAGGACAGAGCAGGAGACAAGAACAGGAGGTCTACTCTGGCCCAGCACAACCCCTCTCCACAGAATAGCCTGTGAAGACCCTCCGTCAGGCCCAAGGGTCCAGCAAGGACAATACCTGCAGCTGTACCTGCGTCAGGGACAAGGCTGCGCCCCACCAACCTCAGGGTCAAGGCTATGACCTCATGGGGAGGCATCACCCCTTCCCCGCCTGCTCAGGGATAAGTGTCCAGGCCAGGCCTGTTCCTGCCCCTGGCTGGAGACAGGAGGCTCATACAGACCGTGTGCCAACCCAGACCCCAGTCTGTCCCTTTCGTTGTGCTGCCTGTCTAGGATTCCATCTTGGCGGTCCCCTCCTGGAGTCATTCCTGAGACAAGGGTCATTTGATCTCCTGCAGGGCCCGTCACTTCGGAGTGGATGGCTCCTCAGGCCAGTTCAACTGCGGTTCCTGGCAGGGGTCGAGGTCTCTGGCACCCCCACCCGGGCGGGATCTGGGGCATGGGATGGCAGCCCCTGCGAGGAGCGCTCCAGGGCGCAGAAGCCCTTTCCCCTCTGGATTAAGCCGGACATTTGTTGTTGGGTCTGGGAGACGACCTCCCAGCCCCACCTCAAGCCCCTCCTCTTCCAGGGTCTCCAGGGGCCACTGATCTGCGAGGCAAAGGACCCCTGCCCTGCAGCTCAGCGCTGAACTGGCAGGCTGGGCCGGGCTGTGGCCCCACCCCTACACCGCGTCCCAAAGTACCGCAGAGAACATTTGAACCCTGGCAGCCAGTCCCGCTCGTCCCACTCCCGCCCCTGGCCCAGCTGCTGTTGCCACCGCTGCTGCTCAGGCCACCTCCGGGCTTGCGGGAGCCTCCACTCCTTGCCCTTCTTGGAACCTACCCGCCTCCCCTCTGAAATCCGCTCTCCTCGCCCAGCCCCTTTCCCAGGACTCTCCCCCAAGCCCCTCCCCTTGTCCTACCCCTCCCTCTTCTAGGGACTTCTCCCCTCTGACAGCACCTCGTCTCGCCCCGCCCCCTCCGGGGGACTCCCCCCACCACCAAAGGTTTTTCCCTCTCAGGCTCTCCTAGGCCAGTTCCGTTGTGAGCTGCCTGCTGCCTGCTCCAGGGATGCGGGACAAAGAGGATGCGGTTGCTGTGAGCAGGGTAGGCCTGGAGCTGCAGATTTAAATTTAATGTATGTCTCTGTGCAAACCGCAGGTGGAGTGCCTGCTGCTGTGGTCGCGAGGAACTCTGTCCCAGAGAGGCGCCTGTACACTCCAAGGCGTGCACCCTCTCCCCGTCTGTAAGTGAGTAACAAGCGGGAACGCAAACCAGGACCTCTCCCACTTCTCCTTCCTCGCCCTCTTCATTACTGGGTGCTGCATACTGTCAGCGCTTAATAAGTGCTGGGGACTGACACCCCACTGTGGCCTCCGGAGGGGTGGGAGTAAAGACCTTCACCCCAGGAAACGGGTGGAGGGGCAGCCGGGTCCTCTCACCTACCCACTGCGCCTGGACTCCCCCCCCCCCGCCACCCCTTCTACCCTTGACTATCCCGGAGCTTCAAGAGAGAGGCCCACTTTAAGTGCTGCACCCCCAGGCTATGTCCTGGGCAGGCCGGCCCCCTAATCCACAGCCCAAGGTCTCGCTGACCACTGAGTCCTCAGGAACCCCAGGGAGGGTGGGGCGGTTGAACCACCCCCTAATCCCCCAGCCCCAACCCTAGCTGCCCTCTACCCTTCTGCCTGGCCCATGTCCCCCAGATCCTAAGAGAAGACCCAACTGGACAGGTGCTGTGGGGGTCATGGGAATGTGGGCTGCTCTGAGCTCCCACCCCACCCACCCAGGCCTCACGGTCAGGGGACCCTCTCAGGCTCCTCTTCCCCAGTGGCCCAGGCACATACAGGCCCTGGTCATCACGAAAACAGCACTTCACCCGCCCCATGCTCCCCCCCGCACCCCGCCACAACTCTCCACATAGCTTAATGCCCGAAACAGACTGAGGCCACAGGCGCTTGGAGGCTGGGGCCACGACAGAACCCAAGAGTGGCTCACACAGTGTTCCTTCCCTCCATCTCCATCTCAGAGAGCTGTGAGTCAGCTGGGGTGGCCCTGACGGAGGTGGGGGGCTGTTCTCATGTGCCACCATCTCCCCAGCCCTGGCCAGAGCTGGCAAAAATGCATACATACATTCAATCTTTAAGAAAGCGGCCGAGGGCTTCCCTGGTGGCGCAGTGGTTGAGAGTCCGCCTGCCAATGCAGCGGACACGGGTTCGTGTCCCGGTCCGGGAAGATCCCACATGCCGTGGAGCGGCTGGGCCCGTGAGCCATGGCCGCTGAGCCTGCGTGTCCGGAGCCTGTGCTCCGCAATGGGAGAGGCCACGACAGTGAGAGGCCCGCGTACCGGAAAAAAAAAAAAAAAAAAAAAGAAAGCGGCCGATATTTCTGTATGGAATTACAGCATCAGCTCCCAGCTCCCCCCACCCCACGAAGATCTCTGGGATGCTCTCCCAGGACGGAATGAGCCCAGCCCCTCTCCCTCCAGGAACAGGAGAGAACTTCTCTCCTGTGAAGGCCTGGGAAGGGAGGGGACTAGGGAGGGGTGTTCTGCAGCAGCAGGGAGCATGTGCAGGATGGGAAGAAGCGGGGTGGAGGCCAGTGGATATCCAGATCTGAGGAGGGGCTGACTGGATCCCCTACAGGACCCTTCTCCCCAGGAAGCCCTTCCCCAGAACCCCCCTCCCCCAGCACACCCCTCCCCTAGGACCCCCTCCCCCAGAAGTCCTGCCTAAGCCTCCCTCTGCCTGACTGGGGAGCCAGCCCAGCTCTCAGCTCCTAAGTGGGGCTCTTGGTTCTTTATGAGTCTCCTACCCCATAAAAGGATCACCGCTGTGCACAGTCCAGAACCTCTGGAAATAGCTGACAGCAGCCCTGCAGGCCCTGCCAGGCCCCTGGCAGCCCTGGGTTGGGCGGGTGGGAGAGGGGCTGCTCTGAGCGTGGGAAGCATGGGCTCCTGACCCACAGAAGCACTACGGTTGCTCCGTCTCAGGTCTCGGTCTCTCAGTGGGCCTGGTTCTGGTCTCTGTGGCCTGGGGAGCTGCAGCCAACCTGGCCTTGAACGTGGGACAGCTGCAGCCCTGCCCCGCCTCAAGCCCTCCCACTGACCGAGGCCCAGGCCCCTCCCAGGAATGTCCGGAGGGACCAGGTGGGGACTAACAGCAAACGCCTCCGATTAATAAAAGGTTTGATGGGAATTTCATATGTTGATGCGGATCCTAAACATTTTCCAGGAACATCTGGCAGAGGTGGAGCCCTGTTTATGCTCACAATGAGTGTTTTTTTCCAGGTCCTCAGCCTGTCTCCTTCCCTGGGCCCCAGTGGGGTCTCTGGGTTGCCACCCACCGCCTCGGCCTGAGCCCACCCCTTACCAGGGAGCAAAGAGTCACTGGAATGGGAGCCAGACTCCAGGCCCACCCCTGGGAGGGGCCTCAAATCTGATTCTTCCCACTCACCTCTGCCTGCCTCCTTCCTCCTCCTACCAGTACAGGAGAAGAGTCCTTCCTGGACGCCATCAGCCCTGCAGGTGCACAACCTGGGGAGGGGGGCAGCCGGGAGGGGGCTCCAAGCCTCTGCAATATGGGTTGGGTTGGGCTGTGGCCCCGTCTGGCCTTTACCCACGGTGGCTGCCTCCAGCCTACACACACACACACACACACACACACACACACGCACGCACGCACGCACGCAGACACACTCACACCAGGGCCTGGGGCTTCTGCGGTCCCTGTGGGTAGGCTCCAGAAAAGACAGGGCAAAGCAAACCAGGGTCTGTCTGAGGTGGTGACAGGAGAGAGCTGGACTCCAGGGGTAGGTTGGGCCCAGGGTAGACCTGGAGATGAGAGGTGGGGTGAGGGGTACCCAGGGCAGATCTGGAGGTGACAGGTCAGGGGCGGGTCCCTGGAGGGGTCAGCACCACCCCAACGCCGCTGTTTGACAGGCCCCGTGGTTGCTGGTGTCCTCAGCAAAGACCTCATTTGAGGCTATGTGGGGCTCAAACAGATCTCGTGACAAGTCAGGCTCCAACCAGAACTATGCCAAGGGGGTAAGGGCCAGGCGAGACTCATCCCCCAAGCTCCCTCAGCCTTAGTCCCTAATCCCAGGGCAGCAGGTAGACAGTGAGCGTGGAGTCCTGGACTGAGGCCAGTGGGACTCATTAGTACTAATCCCACCCCTAGGCCCCCCGTGGGGGTTGGGAGCCAGCGTCATGGGGGCGGGGCTCCTGTCAGCGGGGCACAGCCTGTGTCCACCGTTCCCCCAGCTGCCTCATGCCATCTGTGTGGCCCTTGTAGGAGCCACTGTTTATTTGTTTTCTTCTCTCTTTTTTTCTAATAAAATGCAGCGGAGTGGTGGCAGACGCCACATCCTATCTCCTTATAAAATGCATGTATTTGTGCTGGGGGCCCGTGGGCAGCTCCAGCCCAGCAAACTGTCCCCACTGCCCTGGGTCCCAGTGGATCTCAGGGCCGGCCTTGGAGACCCCCAGACACTTGCACATGGAGGCTGGGTCGGCTGGAGAGCAGACCTGACTAGGAGGGTATGGGTGGCAAGGTCCCCCTCCACTTTGGGCAGCCTGAAGGACAGCCCCGGGCACCCAAAAGAAAGATGGGGCCCACCGTCATGGGTCCTGACAAGGTGCCCCTGGGGCCTGGGAGCACAGGGCCACGCTTTGGCACTGGGGCTCAGGGATTATTCCTGCGTCCCGTTGGAGTGACTAGATGGGGAAGGGGACTGTTCTCTATCCCCTACTGCTGGGCTTGCGGTGTGGAGTGAGAGCGGCATGTGTGGGCCTGTGTGAGGGTGCCCGGCTGCTGTGGGGCGTGGTGGGAGCGTGAGGGCTCCCTCAGGTTGGGGCGGGCCCCCATCTAAGTCTCAGCACCAAACATTTGCTCCAAATTACAGCCAGTGTGTCTCTTAATGTTTTACGCTTTTCCTACAGAGCTAATCTCTGCTGCCTGCAACACCCATCAGACAGACATCCTCAGCCAATCCTGTGTGAATAGGCCCAGCCCAGCCCTCCCGGTCAGGGCTCAGGGGACATGCCACCCCCACCAAACCACAGTGGTGCCTGGACTAGGTAAACGCACGAGATCGCCTTAGGCCCAGACGTACAAGGCCCCAGGTGTCCGCAACCCAGATGGCCATGACCCAGATGATGCCCACAGCCCAAAGAACAGGAGGGTGGAGGGTCTGGGGCCAGCTCTTCACCTCCACCTCATCCCAGCAGCAGGGCTGCGTTATCAGGTGTCACCTTCGGCTGCCTGCCCCTATCTAGCGGGAGCCTTCTGCCAGCACTGATAGGACCTCCTCTCCAGCACTCGGCACAGATAGCTTACCTGTCAGCCCGGTGCCCCCCACCCGCCCGCATGGCCCCACATGCCAAGGAGCCTGGGAAGGTGGGGCCTGCCCTCAGCACCTCATGTGCCCCCATCACCTCCTCTCTGTGCCCACCCACCCTGGGGCCCAGCCAAGCTGCCCCTGAGGTCGGCTGTGTCCTGGCCACTCTCCTGCCAGCTGGGCCAGAAGCCACTTCTCTCCCCACTTTCCCCTCAGCCATCAACCCTCAGGACCAGCACCTGTCAAAGAGGCCCCTCCCAGGAACCCCACTCAGGAAAGGCCCCTCCCAGCTTCCAGCTCCCACGCCAGAACTGTCCAGCCCCACACCCCACAGCCTCCCTCCAGCCGGCAAGCCCCCTACAGTCCCCGCCTGGGCCTGCCTTTTAGGTCTCAGAATCCCCACCTCCATCCTGCTCTGTTTACCTCTAGACTCCCCTCCCCAAGGGCACTGGAAGTTGCCCTCCTTCTATGACCTCCAAGCTTAGCAAGCTCCTACCCTGCCCCAGGTTCAGCCACACTCACCTAAGGTTTCCTAGAAATGTCATCCCAACCACTGTGCTGCCCCCTGGGAGGAGGTGGAGGGAGTTGGCTGTTTCTGCTACCCAGAATGGCTTCTGTCTACTTCCTTCTCGTCCTCAGGAAGGACCTCTGACCCCACCCCCATCCTTTGGAGAGTATCTGGGAGTGGGCTGTCCCTGGGCCCTCCCCCAAGCCCCTCAGCATCTCTCAGAGGCATTGGTCAGCGCCTCTTGGCAAGAATCCTCCAAGGACACCTTAATCCGCGGCCTGGTTTCCAAGGCCAAAGGCCCCAAAGTGCCTCCCTTGCATTCCAGATGAAGGTCAGTGGCCCCAGGCGGGAGGGACGGTAGGGAAAGGAAGGACCCACAAAGGGTGGGGGCACAGAGGGGACGCAGCTGGACCCCGCACCCTACGATGCAGCTGGGGGTTCTCTCCATAGGGAGGTATCTTCAACATTTCCTTCCCTGGGTCCCAGCTACTCCATGTCTGTCCATCAGTCTGTCCTCTGTACTGGGCCTGGGGCTTCCAACTGTCCTGCCTGGGGTCAGGGTCAGGACTGGGAAGAAATGAAACCTTTTCTAGGAGACTGCAGCTTACCTGGCCCTGAGTCACAGACCCTGCTCAGCATCCCCGTGGTGTCAGTTGCCTGCTATTTTCACTAAGCAATCTATAACGAACCTTCTCCGGTGTGAAAGCAGCCATTTTCAAGATGGACCTCCGGGCCTTCATGCCCTTGGGGGTCATTTTAACTGTGAGCTAAGGGTAGCCACGCAACCAAGCAACTCCTAAGTGAGGTGAGCACTGCCGAGGCCCCTGGACCACCTGCTCTGGGGACAACCACTTCTGTGTCGCTCAATCAGCACTGTGGAGAGACCCTCATGAGAGACACTGAGGCCTTGGCCACACCAGCCTTCTCCAGCCCAGCAGTCACGAGAAAGCCCTCTTGGAGGACAGCTGCTAGTGAGAGGCCTCAAGGCAGAATGGCCGGGCAGACTCCAAAAAGAGGCGGTAGATGATCGTTGATTACGTTGGTCACTGAGCTTGGGGCTATTTCTTACGCAACCAGAACACATTCCCCCTGAAGCCACTGCCGGGTGGTTTTCCAGGTGTCCACGTGTGTGATCTGCCATCCTGAGGGTGAGTCATGCCAGGCCCACCAAGGCATGCAGCACAGGTGTGCCCACAGAGCTGCTAGGTCCCGGTATTGTACCCAATCACCCCCCTGACTGTCAGTAGGGATATCTATCCACATGTATCATAGCCAGGGTGTGACATGAGGGCCCCTAAAGGGTGCAAGAGAGCTGTTTCCCAGGCAGAGGGAAGAGGGAGGATGAGGATGCACCCACTGGGGCAGGAGACCTAGGACCCAACACTGGATGCCATGGCTCCTGACCCCCAGGAGCCCATAGAAGCTGCTGAGGCAGGCAGGGCCATGGCAGTCAGCTGCCCTGCCCTGGGGCCTCGGCCTGATGCAGTGGATCCCCGGGCAACCTACAAAGTCCACAGGTGGGGGGCAGGTAAGGAAGGCCCGAGGCCCCGACCTGTCATGTGCACCACCCGTGAGGAAGGCCCAGTCATTCTCAGGGCCCCTCCCCTGACAAAGCTGCACATCCATCCCTGTCTACCTCTCCAGCATGGCTTCTCCAGGCTCCTGGTTCAGAAACGGGGCATTATTCCCTACCCATCCCCCCTTACCTCACCCACCCAATACCAGAGCCAGTCCTGTGTGCAGATAGAGAAACTGCGGCCCAGAGGGCTAGTGAGGAGAGCCTGACTCAGTATGCTCCCCTGGGACCAGAAGTCACCCCAGAGCTTTGGGGAGCTTCCGTCCATCTGTCTGTGCAGGGGAAAGCCTGTGGCCGTGACCCTGGGAGCTGGGGGCTACCCTGAGGGTCTGGGGGCTTTGTCCAGGTGGGCCAGGAGGAGGAGGCCAGTCCTGGCCCATACAGGCAGAAGGCAATGCGTGTAGAGCTGTGAAGGCTGGCCTGGAGTGAATGGAGGAGCCAGGCCCTTGTTCAGTCACACTTGCACACTCACACACTCGTGCTCACATATGCACACAGCCCCAGGAGAATGCACACACACTCATGCACACACCGAGTGTACACTCATATTGATATATGCATGCACAAACTCCCAGAATACACAACCCCCAGGAAAACACACACACTCACATACACACCCAGGAGCATGCACACTGGCACACGCAGGCGTGCATGGCTGCCAAGTGCACCATGGGCGTTCCCTCAATTTCTGGCCTGGAGCTGGTGAAGGCTGTCACCAGCTGGCCCCCCCTCCCTGCTCCTGTACTCAGGGAAGCTTTATAGGAGGCAAGGTGGAGGCAGCCATCAGCTGGACCCTACACCAGGCCCAAGGATCTCAAGTGCCAGCCCAAAGGCCTGGTTCCCGGGAGGCGGCCGCCGGGTCAGAGCACATGTGAAAGGTGTGGGTGGCGCCCTGCGTGTGCACATGATGGACCCAGGGGCTTGGTTTACGATGGGGCTCCCGCACATAAAGACACCGTGTTAAGCAACGGCATAAAAATAATATATAGGTTACCGCAACATTTTTATGACCTTCTCCGGCCCTGCCCTGGAATGCTGGGATCCAGCAGGTGAAATAACACACGTGTCAGCGGCTATGCGGAGCTGAGTGCATGGGGAGCCTGGGCAGCCAGGATGCTGAATCTGAGCCGTCGTCCTCCTGGGGAGGCAGAACCAGGATGGTGTCGGGCACGCCTCTGAACCCCAGAGAGCCCGCAGCTTGGACCAGGGTGGGGCAGGGGCATGCTACAAGAGAGGATGCTCTTCATGTACTGTGGACAGGCTGCAGAGGAAGACTGCACTAGAAGAGCCTGTAAGGGCTTGCAGCCACTGTGGGGAGCAGAGAAGGGTGAACCAATGCAGGTAGCCTTGTGACAGGGAAACAGGACCCTTGCATTCATGACAACCTCTGGCTGCAAAAGGGACAGAGAGCGATGTGGGTGGTAGGGCAGCTGCAGACATCCCCCCGCCCATAGGGGAGGGGCATCCCCCCGGGGACACTTTCCTTGTCTGTGGGACAGGAAGTTGCAGAGTCTGTGAGCAAAGCCCTGTAAAACACCTGGTCCTGCACGAATCTCACAACGTCGTCTGCCTTGGTGTGCAGGCCAGCCCAGGTCTTGGAGCCAACAGGAGTTGCCCTTTGCCTCTAGGCCCAGGAGAGCCTGAAGACCCGAACTGACAGATGATGGGGTAACCAGCCCACGTGCCCGCAGCCCATGCTCCCGAGGCCACTCACCCACCTGCACAGGTACCTCTCGGCGTGGGGGCCCCTCCTCTGAAGCCTTCCTGAGCTGACCACATAGATGCCAGGCTGCAGCCTCTGCGGCTTCAGCCAGTTGTCCTGAGCTCCCAATGGCCAGCAGAACCTGAATTTGGAGACCTGCCAGGCTGGCAGGAGAATGTGGCCAGCAGGGGCAGGTGGGGCTCAAGAGGCTGCCCCTCACCCTGCCCCAGGACCTCTAGCACCCCAAGCCTCCCCACTGGGGCTGGTTGCAGATGGGCAGAGTCCAGGCTCAGGCCTCTAGCTGGGAGGGCCCTGGCTTGGCGTGGCCCTGGGGACTGGAGACTGATCCTGGAGAGCCGTCCATGAGATGTCCCTGACACGAGTCCTGTCCCTGGGGCCGTGGCAGCCTGGGGCCACACACTACAAGACCCCAGAATTGCCCTGGTGTCCTCCAACCTCTGCCTGTTGAGGGGCTCCAGGTGGGGGAGGCCTCTCTGAGTGTGAGGTACCATTAAGGAGGCTGGGAAAGGAGGTGGGGTCAGCCTGCCCCAGGCCACAATGGACTTTTTGAGGGGGGCTCCACGGGGCTCCTGAGCACCCCAGGGCCCAGGTGACCGGGAGTGGGGGGACCTGTGGGCAAGGCAGGCATAGTCCAGGAGTCTGCACACCAGGACAGGGGTCCATAAAAGTGGCTATGGGAGGGCCTTGGAGGGAGTCCACAGAAACACACATGTCCCTGCAAGAAGCAGAAAATGCCATCCGCCATCCCCCAGGGAGGGCCCCTCCCTTGGGCAACCTGGGCCACCGTGGGCCCCACAGCTGCTCTCCAGCCCCTCATCCATGCCAGACTTGTTGGGGTCCTGGGACTGCAGTGGTGACAAAGCCAACTGGAACTTCAGCCAAGGTGGGGTGGGGCCGGCCGGGCCAGTGGGGGGTCAAACAGCAGACAAATACGGAATTTTTATAGTACATCCAATAAATGCCAAGAAGAAAAAACCAGGACCCCGACAGAAGATACTGGGGCAGTACCCTCCAAGGGTGGGTTGGCTGGGACAGGACCCTCCAAGGACAAAAGAACAGAACTGCCTACGAGTCCCCTGCTACAGAGTGGGACAGAAAAGACACGTATGAAGGGCATAAAGGCCAAGGAAGCCCAGCAGAGCTCACCCTGGGAGCAGGGTCTCTACTCCAAGAGGAGGTACAGGCAACAGGATTTTGTGGTGTGGAAACCGAGAGGCCGGGTGCGGTGTGTCTTTGCACCCACTTTGCCCATTGAGTTTTCCACAAATACCACCGCAATATTTTAAGCTCTACACACTGTGCTAGACCCTTGCACAACCCTGCCAGGAAATGGGGGCTCTCCCGTCAGAGCTGGGGACTGTGTGATCGCTTGCACATGGACGTGGGTGCTCGGAGTGACCTCCAAGATCAGGCACTGAAGGGGACACAGCCTCCACCTGGAGCCTGTTCTCTCTCACTCTCCCTCTGCCAGGACCCCAACCCCACCCACACCATGCTGTGAGGAAGCCCAGGAGTGGATGCGCCCCACAGGTCCCAGCCTGGCCTTCCAGTCCCTGTGGCCGAAGGGTGCAGGGATTAGCTGTCCACCAACTCCTGCCCAGTCGAGAACCCGGAGTAGGACAAGTGCTGCTGCTGGGAGCAGCTGCGTCTCGGGGTGGGGGTCATGTAGCCCCCACCCTGGACCGGATGGCCAGCAACAGGTGCTGGGCTCTGAGAAGACTGTGGGCACCACTTAGGGAGCTGGTCTGGACCTGAGCCTGGAGGCCACAGGGCAAGGACTCAGAGAGAAGTGCTGTGGTTCTGGATCACACCCAGCCAAAAAGGAGATGGAGAAGGAATTCTGGGAATTCACGGGGAGATGGGGATGAAAGGGAGTCGGGGGAGAAGGAGGCAGAGGGCGCCATAGGACTCTGGCGTGGGTTTTCTGGGTACTCCAGACTCCCCAAGGAGGCTGTACAGGACTTACCTTTTTTCTGCTTTCCTGAAGTCCACAAGAGCTTGCGTCACACTTATGAGCAGAAAAAAATTATTAACCCCCCAATGGCTCCCTGCCCTCTGGCTAAGGCCAGACTCCTGGTCTGCTCCCAGAGCGCTGTGGCTGCTGCCGCCCCCAGGCTTCCTCTCTGTCTTGTCCCTCCTCCCCAGGGCCTCCCCGCACTGGCCTCCAGGCAGTGCCCCCACCCAGGTCCACAGGGAGGCAGGAGAATGGGGTAGGGCCCTCACAGAGGCCTGGGGAGGGAGAAGTCTTGCCCGAGAAGACATGAGACTCAAGCATCAGGCGTACAGCCAGCATCCAGGTGCAAAAGTGAGACAGGCCAGGCCAACCAAGGCCACATCTCAGGGTCCAAGGGCAAGTCTGTGGGGCCAGGACCCACATCCAGGGTCAGGGATACTCTCGGTGGCTAGCTCAACAAGTTACAGCACAGAATCTGGAGAGGGCAGCGGGCCCAAGGGCCATCAGAAGTCTCAGGGCTGTGCCCTGGAACCGAGGAAGGACCTCCGTGACTCTTAGGTCCTGAGCATGGCTTCTGGGTAGCTGTGTGGCCCCAGGACCCTCGGGGCCCAGCAAGGAGAGAGTGATGTCCAGGAGACACACAGCTGGGGGGCGGGGGCTGGGGGTATCCCTCCCTGCAGAGACCAAGTGGTTGCAAAGCCAAGACCTCACTCAGCATGCATGTGCCATCACGAGGGAGACCAGGCCCCTCTGGGGTTTGACACCACGGGAGGAAGGTGGGTGTGCAGGGCTTGCTCTCAGACCTGAGAGGACAGAACAGGGCGGACATTGCCCCCCACCCAAAAGGCCATGGGCTGCCTCCCAGTGGTCCTGTCCTCCCAGGTTGGTGGGCAGTGGTTTGGCTTCAGCCCTGCCAGGTAGTGAGCCCATAAAGCTAGGAGAAGGGAGGAAGCCATATTCTGGCCTTGCTGCCCTTTCCCCCAGGTGAGGCTCCCTGAGCACATGCAGGTTCAGGGTGAAAGCCTGAGCAGAGGTGACCCTGGCCAGAGCTCACACTCCGGCCTCAGCCACAAAAACCTCCACAGGAGCAGAAGATCCCATCAGCACGGGAGCCCTGAGGAAGGTGTGTGAAGAGCCTGTGGAGAGTAACGCAGGGGCAGCAGTGGGGGAGCCTTGAGCCTCCCAGTCTGGCATTTGGGGCTTTCCAAGGATCGCTCCTCTCGGCCATGTTAACCTCCACCAACCCGGGGGCATTGTCCCAGCCCAGCCAGCACCTCCCCCTGCCGGAACTTCCCTGGCCACTCACTTCTTCCTTAGCGCAGTCACCCAGAGGTGGGGAGACATCACTGGGGGTGCAGGGAGATTCTACAATATAGAGCCCTGGGGGTGGGGTGAGGCCAACCTAGGAGCCAGTCCATGTTGGGGCATGTAGGGGGTCCCCAAATGCCCACCCTTCCAGCCACAGTCCAGGGGTCCTCCAGCATCAGGGGAGCTGGTGCTGGTCCCCCCCCCCGCCAGCCTCTGCACCCCACCCCACTCCCACCCCACCCCCCCGCCCAGGTCTCAAACATTCACAATCTGGAAACAGCAAAGACAAAACAGACAAAACACAAAAACAAGGCGAAAGAAACCACTTATCCCCTGGAGCATCTTGGACATGTTTCTCCTGGACATTAATAAAATAAACCTATGCCTTTGAAACACGGCTTGGGGAGTGAAATTTTTCCCTGTAAGAAGGGGAGAAAGGGGCTTCCCTGGTGGCGCAGTGGTTGAGAGTCTGCCTGCCAATGCAGGGGACACAGGTTCCTGCCCCGGTCTGGGTGGATCCCACGTGCCGCGGAGCGGCTGGGCCCGTGAGCCATGGCCGCTGAGCCTGCGCGTCCGGAGTCTGTGCTCCGCAACGGGAGAGGCCACAGCAGTGAGAGGCCCACGTACCGCAAAAAAAAAAAAAAAAAAAAAAAAAAGAAGGGGAGGAAGTCATTAGGGTTAGTCAGAGCAGCTACAGCCTAGAGGCTCAGGACAGAGCACGAGCCAGAGAGCCTGGGAGCACAGACACCGGTGCCAGCACACAGGACGCATCCAGGGTGCATGGTGCCCACGATCCACTCAGGATACACTGCACCCATACGCACACATCTGCTCCCATGGGTTGCAGAGCCTGCAGCTGCGTGCACACATATGAGGCCCTTCTCTTTGCTAATTGGGAAGGGAGCACACTCCCCTGCTCATGACACATGGGCACACAGAAGTCCTCCAGGAGCCCACGCCAGCCACTTCAGCGACATGGGGGACCCCAGGAGCCTGGAGGGCAGGAGAACCTTGGGGACCCCTGGACCACTCTCAGGTCCAAGGGCAGTAGACGGGGCCGCAAAGCACTCCAAGCAGGGCCTGAGGCTCACCCCCATAGCCCCTTGGATTCCTGGATCTCAACTTTCTCCAGTCTCAGCTGCCTTTCCCGGGAGGGACTCTGTGGGCAGTGGTGGGCACATGGGGCCTGTAAGGAGAACCAGCCCAGGACTCCAAGCCTCTGGCCCCTGGGCAGTCTCAGCTCTGGAGTATGGCTGGCCGGGAGGGCAAATTCCAGCTGGGTCCCCAAGACCTCATTTCTTACATTCTATGCAAGGGCCAGATCTGATAGGCAGGATTCTTCTCACTGAGTGCCCCTGGACCAGCCACCAGTCCTTGCTGGGAGTCTCACTGGGCAAAGGAACTTGGTGTCTAGCTGCCCCCCTCAGCCAAGTACCCCAGGAACAGTGCCTGAGCTGTCAGCCATCAGAAAGGAGAGGACAAAATATGTTTGTCTGTGAGTTGAGGCGAGAGGAAGGGCCTCAGCCTGCTCTCTCCCCTGTCAAAGCCTCCATTTCCCCACCTGGATGTCCTCCTGGCATCCATTGGCTCAGTGATTCGTTCATTCACTGAATGGTTCATTCACTCAACCCCTGCCAAGCCCTTGGGGTTGGGACCCCAGCCGGCCCTGGAGGACCCATAGTCAGGCCAACCAGCAGGGAAGAGTGGGGGCAGACCAGGAGAGAGCAGCAGCCAGGGACCTATCAGCATCCAGGGGCGAGAGTCTGCCCCCGCTCCAGGAAGTGTAGTCCGGGCAGGTAGCCCAGGCAATGCATCTCAAAATGTATTTGAGATGGGCTTTGCAGTGCAAATAGGAGTTCACAAAGCTGGAGGGGTGCTCTGGGCAGAGGGGGACTTGAAGGAGGGGGGTGCCTGCGGGTCGGGGGCTCTAGCTTCCTATGGCTGAAATCTGAGCCTGGGAAAAATGAGCAGGGCAGAATGAGGGCCGGAAGAGTTTGGGCAGGTCCTGAGGGTGGTGAGAAGCACAGGGCCTGTTAGACTCTATTAGAAAGAATCCTTCCTCCTCCACCAAAGCCGTGGCCCCTGTCGCACCCACCCATACATCCCACATAGGCCAGCCCTCACCGTAGCCCACGGGGGACACAGAGATGCTGCCCGGTGTCTTGACCCTGACCCACCCAACCTGTCCCAGGGTGTCCTACCACATCACCCCTTCAAGAGGAAGAGGGCTTCTGCTCAAGGACGGACCTGGGGACCACTGGAGTTCAAATAGTCCTTCTTGGCCTTTGGGAAAGCTTCAGGGATCCCAGCTGCTCACAGAGTCCCCCACTGCACTCAAGGGAGGCCAAGCAGAGTTCTGAGACCCACCTGCACAACCTGTCCCTTGGAGCCTCCCTCACCCTGAAAGCTTCAATGTCCTCACCCAGGAAATGGGCAAATGAAGGCCAGCACACAGGACTGCAGCAAGGGCAACATGAGGCGCTGGGTGTGAGGTCCACGCCCCTCCCATGTCCACCCTCCCTCCAGGGGCCCGTGCCCTCCCGGGAGGGCGGATGCACACGCGAGGGCCCTCAACTGTTCAAAGTCCAGAGGAAGCAGAGCCAGCTCCGAGCTCACACTCCTTTTTCATTTATTCCCTTTGGATTCATGTTAGCACTGAGAACAACTCCAATTCTCAAGTATTAATGAACTACATTAATTTTTTTCTTTAAAAAGTACTGGAATTTGATTCTTAAAGTCTCCCTTACACAGTGGGACTATAGAAGGCAGGAGAAAGTCCTGATTCACGGGGCAGCACATCCCCTGTGAAGGATCTTCAATAGAGCACCCATCCTCCACAGGTTAGGAATGATGCAGAAGACAGAACACCCCCACCCTGGGCCTTTGCCAAAAGACAGATTCTGACCCACCAGGTGTGGGGGGGGGCGTGCTGAGAGCCTGGTGAGGGTGATGTGCACCCACACTCTCAGCAGCAGGGGCCACAGCAACACACATCCAGTCTCGCTAGAGAGGATAAAGGTGGCTATGCCAGGCCAGGCAGGGCCCAAGTCAATGCAGTAGTTTAGCCCTCTCCTCATGGTCCAAAGATGGCTGCTGCCCTCTGAGTCTCATGTCTCTATCCCAGGCCAGAAGAAGGGAATGAGGACAAGAGCCAGAATGGACCACAGAGCCTTTCTTCTCTCAGAGAAGTCTCACCCAGGCAGGTGAGCAGGCCTCCTCCCAACACCTGCCTTCATCTCTTTGGCCACAGGGACTCCACCAGGGGCCTCATGGCTCAAGGTGAGGTGTATGGGACAGTGCCGTTCCTCAGTGAGGCCCAGGGCAGACCAGGGCCGGACTCAGAATGACACTGGGGTTTGAGAAAATGTCCCTGAGAAGGTGATACCTGAGGGAAGGATCAAAGTGGGTGCTCAGGGGGAATCGAACCAGGCCTCATCCTAGGGAGTCTTTGGGGTCAGAGACCTGGTGGAGTACTGTAGAGTCCCAGGGGGGAGCTGTGGGAGGGTATGATGACCTGGATTTGAATGGTGCAAGAGCTGGAGGTGGGGGCGGCTTCATCAAGTGGCCAAGAGGAAGGGGCATTCCAGGGTGGGCAGGTGGGGTCCACCTGAACAAGAGTTTGGCAAAACCACCCATTGGGCGCCTGAGGCCATGACAGACACCCTAGTTGTAACATGTGCTTTTTCTGCCAATCTGCTGCACAGGAAGCTGGACCTCAGGCTCCAAGGGCGGACAGGCATCAGGAAGCCAGGCCCTGTCCAGGCCCTGAGGCACCCACTGAGGTCCCAAGTGGCTGGAGCCAGGACCTGGGAGGAGTGAAGGAAGCAGGCCAGGATCTGACCATGCAGGGCCAATGCTAGTGCAGACATCCTTCTGCAGGCTCAGAGGCCCAAGGCTGGGGCAGACGAGCCAGGGGTCAGAGCAGTAGATGCTCACAGGGTCCTCATCCCAATGTGCAGGGGAGGGAGGGTCACAGTGCTGGACCCTGCTCTGAGCACACAGCCGTGCGGTTTGAAGAGGGAGCCCTGGCCGCACATATCCCCTCCACAGGTTTCCCCAGCCAGGCTTGGAGGCCAAGGGTGATGCAAGCCTGCCCTGGCAGGTCCCCGTGCTGCCACTCAGGGCCAGCCAGATGCTGGGGATGAGGGCCTGCCAGCTACTGATAGGTTAGAAACCATCTGCCGTGCAATGGGAAATCCCTTATTTCCTGGGCTCAGGAGTGAGGGGCTGAGAGCAGGGAGAGGAAGTGGGGACCCTTGGGTGGGGACACACAGATGGATTGGGGTGTGGGCTCAGCCTAGGACTCTGTGTCCAGCTGACCCTACCCAGAGATCCCTGCAGTGTCCTCAGCCATGGGGAGCTCCTTACTTCCCAGAGCAGCCCACAGTTCTGGGGGAACCATCTCCCACTTCAGCTCTGCCAGGACTAGACCCACACGGTGAGCCTCAGATGGAAACAGGGCCATGTTCTTCCTCCAGGCTGAGTGGCCCCCACCCTGGCTGTTCCCTCAGTGTCAGCCTCATAGCAATCTAGAGTATGAACGAATAAATGAGTGGGTGAACAAATGAATGAATGAAAGAATGGATCCATGGATGGATGGACGAATGAACAAATGAGTAGATGAATGAATGAATGAATGAACAAATGAATGAAGAAATGAAGCACCTGCTCAGTGGAGAATGAAACATCTGTTCCTTAGCAAATACCTCCTGGGACAAGGGGTCAGGGTGGCTAACAGGTGCGGGCCAGCAGGAAGCCCAGCTTCTTTTCTCAAGAGCACCCAGGGACACATCCTGCAGGAAATCTGAGGCCCCACCTGCAGCCCAGCCCACCCTCCTCCCAGCCCTGGATGCTCATGCATGCCCATGGGTCTCCTTCTTCACCTGTTAACCCTGAAGTGGGTGGGGTGGCAGGAGGTAGCAGAGCCAGCCATCACCACCCCTGGGACCTCATGCATCACAAACCTCCTGGTGCCTTAGTTTCCCCACCTGTGAAGTGGGTTCAAGTAACTGTCCTCCTCTGGGGTCGCCTAAAGGGGGTAGTATACACACACAGCCATGCAGCCACACATAGAATCATGAAACTATACACAGAACTACAGATCCACACATGGAACCACAAAGCCACACACGGAAACATGAAGCCACACACAGAAACCACACATGGAACCAGGAAGCCACATACAAAACCATAACACTGCACACAATCACACCTTTGGTCAGTCGTGGGAACCTTGCACACAAACCACACTCTCACATGCACACACATCAGAGAACTCAGGGTTTCTTCTGCAGCTCCCAGAGCAGGGACCCAACAAGTCCCAAATAGTGTGGTCAAGCCTCCCATGGTGTCCTCAAATCTAGCCTGACCCAGCCAGTTCCCTCTGCCATGCCTTTCTGGGGCTCACCCCTCTGTGAAGCTGTTCCCTCCTCCAGGAAGCACTCTCTGAAGGCCCAAGAGGAAGTGAGATCTGGGCCTCCCAGATATAAATGGTGGCAGTAAGTAGCAAGGGGACTGGGGCAATGAACACGCCCCTCTGAGCTCCCTTGTCCTGGGTGCACAATGGACTGTGCAAGCATTCACCAAGGTTCCCTGCCACCCACAGCTCCATGGCTCTGCCCCAGGTGTGCAGAACTGCCTTGTGCCCTCATGCAAGGTGGGCGAGGGGGGTTCCCAGGGACCAGGATGCTGGACCAAGCAGCGTGTGGCCACTTGCTCTCTGAAGCAGACTGAGATCTCAGACTTCATGGCCTGTTCCCCCAGAATCTCGGGATTTGAACCCCTTCAAAGAGCCCTCCCCAACATCTAGGCCCACAACCAAGGCAGGGCGTCCCAAGTTTCTAGCCCCTCCCAGGACCTCTCCTCTCTCTAGTACCCTCCCCCAGGAGCATCATAGGAGGCCACCAGGCCAAGGGGGATACTGGTTGAGCAGAGGCCCAGCTTATCTGGGGAGCCTATCATCTGAGGGAGGGAGAGCCCTGAGGTGACAGGAGAGACACTGAAGCAGCCACACTGGGGGGGGGGGAAGTGTCCTTGAACAGGAGGAGGTGGGCCCAATGAAAACATTAAGAGCAAGACCCTTACAGCACGGAGCACCAGCCTGCATGGAACCTGTGACAGAGGCCTCTCTGTCTGCAGTCAGCCCAGATCCACTGACCACATCCTGGGTCCCACAGCGAGCCAGGCCTGGGCGCTGAACAGAAGATAGATGGACTGTCAGATGGACTAGTGGGTGATGAAGGCTTAGCTTCTGTATGGCCAAGTGTAGATGAGTAGGGTGGGTGGAGGTGTGGACTGGTGGGGTGGGAGCTGGGTAAGGGGGTGGGGGTGAGGATGGGGAGTGGGGGTGGACAGATGGGAAATGGACGGATGCGGACTGTTGGAGGTTCCCACTATCTAGGAGACCGCAGAGCATCAAAGCTTCCACAGGGGGCTGGCTGGGTGGCAGGGGCACAGCGGCCCCTCCTTGTCCTCCCCACGGGCACAGGCGTGCTTTGCCATCTCCCGCTTTGTTTGCCTCCAGCTCCCTTCAAAGCTTTTGGTCCCATAGCAGTATTTGACTCACACTGTTGTGTGTGTGTCGGCTCCTGTAGCACGTGCACATGCTCACACACACACATGCCCCCAGTCCATCTCAGCTCACCACACTGCTCCCAGACCCAGCCTCTTCGTCTGTCACCCCCTCTGCCTGCCTTGGGCACCCCCCACCCCGCCTGCCCAGCAAACTCTATGAGCATCTATTAAGCTAACTTCTGTGCCAGTTCTCCTTTTACTGACTCTAGTGGGATGGGGGTGAGAGAGCAGGAGAGGAGGACACAGAGACTCACGGGGGAGGGACCAGGCAGGGGAGACTGCCGGTCTTCATCTCCCACATGCTGCATGAACAGCTGGATCACAGGACAGCACCACCCCCGCCTGAGCTGCTGATGCAGGGAGACAGGTTGGGGGATACAAGGACCCAGTCCTGGTGGGAAGAGCACAGGCCCCAGGTCTCCCAGACACCCCTCTACACACAGCAGCTCCCACTAGGCCCATGAGTGATGGACAGACCCTCACCCGACTCAACTCTCCCGAGCCAACCTCCTTGGGGCCCCTCCTCAGATCGCGATGAGGACCAGGCCATTGTCACCACCCTGTCACCTCAGCTTCCCCTGGTTATGCTTCCTGGGTCAGCAACACCTGACACACTGCCTGCTTGCTAGGTCTGTCTGACCCTATCTCTCTGTCTCTCCCTCTCTCTCTCTGTCCATCTCGCCAAATTCTTCTCCCCTCCGAGGGTATGGGGAGGGGTGACGAGTTGTAGCCACAGCAGCTCCCACAAATGATGCTCTGTTGTTGCAAACTTCCCTTCAGGCAGGGCCCAGATGCCAGGGGTTCAGCACAGGAGCAGGGCACAGTCTGCTACCCATCATGCCCTGGACATGAGGAACCCAAGTTCCACTCTGGGGTGGGGGGAGCGGCAACAATCCACCCACGGCTGTGGAGAGGAGAGCCCCTCTGTGGTTCCCCCACACAGAGGCCACCCTGTCCGACTGTGGGCTTCATGCCACCTGAAAGCACGCACCTAACAGCCATATACATGGAGTGCTCATGGGGTGACCACATGTCCCCGATTCCCCCATCCCAAGTGATCTCGTGCATGTGAGGTGACCAGCCTTCTCCATTCTTGACATTTTTCTCGGATTACTTATTCCTTTGCTCCTGGGTCCCAGTCACTGTCTAGAACATTCTCCCCTGAGGTTGGTTGGTACCCATGGCTGGGGCTGGCATGAGGTTAGTTATCTGGTCTCCCCTCCACTGAGTTGCCCTCAGCTGACCACTGTGGTCTTTATCCAGTCACGAGCCTATGTGGCGTTGGGCCTCAGTTTTCACCTCTACAAAATGGGAACAGAAACCTCTGATCTGCAGCCTTGAAAAGGCCCGTCAGCAGCCAGGCAGTAAGAAACGTGTGCCCTGGTGGGTGTGGCCAAGTCATGGGTGGCCTCAGGCCCCAGGCCCCCCTGGCCCCTTCCCAGCACCAGAGTCTCGTTACTCGCACCGCCAGCCTTCCTGCTGCGTCAGCATTGAGGTCCCTCGCTAGTTCGCTCACTCATTCATCCTTGTGCAGTTATGGAGCACCAACAACATGCAGGTCCCTCCCTCTGGGCTCACAGTCTCCTAGAAAAGAACCAAATCACACAGGAGGCTGACTGAGCCCGGGGCGGGCAACAGGGCCTCGGCCACCCTGGTGAGAGACCCTCTCTCCTACAGGCTGTGGGAGAAGGTCTGGGGCCAGGGAGGGGGCAGGTAGAGACTCCCACCCTCCTGGTCCCTCTCTGTCCTGATGCCCCCGTTTCAGGCCGCCTCTGTGTGTTTTCTCCTCTAGTTCTGCCTCTGGCACTCCAGGTGCACCAATGCTTCCCTTGCTGGACCCCATTCCGGGTGAGGCTGGTCCACTCCCGGCCCCTCCCCAGCCCTACTGGCCAGCTCTGCACCCCCCCCCCAGCTGTAGGAGGGTGACTTCACCCCGCCGGAATCCAGCAGCACGCAGTGTTTACAGAAACATTCCCCCACCCCTGGACCTGGAGTGCGGAAAGGCAGGCGGGCGATCTGTGGGGCTGCTCAGCACCCCACACACTCTGAGCTCCAGGCAGCCAGCCCAAACTTCTGTCCCTCTCTGAAGCGGCTTCTCAGGCTGCACATGGGGCCAACGAGGCTTCCCCCATGCACAAGCCCAACTGGAGAGGCACCTTGATGGGCAGGAAGCCAGGATTCCCGTCGCCCCCCTCTCCTCCAAGGCCAGCTCACCCTCAACCCAGAAAGTCCCCTTCTCCCTGTAGGCTTGAAGGACAGACCCATCCCACTAAGAAAAGAAACATTCTCACTCAGAGGGGCACCTTGGTCTGGGGCAGGCAGTTCAGGAAGACTGTCTGTTGGAAGTAGCGGCAGCCTTGAGTCTTAATTGATGAGAGGCAGATGAGAGGGTGAGGAAGGTCCAGGCAGAGTTCAGAAGCCTTGAAGAGGAAGCCCACAGGAAAAGAGGGGACACTGGCCACTAGAACCGGGCAATCAGGGCAGGCCTTACAATCCAGCCGGGTGTGGCCCCAGGCTGACCCACAGGGGAAGTGGCAGCCCCTAGCTTTCTGCATTTGGGGCCTTGAGAAGAAGACTGGGTGGGGAGAGATGGTGGGAACTAGCCTCACAGATGCGGACGGCCAGGGAGACGGTGGCATGGAAGGAGTTGCCCAGGAGAGAAGCCCAGTGGGGGCTGCAGATGAGGGCACGCAGCTGCCTCTGGGCCTAGCTGACTGACCCCTCTTTCCAGCATCCCCAAGAAAAGGAAGAAGAGAGTCCTGGTGGGAGGAAGCCCCTGCTCGGTGGCTGCTCCCCTCTGTTGACCCTTCCCGGCCACCATCCGGATCAGGACCCCTCTCAGATCTCAGCGCATGTGTCGCATCAGTTCCAAGCTGGTTCCTCTGTGCCCTGGTTGCCATGACATTTGATGTGGATGCTGGAGTGGGCAGCTCTGGGTGTTCCTTGTTGACACTGCTCGCCCGGGGTTGGGGGCGCTGAGGGCCTGTCTAGGCCTGGGGCCCGAAGGGCTGAGGCACCCCGGTCTTAAGCTTGGGAGGGCTCCAACCCTCCAGCCCTCTGGGCCTGAGTGTCTCCACCCATATGCACTGAGAAGCTTTGGAAGGCCCCTTCTGCAGGTCCAAGGCCAGGTACGTGGACAGAGGGCTCTCTTTGCCCTGGAACCCACAGAACTGCTCCAAGACAAGGGTCTTGGGCCAAAATGGAAGAGAGGCCATCACTGCAGCCCCTGCCCCCCTTCCCCAACTTGAGGGGGCAAGAGTCCCCCCCCAGGGCCCTCAGAGATCAAGGCAGCTGTGGTCACTGGACGGAGATAAGGTGGGAGAAAGAGCAGAGAAAGAGGAGCAAGGGGGCTCAGGCGGCCTCAAGTGTTCACTGCCAAGTACTCCCAGGGGGTAGAGGCTGCCAGCAGCAGGGGCTGTCCTGGACCCTACCCAGAACTCCTTGCTGCAGCTACTTGGGCCGAGACAGTAATGCCAATGTGCCTGGGACACCTTGCTGCCCCAGGTGAGCAAGAAAATCCTCCCCCACTCCTCACAACTGTACCAGTCTGAGGCTGGGGGCCTAGGAGACCCGAGACATTGTGGAGTGAGGGGAGGTCCGTCTACTCCACCCACCCTCCACCTCCCTAAGACCTCTGGGGTCTCAGACACCACCTGGGAGAGCTGCAGATTCAGGAAAAGCTAGCCTCAGAGAATATAGAACCTGTCCTTAGGTCTGGGGATATGGGAGGTGTAGCTGTTCCTTGGGGACTGGTCTAGGGGACACAGCACTGCCCTGGGTCTGGGGGATATAGCCCTCCCTGCACTGGGGTCTGGTCTGGGGTCCCGCCTATGATCATAATGGCAGACTGGTCCAGATACCCAGCTGAGCCAGAAGCCAAGCCCTTTCCTGGCCATGACCTGGGCAGCTCCCACCCTCGGGGCCTGGGGAGGGGCAGGATTCAGCCAGTGTACAGCTGGCTGGTCTGCAGGCCCTGCATTCCCAGCACCCACTGGAGCATGTCCCTGCTGCAGTCCAAGCTTCAGCTATTCAAGAAATTTCCACTCAAGGCTGGGACCCACCCTCCCGACATCCTGGACCCCAAAGTCTGCAGGGCTGAGCCCTCGCCTGACCTGCTGCTCTGGAAGGCCCTGCCACCTGGGCCCATAGCACAAAGGGGAGGGGGGGGGACTGTGGAGGACTGTCCCTACCAGCACACCTCTGCACAGGCCCAGCCTGGGAAGGTGTGTCACTGTCATCAGATGTGGCCCCAGAATTCCACCCAGCCATGTGGGCAAGGCAGGCCAGGCACCTCAGGGGCCCCTCGAAAGACACCTCTCATGGTGCACTCCAGCTGCATTCAGTTCTCCCTTTTAGGAGCATACAGGGGGTCAGGGGGCTGAGGGACTCTCACAGCTGCCTCCCAACAGGAGGGCCAGCTTCCATGGGGCCTGCCTGTCTTCTCTGAGTCTATTCTATTCAGGGTTTGAGCATGCACTCACCACCACTGTTACCAGCTCTGTCAGCCCCTCTCAGAAGGGTCAGGGAGAGCAGAGGTATGGCCCCAGCTCCCTCCTGGCCCTGAGGGGGTACAGGACTCCCACCCAACCTCGGCCACTGAGACATTCCCCTACACGACAAATCACATACTTGCTAGAAATCAGGCCCAGGCCGCAGTGGAAGACCACGCGAGCCCAGATGCCTGGTAATAAAACGTTTACAGCCTCCATGTCGTCCTCGGTGTCATGTGTTCATCACATGTGGCCGCGGTGAGCTACTTGGCATGGAAATCGCCCTTCCCCTCGGGGCCACAGAAATGTCACTGGCTGTGGTCACCATCACCAATGACAGTGACCAATGTCCTTCCTGGCTAGGGCAGGGGCTTCTCCACTCCACCCATCTGCTCTGTGACCTTTGGGGCGCTCTCTCACCCTCTGCCCACATCCCAGAAGTGAGCTCTGAGACACACGCAGGGTGGGTAGGGAGCAAACACTGTAGGAGCACCAGGATTGTGGATCTGATGCTAAATCGTGGCCACAAAGAAAAACCGGTCAGGGTGACACTCAAGGCCCCGCCCCTCCAGGACCACCGCCCTACCCTGGGCAGGAGGCTTCGTGGGTTGAGTGCCAGGACTCTGAGCTGGTGGGGCTGGGTCTTCATTGCTTTCCCATGCTGGTCCACACCAGCCAGCCCCTGGGTAACCCTGAGCGTGTAACCACAGGAGAGAGGTTCCCCAGCTCCACATACCGGAAGCTTCCGGGCCCAGAACCCGTGATCTGCTAAGAAGCATTGACTTAACAGTAGCCCTGGCCCCATGTCCCCTGTCCCTCTCAGCCCCACGTCCCCGTGTCTCCGTGTCCCAGGTCCCTCTCAGCAATCTCAGCTCACTCACACACAGTCACACGCACACAGTCACACATATTCTTATACACACTTACATAGTCACACATGTTCACAAGCTCAGACAGCAGCCCTCTTCACCTCCCCTCGTCCTCGGCTTCCCTCTCCCGCCCTCTCCCCCTCCAACAATGGGTTCACACTGCCCCTCCCCTCCTCCTCTCCCACTTCGCCCTCTCCCCACAGCTGGGTCTGCGGGAAAGCCCTCTCTCCTGCACCATCAGTTGCTCTCTGTTGCCCTCTTGTTCCCTCTCATCCACAGCATGGTACGGGGGTGGGGGCACCCTCCCCCTGTGCTCTTGTCTCTAGGATGCTCTTACGCTGTGTTTGCCCCCACACATGGCTATGGATACGGTTATCCTGTACCCATTTGTGTATTGCAGTTCAGACCTTGCTCCTGCACCTGAACTTTTCCTCCAGTTTGGGCTGTCGGGCTCCGTGGAGCAGGCTCTCTGAGGACCTGCTTGGCAAAGCACAGACCAGAGAGGCAACAATACCATTCACTCTCTGCCCCTGCAACTCCTTGCTCGCCTGAGTTGTGACCAGTATTCGGGTGTGAGTCCTGCCCTACGGTGAGCAGCAATGGGGAGGTCACTCTGCCAGGCACCCTGAGCAGCTCTACACCTCACACTGCAAGCCCATTTCCTGCTGGGGGTGTGTTTCCTCAGGCACTGGCTGGGGCTCCTTTGTGGGCAGAAAGTGGAGACGTCTTTTCCCCCTACTCTCTTCGCGGTGGCCAGCAGAAATACTTCTCCAAATGTAATCAACATCAGTGGTCTGGTTTTTCCTTACGGTCTGTGCTCTTACGGTGTGTTCATTAAGTTTTTCACATATATATTTTCCTCCATTAAGCTGATAGTTTTAGTTCTAAAGTTTACATCCTTAATTTCAGCATCTGCATATATCAGGTGCTCAACAGGTGTTTGTAAAATGAGGGAATGAATGATTCTTTAAAGAAAAGGTCTCTGGACTGCACAACCCCTCTCTGCCCCGTCCCAGCCTGGTTCCCCAAGGGGTCTACATTCCTGCCCCACTGGTCCTCAACCTCCCCCAGGAAGCCCTCCGTGGCCTGGCCACTGACTTGCTGGGGCCAAATCCACCTGCTTGTCCTTGCTTCTTTCTCTTGGTCACCTCAGAGCATTGGTGACATTGTCCGCACTTCCTTCACTTTCAGAATGACTTTTTAAAGAGGTGAAATTGATTAAACCTATTTATAGTTTTAAATCAAGCAAAACTAAAATGTACCATGAGAGTAAATCATTACCCCAGACTCCTTCAGTCGGAAGTAAACCTTGTTTACTTACAGGAATTGAATTTTAATCCGGGTCTTTTCCAGGCATCACACATGGTCCAGGGATCAACACATGGGCCGAAGGAAGGAGAGAGCAGGCGGGAGGGAGGAAGGAGGGAGGGAAAGAGGGAGGAGCCAAGTGAGGCGATGAGATGCAAAGGTTTACTCGTTGAACTTGGGATAATTGTCTCTTCAACACATGAGATACATGCATGTTTCTAAATAATCCTTCTAGGATTAAAAGGAGAGAATATGTGAAATGAGGACATTGGACTGGTCTCCATTCCGCCAGCACTGGTATCTGAGAATGGATCTGGCCCTCTCCTCCCCCGAATCCAGGTGTGCCCTCCTCAGCCTCCTGACTTGGCAAGCTCTCTACAATTTGCTACAATTCCTTGTCTTTGTTGAAGTGGGCTCAAAACTCACTCCTTCCCCTCAACCCATGCTTTCTACCGAAAACTTCCCCATTTTAAGCTCTGTACTTTGATTTGTCTTTCCAGTGGCTGGATCTAACCACAGAGAGAGGACCTGTTTTGTATTGTTTTTCATGAGGACCCACACATCCTGAATTTCATCAATCCTGGGACATCTGCCATCTTCCTTGCACCCCACCCTATTCACACCCTTGGGGTGCCCCCGCCCCTGCCCCAGCCATCCCAAGGTTTCCTCCCCACTCTCTGGGTGGAGCCTTGTTCTCTGCATCCCCTGAATTGCTCTGTGCAGCACTTCAAATAGTTTACTAGAAAGGGTGTGTAACAGAAGTGAACTTTCTGAGAACTTGCCTGCCCAGAATGCCTCTGTTCTGGTTTTTTTATGCAAGCTTGGCTAGGCGTGGACTTCTAGGTTGGAGACGACTATCCCTTGGAGCTTGGAAGGCATGGTTCCATCTTAGTCTAGCACCCTCCCATTGCTGAGGATGTCCAGTATCTGTTCAATCCTCAGGGCTCTATGTGCACATGAGTTAGGAATGATCTGGGTATCAGATAACAAAACCCAACCAGTGGAGCCTAAGCAAACAGACGTTCATTTGTTTTATTTTATTTAATTTATTTATTTTTACTTTTTATTTATTTATTTTTGGCCGTGCCGCGTGACATGCGGTATCTTAGTTCCCTGACCAGGGATTGAACCCATGCCCCCTGCAGTGGAAGCGCAGAGTCCTAACCACTGGACCTCCAGGGAATTCCCATGTTCATTTGTTTTAAATCACATGCACAGAACAGAAACAGAAGAGGAAGAGTGGGATTAGAGCAAGAACTCTACAGGGTCACAGGGGATCTAAGCCTTTTCTATTTGTGTCCCTTCATCCTTCATGTGTGGCTTCTGTACTCATGATCCCAGGATGGCTGCTGCAACTCCTCCATCACAGCCTGTGTTTGAGGTAGGAAAAGGATGGAAGGGTATACAAGTGATGAACAAAATGGGCATTCTCTTAGCAAGCTTTACCTTTTTATTAGAGAAAGGACACTCTCCACAGGAATTTATCACCATATCTCCTTGGCCAAAACTGTTAGGTGACCACCATAGCTGGAAGATAGCCAACAAGAAGTTGGCCTATTTTTTTCTCACTAGATTTCTTGGGCTTTATCTTTCATTTTTTTATTTAAAAACAACTCTTATTCCACCAGCCATATTTTCATTTCCAATAGTTCACTTTTGTTTTTATTGTTCATTTTCCACAGATTCTACGCTTGTTTTATGTAATTCCTCCACAAATCTTTCTAATGACACTGATGAGTTTATCTAAGACTCCTTTCTGTGCCCTGAATTGCTTCTATTTCTTCCGATATCATTTTTTGGGAATATCTCTTTAGAGTCCCCAGAGTGACTCCCTAAACACTTTCATTCTGTCTAAAAACCCTAGAATCCAGAAAGCAAGGAAATCTGCATAGACTGATGGGACGGAAAAGCCAACTTGGTGGGGGCAGAGGGCGGGGTTCCTCCTGGCCAAATTTGGAAACATGTGAACCCTTGAAGAGTAACTACATCATTGCATTGTAACCTTTTGAATTAAAAAAAGAATCTGTGTGTCCTTGGAAATGGGAAAAAGCAAACAAAAGTTGGGGAGGGACATTTTCTTCATAGAACAATGACATGTAATACATGTAGCAGAAAGGATAGAATTTGGAAATTGCCCCTTCACAGGCACCAGTGCAATCACTGCTTGGAGCGGAGTATCCTTGAGTCCCAGGACCACCGATGGAGTAGATTTCTCACCAGTCACCGGAAGACCACATGCCTGCCCGGCACAGAGAAAGGGCAGTTACCACTGCGCCCATGACCTGCCTCGGTATCCCTGAAGGGGTAAACAGGTACATCCTTGATTGGCCCTGGATCAGAAAACAAAAACCAAAAACAGCTACGCAGTGATGTTGTTCCACTGATGTTGAATAGTCAGTGTGAAGACAATAGGGAGTTATGTGGATGAATGCCACGTTACTGGAAGATACACTGGAGAATTATGGGGCTGAAGTGTCAGGATGTCACTAACATACTCTCAAAAGGTAAACATAGATGTGTATGCTTTTAGAGAGGAAACAAAGCAAACATGACTAAATTAACAACTGTTGAATCAGTACAGAATACATGGGAGTGTGGCAGGTAGACTACCAGATGTCCCCAGGACCCCTGGCCCTGTGGCTTTAAACCACAACTCTTGATAATCTGTTATGCAACAGTACATGACTGATGCTCTTCGTAGGATGGTCACAAATTCTCTTTCAAAGTTGGGGAGAAAATCATGTGGATATGCAGAGTTGTCCCTGTGATAAAATCCACACTGAGGTCTTGTCGGCTGGTCCCGGCCCGCCCTGCCCCCAGGACCTCGCCCCACCCTAGGCCTTGACCCTGCCAGTCCAGGTTTGGGACATCCCAGCACTTCCCACACAGGCTATGAGGGCTGTTCCACCTGCCTGGTGTGCTGCTCCTGTCTTCTCATCCCCCATGGCATCAGGGCCTCCCACTGTCCACCCCAGTATCATGAAACCCCAACTGCCCCTATGTTCCTCCTCTGCCCTCCTCCACCCCTCCCCCACCTTCTCTTTCCCTTCCCCTCCCCCAGCCTTCTTCCTCCTCTGCCTTCCTCCCTCTTTCCCCTCCCCTTGCTTCCCACCCACCTCCTCTCCCCTCTCAGCTTCTCCTCTCCCTTCCTCTTCTTTCTCATCTCTCTCCTCCCCTCTCTCCTCCTTTCTCCACTCCCCTTCTCTCCCCGCTCTGGAAGGTGGGCCTCTGGCTGCCCAGCTAATAACCACAGCAGGAGCCTCCCGGCTCCGCTCCCCAGCTCCAGCCGTTTCCATGGACGAGGGCCCACACAAACACAGGATGCTGCAGCTCCCACTGCCAGCCCAGGACCCCCCGCAGCACAGGGTTGGTGGCAGATGAGGTCATTGCCACAGGGGCCCCACAGGCCTGTAGGGGGGGACTATTTGTTTGGCCTTGTTTCTGTGGCAACCTGCTAGACCCCTCCTTCGCTCCATCCATGGGGGTGTTTGCTGGTGCAAGGGACGAAGCTGCCCCTGAGCCCCCAGCTCCACCTCCAAGGTATGCATAGGGAAACTGAGGTGCAAGAGCCAGGCAGAGGCAAGACCCTGCAGGGTCAGGACACTTGTCCCCAGACCGGGGTCTCCCTCTGCCCGGGAACTCAGGCAAACCTAGGCCAGGTGGGTCTGAGGCACACAGCCCGTCGCCCAGAGCAGGGGTCCTGGCTCTGCCCAGCATCTGTCCTGCCCAGGGATCAGGACACTGACCTATGTGCTGGACAGTGGGCCGAGAGGGTCATGTGCCAAGAGAGGAGGCCCTGGGCAGGGAGCGAGGAGGGGCTCAGAGGGCAGAGCAGTTTCCAGAAGAGGCACTGTGGCCAGGCACTGGGGAGGAAACCATGGGCAGCCCAGGTGGGGAGGAAAGAGGCACAGTCACAGGCTGGGGTGGCTCTGAGAAGAGGGGGGTGGAGACAGGAAGCTGGGGGAGGAGCTGAGAAGCAGGAGGGCAGGCAAGGCAGGGCTGTATGTCCAAGGCACCAGCACATAAGCCCACTGCATGCTGTTGCCATTGTCTCGTCTGTCCAGTGGCCTTGGCAGCAGCCAAGAGCCTCCTTAGATGGGGGCAGCCCCAGGAGAGGTGGAGTAGGCTCAGGCCAAGGGCGTCAAGACCCCCAGAGCAGGGCCAGGAATGGGGGCTGTGTGCTCACAGTAGTGGGGTCCAGGTGGCCCTGGCCTGCCCACAGCCTCCCAGCTTTCAGTACATCAATGCTCTGGGCCTTCAGCCCTCCTGGGCAGCCTCCTTCTCACATCCCTCATGGGCTGCCCCCTGAGCACCTGCTGTGCATGTCCTGGCCAGGCCCTGACAGAGCAGCAAGTGCCACTTCCTGTGGTTCCTATGGTCCCGGGGCCTGCAGGGTCTCACAGCAAGAGGCAACAGGACCCCACCATGGCCTGTCCGAGCTCTCTGGCCACGGTGAATTGGCCTCACTTTTTCCACCCTTTCCCTCCCCCTCATCTTCCTCTCCCTCCTCCCCTTTCTCCTTTCCTCCCCTCCGCCTCTCCCCCTTCATCTGCCTCTCCACCTCATCCTGTCTCTGAAGTCATCCTGGAAGGCAGGTGGGATCCAGCTGAATACCTTCCCAAAGTGCAGGCCCGTCTGAGACGTTACCTAACCGCACCTTCTTACCTAATCCCCCAGCCATCTCCTGCTTCCTGCGCCTGCCCCCACCCCAGCAGGGCCAACCTGGGCTCGAGCCCAGACTTGCCTCTGGCCACCTGTGGTCTTGGGCTGCCTCCCCAGGATGTGGTCCTACAGGGCAGGCCTTCCCCTGCCTCAGATCCTGGGCGGGCCAGCACGAGCTTGTCAGCTGGAGGAGGCCAGAGACAGGGGCAGGAGAGACTACAGTCACTGGGCAAAGCGGGTAGCAGGAAAGGAGAGTGACAGCCTGGCACTTTGTCCTCACAGTGCGCACATTCACGCATACACACGCACAGACACGTGGACCCAGCGCCCCCACATGTTTGCACTCAGGCACACAGACACAGATACATGCAAGGTTAGCCAGGTGCACAGAGCTTATCCACCGCATATGGAACCCAGGATCGAGGGGAGACCTGGGTGCCCAGATAGGGACCCTCGGCAGGGGGCTGAGTGCCCAAGTAGGAGGAGGTTGGCCCTGGCAGGAGGCTGTGCATAGTGACCTATCCAGCCTGTCCCGCCTGGCTGGCCCCTTCTCCCCTCTGCAGCCCCCACCCGCTTGCAGCCCGCAGCCTGCACCTGGGTTGGTTTCAGCTACAGTTTCAGCCACCCGTCACCCAGGAAGAATGGCCACATTCAGGCTGCCTGCTCTCTAACCCAGGCAGCTCGCAACCCTCTCGCACCCAGGGCACAGAGGCCTGAGCCCTCTGCCTGTCCCTCCATAGCGGTGCCGGGGAGGAGGTCTCGGTTTTCCCAACGTGCGAAGACGGGGAGCTGCCCCCACGGGCCCCCCACGTGGCGAGAGGTCCCTCAGCCCCCCTCTGCCCTGTTGCCACCCACCCCCATCCCTCACCTGTGGATCCCGGTGCCTGGCTGAGGGGCCTCTTGGAGCTGCCAGGTCACCTTCGGCCTGGCAGAGGGTCTGGCCTCAGGAGGAACCATTCGGTCTCCAGTGGCAGTGTTCAGGAGGGCAGAGAGGGGGTACTGTAACCCTTCCGCCTGAGCACAGTGATTAGGCAGATAATTCCACATTCCTCGGGCAGCAGCTCCTCTCCTGGGTATCCAGGGGGACTTGGACAAGACCCGAGGTGTCAGGGAGGTGACCTCCCCGGAGAGGGGCCACCAGGGGTCCAGCAGGGCACATCACAGCTGTGGGGGAGGAGGACACACGAGATGGGCTCAAGGGAAGACAGAGGCCAGCAGGGAGGGCGGAAGGGCTAGGGACTGGGGACAAACTCGGTGGGAGGGGGTTTTGTTGCGCCCAGAGGACCCCAGACTCAGAGCAGGTGGACAGACAGATGGACAGGCTGTGTCAGGGACTCAGAGCTGGGATGAGGCACAAGGAACCTGCTTCTGGAAGAGGTTGCAGGCTTAGAGTGAGGGAGAGAAAGCTGGGGGTCCAGCAGGCATCCTGAGCGGAGGCAGAGGGCGCCCTCCGGCTAGCCAAGGGCCCCCACACAATGGGGGGGGCCACATGCCCACCTGGGATAGGGAGAAGGTGGCCAACACAGGGGCCTAATGCATGTACTGCAGGATGGGCTGAACCTCCAGCCGCTCTCTGAAGGACGTAGGCCTTGAGGTGATGAGGGAAGAATTGCCAAGAAAGAGAAAGTCTTCTTTCCTAACTGGGCAAGAGAAGGAGATGTGCTCAGTCCTGTCCACCACAGCGCCTGGGCCCACCCTTGCTCCACACTCCTTTCCCCGCTCAGGGATCAGGTCCCAGGTCCCCTGGACTGCAGTGGTTGGGGTTCTGTCCCCCAAAGTTCACATCCACCTGAACTTCAGGATATGACTTTATTTGGGAAAGGGTCTTTGCAGATTATACTCAGTTACTTGAGTCAATGGTTTCAAGACCAGAGCATCCTGGACTGTCTAGGTGGGCCCTATGTTCCACGGCAGGTGTCCTCGTAAGAGACAGAGGGGAGAAGACAAAGAAGACACGGAGATGGCCACATGAAGATGGAGGCAGAGACGGGAGTGATGTGGCCACAAGCCCGGGAATGCCTGGGGCACCAGGAATGCCTGGAAGAGGCAGGAAGGATCATCCTCTAGAGCCTCCCGAGAGAGCTCAGCCTGCCCACTTCTGGCCTCCACAGCTGGGAGAGAACAAATTCCTGTTGCTGTAAGCCATGCCCCTCGCCCTGTTTGTGGTCATTTGTTATGATTGCCCCTTGACTAATACAGGGGACAAAGCCCCCCAGCAGTCCCCACACTCCTGCTCCAGAGGAGAGAGTGAAGCAGGGCCCCAGCAGGCACTCTGGTAGAGACGGGGGTTTGGAGGCTCGCTGAGAGCACTGTTTGAGGGCGTGCTGGGGCAGAGGCCAAGCTAGAAGGAGCTGGGCACGTGGTCCTCCAGTGCCAGCCTCTGAGAGGCTCCACGGGGCCACTCAGTGACGGGAGACCTGGGACATGGTCCCTGCACATGAGAGCTGCTGCATCTCCAGGTGCTGACAGGGAACTACTACCCCCGCCCACCTCTGGGGAGGGCTGGGCTGGACTTGGTCTGTGAGAGACCTGTAAACCCTCTCATCTCCCTGGGCCCTCCTCCCTCAGGCCTCCTCCTCACACAGGCCCTTCTCCCCAGGACCACTGGAACCCCTCTAAAGGCAGCCAATGAGATGAGGCTATAATTTAAAAATACATTTATTTAGTGTTTCCATTTGTTTCTGTTCTGTTACACATGGCCATTAAATAAATACATTCTCCAAGTCACTCGAGTACACACCTACTCGCTATACAGATGAGGTAGAGAAATCAACAGGCTCACACAAGACTTCTCTCGTGTGTGTGTGAATGCCCCTCTCCTCCCGCCCGCCTGGACCTGGCCTAACCAAGCTCGGAGCCACGTCTGTGCAGGCTGAGCAGAGAGCAGGTGGCCGGGACCCGCCTGGCCCTCAGCATGGCTCTGCCCCTGCGGCCCTGGGGGGGTCGGGGGATCCGGACCCGCCACAGAACATGTTTTCTTTTAGAGATCCTCTAGCTGCACAGAGAGAAGCATGTTAATGAGAGGCTCCGTCAGCGGGAGTTGTTTCTTTGCTTAGCAAGACATTCTGATATATATTTATGTATAAACAAACCAGCCAGCAGACGTTTTCAATCTGCCTTGTTTAAAAAAATACTTTTCTTAATATTTATGGCATAGAGCTAAATGTGGTATTTGATTTAAAAAAATCCCTCCTCTGACTTGCCGCCTTTCCAGACCCAGTAGTGACCGAGCTACAGTCTTGTCATAGAAGCATGGCCAGTTCTGCCTGCTCCAGGCCCCAGCAGGTGGGAATGCTTGGGGACAACTGGGATGCACCCCAGCCTATCCTCACCCTCTCCAGCCAGGCGTGAAGGAGACCGAGGGGCAGACCCACATCATCCACTGTCCCCTCCCAGGGGACATGCCTTGGCTGCACCACTCTGTCAGCATGCACTTATTCATGGGGATGTTCTCTGAACCACAGGAGAATAAACTTTACTATTTACACTATAAAACAGGGACAAAGAGACCCACATCCACATAAATAGGTTTTCTTTTAAAAACACAGTCCCCAGGGTTCCTGAAGCCCCCCCTGGACTCCGAGGAATCCCTTCACTCAGTAGTTCCCGTGTCCACGCTGCCACCCAGCTCTGTGCTTGCCCAAACCCCAGCGCACACCCTCGGAGCACAGTCATAGAGCTGAGCAGGATGGGCCCAGGGCCGGAGGCCCCACCAACATAGGAAGTAGAGCTCCACACCTAGGAAGGGCACAGGGCAGAGGCCACACCCCCGCCAACCACTGACCACAACCCAACACAGTGTGCATGAGCACACACACCACACGCATGCACAGACATGCTTACGCACATGCGTGTACACACACGTATGCTCACACGTGCACAAAGCACAGACACCACACATGCACAAACATGTGCACATGGTCACACACATACATGCATCCATGTATGTACATGCACACCCATGCACAAATGTGCTCACATTCTCATGCGTGAACACACACCACATGCAGATACACGTGCTCACACACGAGCACGCACGTGCACTTATGCATACACACATCACGTACTCACACACATGTACACTCATGCATGCACACAAAGATGCTCATGCACACACACCACACACTCATGCATGCATACACACATGCACACACGTGTGCACACACCCTCAAACCAAATCAGGTCAGTGCTGGCCATCCTTCTCCCTTCCCCGCAAAATCAACAGCATGGCCAAGGAAAACAGCCTTCCATCTGCCACAACCTAACCTAGACTCTCTCCACCCATGTCTGTCCCCACGCTGCCTCCCCCGCAGTGACAGAGAGCAAGCCGTGCCTCCTCATGAAATGAACCTCCAAGGGGCTGGCACTGCCCCTCCCCATGCCCACCTCTGGGGGAGAACAGGCCACCTTCTGCCACCCCCAGCCCCAGAATCTGCATTGAGGAGGCTAGAGTGTGGAGCCATGTGCCCGCAGGGTGCGGAGCAGGGCCCGTCCACTTCCCAGGTCAGCCTTGCTATGGGTAGCCGACCTGGACCATGGGACCTGGCTTCCAGAAACCCTGAGGGTGGTGGCCAGACACAGCCTGCTTTACTTCTTCAAAAACAACGACAGCATGTCTCTCTGGATTTAGTGGTTTCAAACGACAAAGCAGATCAGGAGAACAGTTTAGGAGGGGGCGTGGAGGGGAGGGAGAAAGGGGCCCCTCCAGGCCCGGCTCTGCTGAGAGGGGGAGGAGCCGCAGCCTGGGAGACTGCAGGGATGGAGAAAAGAATAATTATATATTAGTTAAATAAAAATAACTTAAAAGTCACTGATATCACTCCAAAGAGAAGTACTCGATGTCAGGGGGGGCCGGCCGTAGACCCCTCGCACCTGGGCAGCCAGGCATCTCCTCTCTCCCCTAGTGGTTTGACTCTAAGCCAGTGCTGGTGCAGGACAGGCCACAGGCAGCTCACACAGAGACCGTGTGGTCACGAAGGTGTGCCCACTGCTCCTCAGAGGGCACCCAGCGCAGGAGGGGCACCTGGTGATTTAGGGGGACACAGCTTGGAAAGCATCTGTGCAAAGCTCTCAGGTCATGGGGAGGGACAAACAGAGGGGATGCAGAGGTCAGACTGGGCCTTCGAGATGGGGAGACAAAAGGGCGGAGATGGCCAACCCAGCCAACTCCCTGGCCCTGCCCCTGCCTTGTAACCAAGTATACTGGGGGCGCCCAGGTCAAGGACTCAGCCCCTGCAGGTCTAGACCCCTCACATGGCACACACCACCTGTACCCCTGCAACAGCCTGGCCAGGCCCAGGGGCTCAGCCCCTGCAGGTGTACACCCCTCACATTGCACACACTGCCTGCAGCCCTGCAGCAGCCTGGCCAGGCACAGGGGCTCAGCCCTTGCAAGGTGTAGACCTCCTCACGCTGGGTGCACTGCCTGCACCCCTGCAGCAGCCTGGCCAGGCCCAGGGGCTCAGCCCTTGCAGGTGTAGACCTCCTCGCGCTGGGTGCACTGCCTGCACTCCACATAGCAGCACCAGCGCACCTGGCACTGGCAGGGCCGGGTCACCACCCGGCTCTGTGTGTTGTGGCCACGCCCGCAGCAGATGCTCTCGCAGTTCTTCTCACGGTGGCACCTGCGGCCGGCAGTGCCGGGGGAGAAGCGGCCGGCCAGGCAGAAGCTGGGTGAGTCGTCCAGGTGCACTAGCTCCGGTGTGCGGGGCAGTGGGTCGCCACCACCCGTCCCTGTGGCCCGGCCCCGTGGTGGTGAGATGGCGCCGGCCTCGCCGGTGGCCTCATTGGTGGTACTGCCCACCTTGAGCGCTGTCTCGTACTTGTGCTTCAGGCGCTTGCCCACCTCATGGAAAGGCGCCAGCTGCCGCCAGCACGTCCGCACGGTGCATGAGCCTGACACGCCGTGGCACTTGCATGTGGTCTCCACCCCGGCCTTGATCACCTGGGAGGGAGGTGGGCATGAGGGCCACTCTGAGCAGACTGGAGACCAGTCCCCAAGGACAACCCTCAGAGGGGCTGGAACTGCCATTCACCCCAGGGCCAGACCTCATGGCCGGCCAGACCTCATGGCCCCCCAGACCCAGGCCCAGGCAAAGGGGGTCACCACTGCTCATCACCCAGGCTCCCTGGCACCCACACATGTCCCTCCCTCTCCAAGCCATGGACCACCCAGGACAGAAACCCCATAGCCAGCACCACACCTTCAGAGTGGCCACCACAGCACCCCGAACCCACCTCCTCCACCATCGTGGCCCTCCCTTCCCATCCCTGCATCCCAGGCTGCCCTCTGCAAGGCAGGGCACACCTCCGCATGAGCCCCCCTGTCAGCAACCCCCGGACCACACAGTCTGTCCTCAGCAGTCTGCTCCTTAAAAAAGTAAGGACAAGCAAGTTAGCTTGCCTAGTGGACAGAACTGGCCACTAGAGTCTACATTTGAGCTGACCATGCGCCTGCCTGAGCATAGGGATCAGATGCTACTGCATGTGGAGGCACCATCCCCCACCCTGCTAAGAGTAACTTGGAAGGTGGGAGAAAGCCTCCAGAGAGGTCCAGATGGGAGGGGGCTGCACCCACTGCACACATGCAGGCAGGAGCAGGCATGGCACAGCACCAACACTCCGCTTGGGATCTGGGAAGCTGCCTAAGACCCAGGCTGGGCCCTTCCCCTCCCAGGACTTGGGTCCAACCTGCAAAGCCGTGGAGTCAGCCCAGCTGTCCCACGGGGCCTCCTGCCTGACTTTCCACACTGGGGTCCCTAGAGGGACACAGGGAAGAAGAACGGCAGGGGAAGGGGAGGTCCCTCTCCCAGTGGGCCCCAAGCCAGGCCTGAGCTCCCACACTGCCCCCAGGGAGAGTCGGCTCAAGGGGGATTAAGAAACATAGCTGCCCTCCAGCCAGGCAACAGAAGAGTCACATTTAATGATACTTTGCTGAGACACCCGGACAAATTTAATTAAAACGAGGCTTACCCAGGACCAGTGGAGCTAATGGAGCACTTTCATATTCTGACTTTTCATTAATAGCTTACAAAAGGGTGAGTGCAGAGGAAAAGAAAGGGCCTCCCATGGGGGATTTAATCAGCCTGCACCCCTCCCCAGAGGGTGGAAGGAGAGGCAGGCAGAGCTCCTGTGGAAAAGGGGGAAATTGATTCTTTAATAAGCCCACACCTCAGAACTCTGGCTTCTCAATAAAGAGGGGCTCAGAGTGAGGCTGCCATTAATTACCTCACGCCCCCTCCAGCCCCCAGGCTGGGGCTCCATATCCCAAGGGCTGCCCAGCAAGTACGCAGATCCCCCTCCCAGCCCCTGACTATCCCACAGCTCAGGCTGAGCCTTGGGAGGCATTTGATTGTCCAGGTTGTGCAGGGACTAAGAGGGTGGGGTGTTCTGTCCACAGTGAAGGTGGCGGGACCTGATGCCTCCTCCAGTGGCGTGGAGCCAAGGGGCTGGCAGGTGGGTAGAGAGTGGTTGCAGAGCCAGGTCCCCCCAGGCCCAGCCATGCCTGCAGCAGCAGCTCCCAGAAGGGCCCAGCAAGAGAGCTGACACAGTCCTTTTCACCTTGAGTCTTTTGTTTCAAGTTTCCTTGGAACAGTCCTGGCCACAGACAGTGCCCCTGAGGTAGAAGCAGCCTCCCCAGCTTGAGCCAGCCACACCCCCAGCTTTTCCCTGGGACCCCTGGGCCACACACTTACCCGTTTGCTGTCCACCTAGGTCCCTGGTGACAGGACCACCCACCCCTCAGCCCTGGCAGGTAGGGGCCAGTCCATTGTCCTCCTGGTTAGATGGTGCCCAGCAGGGAGACCCTCCCAGTGGCCCTGACCAGCCAGACCCATCTGCCTGCTCCCCAGCCAGCAGCAAGTAGGCCTTCTGGTTCCACCCAACCATGGGAGACCATGGGGCACCCCTCCATGGAGCTCCCCACCATGACAACTAGTATCCCTGCCCAGCCGGTAAGTAATGAGCCTTATAAGCAGAAGGACTGGAGGCCCTGGCTGTCACCAGTGGCTGGAACAGAGCCCCAGAGGCAGCCGACTTCACCTCGTCCCAGCCCTCTCCCCCACCAATGTGCCTCCCTCAGCCCCTGCATCCCAGCCCTTAAACACATATGCACCCTGCCCACCCCTCTGCACTTTCCCGCCCTGCTCCCCAACTCACGCCACCTGCAACCCCACACCCACCCCATGCCCTGCCCTGTGCCCTGTGCGCCCCCCACCCTGCACCGTTTCCCACTCCGCACCCCACCCCGCTTGCCTTCACACCCACGAGGTTGTTGTGGAAATCCACACGGGCTCGCAGATCCTTGCTAGACCGCCGACCCAGGAACTCCTTGACGAACTTGCTGCTGTACTTGAGATTGTCCCCGCAGCCACCCCACTGCCAGGCCTCTCGGTTCTCCAAGTCAGGGGCCTCATCACAAGTGCAGCGCTCCATGCGGCCTGCACTGCACGCCTTGGCCAGTGCATGCGTCAGGCCAGCAGAGGAGATGGCGTAAAGGAAGGCTGTCTCCTTGAAGCCTGGGGTGGTGGGGGCAGGGGCAGGTCAGCAGGCCACAGCGGCCCCCGTCTCACTCGGGTGCAGCCAAATCTTGGCATCCCCAGGCACACATTCCATATAGAGCAGGGTCTGCGGGAAGGCTCCTTCCTGGTGTTTTCCACGCAGGGAGGGGCATACCTGCCTGGGCTGCCATGTGCACCTGGGGACAGGAGGTGTTCCCTTGTGCCCCAGACATAGGACTGGTCAGGGGCAGGAGAGAACCCAGAGAGTACTGGGCCACAGGTGTGCCCAGCAATCAGAGACCCTATCCATCTGGGTCTCCAACCTACTAGACTGGCCAGGGCCCTCTGTGAGCCTTGCCATGCCCTGGGCCTCAGGTCCCTAGTTTTGTTTTGTTTTGTTTTTTAACATCTTTATTGGAGTATAATTGCTTTACAATGGTGTGTTAGTTTCTGCTTTATAACAAAGTGAATCAGCTATGCATATACATATATCCCCATATCTCCTCCTTCTTGGGTCTCCCTCCCACCCGCCAATTCCAACCTTCTAGGTGGTCACAGAGCACGGAGCTGATCTCCCTGTGCTACGCGGCTGCTTCCCACTATCTATTTTACATTTGGTAGTGTATATATGTCCATGCCACTCTCTCACTTCGTCCCAGCTTACCCTTCCCCCGTGTCCCCTAGTTTTTAAAACAACGCTGTTGCGAGACTCAGATGAGAGTCCCCCTTGGCACACTCATGCAGAAGGAGACACAAGAGAGGAGGCTCCGTGCTCTGGGCTGGGGCACCAGCTGGACACCTGCTCCTGTGCCCAGGCACTGGGCCTCAGCCACTGCCATGTGGCAAGAGCCATCAGAGCTGCCTCAGGCCCTGTCACAGCTGACCACGTGCGCCTTGTGCCACCAGCAACTGTTCCATGCAGGTGTGAGAAGGGACCGGGCATGGGGGAGAGGGCAGGAGGAAGGGGAAGGGGGAAGCAGGGGGGTCAGTCCCACCCACCGCCCAGTCACCTGGAACTCAGCTGAGGTGATGCACTAGGGGCGCACACCAGGGCTAGGAGGTCCTGCCTCCCTGCTCTGGCCCAGTGTCCCAGCACACTCACCTCGCTTGAGCAGGCTGGCCCGGTAGCGACCCTCCAAGGTACAGTTCCAGCGCTCAAACCGGAACTGGTACTGGCACTCGAGAGCACTCATGCTGACCGCTTCCACCAGCGTCTCAGCCACACCGGGGTCCCGGCGGCACATGCGCCGCTGCTTGCGCTCCAGCTTCAGCCGGTCGCAGGCCTTGTAGTGTGCCTGGGCAGCTGCTTCCGGCTCCAGGGTCAGCGGGAGGATGGTCAGGGGCTCACTGCCCGTCAGCCTGGGCACAGAGAGGCCAGAGTGAGCCCTGCCCCAGAGGCAGAAGGTGGGCGCTGGGCGAGGGCTGCAGATGCTGGGGCAGCAGAAGAACCTGCTCGGCCGGAAAGCATGGTGGCAACTGGATAGGAGCCCCCGTGGGCCCACCTGGGGGGCAGGAGGGGCAGCGGGCCCAGGGACAGGGACACAAAGGCCACAGAGAACCCGGCGGGGGGGGGGGGGCGGTGAGAAGGCCGTGGGACCCGTGCCCACCAGGCATCCTCTCTACACCCGCTTGCCCGCATATCCACTCACGTCCTGCCCTGCCAACTGCTTGTGGACCCCTGCCTGGCCCCCTGCATGCCCTGGGTTCTCACACTGGCTGCCCAGTAAGCATGACTCAGGTACCCACATGGATGCTGACCCCTCCCCAACAAGTCCCTTCAGGGAGTCACACCCCAGCTGACACCAGCCTCACTTGCCCAGGTCGGATGACAGGGGAAGGAACATACAGCTAGAACCTCATACGCACACACCTGGGAAGACTGCCCAGCCCAGGGTATTGGCCAAGGGCAGAAAACCAAGGCAGGGAGCAGGCACAGTTGCCTCAGGCCACATGAGACGTACATCTACTGTACCCTGCCCAACCCACTCCCATGTCTGCTCACCCAGCTTGCTCTAGGACCCCCACCCTCTGCCATCCCCAGCTAGGGGTGCCCCCCATGGCCCTGTGGTCCCTTGAGGATGGCCCTGGCTCACTCCCTGTCCTCCTGCAGCCTGTGCAGATGGCCCCCATGGTTCCAATGGGGTCTCCTGGAATATGTGCACCAGAAGGGGCCTCCCAGCCCAGGTCCCAGGTGCCACCCAGGAAGTGGGCTCCTGGTTCTTGTGCAACTCCACCCATTCTCTTGGCTGAGCCGAGGCCCTGGCCTGCGTCTGTCTTCCTCTGTCTGGCCTGCCTGCCCTAACTCCCTACCAGCTGCTCCATCCAGGGACTGACCGGCTCTGGCCTTCTGCCCTCTCTGTGCTCAGAACCATGGGCCTCAGTGTCCCCAGACAGACAACTGCACATCTGGGCTCCAGGAACGTCCAAGCCCAGCCCCACCCAGACCTTCAGCCCTCGGGAGGCAGAGGTGCCCACCTGGATGTAAATGGGGCTCAGAGCCCACCACTAGAGCATGTTTAGAAACAAGCCCCAGCCCCCACCTCTCACCTCAGCCAACCCCAGGAACCAAGGGTACCAGGAGTCCACAGACACTGGAGCCCCACACCGTGCCCCATCCCATTTCTTGTTGTCCTTCCAAAGCCCCCTCAGGGGTACGGTGGCCACTGGGCTGATAAGAGAGCTGCAGCTTTCTGCAGGGGAAGGGATGTGGGCAGGGCCTTCTAGAACCCCACCCTCTAACAGACTCCAGCAGTAATGCTGCAGGTTGAGGTTCCCCTGGGGACAACCTGGGGTACCACATTTTGTAGCTGCATGCACACACACCCCAGCATGCCCTGCCCTGCCTAGTGGAGAGGGGAGTCGCTGCATCCACCCTGGTAAGGGTGGGGCCCGTGGAAAGCAGAATGAGCCCTACCCTGAGGCCTCTGGACCCCGGTCCCTGAAGGAGTTGCCCCTGTCTCACCCTCGCTGATCAGCACCCTGAGAACAGCAAAGCAGGGCGCTGAGGCTCGGGAACCAGGCTGACAGGAGGCCCAGGCAGCGTTGGGCAAGGAGGCCACCAGAACACCAGAGCACACGGGTCAGGCCTAGGGGTGCAGAGCGGAAAGGACCACTACCCCCCACCTCTGCACACTTAGGTGCAGCATGAGTGAGGCCATGGCGGGCACCCTGAGAAGACCCACCCCAGGCCTTGGCCCTGCTCTCCACAGTGCTCAGAGCTAGTGTACCAGTGAGCTGTGGGAGGGCAGAGGTGGCAACTGCTCCCAACCCTGAGACCGAGGGTGTGGGTGAGCAGAGCCCACAGAGGCATCCCTGCCAGCTCAGGTCTGTGCAGACGTTGCTGAAGGACCCGTGCCCCTCTCCGTAAGCAACACTCTGGATCAGGGGGCCCCTGGGTGTGCAGTGGGAGGCCAGCATGGGTGCTGGCTAGAGGAGAAGCTCCAAAGGTCCCTGAGACACGGACAGATCCTTTGTGGGCCACTGAGCAGTGGGGATGCAGAGGCAGTAAGACCTTCGGGGAGAAGACACATGAGCTTGGAGCTGGGACGATGCATTGGAGGGGTGGCAGCGCAGGCCAGCCCCAGTTACCTACACCCCTTATCTAGCGTTAGGACTTCATGCCTGAGGACGTGGGGATGTGGCAGAGGCTGATGTCGGGGGGCAGCTTTGTGGACTTCCAGGCCCCTGCCTGAGGACAGCTGCTGTGCTGGGGCGGGGTGAGCAGGCAGGGGCCCGAGGACCCTGGGCTGGAGGCCGGAAGAGCCATACTCCTCACACAAAGACAGCTCACACAGTGGAGACTTGTCCCCAGACAGGAATGTCAACAGCTGTGCCCAGAACTGCGTGCCACATGGCTAAAGCACTGTAGCCTCCACCCAGCACATCCCCCAGGCAGGATTCAGATTAACCAAGCTCCCACCGCTGCCAAGACATTCCGGCATCCGAGAAGACCCCTACTGCAAGGCCATACTGGGGGGACCTGGGGCCGGGCTGGAAAGGGACAAGGAGAGGGAGACAAATGGCAGGTGATGCTGCCTTGCAGTCTTCCAGGAGGCAGTGGGGGTGCCTGTGTCCAAATTCTGCACATGGGCGCTGAGGACAGGGCCCCCTCCACCCGGTGCCAGCCTGTGCCCACACTGCACACGAGGAGCTAGCTCAGGGGTCCCTCACACTCAGGGCCAGCCTACATAGCTATAGGTAGTTTCACTCCCACCTGGCCTCAGCATGTCCACCAGGGTATCAGAGGCAGCTCCATAAACACAGCCACAGGCAAGCTGACACTTTCCTGAGGCCAGGTGGGGTCTACATCTGTTCTGGGCAGAAGGATGTGGAGGAAGGGTCAGCTCAAGTCCAGGAATGGCCATCTGAAAATCGTGTGGCCACATGGCTGGGGCCTGAGGCCCAAGGGCAAGGCCTTTCCCCTGAGCCGTCACCCAGCTCCCATGGTAGGCATGAGGCTGAAACCCAAGGGGGCAGCACTGCTCTACCCCCCGGCATCCCTCATCCCAAGGTGGCACGTCCCCACCTCTCTTTTATGGGGGCCCAGCTGCCCCCTGTCCAGGCCCCCTTAACAGTCAGTGTGGACTCAGCGCAGCCAGCCTGTGAGCTTATGGCCTGGAGTGCAGCGACAGAGGACAAACCCTCACGGAGGTGCCGGTGTGAGACAATGCATGGGGTACAGGGAAGAGGGTGGCCGTCAGGTGGGTCCGGGCTCAGTGGAGGAGGTCCCAGGGACAAGAGGCGGAAATGACAACACAAAGAGGAACCCACAGAAGTGCTGGAGAAAAGATGAGAGGTTCATAAGACATTCTTAGAATCAGGAAGGCTTTTGTCAGAGTGACTCAGAATCCAAAATGTCTTTAAAATTTAATAAATTAGACTATCTAAATGTACAAGAATCTCTGCACAGCAAAAAGTAGCATAGAGGGCTTCCCCGGTGGTGCAGTGGTTGGGAGTCCGCCTGCCGATGCAGGGGACACGGGCTCGTGCCCCGGTCCGGGAAGATCCCACATGCCGCGGAGCGGCTGGGCCCGTGAGCCATGGCCGCTGGGTCTGCGTGTCCGGAGCCTGTGCTCCACAATGGGAGAGGCCACAACAGTGAGAGGCCCCCATACCGCAAAAAAAAAAAAAAAAAAAAGTAGCATAGAATCCAAAGACCAACAGACAAAGATCAGAGGAAATGCTGCAATTCAGATCCCAGGCCAAGGACCAAGTTTCTTTGCTTGTGTGTGGGCATGCGCATGTGGGCACATGTGCATGTGTTGCATGTACATATGTGGACACAGGTGTATCTTTTCCTCTAGATCAGTAACAAAGGAATCAGCTGTTAATTGGATACGGCATATGAACATACAGTTCAAGGGAAGGGAATATAGCTGGCTGTTAAAAACTTATTTGCAGGCTTCCCTGGTGGTGCAGTGGTTGAGGGTCCACCTGCCGATGCAGAGGACGTGGGTTCGTGCCCCGGTCCGGGAGGATCCCACATGCCGCGGAGCGGCTGGGCCCATGAGCCATGGCCGCTGGGCCTGCGCGTTCGGAGCCTGTGCTCCGCAGCGGGAGAGGCCGCAACAGTGAGAGGTCCGCGTACCGCAAAAAAAACAAACAAACAAAAGAAAACAAATTTATTTGCATTTCACTCAAAAAAATGCAAAATAAAACTACATTGATAGGTTATTTTTCATTCATCAGAGGAGTACAAATCAATGTCTCATAGGATTATTGTCAAGGACACAGGGAAGGAGGTGTTCCTCCTTGTCTGGAATTCTGGACTGACATATCTATAAACATTCACCCACCAAATCTCTTTCTAGAAATACAGACTACAGATATGTTATCTTAAAACATATAAGCAAAAAAAAAAATTTAATGTCAGCAAGAAAAAACGTACAAGCGTATGTCACTCACATGTTACCCAATGCAATGTTGTCATGCAAAAACACTGGAAGCACTGTTTGGTATTCAGAAAGACTGGAGATTGGCTGAATAAATGGGATCCATCCACTCCAGTATTCAGCAGGCCTCAGAAAATCCGCAGCCCACCTGCTGTGTACACTCAGTGCAAGGCACAGGCCTACCTCTGCAGGGTACCTGCATGCATACCTCTGGGTGCATAGGGCAACCCAGGATAAAGGCGGCCTGGGGCAGAGGAAACACGTTCTTCTCCCTTATAGCGTGTGAGCCACTCACACGTTGTCCCATGCACATGTGGCCCACTCAAAATGACAAAGTTCAACATACAGCCAGTGGCATGGAGAAACCCCTCACAGGCTCTCAGCCCTGTATGCCAGCCTGGAGCAATGAGCCTCTGCCCACACAGCCTATCTCCAGGGGCTGCGCCTTCCAGCCCAGAAAGTGCCCAGGCCACCTGGCACAGCACAGACCCTCCAACTGCCCAGCTGCCCACACCAGTGCACCTGCCACTGTGCTCAACACAGCTGCCCCTCCCTCTCCGAGGGCATCTGGTCTGAGACAGGCGGGTCGATGGGCACATGAGCCTGCCCAGGAAGCCCATGGAGGACTTGAGTCCAGGTTGGCTGCCCTTGCTCCACCTGGCTGTCCTCTCCCAGCACTGGACCCAGTTCCTGGGAAGAAATGAGATCTAAATGTTGGTCTGGCACTTTACAACACTCAGGTGTCTTCAAAAGATATAATACACACATGCAAGTGAGCAGCACAACTGGGAAACACAGCTCTCACCCAGCTCAAGAAACAGCCTTGTGCCCAGGGACTCTCAACTCCCACCACTAATGTCATAAACCATCTCCTAAACATCCTCCAAAAGCTTCCCCATCTTGCTGTGCACATCCAGCTCTCCATCCAGCTGACACCAACATCTGCCCATGAAGTTTGGTGGGGCCAGCATCCCTCCCTCAGGATCCCAAAGGTTCCATCTCCTCGCTGCTCTGTGATGTCACAGCAGCCTCACATGTGGCTCATTTCCAGGCTCCACCCTGGGCTAGTGTCACGAGCTCCTGACGTTTTACTGGGATTCCGTCAGGAGCTCCTTCCAACAGATTCCAAGGGCACATGCTGGCTCTGCATTTGCACACACGTTTACTGGGGTGGTCATGACTGCTCTGTGCAATTTTTTTTTATAAATTTATTTATATATTTTTGGCTGCGTTGGGTCTTCTTTGCAGTGTGCAGGCTTTTTCTAGTTGCGGCGAGCGGGGCTACTGTTGCAGTGCACGGGCTTCTCATTGTGATGGCTTCTCTTGATGCAGAGCACGGGCTCTAGGCGCGTGGGCTCAGTAGTTGTGGTGCACAGGCTTAGTTGCTCTGCGGCATGTGGGATCTTCCCAGACCAGGGATCGAACCCATGTCCCCTGCACTGGCAGGCAGATGTTCAACCACCGCGCCACCAGGGAGGTCCCCTGTATGTGCAATTTTGAATCTCTCCATTGGTGAGAGCAGCACCTCTCTCCATTTACTCAGAATTCCTTCCTGCCTCTCTCTGAAGTCTTACACGTTCCCCCACTGAAGTCTGAAGTCTTACAGCCTCCCACAGGGCTGCCCTGTATTAGAGTCAGTCTGTGTTCCAGAGTGATAGTGTATAAAAATAAAATAACTTTATAAAGTCAGTCTTCCCTCTGTTGCTGACCTACAAAAGTCCAACTGACCCTATGCTGATTTAGTATTTGGTGACCTTGCTATGTGTTGCAACTCATCTCTGATGATTTTCAGATGCTCTGTGTACAATCATGCAGTCTGCAGAGACACCAGTCTATTTTCTTACTATGCGGTTCTTCCTGCCTTCCTACACTGGCTAGGGCCATCAGCATAATCATGCAGAATCTGCCAGCTGCCCTCTGGGACCCAGCCTCCTGACCCCCAGCTCCATAGCCACCAGCCAGCACAGAGCTGTCCAGTGCCCTTGCCAGCATGTGTGGCCATGAAGTGAAGGAGAGAACTGTGGGCACCACCACCAGAAAGTGGGGACCCTCATCCTTGCTCATCTCTTGCTACCCAGACCCACCCCTCCAGATGCAAGGGCGCCCTAAAGACTGGCACTACCAGGCCAGAGACCAGGAGTCAATGCACTCACAGAGCCAGAGCATGATTGCTACACGAGAGAAACGACTCCCGTCATGCTTGAGGGTCTGTGAAGACAATTGGCATCACCCAGATTTAGACAACGGTGACGACAGGCATCCCTGTCTGACTCGTGGTCTTAAAAGGGAAGCTTTTGCCATTTCACCGTTAAGCACGAGGTTTGCTGTGTGTTTTTCTGGACACCCTGTATCAAGTAAAAGAAGTTCCCTTCTGCTTTTAGTTTGCTATGAATGTTTTTAAAATCACAAATGGATGTTGAACTTTATCAAATGTCATCCCTGCATCTTTTGATGTGTGATTTTTCTCCTTTAATCTGCTAAATTGAGGAATTTCACTAATTGATTTTTCTAATGTTAGACATTAAGCATTCCTGGAATAAACCCAGTTGGCCATGATGGGTTTTATCCTTTCTCTGTATTGCTGATGTAACTTGATGATGTTTTGTCTAGGATGTTTGCATCCATGCTTGTAATTTTCTTCTCCCATGCTCTTCCTGCTGAGTTTCAGTGCCTTAGCAAGAGTTTTGTTTTGTTTTTTTTTTCATTTCCTAGAAGAGTTGTGTCAGATTAGAATCGTGTCTTCTTGACTGTTTGGTGGAACTTGCCATGAAGCCATGCAGGCTGACATTTTCTTGGTGGAAACATTTCCTTTCTGATCCAATTTCTTTTTCTTTTTTTTTAGAACACCTTTATATATTAAGATATAATTCACTTACCATAAAATTTGCCCACTTAAAGTATATAATTCAGCGTTTTGTAGTATATTTGCAGATATGTGCAAACACCACCACAGTCAATTTTAGGATATTTTCATCACTTCAAAAAGAAACTACATAGTGTACTCTTTAGCTATTACCTCCCTATTCCCCTCCCCCAACTCCTGGCAACCACTAATCTACCTTCTGCCTCTGTGGGTCTGCCTGATCTGGACATTTCCTATAAAAGGAATCAAACAACGTGTGGCCTTTTCTGACTGGCTTCTTTCACTTAGCACATTGTTTTCAAGGTCCCTCCATGTGGTAGCATGTAATAATATCCCACTGTATGGATATACCACATTCTATTTTTCTACTCCTCAGGTGATGGACGTTTGAGCTGTTCACTCTTTTTATTGATTTTACTTATTTAAATTATTTTTTGGCCGCGTCCTGTGGCATGAGGGATCTTAGTTCTCTGACCAGGGATGGAACCCGTACCCTTGGCATTGGGAGCGCAGAGTCTTAACCACTGGACTGCCAGGGGAGTCCCTGAGTTGTTCACTCTCCAGCTGTTGTTCATAATGCCACTATGACCACTCATGTACACATTTTTTTGTGAACATATGTTTTCATTTCTCATGGGTATATACCCAGGAGTGGAACTGCTAGGCCATAGAGGAATTCCATATTTAATTGTTTGAGGAACTGTCAGATTGTTTGCCACAGTGGCCATACCACTTTACATTCCCAATGACCCAATTTCTTTGCTTACTATAGTATTAGTCAGTATTTCTATATCTTGAATCTGTTTCTGTTACTTTTTTGGTTTTCTCCATTTCCTCTGAATTTGCGGATTTATCAGCATGGAACTGTACATGACATTCCCTTGTTTTTGTTTGCAGAATCTGTGACGATATTCCCCGTAGCTGGACACTAGCACTCTGAGCCGCCTCTTCACTGGGTTAGTCTCCTCAGATGTTTCTAAGACCTTCCCAGAGAGGGATCTGTTCATCTCTAAGGCACATTTTTTTGTTGTTGATTTCTGCACTACTTCTACTTTCTTTCGGTTTACCTTACTTCTCTTCCTCACTTTTGTGATGGACACTTTCTGAGTGCTTTCAAGTGTCTCTCCACTTCTAAAATATGCATTTAAGCTACCACTGTGGCTGCTTCAGTCTCTCCGACACTGCAGCCTCAGGGCACCAGACTGAGCCCGACACAGCCCAAGGTCACTGACGAGAAGAGTCACAGCTCAGATCACTGTGCTGAGTCTGAGTCTCTCTCTACTCTCATTTCCCTCTTTACCTTATGGCCCATTGAGCTGGTGTGTTCTTTCTCCATCCTCTTATGTTCTCTATCCTTACATCGTGTGTCTCTCACCCAGAGCCTATAATTAGACTCAGGACCTGACCACAACCCCCATCACCTCAGCCTTATGCCTGGAATATTTCATCCACTGGGGTCCTGGGGCCTCAGTTTATCCTTTCTGCTGGCCATGCCTCTTTTTTCTTTTCTCCTCTCCTGCCTTCTTTTGGGTTATTTTCATTATTCTGCTTTTCCTTTTGTTAATTTGAAGTCATATATTTCCATTATTTTCATGGTTACCCTCAAAATTACAACATGAGTCTATGAGTTACCCATGTTCAATGTTGGTCAATACCACCCCCTTCTCGGTAATATGAGGCCTGAGAACACAACCTTGCCGACTCCCTGGAATTATACGCTGTTGTGTATTTTAGTTCTACATTTAGGACCCAACAGGAAGTTGTTCAATGTTCCCTTATCCCCTCCTTCCCTGTGACCTTCTCTTTGCTGTTCACTCCTTTTTGTGTCTGGAACACAGCAGGACCATTTCCCATGCCTAAGCTGCGGCGTCAACATTTCCTTCAGAGCAACTCTCAATTTGTCTGAAAATGCCTTTATTTCACCCTCATTTTACAGTAATCTTCACCGAGCGTAGAGTTCTTGGCTGGCAGTTATTTTCTTTTCATGCACCAAGTGGATGGTCCCACCACCTCCTGGCTTTGCTCTCAGTTCTGAACTTAGCTGTCAGCCTGACAATCCTTGGAAGGTAATCTGTATTTTGTTTTTTGGGATTGCTTTGGTGTTTTGCAGTTGCAATCTGTCATGTTCTGGCATGAACTTTTTTTTTTTTTTTTTTTTTTTCTGCTTAGAAAGACACTGGGCCTCTTGAATCTGCTTGATTGTTCTGATCAGTTTCAGAAAACTTCTCAGCCATTCTCTCCATATACCACCCCATCAGTTCCTCTTCTCTTCTACCTCTGGGCCTCTGGTGGAGCATGTGGGACCTCCTCACTGTGTCCCCAGGCTTCTCACCCTCTCTGCTTTCCGTGTACCTGCCTTCCCATGCCACACTCTGTGTAATTCCTCTTGACCCATCTTACAGTTTGCTAATTCGCTTCAACTGTTTATAATCTGCTTTCAAATCAGCCTACTACTTAAAATTTTTCCCAGTTCTATTTGGTTTTTCCAAACTTGCTGGGTCAGTTTTTGTGGCTTCTCATTCCTTACAGATATCCCGAGCTTATCTTGCTCCTGCAAGCACAGTGAGAGTTGTTGTCCTCAGTGTGGGATGCTCTGTTTACTGGCCTGCTGCCATCATTTCTGCAAGTCCTTGGCTGCATTTCCTTGCACACGAAGTTATCTCTGACCATATGCTGGTTGCCGTATTTGAGAAACTGTTTGCAGGAATAATCTGAAGCACAGGATGAAGGTTCCCAAAATTCACAGCCACCTGGAACCTCAGAATGTGCCTTCTTTGGAATAACGGTCTTTGCAGAAGTAATCAAGGTAAGGATCTTGAGACCAGATCATCCTGGATTAGGTCCCACGCTGATGAGGGCTTCCCCCCTGATGAGGGCTTCCCCCCCCGCCCCCGACGAGCTCTGCAGAGAGCACACTCCAGCCCTGGGGCAGCAGGAAAGAACCCAGGACAGACAGAGCCGAGTCTGGGGATGCCCAACCCCCTCTGGGGACCAGGCCTGAGGCTGTCACGCCCGACTGCTTGGGGACTACTAGCGCGGCCCCTCTGAGCACCCAGCCAGTCACACATCCTCACGTCTGCCCCAAGGACAGCCAGGTAGCAGGACGGGCATTGTCGGAAGAGGGTGGGTGCAGGTTTGGCCCACGCTGGTACTGGAGCCATCCCTGTCCCACGTCACTCAGCCCCTAGAACACCTCACCCCTTCCCACTCACAGGTGGGGTAGGGGAACAGATTTCGATTGCCCTTCCTCCTGCCTACAGGCCCAGCCACCACAAGGGCCACCCTGCCCGCAAACCCAGCTCCCCGGGCATGGGGAGCTGAGACCCTGGGCTGGGCGGAAGGAGAAGAGGCCGGAGTTCCAGAAGCCACAGCGCCCTGCCAAGGAAACCTCAGCCCCACCAGACGGCGTTTAATTTCTGTGTGAATCAAATTCAAAACAAATTCCAGTGCTGAGACCTGGTTCTGAGATTAACCCTCCATCCTCCCGTGGCCTCTGCAGCCTCCCACCCAAGCAGGCGGGTGTGGGGCGGGCACAGACACCACCAGAGCCGGGGGCTCCCCGAGAGCTCCACCATCACTTGGTGCCCTGCCACACCAAGGAGGAGGTGAGGGCCAAGGGATGGGGATGAGCAGGGCAGGAGGGCAGCTCCCTGAGTACAGGTCACGCTGCGGCAAAGACCTCGTGTCTAGGACAGCTGTCACCTTCATCAGCTGTGAGAACCGCCAGGCCCCGACGTCCCCACCTCATGGGGCCCGAAGATTCCAGGGCATGAAGAGCTCTTGGTCAGTCCGCAGATCCATCACTGTCCAGGGGATTGCCTAGCTAAGGCCTGGCCACCCTGGGGGTCAGCTGGCAGACACATGACTCAGCAAACTCCACTACACTGGGACCCACAGCACTGCGCACCAGGCCTGGCACCCCCAAGCCTAAGAGAAAGGTCCTCGTCCACACTTGGCCCCTGAAGCGAGCAGAACTTGTGGGACCCCCAGGCTCTGAGGGCCACCAGCCAACTGCCCCCTTTCCAGAGCAGGACGATGGAGCCCAGATTGGTCAGTGGCATGCCGAAAGCCCCCAGGAAGGTGGCTGAGGCTGCATGGGACCCCCAGATTCACTGACTGCCGCAAGGAGAAGACGGGCTGCGGTGGCTTCATGGAGGAACCCGAGTGACCAGGCCACCTCTGTGCCCTGGTCACCACACCCCCAGGCCTCAGAGGTGGCTGTGGACCCACGACGGGGCTGCCACAAAGGACAGGAAAGATGCAGGGCAGGTGCTCAGAGAGCCACCAGACCCCACCACCACCGCCGCCACTACCAGCATCACCTTGATATCTGGTTTCCTTCCTGGAGCTGGCCTTCCAGGGGCCTAGCACCATGCCAGACACAGACGGGGGACACTGGGACAGCCTCAATCAACACCCCACCCCGGGGTGGCCTGAGGCAGCCACTGCTGCTCCCTCTGTCCAAGAGGGAGCCAGGTCTGGTGTGCTCTGGTCTGGGAGCCCCTGGCAGCCTCTACTCTTGGGCCAGACCACTTCCCTGGCCACGTCTACCTCAGGTATCGCTAAGAAAAACAAACGCAGCTTGAGGCTTGCCTTTTTCCATTCCCTCGTCCGGCTGCCGGTCTCGAGGTGCAGGGCCTGCCAGCTGGGCGGCCGGGTTTCCTCCTGTGGCTAGGGGCACCAGGCCAGCCAGGAACCTCACTGGGAGGAGCAGGGGAGCGTGGCGGGCTGTGCCCGCAGGTCACAGAGCCAGATGGCCAGCACACCACCCAGGTTGACACTGTCCAGAGTGGGGCTGCCCTCCTCTGGAGACCCTGGCCCAGCCCACAGATGTCCATTAATGATTAGCCCCTGCAGAAAAACAGGCTGGTCATCATCCAGCCCATGCCACCAAGCCCCACTCCAGAGGCCTGCTCAGACCTGCTATGCACCATGGGCAGCCACCTGCTCCCACCTCCCCGACCCTCGCTCAGTGGGGTCCAAAGCCCCCGCCTCCCACCTGCCCCCTGGGAGCTCCAGCGGAGCCCTCTCCCTCAGCACGGCACCCACAGCAAAAATGCCCGCAAAGCCTCTGTCCAACATCCAGGCCCCATTGTCTTGTGTCTGCTACACCTGGCCCACCATCCGTTCGCTGGAAGGTGTAATGGCCCAGCCAGCAAGCGTGGGTGCAGCGTGGTGGAGGTCAGGGCCAGGGGTGAGCAAGGGGCTTGGCCACCTGGTGAACGAGCACCTCAGACCCCACCAGGCTCCTGGGTGCAGAGCCAGGAAGCGGAGGGGAGACAGGGCCCCTCACAGGCCTCGGAAGAGCCAGCCCAGTGCAGTTTGGAGGAGACACCACAAGGGAACCTCCTGGCTTCCCCAGAGGTGAGCTACAGGTAAGGAGCAATACTTCTGGGCTATGCTCTGGCTTCCTGGAAGAGGAAACAGCTGAGGCACACCCAGGAGGATGGGTAGGCCCATGAGGACAGTGGCCCTGTTCCCCACCAACCAGAGGCTGACCTTCAAGCAGGAACCTGGCCTCACCCACTTCCCAGACAACTGCGCCTGCTCTGAAACCTCCTGCAGTCTGCTGAGCCAGGGTGGGCACTGCAGGGGCACCCCCACCTCTGGGACAATACACAAAGGGAGCCGGGTGCCCCCCAGGCTGGGATTAAGGGGGCTGAGTGCCGGCCCTGCTGACAGGTGTCATTTTTCTACAGCCAGGAAAGCCAAGCCAGGCCCCTTATCAGCTCATCGCTCCTCCCCGAATTCAGGGCCCACAGCCCCCCGGGAGGAATCGTGTGTGTGCATTCTTTTCCAGGAGAAAAAATACCCACACACTTCTATTGTCCTCTATATCACAAGGCCCCTGGGGTGGGTGGTGGGCGCCACCCTCAGTCTGGGGCCACCCTGGGAGCCTGGGCAGGATCATGCTAGTGCCCATGGCTCTGGAGTCAGGTCCTGGACCACAGTGGCAAGGACGGGGGTGAGATTAGGCCAGCTGTCCTCCCGTCCAGACGGCCGCCGGCTGTGGCAGAACATCTGCTCACACAGCTGAGGGGAGCCAGATGGCGGCGGCTTCCTCCTCACCTCAGACCCCACCAGGAGGCCACCGGACTCCACGGCCTGTGTGCACGAGATTCCCAGCCCAGAGGCCCAGTCCTGGCCTGATGCTCCCACCTGCCTCTCTCTGGTCTCTGTATGAGGGGGCCGGGGCAAGGCCCCCCCAGGAGCCTATGGAAGGGGACAATAGGCCAGGCAGGGGCCAACGGTTCGGGAGTCCACAGCCCCCCAGAGAAGACTGGCCAGGAGGAGGGGGGGAGGCAGGAGGGACTCTGGAGACGAGAGATGTAGGGGGCAGTGAGCTCCCCAAGGGATCCCCTCTGCCTCCCCCGCCCGCTCTTTCCAGCTGCCTCCCCATGTCTGCCCTGGACCCATAGGCTGGGAACCTGGAACACCTAGGTCCCTCTGCTGGCCACAGAGGTCCTGGACCAGGAGTCCAACAAGAATCCCCCCTCCTTGGCAGGCAGGAAGCCCAGGCCCCTCCACACACCACCCCACTGTCCTCTCCTGTCCCTGGAGCTCCCTCCCCTGACCTGAAGCCCTCCCCGCATCCCCAGGCACCTTCCCGCAGCCTGCTGACCCTGCCCTGCATCCCTCGTCACCTGCTGTTCTGAGGTCTCCCCACAGGGCTTCCAAGGGGCCTCAGCAATCTCCCTGCCAGCCCCTCAGCTGCCCTGGACACTGTGGATAGGGCCCCATCGCCTGGGCCCTCCCCCACCTCAGCTGCCAGTGCAGGCCTACCCTCTCCTGACCCTCTGAAGCACACTGCTCTCCAAGGCCTCTCCCTCAAACACCAGATCTGAGGCCTTGCAGGACCGTTGCGGGCTTGTCTGTCCGGAGGTGGGTCTCCCTGGGTAGCACCTGCCCTGTTGCCCAAACCCACGTGACTCCCTAAGCTCCTGCCTGCTCAGCTCACAGCACCACCACCCCTGGCCGGGGAATCCCCCGGGACACCTCCCACTCTGTCAGCCCCTCCCTAGCCCCAGTGGACTCTGGGTCTCCCCAGCCTCTCTGTGAAAGGCTGACCTCCCCTACAGGTGAGCCCCAGCCCTCAGCCCCATACCCAAGCCCCCCAAGCCCCTGTCAGAGCTGTCTCATTCTCTTAGCAGGGCTCCATCTTATCCCTTGCCCACTCACAGGCTCACCGTACAGCCTTGTCATTCTACCATTAGGCTCGCTCCTGCTGCCCAGGAAACCTTCCCTCCTTCTTTCTACTCTAGGGACCAGCTGGGAGCCCCTCCTCCAAGCAGCCAGCAGGCACGTGGCCACATAGGACCGCCAGCTGAGCCCCAGGCTCAGTATTCAGAGAAGCAGAGGAGATGCCCTCACCTCCTGGCACTGGGCAGTCGACCCTCCCTGACCCACACTCAGAGTCCACCCTCACCCCAATGACAGCAGCCCCTCTGGGGCAGACCTCGAGCACAGTGCCAGGGCCCCCAGCTAGCCCCAGCCCCAGACCAGGCTCCAGCAAATGAACAGCCACCCGCACCCTGGCCCCCCACATAGTCCACTGGGGGCCAAGCAGGGGGAAGATCTGTTGTGAAGACCCATGGGTGCAGCCCCTGTATGAAGGGGTGAGAGCATGCCAGCTCACAGGTCAAGAAAACAGGTTCTCCTCAGTCCAAGAATAGATCTAGAACATTTAAAGAGCTCTTACAGCTCAACAGAAAGACAAACCACTGAGCCAAAAAGTAGGTAAAGAAACTGAATAGACATTTCCCCAAAATAAGACATTATAAATAGCCACTGTGCACATGAAAAGATGCTCAACATCACTAGTCATCAGGGAAATGCAAATCAAAACTACAATGAGATGCCACCTCAAATCTACCAGGGTGGCCAGAATTTAAAAACAAACAAAAAAATATGTTTTCTTTAAAATCAGAGAATTAACAAGCATTGGCGGAGAGTGGAGAAATTGGAACCCTCGTGCATTACTGATGGGAATGTAAAATGATGCTGTGGAAAACAGTTTGGTGGCTTCTCAAAAGGTTAAACGTAGCATTACTATATGATCCAACAATTCTACTTCTAGGTATGTACCGAGAAAAACTGAAAACATATAGGCCCCAAAACACTTGTACACCAATTTTCACAGGAGCATTATCCACGATAGCCAAAAGGTTGAAACTACCCAAGTGTCTATCAACAGATGAATAGGTGGAAGGAAACTGCCATATGTCCAGCTAGTCAAATATTATTTAGTCACAAAAAGGAATGATGTACTGATTCTTGCTACAAAGGTGAATAAATCGTGAAAACAGTATGCTCGGTGAAAAGAGCCAGACGCGAAAGGCCACGTATGGTATGATTCCATTTATATGAAATGTCCAGAATAGGCAAATCCACAGAAACAGAACGTGGATTAGTGGTTGCCAGGGGCTGGGGGAGGGGGGGATGGGATATGAGGTTTCTGGGGTGATGAAAATGTTCTGGAATTAGATAGCGGTGCTGGCTGCACAGCCCTGTGGATGTATTAAAAACCACTGAACTGTATACTTCAACTAAGTAAATTTACAGGATGTGAGTTACGTTTCAATAACAAAAAGACCTTTGGCCCCAAGGCCAATTGCCCCCCGCCCCCCAATGTGCAATGGTCCAGAGCACCTCAGCTGCCTTTCAAACTGGCTCCCAGCACCCCTCATGGGCTAGGGGAGCCCTTAGTCTCACGCTTGGCGCTGCCTCTGCCATGCAGGCCTCCAGGCCACTTGGACCAGAGAGTTGAGACGAGCCCAGACCTCACAGCAGTGCCCCACTCCCCCACATCACCCTGCAAATGTTTCCTGTATAATGTGGAGTGCTGAAGCCAACACCATGAGAGAGCCTCAGGGCTCACCGTGCCCCTTCTTATTCTCCAGAAGATTAATCACGTTGGAAGCCTCAGGCCTCCGCTGGCCTGTGCAGCCCCTGGATGCCTGTCTAGCAGTTTTCCCAGGGGCCTCTGCTGGGGGCTGGCTCAGCACACACACGGAACCTCTAAGAAGAAGGCAGCAAGGTGCTGGGGAGCCCAGACCCTGCTCTGGCAAGCACAGATCCCCCAAATCCCCAGATCCAGCTCCTGGCTCCAGGCTCAGAGGAGCACAAGGGTGGCTTGCCCCAGGGCCTGGGGCATCCCTTCCTGAGCAGGTTTCAGCACACAAGGCCCACCCTTTAGCTCTATATTCTCACCTGAGATAACGCCAAGAGAGGAGCAAAGTATGGGAGAGCCCACCCAGATCTATGGGGTGGGGCAGGGGGCTGGTGGTTGGCAGCAGGGAGGGGTGTCCAAGTTTGTATCTCAGACTTGCCACAAGACCTTGGGACAGTCTCTTCCTGCTTAGAGTCAGGCTCCACTTCCTTCCAAGAGAGCATCAGGCCAGCTGTCTAGGCCCCCAGAGCACAGACATCTCTGTAGCCCCAGGAGAACCAGATGGAAACACCACCTGCTAATCACACCAAAAAGAACGGTCAGGCCAGGGAGGAAGAGAGGAGAGCCCCTTTCCCATGGCAGGCAGGTGACCTGGAGGGCCCTGCCTGGTGGCCAGAGGCTGAGCAGGACAGCAGGAGCAGGGCGGGTTGGGTTGCAGCCTGGGGGGGTGAGGGGGGGCGGGGCAGGGAGGGCTCCCACCACCCACGTGATCCTCCCCCAGGCCAGCCTCTCTGGGTTTCTGGGCTGTAACTGGAGCTGCCCTGCCTGTGAGCCTCTGTGCCAGGCAGAGCTTTCAGAGTGGGGGAAGGGAGAGGAGGGCTGGATCCCAGCTCCTTCCCCCTGTTCCCTCTGTACTTGGGGTGGGGAGGGAAGCCCCAGCACAAGGCACAGAGAGGCCCCCTGGCTCTGGCCCAGCCCTGCCTGGCCCTGCCTGCCTTGGGCCATCTCCTCCTCCCCCTCCCCTCTGGCTCCTGCCCCTTTACTAAGCCAGGAGAAAGGGCCCCAGACCCAGGCTCAGCCAGTCACTGCTAGCCAGAGGCTGGGCCTCCATGGCTGGTGCTATCCTGAGTGGACTCCAGCACCAGGTCCCTTACCTTCTCTGCCTGTGGGGCTGGCACAGAGTCTGCCATCCTCCAGGACCTCCGTCCACCAAGCTGAGTCTTGTCTCTCTTGTCTGGTGGCAGGGGGAGGGGGGAAGTGGGGTGTACCCCCCAGCAGAGGCAGCAGAACTGCTTTCTATGCTACCCACGGGGCAGGACTTGGGAAGCCTCACTTGAGGGGGCCTTTGGGATTAAAGAGCAGGGCCAGAAGGGCTAGCTGGAGAAGCCACAGGGGCTCCAAGCCCTCCTGACTTGCCACACAGCCACTGGCCACACTTCCCTGAAGGTACAAAGTGCAGAGAAAACATGGAGAAAAAGAGGGATGCTACAGGGGTTGGGATGGAGGGCGGGAGCCAGGACCCTGAACGCCACCCTGTGGGTCTGATCTTCCCAGAGAAAAGGCCAGCAGCAGGGAGACTCCAAGCAGAGCACAGCGTGGCGCAGACAAGCCTAGGGTGTGTCTGAAGCCTGGTGAGCAGACCCATGGCTGAGCCCGGACAGCGAGAAGGCACAGCTGGCTGACAGGCCATCGTGACTCACCGTGGACCTGCAGCCAGACAGCCAGCCTCTGACCCTCCCTCTGCCCGAGAGGGTGAGGCAAAGGCTGCACAGATGGCATGCAGGGGCGTGCCAGCCTCTGCACAGCTTGGGCCCCAGGCGGGCCAAACCCACAGCCGCAGCTCTGGCTGCGGGGTGGGGTCTCCAGGGTAAGGAGACAGGGAGCTGACCCTGGAAGACAACCCAGGAAAAAAGAACAGGAGAAGGGGGAGGGGGGAGAAAAACACAAAGGGAAAGTTTCCCATGAAAATATTTTATTTTCTTTGAGAACAGGATACACCTGCAGGGCTTCTCGCCCAGTCGGCCTCTCCCCGCCCTGGCAGTGCCACATTTCTGGACCAACGGGGCCCCCTGCCGGCCAGGACGCTGCGCGCCGACGCCTGGTCCAGGGGAGAGGGAACAGGTGACGACGGGTGGAGGGCGGCAGCCCGGGAACGGCCGCAGGGCACGCAGGACAGGGACTGGGCAGGACGCGGGGGTGGCCTCGGCTCCAGGAGTGGCACGGGGTAAGGAAGCGGGGAGACTGGGGAGATCCGGAGGGCTGCCCACACGATGCCACCCAGACCCCGGTGTGCCCATCTGCAGAGTACAGCGAGGGTCCCCAAAGCTCGCCCGGCTGGACATCCCAGATCTGGGAGCGAGGAACGAGGAAGGGCAGGAAGGAACGTCGGAGAGAGACGAGCCCAAACCACACTAACTGCTGCTGCGGAGAAGCGCGCAGGACAGCGACCCTGGAGGCGGCGGGAGGCAGCATTCACGGCTGGGCTGGGCCCTGCGCACCGGAGAGGTCCCACAGACGCGCTCCCGCGGGCCGGGGCCCGAGCGAACGTCAGAAGCAAAGCTCAAGAAAAATAAAATTCCTCCAGTCTGGAGGGTTTTTTTTTTTTTCCCTTTGGGGCTCAGAGCAAGGAACATCTGGATTTTGTACGTATTTTTTTGTTGTTGTTAAATTAGCTTCTCGAGGAGAGAAAGGAGGGGGAAACTGCAAGGGGGGTGGGTTTGCAGGGGCCAGGGAGGCTCCAGACGTTTGGCAAGAAATCCTGGCCTAAGGGAGCCGATAACCAGAGCTTGGTCCCGGAGCTCCAGGGAGCCTCACGCACGGCCGCGGGTGCGGCCGCAGAGACTACGGCTCCGGGGTCACGGAGCACCGGGGCCTCACGCCAGCCCGTCGGGTACGCCGGCCCCTCTCCGCTCTCCGCGCCACGGGGACACGCACTCGCGGACCCAGCGACGCGGGCTCCGCAAACAAACAGCTCCAGGCAACCCGGGGGCCCTCGCTAGCCCGGGCACCGCGCCCCGCGCACCTGGGTCGCCCCCGCCCTCGCGCCCGCGCCGGCCTCGGGCCCGGCCCGCCCGCCCCGCCCGCCGGGCTGCCGAGGCACCTACCCGAAGTAGGCGGCCGAGGGGCGCAGCGCGGCGAGCAGCAGCGTCAGCGCGAAGGCCGCGGCCAGCCAGCGCGCCAGCAGGGGCCCATCCAGCATCTTGCCGCGCCGCGGCGGCTGACCATCGCGCTCCCGGCCCCGCGCTGGGCGCCCCGCGGCCGCCGCCCTCTTATAGCGCCCGGAGCGCCAGGCCGGGGGCGGGGCGCCGGCCAGCTGGCCCGGCCCCGCCCGCGCCCGGGGAGGGGTCACGCCGGCGCCGGGGGCGGGCCGAAACCCGAGCCAGCGCCCCGCCCCGCCTCGTTGCTGCCCGGCCACTCGGGTCTCAGGGCGCGCCTCGCGCGTGGGAAGAGAGGCACGCGAGGGGCCGGGTGGGAACCGGGGCGGCCGGAAGGGGCGGGAGCGTGGCGGCGGCCGGGGGAAGGGAACGAGCCCTAGGGCGGCTGTGGGGGTGGAGCCAAGACAGAGCGTTGGTGGCCTGGGGCAAGACGGCGGGGCCGGCGTTGGGCGGCTAGCCGGGTGGGAGCAAGCGGGTGGGAGCGTTGGGGGACCTGGGGGTGGGGGACTTGGGGCGGCCGCGGGGCGGGGTGTGGCCTGGGGCGGGGCTAAGGCGGAGCTCTTGGCCGCGACGCAAGGGGTGGTGCCGCAGGGGACTCCGGTGTCAGTCCGGAGCTGGAGCGCGCGCGTCGGCTCCCGGAGGAGTTTGCGTGAAAGGGGAGACAAGCCAGCAGGTGATGCCCCTGCCTTTTGCGAAGACTGACAGTTCAGGAAGCGAGGCCAGAGGGGCGCTGCTCCCTGGTTTGTTGTCCTGGGAACGAGGCGACCTGGTGAGGGGTGGTGCGGGCCGGGTCGCTCAACATTTTGGGACCTCTCTCTTCCTATCCTTAAATCAAGGGAGGTGAGCTAGAGGCTGAGGTCACTGCTAGCGCTGATCCTCGGGTGACCTCCTTCTCAGAACCTCTGTACTGTGAGAACTGGACAAAGGGGTCTTGGCGCTGCTAGAGGCAAGAGGAGTTGCCAGGGACACGGAGGAGAGATGACGCAGAGCCACTGCTAAAGCAAGTCAGTGTCCGAGAACCCAAAACCAAAATTAAAACAGGTAACACGAATTACCAGCCACAGGATGGGGTCAAGGAGAATCCTTAGAAACCCCTGAGGCAAGGGTTCTCCATGTCAACAGCCACAGACCAGGGAGAGCACTGCTCTGGGGTCCAGGCTGTGGGATAAGTGTCCACGAAATGCCAGCCTTCAGATGACACTAGAGGCTCCATGGGCCCACTAGGCCAGGGCTGCCAGAGCCCTCAAGTCCTGGGCCTGAAGGGGAGAGCCCAGCTCCCTATCAGACATCTGAACTCAGAGTTGCTGCTTCTGGGCACAATGACCCAGAGTCTGGGGGGTCTGAGCACCCCCCAAAGGCTGGGCTAGTGGGCTCTGAGGATCTACTGCTTTGTGACCTGTGTCAGGACAGTGCTGCGAGGCAAAACAGGAGGGCAAAAGATGTACCCTGACAGTGGCCCGTAGAGCAGGACATATCCTTGGGTTCTCACCTCTCTTAGAAGGCCACCCAGGTGAGCATACCCCATCCTGCCTGGGGACCTGGGTGCTTGGCTGGGTGAGAAGAGGGTGGGGAGAAGATGGGGCCTGAGCCAATGACTTCCTCTCTGGGCCTCAGTTTCCCCATCTGAGACCCATCCAATTCCAGGGAGTCGTGTGTTTCTAAGTTGTAATGTCACGCTGTAGAAACCTCTGCCCATAGTTCTGCCTCTCTGTGGGTGTGACCAGCCTCACATCATTCCCCACTCCGGGGACTCCTCCTGTGGGAGGCAGCCCTCCAATGCCCTCTGCTCACACCACACTCAGCCACCTCACCAGCAGGGCTGGCACAACAAAGAACACCAGCCAAAGCAGCCCCAGCCCACCCGGACTGCAGGGCTTAGGGACACCCTGTCATCCCCACCTCCGAGGGACTCAACACAGCCCCCAGGGCCTCCACCTGAAGGGCTGGCTCCCACACCCGGGAAGTGTGAGGCATGGGGTGAGGGGACGCAAGGTGATGACATATTTAAAGGCACAGAACTTACGTCCAAAAAAAATGAAGTGTGAGGTTGTAAATGTGTGTCTGGAAGGTGCTGTAGGCCTTATAGAGTTCCATTCTGTGGGGAGTGGAGGGTTCTCTTCTGGCCACCCAGAAAGTCCCAAGGAAAGAGGTGGCCAGCTGAGGTTCCAGCCATCGACTGGCAGGGCTATAGTCGGCAAAAAGGGGACTGGAGAGATGCGCACCATCTGTGGAAGGGGAAGGAGGGCTGGGGTTCTGCTTTCATCGGGGGTGTCAGCTCATAGCAGCTTGGGGGGCTATGCCAGCCAGACTGAGTGGCCCTATGGCACCTGATTTTGAATGCTGAGCCTCCCCCAGGTATCAGCAGGGGAGGGATTCTGAGAGACTCCTTCAGTCCAGGGAGTGAGAACCAAGGTCTATATAGGAGGACCAGGCTTTGCCAGGCCACGCAACATGGGAGTGGAGTGGAGTTGGTGGGGGGGCGCAGTGCCCAGTGCACAGTGCACAGTGACGTTGGGAATACACCTGAGGGTGGGAGAGGCTGCCCCTGCCCCCTATGCCTGGGGTGAGGGCAGCAACTGAGGTGGTGCCACCATCTACCCCCACCCCAGCTGGACCTGGGGACACAGGTTCCCTCACCCAGGAGTCTCCCAGGACTCATACCTCCCCATCAGGTCTGACCTCCTCGCCCCACCCCTGCCTGCATTCCCATCTCCTCCATGGCCAAGGTGGCCCTACTGCCTACAGACCTCAAGGTGCCCATGCAGTCTGGACCTCTTCGGAGGCGGCCAGGTGCTTCCCACCTCTGTGTCCACAACTCCTGCCTCCCCCACACCCAGCCCCAGCCCACTTTTGCAGCTTCTGGTCACCTGCAACACCTCCCATGGCCATCCCGCCTTGGCCTGGCCTCACTGTGTCTGCCCAGCATAGAGAAGGAAAGTAAATTAACGTGGAACAGCCACTGACAGACCAGCACCTGGTTCAGTTGACCCTGGATGGTAAACTGAGGCCTAGAGAACTCAGCAAATTAGCTCAAAGGACACAAAGCAAGTGGGGGTGGGGCAGTGGCAAACACATGATCCCCGTCTCCTGCTTTCACCAGCTAAGCCACCTCCAGATAATCTTGCCGGCCTCAGCACAGCGTGAGGAGGGTGTGTTACCCAAGGCGGTCAGAGCTTTTCTTCCAGCGTAGCCTATGCTCTGGCCAGTGGCAACGTGGCCCCGTGTTTCTGTTAGAGAAGCCTCGGCTTGGGGCTTTTTTTATTCCCCCTGCCATGGCCACCCAAGCCTGCTGGGCACAGGCCAGCTTTCCGGGAAAGGACATCCAGAGTATGAGGCAGGACAAGCTGTCACTAGTGCGGGGGCTGCAGCCACCCTGTGCAGCATGAGGGAAAGCAAGGAGTGGTCCAGGCTGGGCTGCGTCTCTACCCTGTACATGTTCCTAACCAGAGTTATGACAGTGTTCTCCCAGGGGCTGATGGGCACAGCTCCAAGAGGACCTCATCAGCGCCAGGGAGGGGTGTGTGCTGTGAAACAAAGCCCACCCCGAGACAGGAAAGACAAGGGTGGTAGGCTGTGAAGGCTCACCGGCCCTTTTGCAAACATCCAACTTCATGGAGACCTTGGCCCTGTGAACTGCCAGAATCACGCACAGCAATGGGTCCTGAGCATGTTGACACCCAGCCATGCAGAGGGGGCTACCAGGTCTCAGCAGAACAGCAAACTCCTGCAAAGCTGGGGGTGCCCACCATGACCCCAAGGTGGGCAAGGGCAGCCCACCTCCCTGGGTCAGGCCCACCCGACATCTTTAAGGCCTAGTTTGGATGCAGAAGCAAGGCCTCAATTGTCAATTCAGTGACTTTCTCAGTCGCCTCCTCCCAGGGCCAGAGACAGAGAAGACACAGAGGACCACCTTCCCAGCTGATGCCCACCCGCTCCTCAGCCACTCAGGCCTCAGTTGCCCAGCCAACAGCATGATGGGAATGAGGTGTGGGGAGGATCCAGGAGGGCTGGGCTGCGGGGCTTGCACTGCCCAGGTGCTGCCCAGAACAGGGAGTGGTTCTCAGGTGGTCTGGAAGGAATGGGTGAGCAGCTGCTTATCAGAAAACATTGCCTAATTGGGGCCTAATTGGGAAGGTTTATGGGGCCAGGAAGAGGGGCTCCTTGGGGAGATGGTGAAAGCCACTCATGAGTCATTTGAAACTGAGCCGGACAAAGAGCTCAAGGAGAAATGATCCCACCCCGCCTGCCAGCCATGGGTAGAATGAGCTCATGAGCGCTGGGAGGCACATGCGTGCATGTGTGTGCACATGCGTGTGTCTGTGAGAGAGAGAGAGAGAAAGGGAGGGGAGGGGAGGGGAGGGGAGGAGAAGAGAGGAGCTGGTACTCACACAGCTGGTACTCAGAAGCTGAGCCCTGCAGAGCCTCCACTGCGGGCCCCATCACTGCGTGGCCAGACTGCCCCCTGCAGATCGGGGAGGGAAGGGTCCAGTATCTCAGCCAGCATCCTGGCTTAGCATCCTCACCCAGCATCCCAGCCAGCTTCCCGGCCAGCATCCAGTTCAGTATCCCAGCCAGCATCCAGGCCAGCATAAGCATACCTTCTCTGCAGTGCCCAGCACAGGACCTGTCCTGGGACAGATGCCAAATGGACATGGAGCTTATTCTTCACAGTGGGACACCATCTGTTCACACCACTTCATCCTCTGTGAGATGTGTGTTGGAGACTTGGATGCATAATAAACATTTTAACATGCTTATTCAAATGTTTAAAACTTGTTTTGAAAGAAATGTAGATTCACATGCATTTGTGCAAAATAATAAGAGACTCCTTGTACGCTTCACCGGGCTCCTCCCAATGGACAATATATGACAGCCAGGAAACTGACATTGACAAAATGCATCAACCTTGCTACATGCACTCATCTGTGTGCATGTGTGTTTAGTTCTATGCACTTTTATCACACATGGAAGTTCATTTGTCCACCACAGTCACACTGAACATCTCCATCACTCATGGAGATCCCTTATGCTGCCCTTTTATAGCCACATACCCCTGGCATCTACTAATCCACTCTCCATCTATCATTTTGTCAGTTCAGGAATGCTATATACATGGAATCATACAGTAACCTTTGGGGATTGGCTTTTGCACTAAGCAAAATTTCCTGGAGATCCATCCAGGTTGTCAAGTGTATCAATAGCCCCTTCCTTTTGATTGCTTCATAGGATTCTACTGTATGGATATACCATTCACACATCGAGGGACATCTGGGCTGTGTCCAGTATCCGGTTATTATGAATAGATTAAAACTGCTGTTAACATTTGTGTACAGGTTTTATGTGAACATAAGTTTTCTTCATCTGAGATAAATGCTCGGGAGAGCAATGGCTGGGTCATATGGTAGTTGCATGTTTAGTTTTGTAAGAAACCGCCAAACTGTTTTCCAGAGTGGCTGCACTGTTTTACATTCCTACCAACAATGTACAAGAGATCTAGTTTCTCCACATTCTCACCAATATTTGGGGTTGTCACTGTCTTTTTATTTTAGTTGTTCTTATAAGTGGTATCTCATTGTGGCTTTAATTTGCACCTCCCTAATGGCTAATAATGTTGAACATTAATGGATTTTATTGCCTCTTTGGTGAAATGTCTATTCATCTTTTGCCCATTTTCTAATTGAATTTTTTAACATTGAGGTTTTGTTTTTGTTTTTGTTTTTTTGTGTGTGTGTGGTACAGCAGGCCTCTCACTGTTGTGGCCTCTCCCGTTGCAGAGCACAGGCTCCCGACGCGCAGGCTCAGTGGCCATGGCTCACGGGACCAGCCGCTCTGCGGCATGTGGGATCTTCCCGGACCGGGGCACGAACCCGCGTCCCCTGCATCGGCGGGCGGACTCTCAACCACTGCGCCACCAGGGAAGCCCCTAACATTGTTTTGAATGTTCTTTATATGTTGTAGGTATGGTTTCTTTTGTCAGATGTTGGTTTGAAAATATTTTCTCCCAGTCTGTAGTTTGTCTCTTCATCCTCCTCACCTGGGCTTTTTCAGAGCAAAACTTTAATTTAGTATTTCCTTTTATGGTCATGCTTTTGGAGTTATACCTAAACTCTTTGCCTAAGCCAAGATTCTGAAGATTTCTTCTATTTTTTAAATAAAAGTTTTATAGTTTTACAGTTTACCTTTAAGTCCATGATCCATTTTGAGTTTTTATATAAAGTGTGAGGTTTAGGTTGAGGTTCATTTTTTTGTCTATGGACATCCAGTTGCTTCAGCACCGTTAGTTATAAAGGCTTCTTCTTCCATTGAACTGCTTTTGTGCCTTTATTTTTTTTTAAATCAGTTGTGCATATCTGTGTGGAGCTATTTATGGATTCACTGTTCTGTTCTGTTCATGTATGTGTCTAACCCTCTGCTGATACCACACTGTCTTGATTTCTAGAACTATACAACAAGTCTTAACGTTGGATAGGGTGATTCTTCCACTTTGTTCTTCTTTTTCAAGACTGTTTTAGGTATTCTAAGGCCTGCACCTTTCCATATAAGTTTTAGAATAAGCTTGTCTGTGCCTACCAAAAAAAAAAAAAAAAACCTTACTGGGATTCTGATAAGAATTACATTAAACCTATAGACCAATTTGGAGAGAATTGGCCTATTTGCTATGTTGGGTCTTCTAATCCATGAATACAAAATGTGTATTTATTTAGGTTTTCTTTGACTCCTTAAAATCATCATTTTGTAATTTCAGCATAAAGATCCTGCACATTTTGTCAAGTTTATAACTGAGTATTTCGCTTTCTTTGGAGTGATTATAAACAATATTGTGTTTTACATTTCAGTTTCCACATGTTTGTTGTAAGTATATGGAAATGTGATTGACTTTTGTGTGTTCATCTTACACACAACCATACAGAGCTTAGTGCTAGAAGGTTTGGCTTTTTTCTTTTGAAAGGTTCATTGGGACTTCCTACATACAATAGATAATCATGTCATCTGCCAATAGAACTTCCAATACTATGTTGAAAAAGAATGGTAAGAGCAGACATCATTGTTCTCGAACATTAGGGGGAAAGCTTTCATCTTTCACCTTTAAGTATGATGTTAGGTGTAGGGGGGTTTTTAGGTGTTATTTATCAGTAGGGAAAATTCTCCTCACTTCCTAGTTTGATGACAGTTTTTCATAAATTGATGGGTTTTTTCAAATGCTTTTTCTATATCAGCATAAGCATATGATTTTTCTTCTTTAGCCTGTTGATGTGATGGATTACATTGATTGATTTTCAACGGTTGACCAAGACTTACATATCTGGAATGAATCCCACTTGGCCATAGTATTTAATTCTTTTTATACATTGCTAAGTTCATTTTGTTAATATTTTGCTGAGACTTTTTATTTCTAAGTTCATAAGTGATATTAGCCTGTAGTTCACTCTGGCTCTGGCTCTATCTCTGCCTCCCTGTCTCTCTCTATCTCTGTCTCTCTTCGGTACTGTCTTTGCCTGGTTTGGGTATCACACAGGGTAATACTAACTTCCTAACATCAGTTGGGATCTATTCCCATCTCTTCTATTTCCTAGAAGAAATTGTATAAAATTGGTGTAATTTCTTCTTGTCATGGGGATTTCTTTGGGGGGGTGCTTTTTATTTACACCAATTTTTGAAAGGTTATAGGGCTATTCAGGTAGTTTATTTCATCTTGGTTGAGCCTTGGTAGTTTACAGTTTGTGAGGAATTGATTCATCTCTTCTAAGTTGTTGGATTTATAAGTATAAAGTTGTTCCTAGCTTACTTTATTATCTTTGTAATGTCCCAGGATCTGTAGTGATGTCCCCTGTTTCATCCTGATTTTGGTGATTTGTGTCTTCTCTCTTTTTTACATTATTCAGTCCTGCTAGAGTTTATAAACAATTTTAAAGACTAGCTTTTAAAAATTGATTCCTCTATTGTTTTCTGTTTTTTATTTCTTCCTTCTTGCTTTGGTTTTATTTTGCTTCTCTTTCTAGTCTCTTGAGAGAGGAACTTAGAATATTGACTTGAGACCTGCCCCCGTTTCTAATGTAAGCATTCAGTGTTATAAATTTTCCTCTCAGCACTGTTTAGCTGCACTCCACATATTGTGACATGTCGCGCTTTCATTTTAATTTTCAAATATGTACACAACAAACAACAGAGCCTCAAAATCCATGAATTGAAAACTCATAGAGCTGAAAGGAGATGTAGACAAATCCACAATTTTAGTTGGAGACATCAGCACCCCTGTCAGCAATTGATAGAACTACTAGACAGAAAATTAGCAAAGACATTTAAGAACTCAACAACCCATTGACCAAGAGGGTCTGATAGACACCACCCAAAGTATATTCTTTACAAACATCCACGGAACATTTGCCAAGATGGACCATACCTCATGGTGTGAAATAAACCCCAACAAGTTTAAAAGAATTGAAATCATACAGGGTGTGTTCTCTGACCACAGTGGCATCAAACTAGAAATCAATGCCACAAAAGACATCTGGAAATCCTCTAAACACTCCGAAACTAGACAACACACTTCTAAATAATCTATGGGTCAAAGAGAGTCTCAATGGAAATCTTTAAATATGTTTTTCAAATTTAAAATTTTAAATTAAAGCAGAAATAATCTACCCCCTATTTGGAGAAAAGATTTCATTTCTATAATCTACTCCAAACCAGTTTTCTGAATGGTCTCTTTTCCTCCCTTGGTTTTTCCACAGCTAACAGGGACAGTGCCACTCCAGAGACACTCCCACATCTGTAGGGCCAGCAGAGAAAAGGGGAAGGCACTCAGACTGAGACACCATTCCACCTGGACCACAGGTTGGGACTCGGTGGAAGGGGAGCTATTTGCACTTAGGGATTATACCGGAGTATGCCAGGTGCAGGGCCAGTGGCCCATTTTTGAAGTCCCATCCTCATGGCTGGGACTCCCGCCCAGGCTGCAGTCTCCCTGTTGGGGCTAGGGAGCACGAATCCTGCATCCAGGTTCTTCCTGGCTCCTTGCGCCCATGCATTCCTATCCCCCCAGGGAATAGCCTCACTCTCCCATCCAGGCCTGGCTGGAGTTCTGATACCAAGACCATCATATTCAGTCAGGTGCCCAGATAAGATGCCCTGAAAAGTGCTCCTGTTCCATGGGGCTCACTGGCCTCCCCGGTGGTCAGCATGTTCCCCAGTGTCTGGCCCCAGAATTAGGAACTCACCCCAACATTTTCAGGTTCCTCTGAGGCCGCAGGGATGGCTGTTAGGCTCAGCAACAGGTTCCAGACTCTGCTAGCTGCCGCTTCATCTCTTGGAGCCCTGACTGCCAAATATCACCATTTGCCAGGTTGGACCTGCATTTCCCATGGCTTCTTCCTGAAGATTCAGGCAGCCTGGACCTCCCAGGAACATTTTGTGTGGGATTTGGAATGAGTAAGTGGAGGAGAGCTATGTGCTTTTGTGCCCAAGGGGTGGGTGCCAGGCCTGAGTGCTCCCCTGTGGTCAGTGAGGCCCTCCAGCTCATGCTGGACCTCCTGGATTGGCCAGGGTGTGCTTACCACAGTACAAAGGGCAATAGCACATCCTGCTAAGACACCTCCATCTGTCTCCATTCCCTCCTGCCTACATGGACTTCCAAACGAACAGCTTCATAGAGACTGTGTAACCATCTCCAAAACTGCATGAGGTCAAATCTTTGTCATGAATATGAACACATCTCTGAACAGTTTACGTCTCTGCTCAGACCCTACAGTTTGATGACAAAGACTCCCTCAGATGCCAGTTAACTTGGTGGCTGGTAAAGGTGCTATTTCAGTGTCAGTGAGGGAGGCTGCTGGTGTCATAGTAGGGCTGCCAGGAAACAGCAGTCATCCTTGAGAGTCCAGGCCCAGAAGCTGGTCCCACCCTGTCTGTGTCCCTCCCAAATGCCAGGGCCAGCCCTAAGCCCAGTGTGAGGAGGGAAGGAAGCATAAATGTCCAGCAGCGTTGAAAACTGATTTAACAAGAACTAATGAACTATTTGAAAAAGAAAAAGAAAGTCACACCCTAGCTTTGCCATAAACAATTTTCAGAGGGATCAAAGAGACTTTAAAATAATGAAACTATAGGACACCTTTCCACTGAAGGGTTAGAAGGATTTTTGTAAGCATAAGTAGAAAACATTGGTAAAATGATGCACATTTTTAGGCCATCTGGCAATATATCTGAAAAGTTTTAACATTGTCAAAACTTTGACCCAGTCTCTGGGCTTTTATGCTAGAAAAGGAACAGAGATGCACAAACATTCTGGGAAGGGATAGGGATCAAAACATCATTTTTAATAATACAAAATTACAAACATTATAAATGTCTTCCAGAGGAGATCTGTTTCCAGGAATTTTTAACTGCTTAAAGATACAAGAAATTTTCTGGTTAAAGATGGCTGTTGGATGGTTTTTCAAAATGGCGGAGGAATAGGAGGATGTGGAGTTTATCTCTCTTCACAAATGCATCAGGAATACACCTACAGATGGAACAATTCACACAGAGCACTGGCTGAACACTAGCAGAAGACCGTGGACACTGGAAAGGACAGGAAAGATCCCTTCATAACCGGATAGGATGAAAGAAAGAAGAAGGGGAAAAGAAGAGGAGAGGAAGTGGGATGGGACCTGTGCCCCTGGTGGGGAGCTGAGGAAGAGGAGAGGTTCCCACATCCGGGGAAGCCCCCTCATCAACAGGGAAATCAGTTGGGACAGAAGGAGCATCTGAGGCTGTCAGAGGAGGGTGAAACAGCTGGTCTGTGGCAGACAGGACAGAGTGTGACCTACACAGATGATTCATGCCACAGCCCTGTGGGCCCCAGACTGGGATGTGTGTCTGCCAGTGTATGAGGGCTGGGAGCTGGAATGTGGAGATTGGAGAGCAAAGCCGGGGAGAAGACTGCCATTGGCTGCGAGGAGACAGCCTGAGGGGACAGGAGGGAGGTAATCCAGAAATGGGAATGCTTATGGAGGAAATCCAGACTGCCACAGAAGCAAGGTGACACTGTTGAGTGATGTGCAGGAAGTGGAGCCACCATTGCAGCCTCTCTCTTCCCACGTGCCAGCCTCTGCCCCCACCAGGCACTAAGAAAGGGCCCCCGCCAAAGCTGGCACACACGTGCCTGCCTCCAGGTGCTAGGAAAAGCCTCTTCCAGGGCTGGCCTTCTCATGCCTGCTGCTGGGTAATAGGAAAGGCCTCCACCAAGGCTGGCACACACATGCCTGCTGCCAGGCACTAGGAAAAACCCCTACTAGGGCTGGCCTTCTTGCACCTGCTCCTGGGCACTAGGAAATGTCCCTGAAAAGGCTGGCACACACACGCCTGCTGCCAGACGCCAGGAAAAGCCCCTACCAGGGCTGGCCTTCTCGTGCCTGCTGTCAGGCATTAGGTAAGCCTCCCGCCAGGGCTGATCCTCTCACAACAGCTGCCGAGCGTTAGGAAAGGTTCCCACCAGGGCTGGATCTCTCACACCCGTAGCTACCAGTTTCCCTGCAGACCTCCACACCGTCCGGATGGATCTCTCCCAGCCGCCAACCCCCCACCCACCAACGCACCTGTTGCCACTGGGGCTCCTGTGACCCCAGGAGTCATGACACCTCTGTGTCCTGTCCTCACCAGGGCAGACCCACACACAGAAGTGGGGCTAAAACCACAGCTGAGCTCCACGGGTGGGGCAGCTAAGGAAGAGGAACAAAAATCTTTCTGTGCAGCTGTACAAGCCGTGGAGTAAATTCCCGTGATCAGCTTGGTAAACCCTGCATTTATGGAATATCTGAATGGACAACCAGTGTTCCCACAACAGAGACCGGTCTATGGGGGTAAGTACATGCAAGAGTTGGGCCAGGTCAGAGTCTGAGCTGCCCCCACAGTGCCCACAGTGGGTCCAGAGACGTACCTAGAGGTATTAGAGGGCCTCCTGGGAAGGCAGAGGTTGGCTGTGATTCATGGTGGGGGAAAGGACACTGACAGCTGAGCCCCCAGGAAAATATTATTATTACTAATATTTTTAATCTTTTGTCTGTTCTTATTTATTATTATTTTATTTTTTAATTTAAAAAAATTAATGGTCTTAATTTTTTATTTTTCTATTTTTACTTTACTTTTCATTGTTTTTTCCTTGTTTTGTTATATTTTTATTTTTTATTTATTTATTTTTTTTTTTAAATTTTTTATTAATTAATTAATTAATTTATTTTTGGCTGTGTTGGGTCTTCGTTTCTGTGTGAGGGCTTTCTCTAGTTGTGGCAAGTGGGGGCCACTCTTCATCGCCGTGCGCGGGCCTCTCACTGTCGCGGCCTCTCTTGTTGCGGAGCACAGGCTCCAGACGTGCAGGCTCAGTAGTTGTGGCTCACGGGCCTAGTCGCTCCGCGGCATGTGGGATCTTCCCAGTCCAGGGCTCGAACCCGTGTCCCCTGCATTGGCAGGCGGATTCTCAACCACTGTGCCACCAGGGAAGCCCTGTTATATTTTTAATTTTTTTATCATTTTTGTGCATCTGTTTTATCTTTTCTTTGCTTTTTTTAGTTTTCATTCTGCTTTTGTTTTATTTCTTGTTTTTTGTTAGTTTTGTTTTTAATTGTTTGATTTTATTTTGGCATTCTTTTCTTTGTCTGGTTGTTCTCTGGTTCTTTGTTTTCTTTGTTTTTGTTTCTTTTGTATGTGTATGTTTCTTTGTTAGTTTTTGTTTTTGTTTGTTTGGTTTTGCTTTTACCATTTGTCTTGGGTTTTATTTGTCTGTCCATTTGGTTTCTTTTTTCTTTCTTTTAACTGTTGTTACTGTTTTTTGTCTTTGTCTTTTCTATTTGTCTTGGGTTTCATTAGTCTGTTTGTTTTCTTCCCCTTCCCTTTTTTTTTGCCACACCATGTGCCTTGCAGGGTCTTGGTTCCCCAGCAGGTGGTTGGGCCTGAGGCTCTGGGATGGGAGTGCAGAGTCCAGGAGGCTGGATCACCAGAGAATTCCCAGCCCCAGGAAATATTAATCAGCAAGAGCTCCCAAAGAAGTCTCCATCTCGACTCCATGATCTGGCCCCACCCAACTGCTTGCAGGCTCCAGTGCTGGACGCCTCACACCAAACAACAAGCAAGACAGGAACACAAACCCACCCATCAGCAGACAGGCTGCCTAAAGTCATACTAAGCTCACAGACACCCCAAAACATATCACCTGACGTGGCCCTGCCCATCAGAAGGACAAGATCCAGCTCCACCCACAAGAGCACAGGTACAAGTCCCTCCCCCCAGGAAGCCTACACAAGCCACTGGACCAAGCTCACCCACTGGGGGCAGACACCAGAGGCAAGAAGAACAGTGACCCTGCAGCCTGTGGAAAGGAGACCTCAAACACACTAAGTTGGACAAAATGAGAAGACAGAGAAATATGTTGCAGGTGAAGGAGCAAGCTAAAAAGCCACAAGACCAAATAAATGAGGAGGAAATAGGCAATCCACCTGAAAAAGAATTCAGAGTAATGAGTGTAAAGATGATCCAAAATCTTGGAAATAGATTGGAGGCATGGATTGAGAAAATACAAGAAATGGTTAACAAGGACCTAGAAGAAATAAAGAACAAACAAACAGTGATGAACAATACAATAACTGAAATGAAAAATACACTAGAAGGAATTAATGCCAGAATAACTCAGGCAAAAGAACGGATAAGTGAGCTGGCAGATAGAATGGTGGAAATAACTGCCGCAGAGCAGAATAAAGAAAAAAGAATGAAAAGAAATGAGGGCAGTCTCAGAGACCTCTGGGACAAAGTTAAATGCACCAACATTTGAATTATAGGGGTCCCAGAAAGAGAAGAGAAAAAGAAAGGGTCTGAGAAAATATTTGAAGAGATTATAGTTGAAAAGCTCCCTAACATGGGAAAGGAAACAGCCACCCAAGTCCAGGAAGCACAGAGAGTCCCACACAGGATAAACCCAAGGAGAAACGCACCAAGACGCATATTAATCAAACTAACAAATTAAATACAAATAAAAAATATTGAAAGCAGCAAGTGAAAAGCAACAAATAACATACAAGGGAATCCCCATGAGGTTATCAGCTGATTTTTCAGCAGAAATTCTGCAGGCCAGAAGGGAGTGACAGGATATATTTAAAGTGATGAAAGGGAAAAACCTATGGCAAAGATTACTCTACCCAGCAAGGCCCTCATTGAGATTCAACGGAGAAATCAAAAGCTTTAGAGGCAAGCAAAAGCTAAGAAAATTCAGCACCACTAAACCAGCTTTACAAAAAATGCTAAAGGGGGGCTTCCCTGGTGGCGCAGTGGTTGAGAGTCCGCCTGCCGATGCAGGGGACACGGGTTCGTGCCCCTATCCCGGAAGATCCCACATGCCGCGGAGCGGCTGGGCCCGCGAGCCATAGCCGCGGAGCCTGTGTGTCCGGAGCCTGTGCTCCGCAGCGGGAGAGGCCACAGCAGTGAGAGGCCCGCGTACAGCAAAAAAAAAAAAAAAAAAAAAAATGCTAAAGGAACTTCTCTAGGCAGGAAATACAAGAGAAGAAAAGAGACCTACAGAAACAAACACAAAATAATTAAGAAGATGGTAATAGGAATATACATATTGATAATTACCTTGAATGTAAATGGATTAAGTGCTTTAACCGAAAGACACAGACTGGGGACTTCCCTGGTCATGCAGTGGTTGAGAATATGCCTGCTAATGCAGGGGACACGGGTTCGAGCCCTGGTCTGGGAAGATCCCACATTCTGCAGAGCAACTAGGCCCGGGAGCCACAACTCCTGAGCCTGTGTGTCTGGAGCCTGTGCTCCACAACAAGAGAGGCCACAACAGTGAGAGGCCTGTGCACTGCAATGAAGAGTGGCCCCTGCTCACTGCAACTAGAGAAAGCCCACACACAGAAACAAAGACCCAACGCAGCCATAATTAATTAATTAATTAATTAATTAATTAATTAAAAAACACAGACTGCCTGAATGGATACAAATACAAGACCCATATATATGCTGTCTACCAGAGACCCACTTCAGACCTAGGGACACATACAGACTGAAAGTGAGGGGATGGAAAAAGATATTCCATGCAAATGGAAATCAAAAGAAAACTGGAGTAACAATAGTCATTTCAGACAAAATAGACTTTACAATAAAGACTTCAAAGAGACAAGGAAGGTCACTACATAATGATCAAGGGATCAATCCAAGAAGAAGATATAACAGTTGTAAATATATATGCACCAAACATAGGAGTACCTCAAGACATAAGGCAAATGCTAACAGCCATCAAAGGGAAAATCGACAGTAACACAATAACAGTGGGAGACTTTAACATCCCACTTATACCAACAGACAGATCATCCAGACAGAAAATAAATAAGGAAAGCCAAGCCTTAAATGACACATTAGAACAGATAGACTTAACTGATATTTATGGGACATTCCATTCGAAAGCAGCAGAATACACTTTCTTCTCAAGTGCACATGGAACATTCTCCAGGATAGATCACATCTTGGTCACAAATAAAGCTTCAGGAAATTTTAAAAAATTGAAATCGTATCAAGCATCTTTTCCAACCACAATGCTATGAGATTAGAAATCAATTACAGGAAAAAGGTACTGTGAAAAACGTAAACACATGCACAGTAAACAATATGCTACTAAATAACCAAGAGATCACTGAAGAAATCAAAGAGGAAATCAATAAATACCTAGAAACAATTGACAACAAAAACACGATGACCCAAATCCTATGGGATGCAGCAAAATAAGTTCTAAGAGGGAAGTTTATAGCAATACAATCCTACCTCAAGAAATAAGAAAAATCTCAAATAAACATCCTAACCTTACACATAAAACAACTAGAGAAACAAGAACCAAAAACCCCCCAAAGTTAGCAGAAGGAAAGAAATCATAAAAATCAGAGCAGAAATGAATGAAATAGAGATGAAGAAAATAATAACAAAGATCAATAAAACTAAGAGCTGGTTCTTTGAGAAGATAACCAAAATTGATAAACCTTTAGCCAGACTCATCAAGAAAAAAAAGGAGATGACTCAAATCAATAAAATTAGAAATGATAGAGGAGAAGTTAAAAGAGACACCACAGAAATACAAAGGATCATAAGAGACTACTACAAGCAACTATATACCAATAAAATGGATAACTTGGATGAAATGGACAAATTCTTAGAAAAGTACAACCTTCCAAGACTGAACTGGGAGAGAATAGAAAATATGAACAGACCAATCACAAGTAATGAAACTGAAACTGTGATTAAAAATCTTCCACCTGGGCTTCCCTGGTGGCACAGTGGTTGAGAGTCCTCCTGCCGATGCAGGGAACACAGGTTCGTGCCCCAGTCAGGGAAGATCCCACAGGCCATGGAGCGGCTGGGCCCGTGAGCCATGGATGCTGGGCCTGCGCATCCGGAGGCTGTGCTCCAAAATGAGAGAGACCACAGCAGTGAGAAGCCCGTGTACCGCAAAAAAAAAAAAAAAAAAAAAAGAAAGAAAGAAAGAAAAGAAAAAATCTTCCAACAAACAAAAGTCCAGGGCCAGATGGCTTCACAGACATATTCTATCAAATATTTACAGAAGAGTTAACACCTATCCATTTCAACTCTTCCAAAAAACTGCAGAGGGAGGAACACTTCCAGTTCATTCTACGAGGCCACCATTACACTGATGCCAAAACCAAAATATCACAAAAAAAGAGAATTAAAGGCCAATATCACTGATGAATATAAATGCAAAAATCCTCAACAAAATACTAGCAAACCAAATCCAAAAGTACATTAAAAGCATGATACACCATGATCAAGTGGGATTTATCCCAGGGATGCAAGGATTCTTCAGTACATGCAAATCAATCAATGTGATACACCATATTAACAAATTGAAGGAGAAAAACCATACGATCATCTCAATAGATGCAGAAATATCTTTTGACAAAATTCAACACACATTTATGATAAAAACTCTCCAGAAAGTGGGCATAGGGGGAACCTACCTCAACATAATAAAGGCCATGAATGACAAAGCCACAGCAAACATTATTCTCAATGGTGAAAAGCTGAAAGCATTTCCTCTAAGATCAGGAACAAGACAAGTGTGTCCAGTCTTGCCACTATTATTGAACATAGTCTTGAAAGTCCTAGCCATGGTAATCAGAGAAGAAAAAGAAATAAAAGGAATCCAAATTGGAAAAGAAGAAGTAAAACTGTCACTGTTTGCAGATGACATGATACTATACATAGAAAATCCTAAAGATGCCACCAGAAAACTACTAGAGCTAATCAATGAATTTGGTAAAGTTGCAGGATACAAAATTAATACACAGAAATCTCTTGCATTCCTATACACTAACAATGAAAGGTCAGGAAAATAAATTAAGGAAACACCCCCATCTACCATTGCAACAAAAAGAATAAAATACCTAGAAATAAACCTACCTAAGGAGGCAATAGACCTGTACACAGAAAACTATAAGATGCTGATGAAAGAAATCAAAGATGACACAAGCAGATGGAGAGATATACCATGTTCTTGGACTTAAATAATCAATATGGTCAAAATGACTATACTACCCAAAGCAATCTACAGATTCAATGCAATCCCTATCAAACTACCAATGGCATTTTTCACAGAACTAGAACAGAAAATTTTACAATTTGTATGGAAACACAAAAGACCCTGACTAGCCAAAGCAATCTTGAGAAAGAAGAGTGGAGCTGGAGGTATCAGGCTCCCAGACTTCAGACTATACTACAAAGCTACAGTAATCAAGACAGTATGGTACTGGCACAAAAACAGAAATATAGACCAATAGAACAGGATAGGAAGATAAATCCACGTACATATGGTCACCTAATCTATGACAAAGAAGGCAAGAATATACAGTGGAGAAAGGACAGCCTCTTCAGTGAGTGGTGCTGGGGAAACTAGACAGCAACATGTAAAAGAATGACACCATACACAAGAAGAAACTCAAAATGGATCAAAGACCTGAATGTAAGGCCAGACACTATAAAACTCTTAGAGGAAAACTTAGGCAAAACACTCTGACATAAATCACAGCAAGATCCTTTTTGACCCACCTCCTAGAGAAATGGAAATAAAAACAAAAATAAACAAATGGGACCTAATGAAACTTATAAACTTTTGCACAGCAAAGGAAAACATAAACAAGATGAAAAGACAATGCTCAGAATGGGAGAAAATGTTTGCAAATGAAGCAACTGACAAAGGATTAATCTCCTAAATTTATAAGCAGCTCAATATCAAAAACCAAATAACCCAATCAAAAAATGGGTGGAAGACCTAAATAGACACTTCTCCAAAGAAGACATACAGATGGCCAACAAACACATGAAAAGATGTTCAACATCACTAATTATTAGAGAAATGCAAATCAATACTACAATGAGGTATCACCTCACACTGGTCAGAATGGCCATCATTTAAAAATCTACAAACAATAAATTCTGGAGTGGGTGTGGAGAAAAGGGGGCACTCTTGCACTGTTGGTGGGAATGTAAATTGATACAGCCACTATGGAAAACAGTATGGAGGTTCCTTAAAAAACTAAAACTAGAACTACCATATGACCCAGCAATTCCATTAGTGGGCATACACCCAGAGAAAACCATAGTTCAAAAAGACACATACACCCCAATGTTTATTGCAGCACTATTTACAATAGCCAGGACATGGAAGCAACCTAACTGTCCATCGACATAGGAATGGGTAAAGAAGATGTGGCACATATATACAATGGAATATTACTCAGCCATAAAAAGAAACAAAATTGCACTATTTGTAGTGAGGTGATGGACCTAGAGACTGTCATACAGAGTGAAGTAAGTCAGAAAGAGAAAAACAAATAACATATATTAATGCATATATGTGGAATCTAGAAAAATGGTATAGAATGATTTTATTTACAAAACAGAAACAGAGACACAGACATAGAGAACAAACTATGGACACCAAGGGGGTAAAGGGGGGATGAGATGAATTGAGAGATTGGGATTGATATATATATATATATATATATATATATATATATATATACACTATTGATACTGTGTATAAAATAGATAGCTGGGACTTCCCTGGTTGTGCAGTGGTTAAGAATCCGCCTGCCAATGCAGGGGACACGGGTTCAAGCCCTGGTCCAGGAAGATCTCACATGTTGTGGAGCAACTAAGCCCGTGCACCACAACTACTGAGCCTGCACTCTAGAGCCTGCGAGTCACAACTACTGAGCCCATGTGCCACAACTACTGAAGCCTGCGTACCTACAGCCCATGCTCTGCAACATGAGAAGCCACTGCGATGAGAAGCCCGCGCACCGCAATGAAAAGTAGCCCCCACTCGCCGCAACTACAGAAAGCCCGTGTGCAGTAACAAAGACCCAATGCAGCCAAAAATAAATTTTAAAAATAAATAAATTTATCTAAATAAATAAACAGATAGGTAACTAATGAGAACCTACTGTATAGCTCAGGGAACCCTATGCAGTGCTCTGTGGTGACCTCAATGGGAAGGAAATCCAAAAAGGAGGGGATATATGAATATGTATAGCTGATTCACTTTGCTGTACAGTAGAAACTAGCACAACATTGTAAAGCAACTATACTCCAATAAAAATAAATTAATTTAAAAAAAAGAAACAGAAGAGGGCTGTTGATCCCACATATTGATTTCTTCTTCCTCCTAAGACCTCACTAAAATGATAACAAGTGAATAAAAAGACATGAGGCCCATGGAACAAAGTGATCCAGAGAAGCCAATGAGGGTTTACAGCAAATTTTTGAAGGAAAGAAAACAGATGGGTTTGCAGAGTGTAGTATAGGTTGGGGTCCATCAGATCCCCGACTGAGAAGACAGCTGGAGTCCAGGGAGGCTGTTATGGGCTAAGTTGTGTCCCTCCCCACTCCCCGTTCAAATGTGGGTACCCCAGCCCTCAGGACCTCAGAGTGGCTGTATTTGGAGGTAAGACATTTAAAGAGGTGATGAAAGTAAAATGAGGCCATCAGGGTGTCCCTAATCCAAGGGAGGAAGTGGAGATGAGAGCAGGGACCACGCAGGATGAGAACAGAGGAGGGGGACAGGGCGGGGTGGAGGGTCCTGTCCAGGGTATAGCACTCTGCTACATCCACAGGTAAGTCTTAACCTTCCCACGCCTCAGTCTGTCCACCTGTAAGGTATGAGGGCTGGTGTTTGAACTGACATTCTGAGATTCTCTGTTACATGGCATGGCCTGGCAGGGTAAGAAAGGTTAGAGGTGAGGAATTGGCATCTATCTTCTCTGTGTCATGATTTTTTAACCAGGATCAGCAACAGGTGGAGACTGCTGCTATTCGAGTCACCTTTGACATAACCGGGCTTATGGGGGCCCAGGGCCCAGGTGACTTGTGGTGGGCTTTCGGTTAACTTCAGGGTCTTCCTCAACCAGGCCAAAGTGAGGCCCATCCTGGACAGCTGAGCTCTCCACTGTGGTTTTCCTGTCTGACCAAAGCAAGCTGAAGTGCCTGGAGGTCAGTGAGTGAGTGCCAGGGATGGGGGGGTAGGGTGAGTCAGAGACCAGGAAAGAAGATCATGCAGGGTCTTGCACTGAGCAAGTGGTCACACAAGTCTGGAGCCCAAGGCTCCTGAGTCCCTTGGGCTGCTGCGCTAAGATCAGACTACGGGGCAAACAGAAGAAGGAACCAGGTGAGAGAAACACGTGCTTAGATCAGAGAGTTGGTAGTGGTGGGGCAGGCTCTGGCCATCCCTGCAGGGAGAGCTGACAGGCCTCTCAACACTCCTGTGGGTGTGCAAGGACAAGAAGAGCCAGACAGCTCCAACGGTGGGCTGCTCTCAGCCCAGATGGGAGGACTGAGGGACCAGCAGGTTCGGGGACACAGTAAGTGTGAAGTGTCAAGCTGATTACCGACATCAAGGTTAGAATTGAGGGAAAGTGGTCATCAGCATATCAAAGGCATTTAAGGGAACAAATTTGAGATTCCTGTCACACTGGCAAGTTAGAACAAGCTGCATCCCCCATCTTACAAATTCAGCCCTGTATTCCAGGGACCTAGGACATCTGCAACAAAGCAATTAACAGCAAACTGCATAGCAACTACAGAGCCCCCACCAGCACCTTGGACACCTGAAAACAGCTGTGGACTGGCACTTGGTGGAAGCAAGTCCAAGGTGGCAGGGAAAGGCCATTGTGAGCCTGTGGACACTGCATGTCCATCAGCATAAGGACTTGCTTTGAGAAGCCTTTCCCCAAACTCATAGACAATGAGGATTTTGCTATCTGAAACCACGATCGTGAGAGTCACACAGCCCATTCTTTCTTGAGAGATAGGAGTCCCATGGATCACTCTGACATGGACAAGCAGCGTTGGTTTCCAAACCTGGTGTGGCAGGCAGGGTTCTAGGGTGTCCCCCAAGATTCCCACCCACAGGTGTTCACACCTTGCATAAGCCCCAACACTTGAGTGGGAATGAATCCATGATTGTGATGGGATCATGTTACTGACCAGTTGGCTTTGAAAAGCCTGAGTATCTAGGTAGGCCTGACCTAATCAGGTGAACCTGTAAATGGGACTGGTCCTCTCTGAGGTCACAGAGGTTGGAGGTGTGAGGGGGCCCAGGGAGGGTCAAGAAGATGAGAATGATCCTTAGCTGCTGAGAGCAGTCCCCAGCCAACAGCAGTGAGACAACAGGGACCTCAGCCCTAGAACCACAAGAACACAGGTTCTGCCAGTGACCCACAGGTGTTGGGGTAGCTCTTTTCCTGGTCCAATCCCCAAGTGAGAATACAGCCTGCCCACCCCTTGGTTTCAGCTTGGTGAGACCCTGCTCAGAGGCCACACTGCATCCAGATTCGATCTACAGACTGAGATGATACATGAGTCTTAAGTGCTGACCCCGTGCTAATTTGTTATGTGGCAAAAGAAAACTAACTAACTCAACTGTTACAAAGTTTAGATCAAGGGGTTTCTTCCGACATGACTTTCTATAACAATCTCAACTTATGGGCTCCAGCAGGTGAAGGCCATTTGAGCAACATTTCTCCCCAGACAGTGCCATCCATTCCCAAGTGACCGTTACTTGCTAACCTCTCCTGCCCTCCAGCCTCTATCCTGCCCCACGCCCACAAATACCACTGGGAGCCCCAGTTGCTGACAGTACACAGACCAGAGCTGACTCTGATCTCCCAGACCCTCTCAGAATCACTCAGCACAACACCAGACCCTTTAAAAGGCTCCTCCTGCTCCCTAGGACACTTCGAGACTCCCCTTGTCATGAGGCCTCCCTGGCAAGTCAATGGACTCAATGTGGCTTCATTACAAGGGTGCCCCTGGTGGTCTTTACCTACCAGGCTTTATCAGCAGGTGGGAGGAGCACTTTAAATGTTCTGATCTTGCTTTCTCCCACCACCTAAATCTGTCCCTTGGACACAGAGATCAGTCATGGATCCTGTTCCTTGGTTCTTCTGTCCATAGATAAACTAATCTCAGGGCCATGCAAAAGCCCTGCGGGGGGTGGTGGGGGAGGATTAAAACCAGATTACATCTCTAGGCAGGTAGAGGCAGCTTCTTCAAGTCCTGTGTTTCCCTGAGTGTCAGGTGCCTTCCATGCCACCAGAGCATGGAATGACAGCAAGTGCAAATGGTTCACAGCGGCTTTTGGGGGTCTGGACCCTTTGTTCTGAAGCTCATCCTATGCCATCTTCTTAAAATCATGAATTGACCCAGACCACGTCTGCCTCTGGCCCTTCTCAACTTACACTACTCGGCAGAAAGCTGGAACCACCAGAGGACAAAGAGCTGAAAATGCCAGTGATCTCAGGATAAAGGTCACTGGACACCATTCACCATCTGAAGCAGAAGTAGCATGATGCCATTACCTAAGGAGATAACATGAATCATGAACAGGAAATTAGTTCCAAAAGAATCAAGTGAGACAAGAAGACTTGAGAGGTGGAGAGAAGACAGCCCACCTGTGGCCTTGGGATCTGAGAAAAGATGCAGAAGTGGGTCTCATGGTTTTCTTTTTGCCTCCCAGATCCCAGCCTGGGTGCTGGAGAAGCCAGAAACCCAGACACAACAAGGGGTGCATGCCAAAAAAGCCCTAAGAAAATCTGCTTATCTCTAGCAAGAGGACCAAGAAAAGACACCTTAACAAGATAAGACATTTTAGATGGTAAATGCCCAATCCCAGCCAGACACCATGGGAGAAAACAAGCCCACCACACCCCTGCCATCAACGTGGGACCCTTAACCTCCTCCTCACCCAGACATAGTGACACTCTTTCCCACTCACCAGGGTGGTGTGAGAGAAGGCCCTCGATGGGAAGCCAGGTGAACACCACCTTCCAGGGGTTACAGGCTCCTACCTCATCCTTATGGTGTTGGTGGAAGTCTGATGAGGAGCCATACACTGACAGTAATAAAGCAGTGCCTCTCCTTCTCCACTGATCAGCATCAGAGGAGGCTTGCTAAAACAGACTTAAATGTAATACCCTACATTCATGGTACCAACACCCAGTAAAACCTCAACCTGAATGACAGAGACAATAAACAGATACTGACACTAAGATGACACAGATGTTGAATTTATCTGACAAGGAGTTTAAAGAAGCCATCAGAAAAATTCTTCAACAAGCAATTACAAATGCACTTGAAATAAATGAAAATATAGAAATTCTCAGCAAAGAAACAGAAGATATAAAAAATAACCAGGGACTTCCCTGATGGTGCAGTGGTTAAGAATCCACCTGCCAATTCAGGGGACATGGGTTCCATCCCTGGTCCGGGAAGCTCCCATGGAGCAACTAAGCCCATGTGCCACAACTACTGAGCTGAGCCTACTCTCTAGAGCCTGCAAGCCACAACTACTGAGCCCTCATGCCACAACAACTGAAGCCTGCATGCCTAGAGCTCGTGCTCCACAACAAGAGAAGCCACCACAATGAGAAGCCTGCACACCTCAATGAAGAGTAGCCCCCACGGGCTTCCCTGGTGGCGCAGTGGTTGAGAGTCTGCCTGCAGATGCAGGAGACACGGGTTCGTGTCCCGGTCCAGGAAGATCCCACATGCCACGGAGTGGCTGGGCCCGTGAGCCATGGCCGCTGAGCCTGCGCGTCTGGAGCCTGTGCTCCGCAACGGGAGGGGCCACAACAGTGAAAGGCCCACATACCGCAAAAAAAAAAAAAAAAAAAAAAAGAGTAGTCCCCGCTCGCCACAACTAGAGAAAGCCCACATGTGGCAATGAAGAACCAACACAGCCCAAAATAATTAATTAATTAATTAAGAAAATGAATAACCAAATGGAAATTTTAGAACTAAAAATGCAATTTAAAAAACTCAATGGATGGACTCAACCACAATTCTAAGTGAAAAGAATTAGTGAACTTGAAGATAGAATATTAGGAACCACCCAATCTGAACAACAGAAAGAAAACAGACTATGAAAAATATGAGCAGAACCAAGGAAACTGTGGGACTATAACAAAAGATCTATTTGTGTCATTGGGTTCCTGGAAGGAGAGGAGAAAGAGGGCAAAGCTGAGAAAAATTTCCCAAAGTTGGTAAACGACATAAATCTACAGATTTGAAAAGCTGAGAAAATCCCAAGCATGATCAACCCAAAGAAGGCACTCCAGGACACATCATAGTAAAACTTCTGAAAACATAAAGACAAGGAAAAAGTCTTGAAAGCAGCAGGAGAAAAGTGAATCCTTACCGATAAGGGGAAAACCATTCTAATTATAATGTATTTCTCATCAGAAACCATGGATGCCAGGAGGGAGCGGCACAACATTTTTCAAGTGCTGAGAGAAAAGAATTGTCAACCCAGAATTCCATATCTAGCAAAAAAAAAAAATCCTTCAATAATTAAGGGGAAATAAAAGCATTCTCAGAGAAAAGAAAATGAGAATTTGTCCCCAGTAGACCTACCCTAAAAGGGTGGTTAAATCATGAAACAGAAAGGAAATGGTGAAAGAATGAATCATCGCACATTAAGAAAGAAGAAAGAGTGAAAATATGGATCCTATAATAGGATTTTCTCCCCTTCTTGAGTTGTCTAAATTGTGTCGATAGCTTAAGTGAAAATTATAACATTGTTTGGTGTGGTTCTAAAAGTTTAGAGAGGAACTGTTTAAGACAATTGTATTATAAATGAAGGATGTAAAGGGAAGTAAGTTTCTAGACTGTACTTGAATTGATAAAAACATCATATCACCATCTACATCAGCGGACTATGATGTCGTATAAAATATAATACCTAAACCAACCATTTAAAAAGCTAGACAAAGAGATATACTGGAAAGCACAGTGGAAAAACCAAAATGGAACTCTAAAAAAATTTTCAGGTAACCAACAGGAATATATTAAAAAGAAAACAGAGAAACAGCGGAAACAAAGAGAAAACAAAAAATAAAATGGCAGACATAGCCACAACATATCAATAACTACTCTAAATGGAAATGGCCTACTTTATTTGTAATAGCCAAAAATCCCAAACAACCAAAATACCCCTCAGTAGATGAATGGTTCAACAAACTTTAGTACAAACATTTACTGTAATACTTAAAAAAACTATTGATCCACACAGCAACTTAAATGGAGCTCAAGGACAGTGAAAAAGCCAATTTCAAAGGTCACATGCTGTATGATTCCATGTATGTAACATTCTTGAAATGACAAAGTTATAGAGATAGAGAACAGATTAGTGGTATGAGGGTAGGAGTTTGGGGGGAGGGGTAGATGGGACTATAAATAGGCCACACAAGGGAGAGTTGTGGGGTACTGGAAGAGCTCTGTATCTTGATTGCAGCAGTAGTTCCAGGAATCTACACAGGTAGATGAAATGGAAGACTACACACAAACATCATATCAATGTCAACTCCCTGCCTTTGATACTGTACTATAATTATGTAAAAATAACCATGGAGAGAAACAGAAAAAAAGGGCACACTTTACGTACTATTTTTGTGAATCTATGATTATTTTTAAATAAAAACACTTTTTAAGTGGTAAGAGATTTGAACTGACACATCACCAGAGAGGATGTATAGAAGCCAAACTGGTCCATGAAAAGATACTCACTAGTATTAGCCTTAGGAAATGTACATGAAAGCCACAGTGAAATGTCATTACACACCTATTAAAATGGCTAAAATAAAAAACAGTGACAATAAAATGCAAAATGCTAGCAAGAATGTGGAGCAACTGGAACTCATGTTGCTGGTGGAATGCAAAATAGTGCAGCCACTCTGGAAAACAGTTTGGCGATTTCTTATAAAGTCAAATATACACTTATCCCTGTTCCTAGATATTTACTACCAAGAGAAATAAATCTTTGTTCACACAAAAATGTGTACAATTTACCCCAGATAAATGAAACACTAATGCTTATAGCAGTTGTATTCATGATTACCAAATACTGCAAAGGACCCAAATGTCCCTTGGGACAGGAGAGCAGGCAAACAAACCATGATGTCTCCATGCAGTGGAATACTCAGTGATAAAAAAGGAATGAACTATTGTAAATTTAACAACTTGGATGAAGCTGAAAAGCAATATGCTGAGTGAAAGAAGACAGTCTCAAAGGTTCACATACCATATGATTCCATTTATACGATATTCTCCAAATGACATTATGGAGAGGGAGAAGACATCAGTGGTTGCCACGGGTTATGGGTGAAAGGAGATACATAAGGAGTTGTTTGTGGTGATGGAGTAATCCCATATGATTGTGATGGTGGTTCTATACACGTGGTAAAATTTCATAAAAACACACGTGCATGTGCACATGCACACACACACACACAAAGTGAGTGCCTGTAAAACCTGGTAGAATCCAGATAAGGTCTGCAGCCTAGGAAACTGAATTATGCCAATGTCAGTATCCTGGTTTTGATAATGATATATATCATTATATATTTATATAACAGATTATCACTAGAGGAAGTTTGGTGAAGGGTACATGAGAATCCTCTATATTATTTCTGCAACTTCTGCTGGAACATGGGGTGTTTGCAGAGCGGACCCAGGCAGGGGACAGCTGTTGGCTGTGAAGAGACAGCCTGAAAGGACAAGAGTAAGGAGCTCCATAACTGGAACAGTTTGCAGAAGCCTGGGCCACCATAGAAGCAAGGCACCATTGTTGCGTGGTGTGCAAGGGGTGGGGCCGCCATTGCAGCCCCCTTCCCCACCTGCCAGCCCCTGCCTCCACAGGCCCTAGGAGAGGAGCCCACCTGAGTGGGCTTGCCCACCCCTCAAGCTAAAACCTCCTCCAGCAGCGCAGGCCCAGGAGGGCCCAAGCATAGTCCCTGCCAAAGCCTCCTTGGGCCACGCTGGTCCCAGTGACCCCTACACAGCCCCCACCAAAGCCTCCTCCGGCCCGCCCCAGTGGCCACACCCATCAACACCTCCACTGCTGCTGATCTGCTCGGGCACTCCGGGGCAGCCCTCAGGAGCAGACACTGGTGGGAGGAACACACAGAGGGGGGGATGAATCCACAGCTGAGCCCCAGGGGCTGTGCAGCTAAGGAAGAAGAGCTGAAATCTCTCCTCATGGCTATGTGAACCACGGAGTTACACCTCTGCCGATGGCTTCCTAAATTCAGTGCCAGTGGAACATCCAAACAGACAACGGATGCTCATGCAGCTGAGACGGATCTGGCTTTAGCAGCAATGGGCTTTGTGGGCCATGTGAGGGTTGGGCCAGGCCAAAGTCTGAGCTGCCTCCATAGTTCCCACAGCAGGTCCAGGTGCATGACTACTGCAGTCCTGGGACCAGACCTCAGGGGATCTGCACCAGTGGCCTGGGGAAAACAACACCTGAGAGTCACCAGGGCCATTTGCCAGCATACCCATGGTTAAGGTGGGACCAAGAGCAGTGCCAACACCAGTGTACTTTGTGAGCTCACATAACAGGCAAAAGGGGACACAACAGAACACACTCACAGGTGAACAGCCCCAGACAAGGAATACTCAGAGGCTTCTCTCCCAGTGAGAGTGCTCCGATCCCACCCACCTCACACCACAGATCAGAAACACAGCTAAGAAACAGATCTCAGTGTCTCTACTTCCACAACTAGGGAACACACAATGCCCATGATAGGTCAGTAACAACCACAGAACAAAGGGGAGGCCCCTCTCAATATCCACCTCACCCACCAGGGGCAGAGAGGAGCCCCCACCAGAAGCAAGAGGAACTATGATCCTGCAGCCTGCAGAAGGGAAACCACAAACACAATAAGACAGACAAAATGAGAAGACAGAGAAATCTGCTGCAGATGAAGGAGCAAGATAAAAACCTACAAGGACAACTAAATGAAGAGGAGACAGGGAATCTACCTGAAAAAGAATTCAGAATAATGATGGTAAGGATGATCCAAGATCTTGGAAAAAGAATGAAGGCACAGATTGAGAAGTTGCAAGAAGTGTTTAACAAAGACCTAGAAGAACTAAAGAACAAACAAACAGAGATGAACAATACAGTAACTGAAATGAAGAATACTCTAGAAGGAATCAATAGCAGAATAACTGAGGCAGAAGGATGGATAAGTGAGCTGGCAGATAGAATGGTGGAAATAACTGCCACAGAGCAGAATAAAGAAAAAAGAAAGAAAAGAAATGAGGACAGACTCAGAGACCTCTGGGACAACATTAAATGCACCAACATCGCATTATAGGGGTCCCAGAAGAAGAAGAGAAAGAGAAAGGGCCTGAGTAAATATTTGAAGAGATTATAGTCAAAAACTTCCCTAACATGGGAAAGGAAATAATCAGCCAAGTCCCAGAAGCACAGAGAGTCCCATACAGAATAAAACCAAGGAGGAACACACTGAGATACATATTAATCAAACTAAAAAATTAAATACAAAGAAAAACTAGTAAAAACAGCAAGGGAAAAGCAACAAATAACATACAAGGGAATCCCCATAAAGTTATCAGCTGATTTTTCAGCAGAAACTCTGCAGGTCAGAAGGGAGTGGCAAGATATATTTCAAGTGATGAAAGGGAAAAACCTACAACCAAGAATACTCTACCCAGCAAGGATCTCCTTCAGACTCGACGGAGAAATCAAAACCTTTACAGACAAGCAAAAGCTAAAAGAATTCAGCATCACTAAACCAATGTTATAAAAAATGCTAAAGGAACTTCTCTAGTCAGGAAACACAAGAGAAGAGAATAAAAGAGGAAGTGAAGAAAAAATACCTACATAAACAAACGCAAAATAATTAAGAAAATGGTAATAGGAACATACATATTGATAATTACCTTAAATGTACATGGATTAAATGCTCCAACCAAAAGACATGGACTGTTGAATGGACACAAAAACAAGACCCATATATATGCTGTCTACAGGAGACCTACTTCAGACCTAGGGACACATACAGACTGAAAGTGAGGGGATGGAAAAAGATATTCCATGCGAAGGGAAATCAAAACAAAACTGGAGCAACAATAGTCATTTCAGACAAAATAGACTTTACAATAAAGACTTCAAAGAGACAAGGAAGGTCACTACATAATGATCAAGGGATCAATCCAAGAAGAAGATATAACAGTTGTAAATATATATGCACCCAACATAGGAACACCTCAATATATAAGGCAAATGCTAACAGCCATCAAAGGGGAAATTGACAGTAACACCATAATAGTGGGGGACTTTAACATCCCACTTATACCAACAGAGACATCATCCAGACAGAAAGTTAATAAGGAAACCCAAGCCTTAAATGACACATTAGACCAGAGAGACTTAGTTGATATTTATAGGATATTCCATCCGAAAGCAGCAGAATACACTTTCTTCTCAAGTGCACATGGAACATTCTCAAGGATAGATCACATCTTGGATCACAAATCAAGCCTTGGTAAATTTAAGAAAACTGAAATCATATCAAGCATCTTTTCCAAACACAGTGCTATGAGATTAGAAATCAATTACAGGGGGACTTCCCTGGTGGTACAATGGTTAAGAATCCACCTGCCAATGCAGGGGACATGGGTTCGATCCCTGGTCCAGGAAGATCCCACATGCCATGGAGAAACTAAGCCCATGCACCACAGCTACTGAACCTGTGCTCTAGAGCCTGTGAGCTCTACAGCCCATGCACCACAACTACTGAGCCTTCAGGCTTCAACTACTGAAGCCTGCACTCCTAGAGCTCATGCTCCGTAACAAGGGAAGCCACCATGATGAGAAGCCCGTGTGCTGCACTGAAGAGTAGCCTCTGCTCATCACAACTAGAGAAAGCCCACATGTAGCAACAAAGACCCAAAGCAGCCCCCAAAAATCAAACAAAATAATAATTTTAAAAATTAAAAAATAAAAACAAAACCTGTGGAATGCAGCAAAAGCAATTCTAAGAGGGAAGTTTATAGCAATTCTAAGAGGGAAGTTTATAGCAATACAATCTTACCTCAAGAAACAAGAAAAATCTCAAATAAACAACCTAGTCTTACACCTAAAACAACTAGAGAAAAAAGAACAAACAAAACCCAAACTTAGTAGAAGGAAAAAAATAAAAACCAGAGCAGAAATAAATGAAATAGAGATGAAGAAAACATTAGCAAAGATCAATGAAACTAAAAGCTGGTCCTTTGAGAAGATAAAAAAAAATTGATAAACATTTAGCCAGACTCATCAAGAAAAAAAGAGAGAGAATGCAAATCAGTAAAATTAAAATGAAAAAGGAGAAGTTACAATGGACACCACAGGAATACAAAGGATCATAAGAGACTACTATAAGCAACTATAAACCAATAAAATGGATAACCTAGAAGAAATGGACAAATTCCTAGAAAGGTATAACCTTCCAATACTGAATCATGAAGAAATAGAAAAAATGAACAGACCAATCAAAAGTACTGAAATTGAAACTGTGATTTAAAAACTCCCAACAAACAAAAGTCCAGGACTAGATGCCTTCACAGGAGATGTCTATCAAATATTTACAGAAGAGATAACACCTATCCTTCTGAAACTCTTCCAAAAAATTGCAGAGGAAGGAACACTCCCAAGCTCATTCTATGAAGCCACCATCACCCTGATACAAAAACCAGACAAAGACATCACAAAAAAAGAAAATTACAGGCCAATATCACTGATGAACATGCAAAAATTCTCAATAAAATACTAGCAAACTGAGTCCAACAACACATTAAAAGGATCATACACCCTGATCAAGTGGGATTTATCCCAAGGATGCAAGGATTCTTCAATATACACAAGTCAATCAATGTGATTCACCACATTAACAAACTGAATAATAAAAAACATCTGATCATCTCAATAGATGATGAAAAAGCTTTGGACAAAATTCAACACCGATTTATGATAAAAACTCTCCAGAAAGTCGGCTTAGAGGGAAACGACCTCAAAATAATAAAGGCCATATACAACAAACCCACAGCTAACATCATACTCAATGGTGAAAAACTGAAAGCATTTCCTCTAAGATGAGGAACAAGATGAGGATATGCATTCTTGTCACTTTTATTCAACATACTTTTGGAAGTCCTAGCCATGGCTGTCAGAGAAGAGAAAGAAATAAAAGGAATCCAAACTGGAAAAGAAGAAGTAAAACTGTCACAGTTTTCAGATGACATGATGTTATACATAAAAAATCCTAAAGATGCTACCAGAAACCTACTAGAGCTCATCAGTGAATTTGGTAAAGTTGCAGGATACAACATTAATGCACAGAAATCTCTTGCATTTCTATACACTAATGATGAAAAATCTGAAAGAGAAATTAAAGAAACAGTCCCATTTACCATATCATCAAAAAGAATAAAATACCTAGGAATAAACCTACCTAAGGAGGCAAAAGCCCTGTACTCAGAAAACCATAAGATACTGATGAAAGAAATCAAAAATAACACAAACAGATGGAGAGATATACAATGTTCTTGGATTAGAAGAACCAATATACTCCCCAAAGCAATCTACAGATTCAGTGCAATCCCTATCAAATTACCAATGGCATTTTTCACAGAAGTAGAACAAAAAATTTTACAATCTGTATGAAAACACAAATGACCCCGAGTAGCCAAAGCAATCTTGAGAAAGAAGAACAGAGCTGGAGGAATTAGGCTCCCTTGTTCAGATGACACTACAAAGTGACAGTAATCAAAACAGTATGGTACAGGCACAAAAACAGAAATATAGACCAAAGGAACAGGATAGGAAGCCCAGAGATAAGCCTATGCACATATGGCCACCTAATCTATGACAAAGGAGGCAAGAATATACAATGGAGAAAAGTCAGTCTCTTCGATAAGCAGTGCTGGGAAAACTGGACAGCTACATGTAAAAGAATGAAATTAGAACACTCCCTAACACCATACAAAAAAATAAACTCAAAATGGATTAAAGACCTACGTGTAAGGCCAGATACTGTAAAACTCTTAAAGAAAACATAAGCAGAACACTCTTTGACATAAATTGCAGCAATATCTTTTTCAATCCACCTCCTAGAGTAAAGAAAATAAAAACAAAAATAAACAAATGGGACCTAATTAAACTTAAAAGCATTTGCACAGCAAAGGAAACCATAAACAAGACAAAAAGACAACGCTCAGAATGGGAAAAAATATTTGCAAACGAAGCAACTGACAAAGGATTAATCTCCAAATTATACAAACAGCCCATGCAGCTCGATATCAAAAAACAACGAACAACCCAATTGAAAAATGGGTGGAAGACCTAAATAGACATTTCTCCAAAGAAGACATACAGATGGCCATCAAACACATGCAAAGATTCTCAACATCACTAACTATTAAAGAAATGTAAATCAAAACTACAATGAGGTATCACCTCACACTGCTCAGAACGGCCATCTTCAAAAAATCTACAAACAACAAATATTGGAGAGGATGTGGAGAAAAGTGTACCCTCCTACACTGTTCATGGGAATGTAAATTGGTACAGCCACTATGGAGAACAGTATGGACTTTCCGTAAAAAGCTAAAAATAGAGCTACCATATGATCCAGCAATTCCACTCCTGGGCATATATCTGGAGAAAACCATAATTCAAAAGGATGCACGGATCCCAATGTTTACTGCAGCACTCTTTACAATAGCCAGGACATGGAAACAACCTAAATGTCCATCAACAGAGGAATGGATAAGGAAGATGTAGTACACGTATACTCAGCAATAAAAAGGAAAGAAATAATGCCATTTGCAGCAATACGGATGGATCTAGAGATTGATGTACAGAGTGAAATAAGTTAGAAAGAAAAAAACAAATATCATATAATATCGCTTATATGTGGAATCTAGAAAAATGGTACAGATGAACTTATTTGCAAACCAGAAATGGAGTCACAGAGGTAGAAAACAAAGTTATGGTTAGCAAGGGGGGAAGGGGGTGGGATAAATTGGGAGATTGGGATTGACATATATACATTACTATATATAAAATAGATACCTAATGATTACCTACTGTATAGCACAGGGAATTCTACTCAATGCTCTGTGGTGACCTAAATGGGAAGGGAACCTAAAAAAGAGTGGAGACATATATTTATTTATTTATTTATATATATATATATGTCACTTTGCTGTACAGAAGAAACAAACACAACATTGTAAAGCAACTACACTCCAATAAAAATTAATTTAAAAAAATAAAAACTTTTGTTCATCTAAAGACAATGTTGAGATAGTAAAAAGGCAAAGTATCAGACTGAGAGAAAAAATGTTCACAATATACATATGTGACAAAGGTCTTGCATCCAGGCTGTATAAAGAACACCTACAAATCAAAAGTAAAAAGGCAACATAATAGGGGCTTCCCTGGTGGCGCAGCAGTTGAGAATCTGCCTGTTAATGCAGGGGACATGGGTTCGAGCCCTGGTCTTGGAGGATCCCACATGCCGCGGAGCAACTAGTCCCGTGAGCCACAACTACTGAGCCTGCGCGTCTGGAGCCTGTGATCCGCAACAAGAGAGGCCACGATGGTGAGAGGACTGCGCACCGTGATGAAGAGTGGCCCCCGCTTGCCACAACTAGAGAAAGCCCTCGCACAGAAGCGAAGACCCAACACACCAAAAATAAATTAATTAATTAAAAAAGAAAAAGCGAAATGGTCATATAATTACCATTTTAAAAAAAGACAACATAATAAAACAGTGTGTTAAACACTCAAACAGATACTTCAAAGTAAGAAGATATACAAATGTTATTAGAAAAATGCGAAGTAAAACCACAGTGAGCTACCAATTCACACCCACTAGCAGAACAAAAATTTAAATGAATGAATAACATCAGGATTTTTGCTTCCATGGAGTAACAGGGAATGGATTTACCTTCCTATCTAAAACAACAGCAATAAAGAATAAAAAAGAAAAGAAATGGTCAAAATACATAAAACAACAGACAGTGAGTGAGTGTGAAAACAGTGCTGGACAGTGATCCCTAAAAGAGGGAAAGCAAGCAAGGTCAGCTCTACAATTGCTCAGTTGACTGTCTGGGGAGAGTCCACGTTGAGGTAGGGAGAAGGACCCAGAAGGAGCCTGGGGTCTTCCTGAGCTGAGGATACAGAGTCGGGAGTCTAAGAATCCAGACTGGATGGAGTTCACCACACAGAGCACTGGAGAGGAGAGAGCTGCATGGAGAGTGTTCTTGAGAGTTGCAGGGGGCTCCCTCAAGTCATCCATGACTGCTGATCAGCACATACATGTGATGAAACTACTCAAAGCCAGAGAAGGAACCACCTGAAAGAATCAGAGAAATAATCTCCATAGCTCACACAGGTCAGCAACAGTTTATGTTCCCAGCAGCCAGACTGGAAAAGCCTCATAATTCAGAGGACATCAAATAGAGTCATCAGAAGTACACTGCCTCAGTGCTAGGGAAAAGTTAGCCCTAGACTAAATCCCGCTCAGGTCCTGACAAACAATACTTTAAAGAAAGCCTCAGAAGAAGTTTTCAAGTAACTTAACTGTATTCAGAATAAAGCTGAAGAATTTTTATAATAATACAAAAGTATTCAGCGAAATAAGCTACAATTCACAATGTCTGACTCTCAATTGGAAATTACCAAACCTGCAAGTAAGCAGAAAAGTGACCCATAATGAAGAGAAAAAGCAATCAAGCAATAGAAATAGACACAGATGAGACAGATGAGAAAAACTGTAGACAAGCACATCAACACAATGACTGTAGGGATTTCACATATTTGTGAAGGTAGAGGAAGAACTGAACAGGTTATGTAGAGACAAGGAACATAGGAAGGTAATCACACTTCTAAAGTTGAAGACTACAATATTTGAGATGACACATACACTGGATGGGACTGATGGCAGATCAGACATGGCAGAAAAGAGTATTCGTGAACTAGAAGACACAGCATAGAAGAAAAGGCTGAAAATACGAACAGTGAATCAGTGAGTCATGGGAGAACTTCAGGCAGCCTAATAATTGTATAATTGGAGTCCCTGAAGTTAGGACACAGATTTATTTATTATTTATTATTAGAATTGCCTTATACATTTGAGGAGGCGAAACAAATCCAAAACCCACAGAAATTTAGGAAGAGATCACAGGTAGGTTCAAACCATGGGCTCTTTGAAAAGATCACTCTAGCCAGACTTATAAGGAAAAAGAGAGAGAAATTAATAATACCAAGAATTAGAAAGGTTACATCTCTACAGATACTACAGACATTAAAAATAAAAAATATTAACGTCTATACGCCAATAAATTTAACAAGTTCTATGAAATGAACAAATTCCTTAAAAGACAGACTATCAAAGCTCACTCAACAAGAAATAAATAACCAAAATGGCCCTACATTTATTATAGAAATTAAATGGATAGTTACAAACCTTCCTATAGAAAACTTTTCTTCCTGAGAACACTTTAGGCACAGAAGGCTTCATTGGTGAATTCTACCAAACATTCAAGAAAGAAATAATAGCAATATTCCACAAATTCTTCTAGATAATTAGATTTGGGAACACTCATGAGTAGTCTATGAGGCCAGCATTATCCTGATGGCAAAATCAGAAGAAGATATTATAAAAAAAGAAAATGTCAGACCAATATCCCTCATGTACATAAATGCAAAAATTCTTAATTAAGTTTTAGCATATCCAGTTGAACAATATGTAAAGAGGACAATACATCATGACCAAGTGAGATTTATCCCAGAAATGCAAGATTGGTTTGACATTTGAACATCAATTAATATAACTCAGTAAAATAACAGACTGAAAAATAAAAACCATATAATTGTCTCAATAGAAGCAGAAAAATCAATTGACAAATTCTGACATTTGGATAAAAACTTTCAGCAAAGTAGGAACACAAGGGAACTTCCGCAACCTGATAAAGGGCATCTATGAAAAACCTACCATTAACATCATACTTAAATGAAACACTGTGGGCCTGTTCCCCATTATCGAGAACAAAGCAAGGATATCTACTCTCACCACTTTTATTCAAAATTGTCTTAGAGTTTCTAGCCAAGGCAACAAGGCAAGCAAGAGCTGAAAAGTATCCGGAATTGAAAGGAAAAAGTAAAAATGTCTTTATTCACAAACAACACCATCGTCTATGGAGAAAATCCTACAGAATCTACGAAAAAAAAACACACTAGAACTAACAAGTGAGTTTAGGAAGGGTACAAGATCAATGTACTCAAACCAATGGTATTTCTATGTACTAGCAGCAAATAATGGAAATAGAAATTGAAAGAAACAATATCATTTAAAATAGCATCTATCTCCTAGACTAAGAGGAAAGAGCTGGTCTAGAGGGCAGGTGGGGGATTTAAGAGAGAGAAGAGCCTGAAGACAACGAGAACAAATGTCTGCTGAATCTTCTGGACGAACTGGCCTGGTGGAAATTTCATCCTCTGAGGCAGCAGAGATGGAAGCCCCACAGCAGGTCATATGGGGAATGCTGATGTTCTCGATTTCCCAGTACAACCCTCTGGACAACATGAGAGAGGAGGGATACCTATTGAGAGCAGGCAGAAGGAGCTGCACTGGTAGGGGGAGGTGGGGATGCTAGGTAGAAAGGCTCTGCAAAACAGGGAGGTAGGGAAAAGGCCCACCAAGAGGCTGATGGCCTCATAGGAAACACATTGTCAAGGCTCATTGGAGCCAGAGAACAGCAAGAGGGGAAGGGAGTGGTCAGAGAAGACCTTGGACAGCCTCAGACCCCCTGCCCCTCCCTCCCATGATCATGCCTCACCTTTCCTGACCCACTGACCACGACCTGGAGGTGTGGCAAGGTAACACCCCAGCCTCGCTCAGCCCAGGGAGATGGCAGCCGATGGTGCGTATTCTTCCCCCACCATTACTGATGGAGGCACCGAAGGTTATACTGAGGGTTCAGTGCACCAAAGGAGAGGGCAATCGAGTGCAGAGGGAGCTGCAGACTGTGGGCCTGGGCGACAGGGAGGCAGGAAGGATGCTGCATAGGAGGTACCCAGTCCCTAACCCTAACCCTCTGAATGCCAGCCCCGTGGATCTTGTGCTCAACTCCTCCAGGCCTCAGCTCTGACTCATGTCCTGAGGATGGTAACACCGCTTCTCAAGTGGTTCTGGGACCAAGTGATCACCCAGCTTGCCTGATGCAGACCAGCCGGGACTGTGGTCACTGCCATTACCAGGAGGAGGATTATCTGCACTCAAGACTTGGGAAGGCCAAAAAAGCTGGGGAGGTGCTGAGGCTTGTTCCACCCACAGCTGAGCCCAGCTGGGCACTGACTGCAGGTGAGGGACCTAGGAGTGGCCCCAGGTGTCCCATCCGTGCCACCTCATTCAACATCTCCACATGGTGGCAGTATTGTCCTAGAAACGGAATTTTGGCAGGTGGCCCCTCAAACACTAATGGCACCACGGGGGAGGCTGTCACAACAAAACGTAGCACGTTAGAATGGCGGGGATAGGACTTCCCTGGTGGCGCAGTGGTTAAGAATCCACCTGCCAATGCAATCTTCCTGGTCCGGGAAGATCCCACATTCCACAGAGCAACTAAGCCCATGTGCCACAACTACTGAGCCTGAACTCTAGAGCCTGCGAGCCACAACTACTGAAGCCCACACGCCCTAGAGTCCGTGCTCCACAACAAAAGAAGCCACTACAATGAGAAGCCCGCGCACTGCAACGAAGAATAGCCCCCATTCTACGCAGCTAGAGAAAGCCCTCGCACAGCAAAGGAGATCCAACGCAGCCAAAAATAAATATAAAAATAAAAATAAATTAAAAAAACAAAAAGAATGGCTGGGATAATATAACACCTTCATTTTACAGGTGAGCGAGGCCTCAGAGTCAGGATTCTAGGCCCCACAGGAAGCCAAGATTCTGGGACAATTAATCTACAGATCCTAATTCCACAATGTTGATTTTAAAATTCTTTTTTCTTATGGTTCTAAGACTCTATCTGTGGCTTCCTGCTTTGAGAATCAAATGATGCCAAGATCCAACAACTCTACTTATTCAGCTGCTCTGGGCCCCATGATTCTATGACTGAGTGGTGCCAGCATTTAGAGAGTTTATTCATTCCTTTAAGCAGAATTCACCACGTGGCTACTTAGGAAGTTAGAAAACTCAGTAGTCCTACTTCCATGGCTCTTGGATTCCTTCGCTCCCCACACAGAGATCCACAATTCCCACAACATCAGGCCACCTCTGTCCATCTGAGGAGAGCAGGCTCAAGAATCATGCAGCCTGGGAATTCCCTGGCGGTCCAATGGTTAGGACTCGACACTTTCACTGAAGTGGCTCAGGTTCAATCCCTGGTGGGGGAACTTAGATCTCACAAGCTGCATGGTGTGGCCAAAAAAAACCCCAAAAGAATAATGCAACCTGAAACCAGAATAGGGCCAGCCATGTCTCTTGTGCTCTAATTCCTAAGTGGAGGGGATGGAATGTTAGGGTGCTAACACAGAAAGACACATGAGGTAGGGCTGCACACTGGAGACTGGATTATGGGGGATGTTTGCCCCACAAGCCTTTGATGATAGCTTCCCATATGACATCCAGAGGCTGGGTGCTTGGTGATCCAGGAGCAGATTCCTGAAAGGCGTGAAGAATCCCTGGGGTATGAGATCTAGAAACCAGGGTGCATTCATCCTCACTCTCTGCTGCTCACCCTGAGCCTACTTTCTCTGTGCAAAGAGGGGGCTGGCCTAAGGTTCCAGTCATTTCCATAAATCAGACCCTCTCATCAAAATCAAAATGGAACTCTCAGGGGAACTTAGAAGAGGTAGCCATGTGAGGGGAGAGCCAGCTATGGGATGGTATCTTGAGACAGATGGATTTGTTCTCAAAGGGACTTCCCCAAAACTCTACAGATGCTCTCTCCAGGGACTCCAGAGGGCAGGTAACCCAGCCCACCAGGTACCTCACCCTTTATCCACAGGAGTCAGCTCAGAAAGATAAGCAGACACAGACCAAGCTTGCTCTCCTGTGGACACACGCCTCCCTGCATGCCCTCTCCATCCCAGCCATAACCTTTTCAGGCTCCTGTCACACAGCCCTCATAATTATGAGTCCCGACACCAGTATTCAAATCTTGGAGGGACTTACTCTTGTGAGGAATACATTATCTCCAGATACACAAGTCTCAGAAAGACTGAGATCCCAATCCTGCCTTGACTCCCTCTGGGAACCCAGGGAGAGTTGTATCACAGCCCTCACTGAGCCTCTTTGCCGAGAGTACAGAGACAGATGCTTCTAGGGGGTGCTGGCCCCATGGCCCCACAGCACTGGGCAGAGCCCTGGGCACCCAGAGCATGTGGTGTTGTCACCATCTCAAAGAGCACTGGGGAAGTCATCTGATCCAACAGCCTGTCTTTACAAAGAGAACCTTCCAGAGAGACAAGAGGAGGCGAAAATTTCACCAGGGATCTGAACTCGAGAGGAGAGGCTCTTAGAACACTAAGAAAACTACAGACTAAGATGGAAAGATGTGGACAATAGTAAGAGCCAATGAACACACAGTAGGATTAGACACAGGTAGGACACATGAAGAGGTGCACCTGCAGCAAAGAAAGGGATGGGGGAGGCAGAAAAGCCAAGATGACCCAGGCATCTCAGGCTCACCCAAGAATCATGGTTCCCAAACTTTGTGCCAAGGCACCCTGGGGTGCCACAGCAAATTCCCAGGGTACTGCAAGATATTTTAAGTGTTCAAGGAACACATGGTGATATGGTCCTCTCTGTAGGACAGACACCTACTGGCTCCAGGCAGTTCTGTTTCAGCTTGGACAGTGGCACATTCCTTTGTGAAGCTGAGTTTCTGGCTTTTGCTGTGATTAAAAAACAAGTACCGGGCTTCCCTGGTGGCGTAGTGGTTGAGAGTCCGCCTGCCGATGCAGGGCACACGGGTTCGTGCCCGGGTCTGGGAAGATCCCACATGCCGCAGAGCGGCTGGGCCCGTGAGCCATGGTCGCTGAGCCTGCGCGTCTGGAGCCTGTGCTCCGCAGTGGGAGAGGCCACAACAGTGAGAGGCCCGCGTACCAGGGCAGGGGGGAAACAAGTACCAAGTGAAAACCGCTGAAGAACAGAAAGTAAGCTGTCCTCCCTGGGGCTGCAGGCACACACTTCCCATTGGTAAGTAACTGCAGTTATGTGAGAATGAAACAAAGATAGTATTTTTTCTTTTAACTTAGAAGAATTTGTTTTCCCAGGAGCTACTAGTTAATACATTATTTGGACCTAATTATTTGCTAAACAAAACTATTAGGCATTTCTTTTGGCCTGGGGCACTGTGAAAAAAATGACAGAGCATGGGCAGAAAGTCTGCCTCTGAGTACAAGCACCCCACCCCTGAAGAACAGGTGTTCCAGGAATGACAGCCCCCAAGGCAGGTCAGGGAAGCTTCCAGAAGGGGCTTAGAACCAAATGGGCCTGGAGGTAAGAAGAGCACCTGCTCTTCTGACCCTAGACCTTCATCCTGTCTGCTTGTGGCCCCTCTGAGGTGACAACTGCAGGGCTCCTCGGCTACCAGCCACTGGCTACCCAGAGCCTTTCCCGCCTCCCCTCAACTTTTTAGAAAAGAAGGAAGTGAATGAATAATTAGGCAGTTAGTGTCTGAAAGTCTGGCTCCCTTCTCTCCAGTACAGCAAGGACCACTACCTAATACTTACAAGGCAGGGATTCAAATGCTACCACAGATGATAGTTCACTACCTCGGAAAGCAAAGTGCCCTCTCATCTGGCCTTGCCCTTCCACACCAGGTCCTTGCCCTCCCTCCCCCACCTCCCAGCAGGGGCCTCCAAAGCTCCTGGGACCATACCTTCCTTCCCCTCCAGGACTATTCTGGAAGGAACACAGCCCCAAAGGGGCCTCTGGAAGACCTATGGTGAGGCAAAAAAAAAAAAAGATCTTTTCTCCAGGGGCATCCATAAATTCTTCAGAATGTTGAATTAGACCTGTGACCGTGGGTCCGTCATGGAAGCTCCCTCTGTGTGACGGCAGAGGGCGCTGCCAGGAAGGCACCCTCCCCGTCACCTCCAGGGAGGGAGCCCAGACTCCACGGCCAGGGTGAGCCGCTGCGTGGAGCAAAGGCATGCCACACCACAAGGTTGGCTCTATCCTGAAGTCAGGTTGCAGAATTTCCAGCTGAACATCAGGGAGCAGGAAAGAATCCCACTCACTCACGTTATGATAGAAACATCCCCCCCCTGCACCTGCATTCTCTCTACCCCAACCTGGGGATGGCCTCCATCCCCATGCTCCTGGGCTTCTGGGAAACAGACTTAGGGAGCTTCTGTTATGCCCAGAAAATGGGTTGGGACCCCCGTTCCCCCATGCCGTAACCTCTATGTAAGTCTCACAGGGTCTGTGGAGGGCTGGAGGCCCCTGCCATCCAGACTCAGGTGGCAGCACTCTCCAGCCTTCTCTCCGAGGTGCCGCCACCTGTCTGGAATCCCTGCTCCCCCTCTTCTGTGCACTCTCATGGGTTGTTTGAGGTCAAAGCTTTCAAAAAGTCCACAGGATGGGGGCAAAGGAAGAGCGCCCTGCAAGATCACCATGTGGAAAGGGCCAGCACTGGAAGCTTCCAGACCAGTGCCATCATGCAGCTTGCCCTGGTTGCAGCTCTCCCAAAGGAACGCTGTGATGCACATTTTTCAAGGAACTCTAAAGAACTGGGAGTCTTCACGTGGGAGGGGGATCGGGGCAGTTCTCAGCTCTCCCTCTCTCTCCCTGCACCATGGGAGGCTCCCCCAAGCTCAGGGTGCCCAGCTTACTCTCCCTCCCTACCACCTAGTGTAGGCAGAGGGCAGGGACCAAATGAGGGAGAAGCAAAAAGAAGAAAGAAGGGGCCTGGCAAGTGAGGTGGCAGGAGGCAGGACTGGGGAGGCAGCGCCCACCTGCTCCATTCTCTGCAGAGCCCATCACAGCGGGACAGCCGGGCCTTTGGTCCTTCAGTAGGGCACAGCCACCCCCCTTTGTGTGTGAGGAGCCAGCAGCCTCTCGGGGGCTCCTCATAACAGCTCTAATCCCAGGGCCCCACAGTTGGGAGCCTGCTGCACTGGGATTGGCCCCCACCCCACTCCCACAGCCCAGGTCCCCAGTAATGCGATAATTGGGTGGGATTTTCACTGAGAGAGAGGGGAAGTCCAGAGGAAGACGAGCTAACTACCCACCCCGCCTCATTCCAGAATTCTTCCGTCCTTCCCTCTTCGGGTGAGGGGGCACAGTGAGTGACTCAGAGGACGGGTAGAAGGAGCAGGCATGTGTAGACTCAACTGCATCCCACTGGCAGTGCAGAGAAAAAGGGAACATTCCTTGAAGGAGAGTGGCTTTCGCTCCACATCTGGGAAGGAGCCCCTGATGCAGTCACCGAGGTGACCCCTGGTCCAGAGTCCACAGGACCCCACAGGCTCCCTTTACAGATGGGAAAACCAAGATGGATGGGGGCAGCATGCCGTGGGGTACGGCCTGCCTCTTGTTCTCCAGCCACTGCTAAACCTGGAGGGTTGCTGAGTCACTCCCTGCCCCGAGAAGCAGCCACATGCCGACCAGTGGTCTCTCCATCGGGCCCCCACATTCTGCAGGTCACATGGTAAGGCAAGGCTCAGGCGCTGTGGAGGAGCAGATGTCCACTGGAAAAGAGACATCATAGAAGAGCCTGGAGTTGGGATTTTTATTCACGGTTCTCCTCCCCTCAGTTGCGAAACGGTGACGTGGATTCCTGCTACCCTTTCTTCACAATCACTGAGACTGACTGGGTCTCCTGCTAATGCACAAGGTTGGGGAGGGAAGGGAAGTTGGGAAGACATCTCGACTTGGATCTTCCTCTCCCCAAATAACCCTGGCTCCTTTCTCCCTGGGCTGCAGGTGAATATGCAAACAGAGCTTTGCGTTGGACTGGGAGCTGGAGAACTGGCTAGCCACTCTTTGTGATCTTGGATAAGTCACTTTCCCTCTCTGGTCTTCCCTTTCCCCATCAGCAAAAATCATAAGGCTTACCTAAGTTGTCAGAAATCCCTTCTGGCTGAAGAGGCCAGCAGCCCTGGGCAGACTCGGCGGTCAGTGGTCCCAGAGCCAGGGCGCTAACCAGCTACACTGTCCTTGGGGACCGGAAGCACCAGGACTGCCGTTCCCTTCCCTGGTGGGGTGTGGGGGAGAAAGAGGAGCTGTTAACACCTGGGCCCTAAACAGAGCTGGACTGTTTCCCAATAGTGACTTTCAGAAACGTGGCTGCACCCTAGATGCCCACCCAGCAGCTGTCCCCAGACAGGCCGCCCCCATTCTGGTCGCTCGCCATCGGCCCAGCTCCCAGCGGACCAGAAAGGAGCCGTTCGAGGAGACAAGCCTCGGACGAACGGACCCCCAGCAAGGAGATGGACTAAAGGGAGGCGCAGTCCGACCACCTAGAGGGCAAGGGACAGAGCGCGCGACAGAGCAGGGGCAGGAGCGAGAGCTGGACAGCGCGTCGCACGGTGAGCGCAGGGCGCGCGGGGCTCCACACCTAAGGAGCCGCCCATGAGCCCCGAGGGGGCGCGGCCCGGGAGCTCGGAGGGGATACCTGCGGACCATGCAGTTCCGGGTGCCGGCCGGCCGCCAGGCCAGCTGCCCATCTGGCACAGTGCAAAGCTTGGAGCCGGCGCACCCGCGCACCCCCGCGCACCCCGCGGCCACGGGAGGGGCCCGCTCTGCAGCCGTCACCGAGCTAGCTCCCAGGGCCCCGCCCGCCCCCTGCCTGCCCCGCCCCGGCCCAGGCCCCGGCGGGCGCCCCCCGCGGCGCTGCCCCGCCCCCGCCGTCCCGCGCCGCCCCGGGCCCCGGCCCGCCGCCCGGCCGCCGTCCCACCTGGCGCAGCGCCGCCCTCGGAGCCCGCGCACCCGCGCACACCCGCGCACACCCGCGCACCCCGCGCACCCCGCGGCCGCAGGAGGGCCCAGCGCCGCCGCCCGCGAGCTCCTAGGGCCCGGCCCGCTCCGGCGCCCGCGCTCTCGGGGCGGACTCCTGGCCCTCCGAGATCTCCCGCCCGGCGATGGCCCCGCTCGGATATTTCATATTCCTTTACGGCCTGAAGCAAGCGCTGGGCAACTACCCGATCTGGTGGTGAGTGAGCCTTCCTCCCGTTCTCCCCGGCCTCTGTGCGTTCCCCAGCCGCCGTCCCCTCGGGCAGGGCCCCGCGGTGGCCCAGAGCCCGCGCTCTGCCCAGCCCTCCTGTTCCGAGGGTGGTTTGTTTTCCTTGGCGGCCACTTTCGACCTGTTCGGGCCGGGGCTGGGACGCGGGTGGCGGAGTTTCCGCGGACATTGATCCCTCGGGCATAGAGGGGCTCCCGGCGTCGGACGGGGCGAGCAGTGAGCTGGGGAGAGGCAGGAAGTGGGACAGCACAGATGGCATGAAAGCTCGGGCAGCCAGAGGCCAAGAGAAGCCAGGAGGGCGAGCTGGGAGAGGGAGATCCGCCTGAGACTTTCCTTAAGGACATGTCTTACACACACACACCTTAAAACAAAGTCAGTGAGACAAGACCGAACAGCTCGGAGCAGCGCAGTTACGTAAAGACTGCGGGGACCCGGCCGGGAGTGGCGGGCGCATTGGGGCCAGCACCCGGCCCTCCTGCGCCTTCCTGCCGCTGTCCCGACCGCGATGCTAAGGAGGGGCTTCTGGAGAGGTAAAGAGGGAGAAAGTATCGCGTTTGAAGCCTCCTTAGTGAGAGGCTCCGCGAACCCACATCTGAGAGGGCTGGGGCGTTCCGTCTTCCACCCCAGACAAGACACATTCCCGTGAGACCCTCCTAAATCTGGCGATGGAAGTGCAGATAAACCAAGGGAAGGGTCCTGAGGGTCTACAGCACATATCATGAGGGGAGGAGGGAAGCGAATTTGGTTGAGCCCCCACAGGCAAGGGCCACCCCAGCTCCTCAGTGGAGAGGGGAGGGGCGCTTTGAGATGCCCAACATTTGACGAACACAACTTGGGGGAATGCGGGAGCCGAGCGGCCTGGGCGCGCCGCTGGAGGAGACCCAGATCGGAGACAAGCCTTCACACACACATGCGCGCGCGCGCGCACACACACACACACACACACACAGCCAGGAACTCTCTCCGACGGCTTGCCTGGAATTATAATAATTACGCCGAGGGGAAGCTGGGGCGGGGGGAGACTGAGTGAGCCGAAGTACATCTAATCCGATAATAATTTTTCTCTTCGAGATTGTTCAGGAGCGGGGGCGCCCTAGGTGTGGGGCGCGGGTCCAGGCGCAGCCTGGCGGGACGGGGCGGGGCAAGAAGGAGGCACCGGCGCGTACGAGGGCCTGGGAGAGGTGGCGGGGCGGCGGGGACTTGCTTCGGGGACCCCCGGGCGTCCCGCACCCGCGCGGCACCTGCAGCGCCCAGTCGTCTTCTGGAGCACAGGATGCAGCGGGCGTGTCTCCCGACGCGGGGACACTGACGCCGGGGGAACCAAGGGTGCGCGTCTGAGAGAGCCCCGCGGCCGCCCGCTCCCGCGCAGGCTTCTAATTAGAACCCGCCGCCGCCGCCGCATTCCTGGGCGCTAGTGGAAGCGCCTTCGCCCCTGCGCTTCTTCCATAAACAAGGGCCCTGTCACCAGCCTCTGGCCATCCTACGCGGTGGAATCTCTGTCCTTTTGGCCCTGAGTGTCCCTGGCCTTGTTCCCCTCAACACACGTATGTCACCCTTTCCACCTGGGCCGTATGTGTTCCATCTGAAAGGATCCTGGGACATGCTTGGTGCATCCGGCACTCTCCAGATCCGTGGGGAGGGGCGTCCTCTCCCCACCGCCTCCCGGTCAGTGACCCACCCAATCAAGAGTCTAGAGCAACCTTTTGGCCCCAGAGGGAAGACGGCGCCATGGAACCCCCCACTTCGGTCTCCATAGGATTCTCACATTCAGTGATTCTCTTGTTTCCTGGGAAGAAGCATCTTCGGTGGCCACAACCCCAGGGCTTACTGGGGACCAGCAGTTTCCTCTCCTCCTCCCCTCTGCCCCCAAGCTGGACGCAGGAAGGACGTGGTGTCTCCACAGCGAACATGAGCATAATGACAGGGAGGGCTCACAGAGAAAGAAATGGAGTTTCATAGCAGGCGGAAGGCTTTCTATCTTCATACCCTACCTGATGCAGTTTCCCACAGGTGGCTCCTTCTTTCTCTTACCAACCCCCTCTCCCACTTCCCTCCCTTCCCCAAGTGAGGCCTTGGAGGGAGACCCTCTCTTTGTAACTTCTCACCTTCACACTCAGCCTCCCTAATTGGTATTCTGTCTCACCTTCCCTCCCCAAAATAAAGCCACTGTTCTCATCACTTCTCTCCACCCCACCCCCAGCTCCTCGCATATGAAAGTGAAAGTGACAGGGACTTCCTCACCTGGAGAAATAAGGAAACAGCCCAAATTGGGAGTAATTAGGCTTTGAAGTTGGTGTGGTCTTGGTGGGAGGGTGGAAGGAGAGGAGGAGGTGGTGCTGCATCCTGTGGGAATTTAAAGAGCCAACTGCCTCCCCAGGACCATCTCGGAAGTGTCCTTCACCCTAGATGCTCAAGGTCCAAAGGCAGGTCCCAACAGAGGCACAGAGAGACAGCCCTAAGACCAGAATGTTGAAAGCTACAGAGACCTCCAAGAGGTCTGTGCTCCTTGTGTGACGGACAACGGGATGGGGGGTGGGATCCAGAGAAGAGACCTGGGAGGTGACAGGACAGAGGCCTGGGCACCTGACCCCAGAGGCATAGCATGGCCAGATGCCAGCTCCTCACAGGGCCATGTACTGCAAAGCTACAGGGAGGTCCTAGCCCCCTCCCCCTCACTCCCCTTGTCCAGACTGAATTCTTGTTTAATGAGAATTGATCAGAAGGATCCACGTGAACACAGAACAGGCATCATGGTCAAGAGGAACATGTGGAACCCTTGAAGAGCAATACCCAGTGTGCACCTGTGCTCCATGATGTGCTTTGGGCACCTGCCTCCTACTTCCCGTGTCTGGGCTGATGGCATCTTGTGATCCCCCTGTGGCCTAGCCAGGGCCCTGGAGTTCAGCCTGTTTTCTCCCCTGCCCCCTCACCCTGGGGCCAGGCCCCTTCCTTTCCCCCACCAGGTTGCAGTGCTCCATTCCCACCATCTTCTGCCTCTGTTCTCACTGCCCTCCCACCCTCCACTCTAACCCCATACCCTCACTGCCCCCCGAGCTCCAGCAGCAGTGCTTTTACCTGCCCAGAGAGCCCGGCCCCCCTTTCCCTATCAGGACCCCCTTCCTGCCACCCAGCTCCTCACGTTTCCCCAGCACTGAGTGGCACCTGGAGTGGACATCACCCCAGCTGGCCCGGGAAGTTCCCATGTTCACGTCCCATCTTCTCCCACCCCTGGGCCAGCTCAGTAGCCTGAGACATGCTCCCAGGGCAGCATTCTCTGGTTCTCCCCCCTTTCACTGCCTCTTCACCCTCCTCCCTAGCCCCCGGCACCCCACACTCATGTGCACGCAGACACCCTGCTCTGAGAATGTGTCCAGACCCCAAGGAAGGCCAGCTCAGCTGTCACCTGCCCCCCACCTTCTAGAACCTCCTCTCTGCACAGCCTTCCCTGGCGCCAGCCCCACTGGTTCTTCAGGCCCAGGGGTCTTCTCAGTCCCGGTGGGACATAGGCTTCCCTCAGTGGGACCCACTATTTGGGGTTGAAGGTGCACGAGGAGTTCAGGGAGAGTGAACAAGGGCTCTGGAGGCACTGCCCAGGTCCCACAGCTTCAAAGGGTGGGTGAGGTGGGGGCTGAGGAGGAGGAGGGACGAGCAGCCACACAAGGTGAGAGGTTGCCTGTGTCGGATGACACAGGACCTGGTAGGGCTGAGCAAGGCTCTGAGGCTTCTCAGGCAGGCAGGGCCCAAGCACGCGAGACTTCCTGAGCTGCCCTGCGTCTGTGAGCCCGCACCACTGCGAGTCCCTCCCCAGGGCAGCCCTGTCCCTCCGTCCAGTCCTTCCTTCTCACTCTGCCCTGTCTGTCTATCCCTCTCTCTCTCTGTCTCTCTCTCTCTCTCTGTCTCTCTACCTCTCTGTCTCTGTCTATCTCTCTGTCTCTCTGTGTGTCTGTCTGTCCCTGTCTGTCTCTGTCTCTCTGTCTGTATTTATGCCTCTCTATCTCTGTCTCTCTGTGTCTCTGTCTCTATCTCTCTCTGCTTCTCTCTGCAGCTCTGAGGCTAGTGATGGTAGTGGCTAGCTTATGAAACTAGAGAAATCCAGACACCAGTTCGACACCCCCAGCGTTGTGGGATCTCAGGGTGCTGGGAACGATGTTCCTCCACAGAACCACCAATGCACATCCTTTTCTTGAGGAGCAATGGTAGAAACAACCATAAGTAAAATATATGTGGTCAGGTAACTTGTTTTCTACCACCAAGTTCCATACCCATCATCTTGATTCCTTGACAGCCCACCACGGCACACGCTCCTTCCAGAGCACAAAAGCATCACTCACCTCTCACATCCAGCTCTCTCTGACTTGGCCACCTAAACACTTGGGACTCTGTCTGGGGCTCAGGTGTGGCAGCTTCTCCCAAGCTGGCTAACCCTGCATTTTACTGGGCTTCTTGTCATTTTTTTAAAAAATGATTTTGTTTTATTTGCACAAGCTTGCTGGAATTCTTTGTGACGGGGAAGAGGGTGAATAAATACTGTTGAGGAGGAATACAGTCTGGAGGGGTTGTAAAACCACACTTTCCACGGTGGGTCCCAATTACAAATCTCCAGCCTGCAGGAATAGGAATTGCCTTGTTCCAGAGGGGCTCTGCCACCATCCCGCAGGTGTGGCCCAGGACAGGGAAAGCAGGGCTTGGATGTACCACCTGCCCATGAAAGTATCAGTTATACTCAAAATGTAGTCCACAGACCAGAGCCCATCCATGAATGGCTGTCCATGAAGAAATAAGAACGGAAGTTGAAAATAGGTGTTTGGGAACAGTCATGGTGGTTTTTTAAATGTCTTATGTATTATTTTGTGCAGCATTTTAATATAATCTATAAGAATGGGTTAGAAATTTAAAAAAAAAACCCAAACCAAGCTCTCTAGCTACTTTGAGAAGCCAAAGCCCCCCACGGTAGGCAACCCCTGCTATGCCCAAGTCTGGGATCATCCATGTGGACCACATCCCCTCAAGGCTTTGCCACCTAGCACTTGCCATTTGCTCTTTGGAACCAAATGCCAGAGTTTGTATTTGCCCCTTAATTTGAAGTGTAGTTGAAGGACTGGAGCCACCCATTGTTGAGAAGTGTCAGGGGAAGACCCCCCCACCCCACCCTACTGCTGTTCAGTGTGTGAGAGGCTCTTGGGGACAGAGGACTGGACTTCTGTGTGGCTCCAGCAAAGGCTGGAAGCAGAGGCTACAGGTGACCAAGAGGAGATTTTGGCTCAGTATAGGACAGGCTTCCTGGGTCTGAGAGTGGTGGTGGTGAGCTGCCCATCCCTGGAGGGGTAGAAACAGAGGCTGAGGAAGGAGCAGCCTGCTTTGGGTGGAGGGTTCCCATGGACACATCAGCGGCTGGGAATCCGAGGTTTACAAGGCCCACATCCTCCCCCCACCCCCACCGTGGTCAGCACTGCAGCTAATAGTCTTCCTGGTAAGTCCCCTAGACTCCACCAGGCACAGTTGGGGTAGTTTGGTTCACAGTTACACAGCAATTGATGACCCCTTTACCCGCCACCCCCCAGCAGCATGCCCTCCCCACCTAGTGCACCTGCATCACGTCACACTTGCCCCTAGCCTCGCTCAGCTGGTCCTGGATCTGACTATACCCACCTCTCACTCCTCACCTGGCTGGGCTGGACGCTGTGGGGTGACATGAAGAGATGGAGAATAAGGCTTTGACTCCGGCCAGGCTGCCTGATCCCAGGGGAACCTGTCCTTCCCTTTGTAGAATTGTCACAAGGACGGCCCCTATATCACCAGGCTGTGAAAGCCCATGGGGTATTTGTTCTCCTTCCTCCCCTCTTGACCCTTCACCCCTTGTAGCTCCTAGATAAGATTTGGTTGAAAACATGAATGAAGGAATGAATAGATGGAATCTTTCCTGTGAAAAACAGAAACTCTCAGGTGGCCTGTGCGTGGGGACGTGAGGACACAGCTGACTGTTTTTACAGTCCCCCTGACTGAACCCCGGCTCTGGGGCTGGGTCCCCACCATGCACCAGAGCAGGTCTGCCTCGGTCTCCCTCCCAGCCTCTCTCCAGGTGACACCCTGGAGGTGTCTCACACTTTGGTGCTTCCACATTCCATCCCCGACAAAACGTGCCGCTGCCGCCCAGGGAAGCGGGCAAATGCATGGCCGCGGGCACGGGAGCCTCTGCCCGCCTGCTGGGACTTGCGCAAAGTATGTGTCAGTAATCCCAGCTCGGCCCGCTGGGGCAGGAGGAGGTGCTGGGAGGGCTGCAGGCAGGGCCATGCAGCCCAGGGCCTGGGAAGAGGTGGCTCCCAACACCAGGGACCCAGGTCTTGGGACCCCTCCCCATGGGCCCTCCCATCGCCAAAGGTGCTCCAGCTCCTGGGGAGGGGTCTTCCAGGCCGGAGAGCGAGAGAGCATGGAGGCATGTGGGCTTTTCTCAGAGACGCCATAGTGGGTAGAAAGAGAAGGCAGAACCCGGAGGGCTTTGGGGCAGGTGAGCACCCTTGGGGGAGTCTGGGTCCTGTAAGCCTCCTGGACAGCTCCAGCCAGAAAGGACAGAGCCTGCCCATCAAGCTGGGCAGCCATCAACCCGCCGGGCAACCAGCCGCACTCAAGGCCTCTGGTCTCAGGACGGCAACTTGGTCCAGCTGTGGAGAGGCCCTGACCTTAGAAAACAGCAATTTGGGACAGGACAGGCACTCTGGAATCCTCATGTGTCACCAAGGGGAAGACCCATGAGACCAACCAGGGTCCTCCTCAGCAGAGGCCCTGCAGGTAGAGTGCAGAACAGGGGCCCCCAGATGAGGACTGAGCAGAGATCTGTGCCTTCGAAGGACAAGAGAAGATGTGGCCTTGCTCTCTGGGAGTGGCCCCTCATGGCCCAGACATGGGAGGCTGTGCATGAGGAGTGGCAGGGTCCAGAGAGGGTGGCTAGCGGGGCTGGGAACACAGAGCACTTCCTGGAGAGGTGGCCCCGGATGACGTATGGACAGAAGGTGCCCCAGCCCCGCCAAGGTGTGAAGGAACCTGCCCTCCCCATTGCTCACTTCCCCTCCAGGAGCCTCCGATAGAATGTGGTCCACCACCTCCTTGGACAGATGGAGAAACTGAGGCCCAGGAAGGAAAGGGCAAAAACAGTTAATTCAGTGAATAATACAGCTGGTGACCACACCCTGCCCTCCAGGCCCAGCCAAGCTGTCCTCTCCCCAGAACCCCTCTCTCTTTGAGAATTGCTGTGAAGTCCCAGCTCTCCCTCCAAGATGCGCACAGCCATAGGCAAAGGGCAGAGCTGTGCCCACAGTGCACGGGCACCCTGTGTTTGCCGGTCTTGCAAAAAGAAATCAAACCAGGACTCAGGAAAACTAAGAGCCTATGACTCCGTTGAGATCTGCCAGGTAACGGTGCACAGGCACTTAGCCTCTCCGATTGAGGATCCACCCCCAGAGGAGCCAGGCAGGGGCGGGCAGAGAGGGGGCCTGCTCCAAGTCCTGCCTTTGCCCCCAGCCTCTGTCCACGAGAAGAGGCTTCTGTCCTCTGGTTTAGCGGCACATTTACGGTAAAACCCGCTTGAGTGAAGGCCATCAGCTCAGGTTGGGGCAAAGCTGGCCCAGGCTGGGTCCTGAGTGGCCTCCTTCCCCTGCATGTCACAGCCAGCGCCTTTGCTCTATCTTGAGTAAGACTGTCTGGCAAGGCGCCTGGCCTTTCAACAGTGCAACAGTGCAGTCCTCAACAGGAGCGAACGAGGGAGGAGGGAGAAAAACCATTAGTGCTTTCAGGAGGCAGGCGTGGCTCACGTGGCCCCAGCCACAGGCTGGAACCGGAGTCTAGGAGCCACTTTGCAAACTGCACATGTGGTTGCTTTGGGTTGAAAATGATACCCCCACCCAGAAAAAAAGTATTACCAAAAAATTAACCAACAATAGAATTCACAAAAACCTGGGGGAAAAAAAGTTCATCATCTTACCAACTTAATACAGACATTTTCCTCACTTTAGGTTCTTATTTCATTCACACATTTTTCATAATCATAATAACAGTGCGCAGAGAAGGTCGTGGTCTGTTTTTTAAGGTATACCGTCTCCTGTTAAACATTTCGCATTTGTGGGACCTTCTCGGCGATGGTGCTCGCAGTTACTCAGGCCTGTGGTGTGAGTGTACTGTCTGTCATCTGCTTGCCTGACCATTGGCCCTTTCTGCTGTATGGATGGCCCTGCAAGGAGGATCTCTCCAGAGTTGGAATTTGGGGTAAAGGCTCAGGGCTCAGAGGGGGGTCCTCCCATATCTGCGCAGGGAAGTGTGCATTCAGTTTGGGACGATCTGGTTTTTAGGGGCCTTCGGGACATCGGATGTGACATCCACTTGAGCATTTAAAATTCTAGCTCCCAGCCCGGGGGCTGCTGAGGGTGGGGGTGGGGGTGTTTCTTGGGCTGCCATCCTGCACTTCAGGGTTGGCAGCAACAAGGGAAATGGAACAAATTCCTCGTAGGGTGAATTGCGGTGGCCAAGTGCGGGGTGAAGGAAATGGGTCCAGTGAGGGCAGGCTGGCCTTTTGGCCTCTGCCCGCAGGCTGGGCAGGGCCTTCATGCCCCTGTGGCTCCCAGGCCCCCAGGACCACCGCCCCAAGGCAAGGGCAGGACACCCCCCTCCTGCCTGGCTTTCCCTGAGGCCACAGGACACAGCTTTTGCCCATTAGGGCAGGGCCAGCGACCCCTGAGGTCATTGTTGGTAGAACATCCTGCATTGGCGATGGCCGTGAGGAGGAGGAGATGCATGGTGATCGCGAGGCAAGGTCAGGACCTCATGATGACCTAGTACATGGGCCCGAGGGTAAAGGAGGGGTGACTGATGATGGGGTTCCCACACCCAGCGCTCACCTGAACACCACCATCCCTCCTGTGAGTGGCCCTAAGTCAGGCCCATCTCCATCTGGTCCCCAGTTTGCACACTTGTCAAGCATGTGAGAGGCTGAGGGGGAGACTGGAAAATTAACCTGAAGCCCCAGACACCCAGGTGAGAGCTCAGAGTGGGTTCCTGGGAGGTTAATGAGGCCTGGTCCACGCTTGTTACCCCCTCCGGAGAACCCCTCTCAGCAACACTGGACAGAAGACCATGCGTTTGCCTCCTCAGGGTTTGGAAACGGGCGGTCCATGCCCTGCCTCAACAGCCCCCTTCCCACCACAACACTTCTGGAATGTTCACTATTGCTGCTTCCTTCGTCTGTCACCACCTTGCTCTTTTTAGGATCTTCACCACCTCCGGAAGAGAGATGTGGGGTCCGGCCCCTGCTTATTGCTGGCTCTGGGACACTGGGCTGGAGGGAAGCAAGTGGCCAGCCCCATGCAGACAGATGGGGCTGTGGAGGGCGGGGGCTCACGTCCTGGCCCCACTCCTGAGCCTGGCTGAGCACGCTCTCCCCTGCCTCTATAATGGACTGCGTGTTCTCAGAGAGCAGCACTGGAAGTTTCTGGAAACCTTGGGATTCAGAAGCAGAAACCAAAGGAAAACCTTGACTGCCAGACCAAAGGGTTTGGACTTGAAGCCTTGGGAGGCTCCCTGGACTCAAAGTCCCAGGACTCAAAGCTTGGCTTACCTTCAGTGATCCCAGAATTGGTGGTTTTCAAACACCAACAAGCATCAGAACCCCCTGAAGGGCCTGTCAAAACAGGGCACTAGCCCCGAGTTTCTGATTCAGCAGGTCTCGGGGGGCACCGCCTTGGAACTTGCCTTTCTGACAGGTTCTGTGGTGCACCTGTTGCCTGCCCAGGGGCCACCTTAAGACGACCCACCTCTCACCCAGCTACCTGGTATGATAGCTGGGGAAACCAAGGTGCTAAGGGGCCAAAGCAACAGGCAAAGCTGACCAGCCAGGGGACAGATTGGGGCCACCACACACATCGCCCTTCAGTGATAGTTCTGTGTTGGAAACAGGGTCATATTGAATCAGGGAGACCAATAGTGTTCTGTGTCTTTGGGTTTAGTGGTGTCTGTGTGCGATTTGTTTATTAATATGATGTTTATCTTACTCTCTGTCATGGATTGCATGTTCATGTTCCCCCAGATTTATATGTTGAACCCCTGACACCCAATGTGATGGTGTTAGGAGGTGGGGCCTTTGGGAGGGGATTAGGGTCAGATGAGGTCATGAAGGTGGAGCCCCCAGGATGGAAATAGTGTCCTTAACAGAAGAGGAGAAGGGCTTCCCTGGTGGCGCGGTGGTTGAGTGTCCGCCTGCCGATGCAGGGGACGTGGGTTCGTGCCCTGGTCCAGGAAGATCCCACATGCCGCAGAGCGGCTGGGCCCGTGAGCCATGGCCACTGGGCCTGCATGTCCGGAGCCTGTGCTCTGCAATGAGAGAGGCCACAACAGTGAGAGGCCCGTGTACCGCAAAAAAAAAAAAAAAAAAAAAAAAAGAAGAGGAGAAGACATTAGAGTTCTCTGCCATGTGAGGACACAGAGACAAGGAGGCCATCTGTGAACCAGGAACCCTTCGCCAGAACCCCACCATGCCTGCACCCTCATCTCAGACTTCCAGCCTCCAGGGCCGTGAGAAATGAATGTGTGTTGTTTCAGCCATCCTATCTGTACTCTTTGCTGTGGTGGCCCACACTGACCAAGATAATTGTTCATAAATGTTATCTTGTATGTACTGGTATTTAATACATTTTAAGAGCATAATAGCATATTAGAAAGGGGGAGCCTTGGGAAGCCAACCTGCCAAAACCCCATCCTTCCATGTTAACTCGTTGACGTTGGTCAGGTGTCTTCCTCTAGCCCCAACTTCTTGGTCCAAGAGATTCCCCAGGGTTCCACCTACCAGGTTGTGTAGGTTGGAGAGAGTCATATAGTGGGCAAGGCCAGAGCCAGGACCACACAGGTGATGGTGATGGAGCAGGTAGGCCAGTTAAGTAGCTAGGCAGTGGCTAATGGCAGGTGGTGGCAGAAGTGATGTCAGGGGCTTTGAAGGAGGAAGTAACCAGCCTCCAAGAGAGAGGCACTGGTCCCTGAGGAGGGGTGGTGCTGGGGACACAAGCAGAGGAGGGGGAGGGAGGGAAGAGCTGTCTAAAGGCTGCGGTAACCAGCCCTTGAAGGTGGCAGACCCTTGGGCTACACATGGAGGGGCCACCTCCTTGCAAGGTTCAGTTCCTTCTGGCCCGAGCAGCTTGGAGGGTGAGAGAAAAGAGGCAGCATGAGCAGAGGAGGGAGATGGGGAATATTCAGTCTTCGCTGCATGACAAATGACCAGAGTTATGGCTTCAAACATTACCTGTGCATTCACAGAGTTCACAGCTCTGCGGGTCAGAAGTCTGCGCAGCTTGTCTGGGTTCCCTGTTCAGGGTCTCTAGAGGCCAAAATCAAAGTGTTGACCAGTCTGGGGAAGAATGTGCTCCCAACCTCACCCAGCTGCCAAATTCTGGTCCTTGCAGTCCGCATGTACTTGCGGCTCTCTCCCAAGGGTGGTTCTCAGCTCCTCGAGGCCACTTTCTGGTCCTAGAACGCAGCGCCTTCATCTCAGAGCCAGCACCAGCTTCAGACGCTGCTGATGTCTCCAACTTCTGCTACCAGCTGGAGGCTCTGCTTTGAAAGCATGCGTGTGGATAGATTAACTCAGCTTGGCGGCCCTGATGTATGTCTGCTGTCCACTGCAGGTCCTGCACACATAGCAAGTGTGATCTGTCTATATGAAGAGCTCTGGACAGGAAGGTGGGCACTCTCGATGCCACATCAGCATCTGGGCTTGGTGGGTGGGAGAGCAGGAGAGCAGCCACCTCCTTCCAGGGGTGCATAGCCGCCCTCGGTCCCATCCCCTCAAACCACATTCCCTCCCAAATGCTCCTTAGATGTCCCCCTCTGGATGCCAGGCCCCTGGGACAAGAAAATGACATCTTTATTTGTACCCACCACCGACAGCAGTTGAACTCACCTTCAATTATGAATGGATTGAAAGGTGACAAACTGCAGCAGCATTTGTGGCTTCTGAGATGCTATCACCAGGAGAAAGCAGATACTTTCGTCTCAGGTGACAGTTTGTTCAGAGATTACAAAATGCCATTGAGCTCTCAGCCCATCACGTAGGCTCAGTAAAGAAACACACAGCCCTGAACCACCAGCTTGTTCCCTGTTGTAACCCTATGTCGGTCTGCTTGTTTTCTTGTAACTGTTTCTTTCTTCTCCACTTGGTCTGGGATGATGACTGGACGGTAGTGCAGAGTTTGTGTCAGCCAAACCTGCTTCCCCTAGTGGTCACGTCTTACATAATTATCAGGATGGAGACCACGCTCGTGCACAGCCAAACACAGGCTGACTTCACCAGTCTCTCCATGGATGCCCTTTCTCTGTTCCAGGATCTGACTCGGGAGCCCAGGTCGCATTTGGTGTCATTGCATTTTATGCGCTCTGAGAACTTGGAGAGGCATAGAACACCAAGATGGTGGTGCCCTGTAGTCGCAGCACTTTCCCGTTTACAACATTCCTCTCCCACTAAGCTGTCTCTGGCGAGACCCTTAGACAGGACAGTACGTGGTTATCCCTGGGGTCTGGGGCCCAGAGTCCTGGTGGATGCTGCTCCCCACCATCCTGTCCAGCCCCCAGCCCCAAGCCAGTGTACCCTCCACTTCCTCCTGGAAGGGCATGGGAGGAAGGAGTTACAGATCTTGGTTTTCCAAGTATTAATTGCCTGGGGGCAACTACCTTCTTCTCAGATTAGAAATTTGAATGCTGGGGGTGGTAAAGAGATACCATATGTCCAGTTTGGAATTTTTTCCAGCTTTATGGAGATATAATTGACATAGAACATCGTGTAAGGTTAAGGTGTACAATGTAATTATTTGATGTATTTACATGTAATAGTGATGTATGTGTTGCAAAATGATTACCACAATAAGGTTAGTGAACACAATTCGGATCTTTAATATGAACTTTTTATCAACCAATTTGTCCTTCAAGGCCCAGCAAGATTCAGTGACCTGAGTTGGGCCCCCTTGACCTTTCCCTGCCCACTTTCTCCCACACGCTGGGCCCTCCTGTGTCTGACAGGACACCCCCCCACACAACTTTCTGCCCTCCTTGGGCAGGGTCTGCATCACCCAGGTCCTCTTCGTTGCCCAGCTCTGGAACAGAGGAAACTTTCTGGAAATAATTCAAGGAACTAAAGGGGCCATCAGGTCCAGAGGGGGTGGGAGAGGGATCCAGTCAGGCTTGGTGGAGGCCAGACCAGCTGGAGTGGCATCTGGGCTGGGAGCCGGCTGCCAATACTCTGGCCTTGCTCGCAGAGGTGGTCATACGGGGCCTGACTGGGAGGAGGTCTGGGAGGGGACAGGGGTAGGGGAGCTGACTCAGCACCCCAACCTTGGAATGAGCCTGGGGAGAAGCTGTGAACTTGAGAGTCCCACTCTGCTTTCCCTGGAGCTGCGGCGCGGCGGCGTGAAGAGAGGTGGGGAGGGGCCGAGGTGGGAGCAGGCTCTATGCTTTCTGTGGGTGGTGGTGGGGTTCTGGCGATGGGCAACTCAACCCCCACTCAGAATGGGTCCTGGCCTCTGGCGTCTGGCAGGGGTACCAGCACCTCGGGACTGGTGCGGACCGAGAGAGACTGAGTCTTCTTTCTCTTTCTGTCTGAATTGAGTGACCCCTTCGTTTTCCACTTGTTCTGAGTCTCGGAGTACCTTCAGCCAGTATAAAGACATCAACTGAGTGGATTTGCCTTCTGACGGACCCTCTTCGTCCCTTCTCCAGTTCGAGCCAGGCTGCCGGCAACAGAAGAGAAGGAGGGAACCCCCATGAACCTCAGGAGCCAGCCTCTTCAGAAAGGCTCCATGACCAGAGCCATGAAGGTCAAACCTTACCCTAATGTTCCATCAGGAAATGTTCAAACATCCAGAAAAGATGCAGGACGTCAACAGAGAACATCTGTGTACCCACAGCTCCCATTTTACCTGACCCCGTGGATTCCATACCTAAGCATGCCTCTGTCCACCCACTTATTCATCTCATGTTTTATGTGCCCTCAATCCACTCTTTCCCTGAACACTTCGGCTGGCTCATCGTTAACTAGAGTTCAACATGTGTTTACAAATCACATCCCACGTGGAGCATCAAAATATGGCACAGATAGATGTGAAGTACCCTGGCTCATGGAATGGAAGAGCCACAGTCTGTCAGGGCAGCCTCGCCTGGAGTGACAGCTCATCCCTGCTTCCAAATGGAAACGCCTAGTGGCAGGCAAACTGGGACAGTTGGTCCCAGCCCCACCTCACCTGCCAGCCTCTGAGGCACCTCTGCTGGGGCTCCTGTGTGCTCCAGGGAACATAGGTTGAAAACCACTAGCCTGGCCTCCACAGTCATGTCTCTGGCCTGACACTCCGTCGAGGCCTCCAGGACTGGCCACAGCAGCCCTTGGCTTGCCTGAGGCTTGCCTGAGGCAGAAGGAGCCTGGTGAGTGACCAACCAGGCTAGCCAGAGATGGACTCTGAGCTATGGGAGGTGCCATAGAAGCTGCTGAAGGATCCTGAGCCAGAGTCCTGATTCTCCCCCAATCCAGCTCCTGCCCTGTGTTCCACCTGCTGTCTTCACAAGGCTACTCAGTTCCCATGACCCTTCCCCATGAGCCTCTCCACTCTTTACAGAAGAGGTCATCCCAAACTCTTTTGCTGCCAGTTCCACGTTACATCCTGTCAGTGCCGAGGGGAGTGAGGGAATAATGCTGGGCAAAGGTGGGAGGTGGGGAAATTCAGGGTCACTGTGAGGGGTACCACATGGTGGAAACAGATAGCTGACCTCAGCCAAGGGCAGTCGGAGGCCAGCCACATGTGCCGATATAGGCAGAGTGGTCACTGGGGCCGGGATGGGATGTCTCAGTGGGTGGAGGGGTGTAGAAACTGGCTGGAGTAAGTTGGGTAGGAAGTGGAGGTGATGCTTTCTGAAGGGGGACTGGGGCCCAGGGAGTTTTGCCTGATTTACAGGTGGGAGGTTCTCCACAAAAGTATGGGCTGAGAGTGGCAGCGGGCACACAAGTTAGACACAGCCTACCTCCCCCGCTGCCCACCACCAACCCGACCTGGACATCTGACCTCAGACTGGAGTGGGCAGAGCTGGCCCGTCTTCTCCACCCTGAAATCCTCACCCTGCCCACTGGGTGCCTCCAAGAGCAGACTGCTGACCTTGGCCTGCATGCCACCACTCGGTCCAAGGGCCAGCTTCCCTCCCATCCTCCCATCCTCCCATCCGTGCATTCAGCCTGTGCTGGTCCATCAGGAAGCTAAGCACCTAGGCCAGCCCAGGGGTCCCGGAGAAGCAGCAGAGCAGCCCCTGTGGTCTCCACTCAGAGCCATCTGTGCAGGACAGGGTGCAGGAGAGCAAGGCTCAGATCACAAAATACTTCCTAGAGAGGAAAGACCTCACAGCTGGGTGAAAGCAGAGGGCTGGCCTTTCTGAAAACCTTGGGGTCCCAGACTGTGGGGTGGGTGTGAGAGAGAGCTGGGGAGGGTCAGGCCTGGCCGGGCACCCAGCACCCAAGAGGCTCTGCAGGTAGTGGAGGAACAAGCAAGGGAATGAGCCAGCCCCACAGTTGAATGCCACTCGGGAATACAGACTCAGGCAGCGGCATGGGGACGTCCGTGATATCTGGCATGAGGTCATGGCTGGTTTTTGGCTCATCAAGTCATGAGGATGGACAGGATGGGGAGTGTGCCAGGGAGAGGGGTCAGATATTGGAGCATGGATGTGGGAGGGACCCAGGAGGCCAGGACTCTCTAGTCTGGAGGCTTTGGGCCTTCCCCAGGAACGGGGACTCTAGGGCTGGCCACCCATTAAAAGAAGGCTCACCTCCACTTGAACACCTGACTTCAAGATGTCATGGACAGTCCCTGGGGAAAGACAGGTTTTAATTCTTGAGAGATGCACTTGATCAGGAACGGAGAGCAAGCAGAGGACGAGGGCTGCATGGTTGCCCAGAAATGGTGGGCAGGAGGGCACGGGATGAGAGGATACCATACATGGAAACCCTGTGTTCAGGACTTCAAGGAGAAGTTGCCCTCTCCCAACCAGCTAACTGAATACAGAACTACTTAAATGCTGCCGAGGCGAGCCGTAGAGGGTGGCCCTCACACAGAAGGGCAGGGGGACTGTGGGGGATACCAGGGACTCCCTGTGGCCATGGAGATGCACGGGACGAATCCCCACGTCAGCTGAGAGATGGGTGGAGACAGGAAGTGTGCGGGGACGCTGGTGTGACAGGAGCAGGGAGCTCACAGGGTGTGAGAGGAGCGAGCTGGACAGATCCAGATTCTAACAGGACTGTGCAGTGAGGAAATGTTCTCTCTGGGTCATCCAATGAGGCATCTCCAGGTACTGAAGGGCGTGGGTTTTGTGCCTTAAGGCAAGGCAGCCTCTGAAGATTTTGAAGACGAAGAGGGGAAGATGTTAGGATATGATGTGTATTTCCAGAGGGTAGGTTTGTTTCTCTGAGAGACAGTGATCCTGTTTCCTGCCATTCTCACCACAGCTGAATGGAACTGGGTTAGACTCAGAGTAGGACTTACTGAAAGTCAGCATCATAGTGCAGGTGTGTGGCTTGCTGAGGGACACAGAAACCTTTGTCTCACCTTCTCAGGGGTGCTTAGCCCTCCCAGGGGAGAGGAGGTGCCAAACAAGAGGAACCTCTGGGGGGGCAGCTGAAACGTTTATAAAGCTGCCATTGCCTTGGTTTCCCCACCAAACAAAGGAAGGGGAAACAGACATTTCCACCTGGATCCCACCAGAGAAAGCTACCAGATAAGCAGGAAGCATCCTGCCAGGCAGAGGGGCCACTCTGGGCCTGGGACACACCATACCAGACACCCCATAGGGAGGAGGAGACACGGCTCCCTGAGGAGGAGGAGAGAGCACAGAGGCCAAAGACCCGGGTGAGCATGGGCAGCATCTGCACCTCTCTGTTCCCAGAGAGTCCACAGATCTCTGGGGACTAGGTAAGAAGGCACAGAATGCTGTTTCCCTGGAACCACCCCACTCCCAGTCGCCCTCCTAGGTCCGTGGAGCCTCCCATGCTTTGGTCTTCTCCTATCACCCTACGGGTCTTCATAGCCCCTTCCAAGAGCTGAAGAGCCTTTGTGATATCAGCGGTTGATGGGGGGCAGGCTTCCACAGCCCGCCCTGAAGAGTAGCACTGGCCGCACAGTCATTCACATGGAACATCCACCCAGGGGTGAAGGAAGCACTGAGACGCAGAGGAATCAAGCAGAGCTCTGCCAGCAAGAGCCCATCAACCCACTATAAAGACAGATGCATCCACAGGTGACAGGACTGTGGGTCCTCCGTTGGGATGGGCAGATATAACAACATGTCGCCATGGGATTGGAGAAGCTCTTTCCCCTCTGCCCCAAAAAGGACCTGGTGGTTCTTCCTCTTAAATCAAGGTGTAATCACGTATAGTAAAATGACCCCATTTCAATCAGTTTTGACACATAAACACATGTGTAACCAACACCTCCATCAAACACAGAGCGCTTCCTTCACCCTAGACCAGTACGGTCCAGTAGAACTTTCCACAGTGACTGAAATATCTAACCATCCAATGTGGTAGCCACAGGCCATGTGTAGCTGGTGTGACCGAGAAACCAAATTTTTCTCTCATTTATTGTCATTTTGCTTCATTTAAGTTACATAGGCATGTGTGGTGCGTGGGGACAATTTTGCAAAGCACAGACTGAGAAACATTCTCTCTCGCTGCCTTCAGGTCAGGCCAGTCTTCCCTATGAATGCGGAAACTACCCTGATTTCTGTCCCCATCCACAGTGTTGTCTGGCCTTGGTCTCCATCAGAGGAATCGTGGTCACCCACACTGTGTCAGGCCTCTCTTCAGCAACCTGCCAGGGAGATCCCTGCCCTTTGCATCAGTAGTCCACTCCTCTCTGTTTCCAAGGAGAATGCCACTGCAAGAGTAAACACTGTGTGTTCATCCACGCTTCTATGGACGCCTATTTGGGTGGTTTCCAAGTTTTTCTCTGATGATCACAGCCCTGCGAATATTCTTGAGCACATCTTATTGTGGACATATGCTTTTATATCTGTTGGGTAAATAGCCAAAAGCCGGCTGGCATGGTCGGTATGAGTTCAGCGGTGATTTTCACGCATATGATTTAGCCACGGCTGTACCCCGTCTCACCGCTGCTCCGGAAGTGGTCCTCCTCCCTCCCACCACAGACCCAGCCGCTCCTCCCTGTGCTGACCCAGCATCACACTGTGTCCCCGAGTTCTGCCCTCTGAGCTCCTGAACAGTTTCAGGGCGCTACTGTCTCCACCCCAACAGAACGGGGGACGCCTGCAGTTGCGCAGAGAAGCAGGCAGGCCTCCACCACTTCCTTGATTTACTTTCTGTCAGTCCATGTGCCCATGGTGATGTTTTGTGCTGAGTCTCAGGTACAGGATGGGGACAGGCTTCCTGCATGGTAGAAGCACACCTTGCCCTGGAATGCACAAGTGTTTGGAAGGAAAGGGCCTGTGTGCATCCTCCAAAGCAGGTTCACACTAAGGCAAGCCTGGCTCCTGCTCCTGTTTCATGGGCCAGCAGTGCATCCCCCTTACTAACCAGGCCCCCTTGTCCTCCTCCCCCAGGTCCCTGGCTGTCGGGCCCCAGTACTCATCCCTGGGGACACAGCCCATCCTCTGCGCCAGCATCCCAGGCCTGGTACCCAAGCAGCTGCGCTTCTGCCGGAACTACGTGGAGATCATGCCCAGTGTGGCAGAGGGCATCAAGATCAGCATCCAGGAGTGCCAACACCAGTTCCGTGGCCGCCGGTGGAATTGCACCACTGTCAACAACAGCCTGGCCATCTTTGGCCCTGTGCTGGACAAAGGTACACGTGGCACCCGTCATGGCTTTTCAGGCAGAGGTGGCAGCCCAGGGATGTGCATGCAGCAGGGTCCAAGCCAGCTTCCCCCTCAGTGAGGCTGGGCACAAGCCACTACATTTCCCTCTGCCTTCGTGTCTCACCTATGCTCAAGTGTGGGAACAGCACCTCCAGCAGGGGGGCAGTGCTGCACAGACCTCATGACCGTAAGCATCTCCCATGTGGGTCCTTTCCAACGCTCACCCACTCTGGAGGGTGCTCCTGACACTGGGAAGGGTATAAGATCATGCAGAGTTTCCTCCTGCTTCCCCCTTCCCAAAAGCAATTACGTACGTAGTTCCACGGGGACAAGATTAACCATTGCAGGTTTCCTGCAGGAGCCAGGACTTCAAGCAGGTCTTAGAGAGAAAATATAAAAACAAACAAAAAACACAGAAAGGGAGAGGGTTGGAGATCACAGAGGCACACAGCAGAAGTTATTCAGGGTCATGGAGCCAGGGGTTTATTTTGGGAAGGAGAGGAAGATCAGGAGCACTGGGTATTGGTTAACTTATGGTGAAGAGCAAACTTTCACAAAACCTAGTAGTTTAAACAATAATAATCATGTGTTATATGTCCCAACGTCTGCAGATGTAGGCAGATGCAGTAGGCAGGGCTGGTCTCTGCACCTCTGCTGGTCCTCATTTCTCTTACATATCTTGGTGGCCAATGCTGAGGTCAGCAGGAACACCCACAAGTAGCCTCTTCACGTGACCTGGGTTCCCTTAAATATAGTGGACAGGCCCTCCAGCAAGTGGGGGGAGAGGGAGGGAGAGAGAAGAAGAGAGAGAAAGAGGGAGAAAAGCTTCTTTCACTGAGCAAAATGTTTTCAAGATTTACCCACCTGTAGCATGTTTCAGCACTTTATTCCTTTTTATGGCTGAATTATATTCTCTTGTGTGGATGGATCACCTTCTGTTTATCCATTCATCTGTTGATGGACACTTGGGTTGTTTCCAACCTTTTTTGGTTATTGTGAATAATGTTGATATGAGCACTTTTTACAAGTATCTGTTTGAATACCTGTTTTCAATTCTTCTGGGTATACTCCTAGAAGTGTGAATTGCTCAGTCATATAGTAATTCTGTGTTTTGAGGAATTACCAAACTGTTTTCCACAGCAGCTACACCATTTTACATCCCCACCAGCAGCACATGAGGGTTCCAGTTTCTCCACATCTTTGGCAATGTTTGTTATTCTTTGTCTGTTTTTTCCTTTAGCCCTCCCAGTGGAAGCGAAGTGATGTCTCATTGTAACTTTTATTTGCACATCCCTGATGGCTAATGATGTTGAGCATCTTTTCATGGGCTTCTTGGACATCTGAATGTCTTCTTTGGAGAAATGTCTATGCAAGTCCTTTGCCCAGTTTTTAATTGGGTTGTTTGTCTTTTTGTTGTTGAGTTGTCAGAGCTCTTTATATATTCTAGACACTAGATACTTATCAGAAATACAATTTGCAAATATTTTCTCCCTTGTATAGATTGTCTTTTCAGTTTTGTGACAGTGTCCTTTGATGCACAGAAGTTATAAATTTTGGTGAGATTCAATTTACCTATTTAGGTGTCATATCAAAGTAAGCATTGCCTAATCTAAGGTTACTAAGACTTACACCTGTGTTTTCTTCTAAGAGTTTTACAGTTTTACTTCTTACACTTAGGTCTTTGATCTGTTTTTAGTTATTTTTCGTATATGGTGAGAGGTAAGGGTCCAGCTTCATTCTTTTGCACGTGGGAAACCAGTTGTTTCAGCACCATCTGTTCCAAAGACTAGTCTTTCCCCCATTGAATGGTCCTGGCACTCTTGTCAAAAATCAATTGCCCATAGATGTCTGGGTTTATTTCTGGACTTTCGATTCCATTCCATTTGTCTATATGCCTCTCATTCTGCCAATATCACACTATTATGTTTCCTGTAGTTTTGTAGCATGTTTTAGAGTTGGGAAGTGTAAGTCCTCCAACTTAATTTTTGTTTTACAAGATTGTTTTGGCTTTTTTGGGATCCCTTGTAATTCCATATGAATTTTAGGATGTTTTTTCCATTTCTGAAAAAAAGGCAGTGGGAATTTGTTTTTTAACATCTTTATTGGAGTATAATTGCTTTACAATGGTGTGTTAGTTTCTGCTTTATAACAAAGTGAATCAGCTGTACATATACATATATCCCCATATCTCTTCCCTCTTGCATCTCCCTCCCTCCCATCCTCCCTATCCCACCCCTCTAGGTGGTCACAAAGCACTGAGCTGATCTCCCTGTGCTATGCAGCTGCTTCCCACTAGCTATCAGTTTTACATTTGGTAGTGTATATATGTCCACACCACTCTCTCACTTTTTTATGGAGATTGCATTGAATCTTTGAGAAGTATTGCCATCTTAACAGTATTAAGTCCTCTAATCCATGAACATGGGATGTCTTCCACTTATTTAGATCTTCCTTAATTTTTCAGCAGTATTTTGTAGTTTTTAGTGAACAAGTCTTGTACATCTTTGGTTAATGCATTCCTAAGCATTTTTATTCTTTTTGATGCTATTATAAATGAAATATTGCTTTATTAATTTCCTTTTCACATTTTTCACTGATTATGTATAGAAGTACAATTGATTTTTGTGTCTTGATCCTGTATTCTGCAAATTTGCTTAAGTTTTTCATTAGCTCTAAGAGTTTTGTGTGGATTCTTTAGGATCTCATGATGACATCATGAGATCATGTCATCTGTGAATAGAAACATTTTTGCTTCTTCCTTTCCAATTTGGAATCCTTTTATTTCTTTTTCTTGCCTAATTGCTCTGGCTAGCACTTTCAGTACTATGTTGAATAGGAGCGGTGAGAGTGGGCACCCCTTGTCTTCTTCCTGATCTCAGGGGGAAAGCTTTCAGTCTCTCATCATTGAATATATGATGTTAGCTGTGGGATTTTCATAACTGCCCTTTATCAGGTTGAGGAAATTCCCTTCTATTACTAATCTGTTGAGTGTTCGTATCATGAAAAGGGTGTTAGATTACATCAACTGCTTTTTCTGAATCAATTAAGATGATCACGTGGTTTCACCTTCATTCTATTAATGTGGCATATTATTATTGGTTGATTTTCATCCATTGCATTCTTGGGATAAACCCCTCTTGGTCATAGTATATAATCCTTCTAATATGCTGGAGGATTTAGTTTGCAAGTATTTTTTTGAGGACTTTTGCATCAATATTCATAAGGAATATTAGCCTGTAGTTTCTTTTCTTGTAGTGCCTTTGTCTGGTTTTGGTATCAGGATAATGCTGACCTCATAGAATGAGGTAGGAAGTGTCCCCTGCTTTTCCATTTTTTTGTAACAGTTTGGGAATGATTGGTGTTGACTCCACTTTAAATGTAGGGTACAATTCACCAGTGAACTTCTTCTTTGCTGGGAGGTTTTTCATTTCTAATTCAATCTCTTTACTTGTTATAGGTCTGTTCAGATTTTCTATTTCTTCTTGAGTCAGTTTTGGTAGTTTGTGTATTTCTAGGACTTTCTCCATTTCATCTAGGTTAGTCCTTCATTTTTGAAAGATAGTTTTGCCAGATGTAGAATTCTTGGTTGACAGTGTTTTTCTTTCATCACTTTAAATATTTCATCCCACTGCCTTCTGGCCTCATTGGTCTCTGATGAGAAATTGACTGGTAGTCTTATTGAGGATCCTTTTTTTTTTTTTTTTTTTTTTTTTTTCTTTTTGCGGTATGCGGGCCTCTCACTGTTGTGGCCTCTCCCGTTGCGGAGCACAGGCTCCGGACGCGCAGGCCCAGCGGCCATGGCTCACGGGCCCAGCCGCTCCGCGGCATATGGGATCCTCCCAGACCGGGGCACGAACCCGTATCCCCTGCATCGGCAGGCGGACTCTCAACCACTGCGCCACCAGGGAGGCCCTGAGGATCCTTTTTACATGATGAATAACTTCTTTCTTGCTGCTTTCAAGATTCTCTCTTTGTCTCTACCATTTGATAGTTTGATTAAAATGTCTCAGTGTGAAGCTCTCTATGTTTATCCAACTTGAAGTTTGTTGAGCTTCTTGGGAGTATCTTGAGTGTTCGAGGCTTTTTTTAAATCAAATTTAGAACTTTTGACCATTATTTCTTTAAATATATTCTTTCTGCTCCTTTCTCTCTATCGTCTTCTTCTGGGACTCCCACAATGTGTTTGTTGCTACATTTGATGTTGTCCCACAGGTCTGTTCATTTTTCTTCATTCTTTTTTCTTCCTTCTCCTCAGACTGTATAATTTCAGTTAAACTATCTTCAAGTTCACTGATTCTTTCTTTTGCCTGCTCAACTCTGTTGAAAACTTCAAGTGAACATTTCATTTCAGTTATTGTACTTTTCAGCTCCACAAATTTTATTTGGATTCTGTTTATAATTTCTGGCTCTTTATTGACAGTCTCTCTTTGTTGAGACATTTTCCTCCTGGTTTCCTTTATCTCTTTGAGAACATTTAGGACAGTTGATTTAGAGTCATTTTCTAGTATGTTCAGTATTTGTGCTTCCTCAGAGATAGTTTCTGTTAATTTAATTTTCTTTTTCCTATGGATGGGCCATACTTTCTTGTTTCTTTGCATGCCTAGTAATTTTTTGCTGAAATGTGTAGTTTTTGAATATTATAATATGGTAACTCAGGAAATTAGATTCTTCTTCCTCTTCAGGGTCTGTTGTTGTTGTTACTATGGGTTGTTGTTGCTTGATTGTTTAGTGCCTTTTCTAAACTATTTTTAATTACTGCATTCTGTGTCTTGTGTGGTTCTCTGAAGTCTGTTTCTTTAGCTTAGAGTCAGCTAGTGGTTTCACAGAGATTTCCTTAATATCCTGGGATAACAACAACAACAAGAAAAAGGCCCCCACTCTGCCATTTTGCTGATGCCACTTTGTACCATCTTTTGAGACCTAGCCTTAAAGGCTGAGCAGTGCCACATTCTGTTGGTCAAGGCAGTTACAAAGGCCCACCCAGATTCTAGGGTAGGGGACACAGACTCCACCCTTGATAGCATGTTAAGGTCACCTTGGGAAATGAGCATTAAGGATGGGACATTCATTGGTATGGCCACCTATGGAACTGCCATCCAATCTAGGATGGGCCAATAGAGATTTGATGGCTGAGATGGGTCCCCAGGGGCCACAGCTGAACATGCTGTCAGTAGCGAGAGTAGGCCACAGAAGACATAAGAAGAGAGGATGCCAAAGGAAGGCTACTAGGACAGAGGTAGGGCGGGTCACATCAGCAAAGATCTGCTGGGGGCCCTGTAGTCCCAAGGGGCATTGGTGACAGGATAGCCAAGGCCATGTACCACCTCTTCCACACACCTGATTTCCTATGTTGTAAAGGGCAGCCCCATCCTTCTGTTACTTGGAGTCACCCATGATTCCTCTCCGTTGCAAGTCCCATCAGCAGTACCTTCAGAGTCATTCCTGAATCCAACCATTTCCCACCAAGCCCAGCCACCCTGACACCCTGCATGATCAAAGTGGCTCCTATACAACCGCTCAGTCCCATTCCCAATGTCCCTGAGGCCAAAAGAGCTGTGTCAACCACACCCCTCCTTCACTTGGGCCCTCCAGGGCTCCCAGCTCTCTCGAATCCTCTGGCCCAGCTGCCTCTTCTCCCTCCTCCTCTTCATCCTCGCTGTGCCCCTCTCCAGCCCCACTGGCCTCTTGGCTGCCTCCCAAACACTGAGTACAGTTCTATCTCCACCTTTGTTTTTGCATATCCCTCTGCCATTGCTCTTTTCTCTGCCTTGTGTGTGATTCCCTGCCCATTTCTCTCAGTCTCCTTCTAAATGCCACCTTGTCTCCTGTGTCATGTAGCATCCCCCATGCTGACCCTCTCTATCCCCATCACCCAGTATCACATCTTGCTCCCCGTTGTCCTCAGTTCTTTACCATCACATCTGTCAACCACCCCATGAGTACTGTGAGGCCCACCCCAGCTGCCCTGTCTGTCTTGCCAGCACGTGGCCTGTACGTATGGGAGGAACAAATGGCCTTGCTCAGACCTGGCAGCCAGAATGCAGAGGAAGGAAGAACAAAAGATGTCTGGGAGGAAGACACGCCAGGCCCTGAGACTGCTGGCATACTGTGGGCAGAGGTCCTGAGAGTGCAACTGAGCATTGCATTAAGGGCAGGTGGGGCCTGGTGGTGTTTGCTCAAGGGGTCGGGACTCTCCAACATCAGGCAGTCATGGTCATGCCCCTCAAGGTTGGTCTGTATTCTCTAGGGGCAGGAAGGGGCAGGGGAGAGTCATGCCATGTGGCCTTGACCAGCAAGTCAGCTCACTTCCTGGAGCATTAGCGTCCCCATCTATAAAATGGGAGAATAATTGCCACTCGGCCAACTTCACAGAGCTACTGGCTGGAGTAATTACACAGCAGCTCCTGCGGGGATGGCCACTGACATGTGTGGGAGAAGTTAGGGCCACAGGGTGATGTGACACATTGAGTGTGGGGGCATGTGTGTGTGAGTGTGTGCATGCATATACATGTGCATGATTGTGTGTGTGGTGCCTGTGCATGTAGGGTCATCTGTGGGTTGTGTGTGTGCGTGTGTATGCATGTGTACGAGTGTGTACCTGTGTGTTTGAACACGTATGTGTTCACGTTTGTGCATGTGCATATTTGTGTGTAGTACACGTGTGCATTTATGTACGTGTGTGTGTGGTGTGTAGTGTGTGTGTGGTGCAAGGTCCCATGCTGTGCCATGGTCAGGGAGGTATGCCCATCCATTTCACCGTGCCCGGGAGGGCCCAAACAGGATCATAGTGCCATCTGGGTTCCTGGCTCCAGAGCCTGATGGGGGTGTCTAGGGTTCCCACTTTCCTAAGTAAGAAGAAACGTCAGGGATTTCGGGAAAAAGGCAGAAGCCTGTACACCTGAAACAGCTGCCATCCTGGTGGTGGAGGAAGGCTGTGTCAGGTGGGGTCAGACCCCACCTGGAAGCCAGAGAAGGAAATGTGGATTTATTTCTGGGCTCTCTTCTACCCCATTGGTTCACATGTCTGTCCTATGCCCAGGCCACACTGTCTTGACTTCTGTGGCCCTGCAGTAAGTTTGAAAACAGGGAAGTGTGAGTCCTCCAACTATGTTCTGCTTTTCCAAGCTTGTTTCAGCTTTTTGGGGCTCCTAATAGGGATTTTAGGATCAGCTCATCAATTTCTGCAAAAAAAAAAAAAAAAAAAACACTTGGTTTTTCAGAGATTGCATTGAATCTGCAGGTCACTGAGAGGAATATTGCCATCTTAACAATTTGAAGTCTTCTGATTCATAAACATGGAATGTCTTTCCATTGATTTAAGTCTTTAACGTCTTTCAATGACATTTTGCAGTTTTTAGCATACAAATCTTCTATTTATTCCTAAGCATTTTTTTCTTTTTGATGCTATTATAAATGGAACTGTTTTCTTAATCTCATTTTTGCATTGTTCATTGCTAGTGTATAGCAACATGGTTGATTTTCAAATATTGATCTCATACTCTATAACCTTGCTGAAGGTTTATCAATTCTAATAGATGTTTCATGCATTCCTTAGAATTTTCATGTCATTTGCTAATAGAGAGAGTTTTCTCCTGTCTGGACACTATTTATTTATTTTTTTCTTGCTCAGTTGCCCTGGCTGGAGCCTCCAGGAAATGGTGAATAGCAGTGAGCAGAGCAGGTGCCCCTGATTTCTTCCTGATCTTAGAGGAACAGCTTTCGGGGCCCATTCTGTTCTTAAAATTTAAAGATCTAGGCATGAGGATCATCCTTCAGAAAAATAAACAGATAAAAGGGGAGAGTTTTGATATAATGTCTCTTGATTCTTTGAATTTTTTCTGAGTTACCTGTGCCAAAAATCTCACAGTGATATAGTATCAAAAAGTTTTAAAAATTTGTCAGCTCATCATTCAATTGGGTCCTCTTTCATTCTGAAACAAGAAATTGGAAACACCTGATTTACACAGAGCTTGGTGTCCCAGTCTTTATAGATGGTGCCAGGGCTGCACGTGTGCCAGGAAAACTGGGAGTCTCTTCATGGGTCAAGTGGGAGATGGGTGGTCCTAGAAGGGGAGGCGGGAGAAGAAGCAACAATGCCAGCGAGGTTGCCTTGGAATCGCCCGTGCTGACCTACGCACCCCTAGGGATATGTGAACCTGCCTTGGAGACCCCTGGGGCACAGCATCACCCTCACAGGCCCACAGGCTTCATCCCTTTTCTGCACATTCAGACATAGGATCCTGTCATGCTCAGCTCCAAACCCGCAGTCTTCCAGCTATGGTCAAACACACAAGCACCTTAGTCAGGACAGCTGTGGAGGCCCTGAGGCCTGCCTCTTGACCCCTGCCCATACTCCCTTCTGGGTTACCCACAGCAGGGTGCCACAGCAGCCATGGTCCCTCCCAGGAGACTTTTCCAACATCGCCATTGTAGATGGACCTTCCCTGCCAGTCCAGAGCTGCCTGCACCTGCCCCTCACTGGACTCCACAGTCTGAAATGGGGTCAGTCTTTGTGGGCCCCATTTTTGCAATCCTCATCCTCTCCAGATCCTTCTTATCTTTGGCTCTCAGCCCACAGGAACTACCTGGGGGACAGCTCCTGGCCTCCAGAGCAGCTCCTAGTTTCCTGCCTCCAACCTCAACATCACTCTCCCGGGACAAAAGCTGAGCCCTGCAGGGTGATCTCAGGTCCGGTGTGGGGCCCCCTGCCATGCACAGCAGGTTCACACAGCAGGCACATAGGGCAGTACCAAGGTTTGCTCTGGCACAGAATGGGTGCTTTATAAGGATGTGCTGAGCGAGTGACTGAAGGATGAGCACATATGCCTGAGGGTGCCCACATGGGCAGGTTTCCCTGGGGAGGGGGGCGTCTGAGCTGGATCTTAAAGGGTTTTCTCTCTTTCTTTAAAACATGTATACACTGATTTTGGAGCCGTGTGTGAAGTGTTTTACACACAGCAGTAAACTGAATCCTAGCACCCATCTCATGAGCCAGCACTATGGTTACAAGTTAAAGAAACTGAGGCACAAAGAAGGGGCGGGGCCAGGACTCCTAAGAATGTGCCAGCCTGTGGTGGAGGGGAGGGTGTCTGTAGGGTCTCTCCAGGTGAGAACAGGCCCTGCAGGTACCCAGGGCCTGCCCCAAGGAACAGACAAGTCACTAGCTTCTGGGCTGGGGGCCAGGGAGTTCCCCCTCTTCCTCTGCACTCCCTCACTTCCTTGAAAGCCTCTCAAGGGGAACCAAGACTCCAGCAGGCCTCTGGGACCCTCATGTGGCCTTGGTGTCCCAGTCCCTCTGCCCCCATATCCACCCTTCCCATGTCCACTCTCCCCTTTGGTCCTCTCTCCCCCGTGTCCACTCTCCCCCATGTTCTCCCCTACATGTCCACTCCTGTATGTCCATGCTCCTTCCTCTGCCATTTGCCCCCTCTGGTCCCCCCTCCCCCAACCTGACCTCTGCTCCTCCCTCCCTCCTCCATTTTCAGCTGGATGAAAGTCATCTCAGCTTCCGTACGCCCTCACCACTTGGTCTAATGGGAAAGAGGAAGCCCTCTCTCCCCCATCGCTTGCCACGGGGCTGAGAAATGGCCGGATTCATTGTGGCGCAGAGCTGAATGGCCCAGGAGGAAGGAGCCTGCCAGGAGCCCCAGAGAGAGGCCAGCTCTGGGAGGCCATTGTGGAGGCCCCCGCCTGGCCACCGGGCCACACTCACAGTAATCAATCTGATTGGATTAGGGTCAGGGCGACCCTAATCGTGTCAGAGGTCACTCAGGCTTTGTGGCAAGGTCCGTGGGGTGCTTGACCACCCCTGCTGAGGCGGCCTAGTTGAACAAAGCTTAACACTGTCAGCTGAGCAGAGGGCCCCAGCCCCGTGTGGAGGTGTGCGAGTGTGTGCGTGTGGGGTGAGGATAAGAGGGAAAGAGCGTGTGCTCATACCTCCTGCTTCCAGCTCACACACACACACACACACACACACACACACAAACCACCATCTGCCTGGCCGGGGGCTGGGAGCTGGGGGCTGGGTGGGCCAGGTGGACCCCTGAGAAGCTGCCACCGAGGAATGTGGGGTTGGGTGACAGAGGTGAGCCAGGGCTCGGAAGAAGTACCCTCCACCCTCACTTTCCACAGCAGCAGAACCATGGAACCTGCATTAGCCAGAAAGTATTTGAAGAATTTTGAGTGCATGAAGGCTGGCACACGATTGTGGCTTATCTGTCCCTCCAGGCAGGCCCCTGGACACCTGGAGCGCCTGCTTTCCCTGAGAGCTGCCCGACACCCACTCTTGACCCCCAGTGAGGTAAAGGAGTGGGGAGGCCCAAAGGCAGGGAAGGCAGGTCCCAGACCTCAGTGCCTTGGCGACACTCCTGGAGGAAGCCTAGCCAGGGCCATGCCCCTAGGGAAGCACAGTGGGTGCAGCCGGTCCAAGGTCCAGGCCAGTGGGTTTGTGGGAGGCACATGACTTTGGGGGGACCTGGGTCTCAGCTGGGTGGGGCATTTGCAACTTACAGAAATGGAAGGGGCCATAAAGAGGTGAGTCATCCACAGTGGGAAGCAGGACCCTTGATGCCTCTCCCACTGGTGTCCCAGCACGTCAGCACGAACAGGTGGGGCGTGGTCCCCAGCTTCATCATCAATGACCTCTGGAAACCGGGCCTCAGCCTGTGTCCATCCACTAGTTTAGTGCCCTCGGTATAGTGCCCTTGGCAGTGGCCTTCCCAGGCACCCCCAAGCCTGGGCTACAATGGCTTCCCTAAAGAAGAGACTGGGGGAGCCACTCAACCCTGCCTCTGATTCCAGCATATGTGCCTCCAAAGCTCCCTTCGGGGGTCTCAGGACCTGGAGGACACAGGGCCTGCACATCTGCATTCCAGGTGGGGCATCCCCATTGGCAGAGGGAGCCTTGCTGCCGGTAGAAGTGGGCCGACTCTCACTGTGGGGTCTGCACCTGGACCTCATCCATTGGGCAGCTGAGTTGGGGGCCCTGGATGACCCCCTCAAAGCACATCATGTCAGAGTCCTGGTTAGTTACCTAGGGGCAGGGTCTGTGGGTGTCAATCAAGGTCTCCGCAAGTGTGTTCCGGGTGCCTGTTGCCTTCTCTGGCTTCCCAGACGGTGCTCACCCCCTCGCAACCCTCCGCCCGTGCCCTCGGACAGCCCCGGGACAAGCACCCATGTCTGCCTGCCTTCTTCCCCATTCTCCTTGGGGGTTGGGCTGGGGAGGCTCAGGAGGGGGGACAGCACGGCCTGTCCCTCCCCAGCAGAGCCCCTTCCCTTGGCCAGGCTCCAGGGGGTGGTCTGTCCACCTCCCTGTGTGTCCCGGCTTGATCTGCGGAGGGCCGGCGTGCAGGCACGGGGCCGGGGCAGGACAGCCAGGACGGCACAAGCCACAGGGCTCAGGAGGGGTCAGAGAGAAGAAGGGGCCCTTGAGGGAACCGGCATCCCTGAATCCAGGTTGCAACCCCTGACCCTCATCGGAAAGTGTTTCGGTTCACGGTGGCTGGGGAGCTCCGGCTGTCTCTGCGGCCTCCCCCGTATATCATTAACTCTCCCCAGTTGGGGGTGTGTGTAAAGGGGCCAGGAGAGACCCCGGCGACACCCTGCCGCGCCCGGCTCAGAAAACAATATCCCCACGACGACGACAAGATTAAGCACAAGAGGAAAGTGAAAATGCTGCTGACGATTCACACGCCCTCGGGAGTGCTGTGTTAAAGCGTGTGAATAGCGAGCTCCCCTCGCGCCCCAGGCCCCTGGGCTGCGCATACCTCCCGGTTGCTATGACTGGCTTGCTATGGCCTAATCGCCGACGAGGGGGGAAATTCATATAAAATATCGAGAGCCATTGTGGGCCTAACGCGGCGTGACAGTGGCTCACAAAGCCAGATTCATTAGCCCCAGCAGGTAATCAGGACGCCGGCCGTGCTGGCGGCCGGGCAGTGTCAGGGGCCGCAGCTCTAGCGGGGCGCAAGCTGCATTCCGCTCTCAGGTGGCTCCATGCTTTGTGCAGGACGGGCCAACGGGATTACCAAATGCCATTGCCCATTGCGACACCCCCTCCTGGCCGCCCCGCTAGCTCTGAGACCAAGGAAGGTGGGCTGCGTGGGAAGGGAGCAAACTGCCGGGCTAGAGGCTCAGGCCAGTCTCCCATCTCTCCTTCCCTCATGTTGGGGCATTGGTAGGGGGAAGAGGTGCCAACCTCTGAATGCTCTAAAAGTGCCCTTGAGGCCTTCATGGGCCAGGGAGACAGACACAGAGCATTTGCTGACCTCTCTGCACTTGCACAGGCACTGCAGGACTTGCTTGTCTTTGGAGGGTGGCCATCCCTGGACCTGCCTCTCTGCATCCTCCCCCTCCTACAGCCTCTCACCTGCCAGGTGTGCAGAGGCCCAGGCCTGGCCCAAGGAGGCTGAGTGGTGCCTGAGAGGGAGCCACAGTCGCTGCCCTTGAGTGTGTGCTAAGGATGCGGCGTGAGTGAGAGCGCTGAGTTCTCTCTGTGTCCTGCCAGTGATGCTCTGTGGGCAGGTGGGAGCAGAGAGAGGCCCCCACAGAGGCTCCCATGGAGGCTCAGGGCCCACAGGAGCCATTTGCCCTGACCTGGCCTCTCTGTAGTCCTGTCCAACTGTGAGCACCAGCAGCTGCCACAAAGAACTCCTCACCTGGAATGCCAGGGAAGACTCACAGAGGGCCCCCAGCTGAGTGGGGACAAGCCTGTAGGATGGGGGATTCTCCTCACATACCTGGCGAGAGAGAAGCTTCCCTGCAGGGCAGTAGAGTGATGGGGCTGGGGTCCAGGACTCCCCACCCTGGGCAGGTGATTATGGTTGCAGCCATGGTCCTGACAGGGGAGAGGGGGTCTCCATGGAGACAAGGGAGCCTGCCTTAGGGCTGCACCCTCTCTGCTGACCAACCCCAGCACCAAGGCAGGGAGTCTGACCCAAAAGTCAACACTGCCCAGGGAAGTAGTGGAGCCCCAGGTCTCCAGGGACCACGGGGCAGGCGCGCCCAGGAGAGAGAGGGCTGTCCCTCAGGCCAGAACTCAGCCAGGAGGAGGCTTTGACAGGCAGGTCCTACAGTTCCCCAGGAGGAGGTCACAGCCCACCCTGCCCCAGGCTGAATCCCCACCCAGCCACCAGATGATAGCAGCCAGGCCCCAGTGACCCAGGGCCTCACCTCACGTAGGAGCCAGGCCAGAGATGCACAGCCCACTGCAGGAGCCCAGAGCAGGGAGAGTATGTGAGACCCTCCGTGTTAGCCACCTCCATGTCCCTCTAATGGGGGGGAGTGTGTCAGAGACACCCTTGCCACAGTAAACTCCTCCCCTCTCCCTGCAGAATCCTGTCCTGGGACCTCCCTCCTAAACACCTCTTGGGTCTGGCCAACTTCCAGAGGAGTGGGCTTAGGCATCTGAGACCATAATGGAGCCTGAGTTCAGCTCAGGGATGCATCAGAATCACGAGAGGACTCCTTACAGATATAGACACCCCCCACCCAGAACAGTGGGCCTGGGTCTACTGGTAGGTCTGCAGTGACCACTGCTGGGGCACCTGGTTACCTGCAGAGCTTCTCAAAGGGTCCACTGGGTGAACTCCACAGATAGAACACCCAGGAGCTTGATCTCATTGGTCAGTGGTCGAATTTGAACCACAGTCCCCTTCCAGGAACTTTCACTGCCAGGAGTCACACTCTATCCTCCGAAAAGCGCTCCAGCGCCCCCTCAGGCCAACGGGCTTATCCCAGGAGCCCTCAGCCATCCCCTCCTTCTCATCTGGTATCAGGCCTCCATAGCCTTCCCCTTCCAGGAGAGGACAGGTGGGCCTCTCCTCACTCCCTGTGGCTGTGAAGTATGGAGCCCAGCAGGGAAGGTGGGCCCTTCACCTCCTGAAAGCTGCAACTACTGAAACAGCCTGGTGATCATGGGACCCACTGCTGTGGGGTGCAGGAGCCTCTCCTGCGACCCCTGTCTGGGCTCGTTACTCACTGTTGGGCAGCCTGGGACCGGGGCTGACCCATTTTAAGCCTTCACACATCATTGGGACTGAGAGGGCCTGCAGGGCCCATGGTGGTGGCTCAGCAGAGAGGAGCCCTCTCTTTCTGTCTGGACCAGTCCTCTCAGCAGTTATAAAAAGATGTGCAGGGCCCAGGGCAGGGAGGCCTCTGGGCGGCGCTTTCCTATCAATCCCTGATAAAAGGGCCTTCTGGGTAATCTCCCAGAGGGAAAATCAGCTCTGTGACAGAGGCTGCAGCCTTCTTGTCCACTTAGAGCACGGTCAGTGCTCAATGAGTAGTTGCCAACCACCAGCTTCATGGTGAAATGTGAAAGGCGAGGCCCTTGGAATAATTTTTTTGAACTTTCTTCAGCATATAGGACTTTGGAACTGTATCCTTTTTTAATGTTAAAAGGTCCTTTTCTGAAATTATGATAGTCATTTCTTATGTGTCTTATTCTCTCAAAAAAGTAACAACATTTTGCAGTCCTATTTCAGTCCCCAAGTAATTTCTAGTACTTGCCAAGCCTATGAAATCCAAATCTGGAGACAGGATTTGTTAAAATCCCTCTAGTTCTAAAGTTCTGAGACCCAGGGAAGTGAAGTAACTGCCAAAGCCCATCTCACATGTGACACTCAACCCCCGTACCCAGGGCTGGGCTGGCCTCAGTGATGATGCAGCCCTGCCAGGCGACTCCCCCTGCCCTCCCCCAGACTCCCAGCTCTCGCCATATAGTACTCCTTCACCTGCCCCAGACTCTACCTCTACCCTTCTATCCATCCACAATTCATCCACCCTTCCATCAATCCATCATCCAGCCAACATCCACCCACTGTCCTCTGTCCACCACCACACATCCATCCATCCACTCACCCACCCACCCACTCTCCACCATCCACCCATTCATTCATCCATTCACCCATCCACCATCCATCCATTCAGCCACCCATCCATCCCGGGCCTGCCCCAGAGCTCACATTGCCAAGCCTACTGTGTGTCCTTGTTCCCCTTACTCTCCTCATCATAAACTGTAAGCTCCCAAAGGCAGGTGACTCAGCACAGCCCAAAGCAAGGAACCTGACTTGCAATAGCAGGGCCTCCCACTAAAGGAATGCAAGGATTCCTCTGGTTCACCCTCCTCCTTCCCAGTGCAGGGATTCCCTCCACCTAACAGTGGGTCATCCAGTTTATGCTTGATTACCGCAAGAACAGGTAGCTCCTTCAACCTTTCAGAAAGCCTGGGTTGTTAGACATTTCATCAGATAGAGCAGCAATCCACTTTCTTGCAGACTTCTTACCTTGGTTCTTGAGAATGGGCACCTTGCATCTTACTTATTTTATATTCCTAGTGTATGGCTCATTATAGGGTCTCAGGTCCTGGATGGGTGGATGGATGGATGGATGGATGGACGGTAGAAGAATAAATGGATGGATGGGTGGATTGTAGATGGATGGATGGCTAGATGGTAGAAGAATGAAAGGAAGGGTATATCACTGATACTTTGCATGAACTCAATAAATAATTGCTAATGAGACAACATCAAGTTTCTGGGGAAGACGGTTTTCTCAATGGAAGATGCTTGTCTTACAGAAAAACTTTGTTACAAGATTCCCTTTCTTCTTCCTTCTCCCAAGCCCTAATTTCAGTGTGGGTTAAGAGTCCTGGGCTGGAACAGAGCAGGACTGAGATAGCTCAAAAAGCTCATGCAGGCTCTACCGCAGCAACTTGGTAAGTTGACAACACTGGTCCTTAAGCAGCCCCCTCTCATAGCCCGTGTCCCCTCCTCCTCTCTTGACCTGCCATAGCCCATTCAAAAGAAGACATTTTACTGGTGACAGAGGTATTTCCAATCTCATCTTCAAGATGCAATTCTCTTCCCACAGGCAGGATGGTTCTCTCTCCCCCTCCCTAGCTGCCTGTGTTGTATAATCTCTGACAAGGCTGCTGTCTGTGGCTAAAAACTTTGCTGTAACTGGGGCAGCTGCTGGGCTTCAGACCCTGGTCTGAGCCCTGGTTGTGCCTGCCCCACCCATGACCTTAGGGGAGCCCTGTCCCCCTTCCTCTGTAAACTCAGGCTACTCCAGCCAGTCAGTCATGACCTTCTTGGTTCAAACCCCTGTGGAAATCTGATAAAAGCAATCTATGCAGAAAAACACATGAGTTTTCAGACATGCCCTGGAATTCCAGCTCATGATTTTGGCAGGGTTCAGAACCCCCTAAAGCCTGCCCATGGATTCCTGGGTTAAAAGCCCCACCACTCTGGGATGCCACCTGGGCATTCAGGGGGTCTTCCTTCTGCACAGTCTCAGGATGTGTTTTAACTTTTTCTTTGGAAATAATTGTATACTTACAGAAATACTGCAGGAGTCCAGATCTCTTCCTAGGCCTCCCCAGTGCTGACATCACACAAACCCAGCTAGATCCATCAAAACTAAGATCCGTCACTACTAACTGAACTCCAGACTTTCCCCAGATTTCACCCAATTTTCCACCAATGTCCCTTATCTGTCCAGGATCCCATCCCAGGTCCCTAAGCCCAGCCCAGCCCTACCCTTCATGCCCTTGAGACTGGGAGGAGCTTGGTTAGGCCTTTGGGTTTGGTTTGTCTGATGTTTCCTGATAATTAGATGCAAGTTACGATTCTTTGGTTAGAATGTCTCAAAGGAGGTGGAATGTCCTGGTGGGGGCCTCGTCTTAGGAGGCACGTGGCATCCATCCGTCTTCTGTCCAGTTGCTGGTGACCGCAACCCCAATTTCTCTGGTAAGGCGGGGTCTGTCAGATTTCTCCAATGCAGAGTTTCAGTTTTTCCCTTTGTGATTGATCAGTATCTCGGGGAACTACTTAAACTTTCTTTGCCAGAATGAACCACCTCAAGTTTTTCTGGCTCGTGGCCTTTGTAAAGGCTTCTTTTTCTCATGAGCAATTTAAAGGCCGGCTCCAGGGTGTCCTTGGCCCTCGGGACTTTATTTGTGAGGAGGCACTCTCTGCATTTAGCAGAAGAGGAAATTGAGGCCCCCAAAGGAAAGAGAAGTGTGCAGGGTCACACAGCTAGTTGGTGACAGAGCAGGGCAGGAATGAGTTCTTTTTCCTCCAAGTTCAAGGGGGAACACCCCTCCCAACCCCCACACACCCTTCCCCTCAAGTGTGTCTGGCAGCCCTGGACTGTTTACCTGAGCTCGATAAGCAGAGATCTCTGAGCCCTGTTCAGGGCAGAGCAAAGCCCCAGGCCTGTTTTCTCTCCCCTTATCTCAGAAGCTGGAGAAGGGGAAGTTAGGAGGGGCTAGAGCAGAGGCAGATCCTCCTGTAGGAACCAGCCCTGGGCCCTCAGGGCGCAGACTCAGAGGGAGTTGGGGGAGCATATTCAAGGCTTGGAGAATCTGAGTCTTGAGAAGGGCCACCAGAGGGGGTGCAGTGGGGGAGGCACCAGGTTGTGTGCAGTGGGTTCCAGGAATGCCCAGGACATACTGGCTCTACCCTGCCCTGGGAGGGGTGGTAAGGAACCCCCAGGCCACCAACTCACAGACCCTAACCCAGGGTCATTGCATGGGCAGGAGGACAGATACCAGACCAGGGCCCTGGAAGGGTGAGAATCAGGATCTGAGCCCACCCTCTGAGGCGTTGGAGGTGGGGGACAACCTGAGTCCTTGAGAAGACAAAATAAGGGCAGGGGCTCTTCTGAGTGGAGGGACAAGAAGGAAAGGGGTCTGTGCCCATGCAGTTGTTTATTCATGGTGCTTTGAGTCAGCAGAAGGTGGCTCCAGGCTGGCCTGTAACTAATCAGTTGTATTATAAAAGGAAAACGGGGCAGGGGCTTCAAGTGTTTTGAGGAGGCAGCTGCCTGGCTGACCTTTGGGAAAGGGAACAGTGAGGGGAGCTGTCTTGAATTCATTCAAGGAGAAGCTGAGTAGAGAGGGGCAGAGAGCCGACTCCCATGGGGTAGTCCTGTCCAGGTGGGCTCAGACCCTCCTGGACTCCCTGCCCCAGCCCAGGGCCCGGGCCCTCTCCTCTGACCAGGCTCTCACTCCCCAACAACCATCTGTGGGATGGGCTGGGACTCCAGGTTAGAAACAAAAGGTGAACAGGACACAGCCCCCAGCTCAGGGAGCTTTCAGGCAGAATGGATGTAAGAAGGTGCTCCTGAAGTACCTGGGGAGCCCAAGGGCTCCAGGGCCAGGCGTGGACCGAACCCAGACTGTAGGGTCAGGACCCTGGCCTGTGCCTCAAAGAGCAGGGATGGCGACATGGCAGATGCACATGAGCAGAGAAGCAGTTGGGAAGAACCCAAGGGAAGGACGAGGGCTGAGTGTGGCTGGAGGCCAGGGAGCGGTGGACAGGGCTGAGAGGGCAGGAGGTGGGGCAGAGTCAGCCTGTGTGTGAGCCGAGCAAGGACACAGTGGCAAGAACTGGAGAAGGGCTGGGCAGGGCCAGGTGGGCGCTGGACAAAGCGCTCCTCCTACAGTATGTGTGAGTGTGTGTATGGACATGTGCGTGCATACCTGTGTAACCGTGTGTGCCTACGTGTGTGTCTCTGTGTCTGTGGGTGTGTGTGCATACATATATTGGTGAGAGAGTGAGAGTGTGTGTGTGTGTGTGTGTTACATGTGTGTGGATGGGTGGGGGAAGCTGGAAGCTGGAGGTGCCTGTCCCAACTAGGAACCTCTTCTGGTGCAACTGGGAGACACTGCAGGCTGGACTCATGGTGAAGAGCCAGGAGACGCAGGATGGGCCAGGGCCAATTCGGGAGGCCAGAGCAGCCTTCAGACTTGGGCAGTCCCCAACCAAGCTGTCAGTGGGAGGCTGACAGGGAAGAAATGGGGAGTCCCTTTCTGGGTTTGTGGCTGGGTGTTTACCACGTGGGAGTTTCCAGAAAGCAGCAAGAGTCCAGGCCTGCTCTGGGCAAAACATGAGGAGTACACAGGTTGGCCGGGGCCTGCAGAGGACCATCCCGAACTGTTGGCAAATCTACAGAAAGAGTCACCAAAAGCAGGGTGGGGCCTGACAGCTATCGGGAGGCTCGTGCAGAGGGCACTTCCTCAGACACATCTCACACTGTGTGTTCTTGGTATAGGAGTGAATGTGCTCTTTTCAGTGGCAGGTGTGTGTGGATGTGTACGAAGCTGTGTGAATGAGTCTGAGTGTGTGCACATTGCCGGCTGGAACTCTATCTTACCATTTTCCTGCCTCTGCCACCTGAGCTTTGGGACACACTTGCTCAGATGCAAACCTGGGAGCAGGCGAGACCATGCAGCTGGAGGAAGTGTGGGGAGCAACCCGAAACTTCTACTCACTCCCCACGGTGAAACCCACCTGTCCCTCCCCTTCCCAGGAAAAAAGCCTCCAGGGCACTGATGTGGGGTAAGGAGACAACAGCCCCCTTTGATAACTCTCCTGTAGCCATTTGGAGCCCTAGCAGTGTCCAGGCCTGCAGTGGGGCCTCTGCCCACGAGGAGCTCAGGGACACAGCAGGGCACACACCCCTTGCCTGGCACAGAAGGTCCTAGTTGGTCCTGTTCCTACATCTCTCCTGCTCACTCCACAGCCCATAGCATTTTTTTAACCTAGGATTTTAAAATTCCTGCTAATCAGCAGGTAAGCTCCACGAGGTCATCTTGCTCCCTGATGTTTCTCCAGCAGGGCTTGGCAAACAGCAGCTACTCCCACACACATATGTGGAATGGCGAGTCGAGGAGTGAGTCCTATCAGCTCACACAGGACCCAGGGCACCCCCAGGCCCTTGTCCTCCACCTGGAGCGGATCGTGGCTTGGTGCCCTTGAAGAAATATTTACACACACTCAGGAGGCATGATGCATTCATTCATCCCGTCTGGGGAAGCCTGGCTGGAAGTCCAGCCTCTGCGAAGTCCAGCCTCTGCAAATTCCAGGCTGTCCCCCGCATGCCCTGTACTTCCCTCTGGTCCTGCCAGCCCAACCCCTCCCCACCCGAGGCCCTGCCCTTGTGGGCCTCCCCATGCAGAATACCCCTGCCCCCTGCTTTTCCTTTGTCGATTTCCTGCCTGTCCTTTGAGACCAGCTCCTTTAGGCTTCTGTCTACCAGGGTCAGGCTAGGCCTCCCACACCCAGCGACCCCCTGCAGCTGGCCTCGCCAAGGCAGGCCTCCCTTGACTCCCTCACATGCCTGTCTCACCCAGTTCGGCCCCACCAGCTTTTCCTTCCCAAGCTCCAGCCATCCCCCACTGGCATTCTGAAAACCAGTGCCACATCCCCTGACTCGTTTTCTCCATGTGTAGAAAGAGAAGGCTGCATGCAGGCAGCAGCTCCAATACCAGGTCAGAGGCAGCCTGGATGCGGTTCCCGGCAGGCATTCAGTTCCAGACCCAAGCATGTGGGGCCAGCAGGAGGCGAGGTGCAAATGGAGGCACTGACCTTCGGAAGGTTCCAGAAGAGGCAGCCCTTCAGCTGGGCCTCTCAGTACCTGGTGTCCGGAGTGGAAGAGGGGAAGGGTGTGCAGGCAGAAAAAGAGGCACAAGTGGGCAGCATGTGGACCAGGAGCCATGACCTGGGCAGGGCTGTGGGAAGCTTCCAACCAGGACATCTGGGCACGGGGGCTCCACCATGGGTTGGTGGGACACTAGAAGGACCCTTTTTTGTATGCTTTTTAATCAATCCGCATGATTGCTTTGAGATTCATCCATGCTCTCTTTCCCGGTATGCTAAATAGAATTCCATTTCATGGATGTGCCACAATTTTTAATTGAAATATAATTGACATATAACATTATATTGGTTTAGGTGTACAGCATAATGATTCAATGTTTGTAAATATTGTGAAACGATCACCACAATAAGTTTAGCTAACATCTATTACCCCACACAGTTACAAGATTTTTTCTTATGAGAACTTTTAAGATCTACGCTCTTAACTTTCCAATATACAATATTATTAACTCTAGTCACCATCTGTACATCACATACCCACGACTTATTTATTTTACGCCACAAGTTTTCATCCATTCACCTGTTGATGGACATTTTGGAGCTGCCAGTTTGGGGCTATTACAAATAAAGCTGCAGTGACATTTGCTTCCTGGTCTTTGCAGGGACACAGGTTTCCTCCAGGGTAAATACCTCAGAGGTGAATGACCAGGTCATAGGGTAGGTGTATGTTTTCAAGAAGCTGCCAAACCCACTTCCAAGGGGCAGCACCAGTTTCCTTCCAGCCAGCAGTGTACAGCGTTCTGACTTCTCCACATCCTCACCAGCACTGGTTATGATCTGACTTTCTGATTTCAGCCGTCATTGCTGTTCTCCATGACAAGTTATGTCCAGCATCTTGCCTTGGGCTCCTTAGCCCTCCGTATACTTTCTTTGGGGAAGCTCTCCCTCCTCCTTGGGTCCTCCCTCGGGGACGCGCGCTCCTGTCCCACCGCAACCCTACCTCCCCGACTCCGATGACTGTACCGCGGTTCCCGGGCTGCGAGTCTAGCACCCCACGCCCACTGTGAGTACCCAGGACCCAGCCCGGGAAGAGACAGCCACGGCCCCACGCCAGTCCCTCCACCTCAGCCCTGCCGGGTCCTGCCAACCACGTCGCCTCTTTCCGCAGCCACCCGGGAGTCCGCCTTCGTGCACGCCATCGCCTCCGCTGGCGTAGCCTTCGCTGTGACACGTTCGTGCGCCGAGGGCTCCGCTGCCATCTGCGGCTGCAGCAGCCGCCACCAGGGCTCGCCCGGTGAGGGCTGGAAGTGGGGCGGCTGCAGTGAGGACATCGAGTTCGGAGGGATGGTGTCTCGGGAGTTCGCAGACGCGCGGGAGAACCGACCAGACGCTCGCTCCGCCATGAACCGCCACAACAATGAAGCTGGGCGCCAGGTACGTCCGCGGCCCCCGCCCCCATCCTGGGTTGTGAACCCGAGAGCCCTGAGACCACACCCCTGCGGGTCCCTGGGAAATAGAAGCTTTCTGAGAAGGGTATGTGCCCTGGTCCCTTGAGGAGTGTGGCATGGTGTAGGCAGGGTGGTGGGCTCTGGGAGGGATGTATATGGTGGCCAGGCTGGGGGTCTGCTCACCTCCTGCCCAGCGGTGTCTGAAACACAGGGCTGTCCAGTTGCTTCACGAGGTCTAGGGCATTCCCACAGTATGGCAGGTCCACCTGTGCACTGGGGTCACAAGGAAGGAGGGATGGGAGAAAGGCCTGCCCTGCAGGAGCTTCTGCACATCCAGGGAGGGAGACAGCCAGGCTGCTACACCACAGTGTGGTAAGTTCTATGATGAAGAAATGCACACACACAAGGTGATCTGGACGTAGTGGAGAGGTCAGGCCCAGACTGGAGTCTCAAAAAAGACTTCTCGCAGAGGTGGTGAGTGGAGACAAGCAGAATAATTGGCAGTTATCTAGGTGAAGGGAAGCCAGGAGAGCCTCTGGGTAGCTCAGAGGTGAAAGAATGCATGTGAGTTAGTCCAGGTAGAATATGGAGAACAGAGGAAGAAAAAGATTTGGGGGGTGGAAAGGCTGGCAGAGACCAAGCTGTACAGGACTTTGTGAGCCCTTCTGAAAACGGGGCTTAGTGAACTTAGTCAGAGGTTCACTGGGGGACTGCTGATAGGAAGTGATATGTGTAGGGACTGAAAAGTGTTCAGCAGAGTTGGCCCTGGCCTTGGCCAGTGGAACCAGGGCACTGCAGAGAGCTGAAGAGTGAACACTTAACTTCCAGCAACAGGGAACTAGGTGACTCACATTAATCTTCCGGCTAAAGACAGGTACAAATGTAGGAAGAAATGTAAAAAGTACCCTTTAAAAGTATAGAATACTCACCTGTATAAGTTACCTGATTTATCACAGGGAAGGTAGTGCAGCAGAGGGGGAAATGGTCTTTTCAATAAACGGTGCTCAGTCGATTGGATAACAATGTGGAAAAAAATTAATCTTGACCCCTACCTCACATCATGTAAAAAAATCAATTTCCCATTTCCAAATGGGAAAGATTAAACAAAGAATGTTTAGAAGAAAACATAGAAGAACATCTCTGTGACCTTGGAGTAGGCAAAGATTTCCTAAACAGGCCAAAAAAGCACTCACAATGAAAGAAAAATGTAATAATGTGGACTCTATTAAAATTTATAAAAAGACACCACCATGAAACTGAAAAGGCAATCCACACAGGAGGAGATGTTCACAATATATATACCCAACAAGTATATGAAAGTTATAGTTTAAAAAGAACAAAAAGACTGATAACCCAATAGAAAAGTTGGCTGAAAAATGGAAAGCCACTTCACAGAAGAAAATCTAGAAATGTCCAATAAATATGTGAAAAGGTGATCAATATCATTAGTCATCAAGGAGATGCTGTTAGAATATATGCCCTGGAGAGGGGAGAGTATAACAACTGTAACAGAGCATGGTGGGAGTTTCTGAGGAGCTGGTGTTCTGAGGCTGGTAATTTATGAAATTTTGTCATATTCCATGCTTATGATATATAAACTTTTGCATGTATATTACACTTCCATAACATAATTGTTAAGTGTCAAATAACTAACCATATAGTGAGGAATTAGCAGTCCAAAGTCCAGGAGAAGACAAGACTCTGAACCTGGTGCCTAGGGCAGCTTTTGTCCAGGGATCATTTGCTGGTCTGGGAAAAAAGTGCATATGCTGAGCTGCAATTCCAGCAGCCTCACAGAGCTAAAAGGGGCCCACCAAAGGTGCTATGTCTAGGAAAAAATTCCTCGGTTTAGGCTGGGATCCTGAGGAGTAAAGGAAAATCAGAAGTAGACAAGCCCTTATGCACATGTACAGGCTAGTAAAATCTCTAGACTGAATGGATTAAGGCGATCCCAAATTGCTTGTATCCCCATGTACCTGGAGAAAGCAGATAAATCCTCTTTGGAGGATGATAACCTTATGCTAGGCTGAATTTTTTTTCTACAAAAAACTTTTCAAACACAATGTTCAACACATAATCAAAGATAACCTGTTAAATGAGTGATAATCAGCAAAACAAAACAAAACAAAACAACAACAACAAAAAAAACAGAAACAGGACTCAAATACTGGAATTATTAGACATAGATTATGAGAAAAAATATGCTTACTTATGTTCACAAAGCTAAAATGTAAGATTTGGGAAAGAATCCCATAGAAATTGTAGACCTGAAGAATGAATGGGAGTTTCCAGTTAAAGATGACAAACAAAATACAAATATTTTCCTCTGCATTTTCCTAGAACTCCACTAAAGTGACAACGAATTAATTTTAAGATACATAAGTAAACTATTGAGAACATGGAAAACAGAAAAGGTGACAATGGCAACAGAATTTTTAAAACAAAAAGCAGATAGATGAATACTCAATATCTTAGTACACTCAAGAAAGCTGAATCTTAAGCCAGTAGAGAACTCTGAGAATCAACCAAGGAATTTCTAGTATCAGATATCTTGAGAAGTAGAGATAGATATGGAGCTGAAAACAGAAAGACTGGTCATTTGCTGGTCTGGGGAAAAAGTGTGTATGCTGAGCTGCATTTTCATTTTAAAGTCTATTTTAAAAGCACTTTTTAACATACCAGCTCTTCTATCCAACCTCTTGCATCCAGACAGCACCCCTCCACCACCATGGCAGAAGTCTGGAGGCTTATTCCCTTAAAAGGGTAAAGCAGAAGGTGTCTGGACTGCTGAGGGTGAGGCTACCCAAGTGAAAGTAGTCTGTCTACATACACATTTGTCTTCCTAATATCCTAGTGCCACAGTGAAGCTTGATTATGCTCTAGGCAGGAAAATGGAAGATCCTCCCCTGAGAATCAGACCAACCCAAGAGAAGAAACTTGAAGATATTGAGGTGGGGGTTCCCCCAAAAGCAATGTGGCCAGATAACTCTACAGTGAGGGCCCAAGTAGATGAGTCCCTCCCATGTACAGGAGGTTCCAACAAGATTTTTGGCACCCCACTTTCAAATATGAGCAGGCAGCCAAGGATCACTGAACATCTGAGGAAGGCCTCCAGCAACCACAAAGGTAAAGACAAAAATAAAGAAAAAAAAACCCAAACTTATGGGAAAGAGACATTATAAAGAGAGATGAAAACTTCAAAAAACCATCAGTATCCCCAGAGAGATAAAACGCTGAATCCATAAAACTGGAACAGGATGTTAATTTAAAAGAACATTCAGGGGAAAAAAGAAGCTCTTAGAGATTAAAAATAGGACAGCAAAAACAAAACTCTCAACAGAAAGGTTAGAAGATAGTTGAGACACCCTTCCCACAAAGTAGAGAAAAAAAGACAAGGAGGTGGAAAATAGGAAAGAATAGAACATATGGAGGATCTGTCCAAGAAAGACAATGATGAACATGAAGATGAGGAATTTGGTAAAGAAATAAGACAAGAAGGTTCCCAGGGCTGAAGAGCAGAAGTTCAGACAAAACAGGTCCCATAAGTGATTAGCACAAGAAAAGGGAAGACCCACATCAAAATTCGCTGTGAAATTCACAGCCTATGACACAGAAAAGCCTTCCAAGCTTCCCAGAAAACGCTTTGGTTTCATGCAAAGGATTAGCAATCAAAATGTCATCAGAGTTTTTAAGAACAACAGTGATAGCTAGAATAAAATAGAGTAATGCTTTCAGAATCCTGAGAGGGGGAAATATTTTAAGCCAAGACTTTTATACCCAGCTAAATCATCTTTTCAACTTTAAGTAGAAAAGATTTGTTTTCAGACATACACATTTCACAAAATTTACCGGAAGGCCTTTGAAAAAGATGTCTCCAAGAAGATGAAATCCATAGATCAGCTGGTGTGTTTGAAAGTCTTGAAGAGAATATTTAGACAACGAAAGGAGTTAGTGAGACTGAACCTGTGATAAGTACATTAAAAACAGCAACAACAAAACGTTTTGTAGAAAAGGAAAAGCTATCATGGCACGTGGCTCAACTAAGTATGACATTTACCACAGCCCCAATACTGTCAGCACTAAATTTTGATCTAACTGGAATTATGCTATAGATTTTAGTGTAGGAAGGGGGGTGGGAAAAGTGTGCATCAGAGTTGTGGAGTGAGGTCCCATGGGACCTCCCTGGTGAGAGGCCCATCGACAATGCCAAACACTGAAAGATCAAGAAGTAGCAAGACAAGCATCTTATCAGAGGTGTCGAGGTACAAGGTGCTGCCTCAAGTGGTCAGGAAAGTGCTGTGAATGAGAGTGTGGGGACCGAACTCCTGTTTTTCTGAATAGGTCTTAGGAACTCTTGGACTTTTCAAAGTATGTGCATATATAACTTTGATCAAAAGTAAAACTAAAACAAGAGACTGAGGAGGCAGAGATGGGAAGTGGCAGCTCCTCTCTGGAAAAGCTTGGTCACAAAAGAGAAGAGAATGGCGATTAGACAGAACTGGACTGCGGTGGGGGAATGTTATTTACAGATGCTCCTAAAAAAGTGCCAGTGTGAGAGGGAAGGGTTGAAGAAAGAGCAGGCAGAGGGGGACAGGGTAGAGGCAGCACCTGGACACAGAGCCCACATGAAGCCTTAGATTTATCAATTTCTAGTAGACACATTTTAAAAGGAAACAGGTGAAATCTGTTTTAATAATGAATTTTATTTAACCCAATATAGCCAACATGTTATTGCAATAATGCAAAAATCAATAGGAAAATTTTGAATGAGATATTTTACATCCTCTTCCTTTACGAAGTCTGGGGACTTAGTATGACCCAGCACGTGGTTTGCACTTAACAGCACTTCTCAATTTGGACCACCAGCCGCATCTCAGGACGTCACATGTGGCCAGTGCCCATCAGAGTGGCCAGTTCAGCCTTAGTTCTGATTATGCCACAGGACCTTTCACCCCCAGCCCCACTCCTTCCCCCAAAGACAGAAGGGAAGACAACCTGACGTTGGGATGCCCACAGGAGAAACACACACAATCCTCAGCAACTCCCCTACAATCCGATAAAACCAGCTTCCTGAGCCCTGAAGGTACCCTGCTCAAGCCACTACCATTATCCGTGCTCAGGTCAGCCCCTAGCCTTGCCACCCAGCCCATGTACATCTCCTCTAGACGGAGGTCTTGGGTTTCCCCAGTCAGAATGAACGACTTCCCTCCTACACCCCGGCACTTACGTATCACACGTTACAGTCCCTTCTTTCCTTCACTCAACATAGATGGCCTAGAAGTGGACCCAGCCCAGGAGGGGGCCTCCCAGGCCCTGCCCTCCGGGGATCTTGGGTCTACCAGGGGAGCCACATGGCACAAGAAACTGCAGCACCACACGGAAGGGTGGTGCTGGGAGGGGGCATCTGCTCCACCTGGGAGCCCCGGAGCTTTATGGAGCACGTGGGGGGACTGGGTTTGCCAGGTGAGTGGAGGGGGACTACAGGCAAGGAGTACAGCCACCCTACGGGGAGGTGGGGAGACTGAGGGCCTGCCCTGACGCCCCTGCTCGTGCGCTCCTGCAGGCCATCGCCAGCCACATGCACCTCAAGTGCAAGTGCCATGGGCTCTCGGGCAGCTGTGAGGTGAAGACCTGCTGGTGGTCGCAGCCCGACTTCCGTGCCATTGGTGACTTCCTCAAGGACAAGTATGACAGCGCCTCGGAGATGGTGGTGGAGAAGCACCGCGAGTCGCGCGGCTGGGTGGAGACCCTGCGGCCACGCTACACCTACTTCAAGGTGCCCACAGAGCGCGACCTGGTCTACTACGAGGCCTCGCCCAACTTCTGTGAGCCCAACCCCGAGACGGGATCCTTCGGCACGCGCGACCGCACCTGCAACGTGAGCTCGCACGGCATAGACGGCTGCGACCTGCTGTGCTGCGGTCGCGGCCACAACGCGCGCACCGAGCGGCGCCGGGAGAAGTGCCACTGCGTTTTCCACTGGTGCTGCTACGTGAGCTGCCAGGAGTGCGCGCGCATCTACGACGTGCACACCTGCAAGTAGCGAGCGCCGCACCGGGCTGGGGGTCCTCCCGGCGGCGGCGGGGGGACTGCTCCATGGATGGGGCGGGGCTCTGGGATGGAGCTCCTGGAGGGTGGCGGGGTCCTCTCTGGGGGCGGGGCTCCAGGGGTGGGGATTTAGCCTGCCATTACCTTCCTCCGAAGACCACATGTTTCCCTCCACCTGACCTCGTCGTGTAGAGCAGTATCTCCTGGCAGAACGAGCTGTGGAGAACCTGCGGGGGGCATCTTGTCCCCTTACCCCTCCCGCTAAGGTCTGAGGCCCATCCTACCACGATTCAGGTGCCTGGAGGCCTGTGGCCCTCCTCCCTCAGTCTGATACCTACCAACGCTCTCAACCAGGAACCCTATCAGGGAGAGCCTTTGCTCTGCAGAACCGCAAGAACCACCTGGGCTTGGGTGAAGGAGACAGGGCCTGACGGCCGTAGGCTGAGAAAAGGCCTGGAACACGAGGCCTGGCTCTGGCCTGGCTGCCCTGTGCTGAGCATCAGACACCCAGGCCTTCTTTCCAGTGGCGTCTTACTGTCACCCAGGCCCCGGCAAGGTGCCACTCAGCCTGGTCTGCTGTGCCTTCTACTGTGCGGCAGACAGAAGCTCCTGTGCCTGGCTCTCCCTCCTCCGTGTCTTCACATTCCCACTTGCACCCCATCGCATCCACAGAAGAGGAGCAAAACCTCCTGTTCCAGTCTTGCCGTTGCCTCCCTCTTGGCCTAGCACCTCTGTCCACCTCCCTCGTTCACAGCCCCTTGTAAGGGGAAGGCAAGAAGGGAGCCACTGGCCTGCACTGCTGTCCAGGTCATAGTCAGCTCCATACCCTGCCTTAGAGGCTCACTTTGGGTTGGATTGTTTGGGAGGTTTGGAGTCGAGGCATGATCCCACACTGGTGCTGCAGACAGAGGACCCAAAGACCCCAGAGGACTGATCTCCTTCCCAGCCCCTCGTAGCCAGGACGGACCATAGCTGTGGCTATGGTACACCAGACCTACCTGCCACTGGCCACTGTTGTGGAGCCTCTGGTTGGCCGCTTGACTTGGCCCTTCTCACGTCGGACTCATCCATCCTGTCTGGGAATGAGCGAGACTGATGGACCTCTCAACCAATGCCCACAGGGACTTCCTGCCAGGTGCTGACATGCCAAGACCTCTCCTCCTCAGCCTCTGCCACTGTGAAATGTCGCCCAGCCCCCCGAGGCCCTACCCTCCAGGCAGGGGGAAGAGACAGTTGGGGTGGGGGGTGGGGAGGACAAGCTGCACGGCTCGCTAGGGATATGACCTTCCTCTGCCTTGAATTTTGCATTTTTGGTTTTAATTTTATTTCAATGCTGCTATATCCACCATACATAGGAACTAGACAAACAGATGTGTTATTGTTGTTTTCTTTTTCTTTCTATGAAAGAAATTATTTTAGTCATAGCTTGTGAGTTTCAAACTATGGGGAAAGTAAAAACAAACAAACAAAAAACAAAAACGAAAAGAAGAAACAACCAAACAAACCTGTGGATTGTGCTGGATTTTTGGTGGTGGGTCAGCAAGGCATGGGGCCTGGATTGGTCGTGACCCTCTGGGAGGGGCCACGATGGGAGGTGGGGTGGGCATGCTTAGCTCAGAGACTCTTGGGGCCTCTGCGATGGCCTCCAGAGCCAGAATTCCAGGGGCAGGAAGAAGGATGGCCACTCCAAAGAAAGGAGGAAACAGCCAGTGGTCTTGAAGTCTGGGGCGGAGTAGACTAGAGACCAGGGCAGAAGACCCCAGTGGAAGTGCAGAGAAAGGGAAAAGGAGGCCTGCCTGTTGCCGGGGGTGTACAGTGCAGTGAGCAGGGGACCATGGCAGCCCCAGGGGGGAGACCCCATGCAAGTCAGTGGTGCAGCAGGACGTCCACCAAGTCAGCTGAAAGCCACTTCTCCAGACATCCACAACATGCTTCATTCAGTTGACATTTGAGCACCAGCTACGTGGCCATGCTCCCTGGGCTTGGGGACATGGCCCCTGTGTGGGGTCCCCTTCTCAGCTCACCAGGGGGCATTCTAGGAGCCCAGTCTATTTGGGAGGCCAAACATGTTCCCTCGGTTTGAGGCTCACCAGCCTGAAGCCTGGAAGTCAGGCAGCCGCTTCTCTCTGGGCCTGGTCTCCTTCTACCTCCTGCAAAGGCCACTTTAGACGTCCAGCTCATGCAGCTGGAATCCAGTTGGGAGGTCATGAGGGACATCCCTCGCTGGCAGAGAGGTGCTGCATGAACCCAAGAACTCCCAGGGGCTCCCTCCTGCTTCTGTCCATCCTCAGGCCAGAGGCTAGAGCTGATACTGGACCCCTGGCCTCCCCTCCACCACAGGGAATAGCTCAGGAGTGCAAGTCTTGGCAGGGGTTAGCAGTCTCTCAATGTATGGTTGGCCAAATCCTGGCATAATGCTCAGAACCGTGGGGTGGGGATCTTTCCAAGGCAGACAGGGAGAGCCTCAAGGACAAGCAAGGCATTCTGTTGGCAGAAGCCTCACGTTGTCCCTCCATGGCTATTGCCTGCATCCATCCATCCAGGGTATTCGGGGTATGCAGAGCTGGGTGGGCCTCTGAACACTTAGGCTGCAGGAACCAGGGGGTGAAGGAGTGGCTTTCTCAAGGCCACACCTTCATCTCTCCAGGCCCGGAGCAGGGTCCTTGCTTCTCTCTGCGTCCTTCCATGCCCCCTTCCCCACCACTACCACCACTTCTGAACCCTGCCCTGGTACCCAGCCAGACCCACAAGGAGGGAGAAAGCTGAGGAGGCACGGGTGGAGGGACAGGCTAGGACAGGGTGGGGCCGGGGGGAGACGATGCTGGAGCTGAGGGGAGGAGGCCTAGCCCCACCCTCTCAAAGGTCAGGCCCAGCATAGCCACCCTGCATGAGCCATATGCTGGAAGGGAGGGGGCTGGGGACAGACAGAAGCCTCGTAATTGGGAGGCCCGTGCCTGCTGAGAGCAGAGGGAGGGAAGTCCAATTCGGCTGGCTCCGTGGCTAGACATCAGGGCCACATGGTGTTCCTGAGAGCAGGGAATGAAGGGCCACCCTCTGCCAACAGAGAGTCATGGCTGGCTGGGCAGGAGTCCTGGACAGGGCTGTGCAGACCCATTGTGGGCAAGAATGTCCACTCCACACAGAGCCCTGCACTGGGAGAGAGCTGTGGTAAGGTATGGGGAGCTGCCTGGTGGATGGAGTGGGAACCCATCAAGGGAGGGAGGGAGGAGAGAAGGAAACATGGCTTCATCCCTCAAGACAGGACTCAGGGAACACCAACCCCACCACCTTACTGGCCACAGTGGTCTTTGCTGGAGGCTCCAAGCCACTGAAGACAGGGCCAGAAGAGGCCCAGTGAGGCTAAGGGACTAGAGACAGACACAGGGCTCTGGACCCCCAAAGCCCCTGCTTTCACACTCCAAATCACGCATCAGCTTCCCGGGCTGGCACACCAACGTCCCACCCCAAGCCCACGGCTTTGTTGGCTCGGGGTTCACTGCTCCCTCACCACCAGGCCCATTTCAGGCCAGGTCACCCACTGTTCTGGGACTGTAGCTGATCACTAGCAATTCCCAAATGGGGCCCCAAGGGGTTGGCTAGGTCCAGACAGACTGCAGGCAGACACTCTATAAAGAGGGAGACGGTGATTAAGCGCACAGGACAGTGTCCGAGACTGGAGTGCAGGTGGCCAATCTCACCCACGGGTGTGAGTCACCAGCAGGGAGGACCCCCAAGCCCTCACAGCCCACCAGGCAACAGAGCCAGGTCAGACACTCCACACGGGGGTTCGGCCCTGGAGGTGGGGGATGACAGGTGCCCCACTCAAGCTGCCTATGGGCCACATCCACAGTGCACAGACAATACAAATGGTGCAGCACCTCTAAGTTAGGGTACGGGCAGGAGTTGCCCTAATTGGTACCTGTTGGGAACCAGGCGCCAGGGGCTCCTCAGATGAAAGGGCAGGGGAAACAGGTTGGGCAGGGGGTGGAGGCATAGCCACAAGGTCACAAGGGTGAGATGCCAAGAGAGGAAGCAGGGACAGAGCCGGGCCTCCTAAGGGAACAGAGCCCAGATACCCAGAAACAAGAAAGGAGCCACCTCGGGGGCTGATGCAGAGGTAGGTTCTGCCTACCTGGTCTCAGCTCTCTACCAGGTGAGGCACCAGGCTCCCACTCCCCATCGCCACAGCTCCAGGGCAGAGAGGGGCAGAACCCCACCAGAAGAGGCCCATAGATCCACAGGACAGGCCCCAGGAAATGGGCGAGGGGAGCTAACAAGGGCCTGTGTGAATGAGGAGGCAAAACCCTCAACTCTCTGCTGGCCAGGAGCAAGCCCCACCCGGGGCCTCAGTTTCCCTCCAGTGCCAGAGGAAGTGGGATGAGGGGGGCTCCCCAGGGCCTCTCTGCTCCTGCCTTTTGCTGACGTGGGATGTTCTATCCGGAGCCCCCTCTTGAGCCCAGCGGGCCCCCCTCACCTGCCAAGATCAGCATGTCCCCATGAACCCTGGCCCAGCCCCTCAGCCCCTGCCCTTTACCCTCAACTCAGAGGGAGGGCAGAACACAGGGCAGCCTGCCTGGGCCTCAGAAGCACCTCTCCAGGGAGTTTACAGCCCCTCCCGCCAGCCCTGAAGAAGGAGGAAATGGGCCTGGTGGGCCTGTTCACAGGTAGTTGAGATAGGAGAGGAATAACCATATTAAAGGCCCGGAGGTAGTACGGCCTCACCCCACCAGGGCCCCCCTTGGCCCAGCCCCCTGCAAACCTCACACCCCCAGGGCAGCAGCTTTGAAGTCCTGGAGGGTGTGTGGCCAGCCCCCTCCTCCTGGGGCCCCCACAGGCCCTCCCCTCCCCCCTCCTCCCCATACTCCCACTTTCTGGGTCCTAGGACCTCAGTTTCCACACACTTCAAGAATGCTCTGAAGCACCCCATCCCCCCACCCCTATGCTGGGCCAGAACATCCAGGGCTGGGACCCCCAGAGCAACAGGTGCAGGGCCAGCTCTGGGTCACCAAGCCTGGTACAGAGGGCTGAGGACCCCTGGCCAGGTTCCCTGGTCCCACACAGTGATGGCCCACACTGCCTACAGCAGAGCCTGGGCTGGATGGGCTTTAAGGTCCTGCTGGCCAGGCCTTTGCCCCTGTCCTGAGGGTCTGGTCTGAGGGACATGACACAGCCCATCCTGGGGTCTGGCCTGATGGCCTGGGGTTGCCTCAGTCCCTCAGCTCTCCCCTTCAGGGGCCTACCCCCACTCCAGCCCCCTGTCCCTCCCCAAGCTCTTTGGCCCTCTTGCCTGTGACTCATTTCCCTGTTAGAAACCTGTGTCCCTTCGTGAAACCCTCTGGTTGGGACACCAAAGGACAAGGAATCCTGGCAGTCAGCAGCTTCCTCTCCAGCAGCCCCTTGGCCTCCTGGCCTGAGCAGGAACAGGACACCTTACCCGCCCACACTGCCCTCCAGCCTCCAGCCTCAAGCCCAGCTTCAGTCTGGACTGAACAGCCTGAAGCTGGACTTGAGGCTTGAAGTTGTCCCTGTGGACAACCTCCCGGGGTGATGCCCGAGGCTTGGAGGAATGAGAGAGCATCCCTGCAGGGGTGGGAGTGCTGCCAGCCCTTCTGTTCATAGGCACTGACAGGTAAACTGAGACCTACTGGGTGAGGTCTCTCTCCCCAGTGTGAGTTTATGAAGGCAAAACTACCCCATTTTCTCCCTCCCTCTCCCACCATAAAGTAGGGGGACAGGGAGCAGCTAACAGAGGGCACTCCCACCTGCTACACCCCTCACCCCCCCTTAACCCCTCACCTTGGACCCAGAGATTTGGGTGATGGCCCCTTCGATATCTTCTGGGTCATCTGGGAGGGCTCCCAAGAGGAGGCGAGCATGTGGTGCTGTTTCTATGGCTCTGACATCCTCAGTCTGGGCCCCTTAGGCATCCTATACTACTGAGAAGTCCGTCCCTACAGATGCCAGGACAAGGTGGGGGGGGGGTGCCCAGGGCACTGGGGAAGCCCTGGGGAGGGCCCCAGCCTGGGAGCCACCACCGCCTGGCCTGGCAGCTGGGACAGAAGCTAGTCAGAAGGTGCTAATTGATGTTTAGATCCAGGCTGGCTCCTCAATCACGTCTTTCTCTTTCTCTCTCCCTCTCTCTTTTTTTATTTGAGTCTCTGGAGCACACAGTAAACAGTCATTTGGCTCTCAGGGCCCTGCAAATTGGTGTTTATGGTATAAGGACCAAGAGTCGTCCACCCAAACACGGCAGGCTGGGAGGGAGGTGCTGGGCTGGTAGGGATGGCACGCCCTCCTGCCCATGGAGGCCCAGCGCTGGGAGGGCCTTCCCTCCACTCTTAAAGGAGGAGGCAGGCCTGCTTCCAGCAACCCCTGATGCTGCATCCCGGCCTGAGGTGAGGAGCCAGCTAGTTCACCTACTGGCAGTGGGCCAGCACTGGCCAGAATCCTGCCAGCTGGGCACTTGTGTGGTTGGAGGTGGCCAACACTTGAGGAATGGCCATTAATCCAGGAGGGCTTCTAGGAGGAGGTGAGTTTCTGTGAAAGAGAGGACCCTCCAAGGGGAGCTCCAAAGGTTCACCAGCTCCCTCAGATTCCCCAGGGCTCTGTGTCCAATCACAGCTCCTGTCCAAGCTCCTCTCAGGCTTCCATCTCCTTCAACTTTCTCCAAGTCCCTATGGCAGATGTCAGGACCCTGTACACACACACACCCTCCCAACCCCAGAGGCCACCTGCAGAACTAAAGACAGGAATGTGGGGAGGCCCAGGCCTTAACGCAAGAGGTTGAATGGTGGAATTCCAGGACAGCAATGGGAAGGTCTTGGGAGAGAAGGGGAACTTCCCATCCTGTCTGCCCCTTGCCTAACAACCAGACTGCAGAGAAGCAGGCAGGCAGGCCCATGCAGAATCTCCAGCAGGGCTCAACAGCCCTCCCCGGCTCCTTAGCTCCCTGTGCTGCCTATAGGTTACAGGGGTTCATTTCACCTCAACTGGCTTGCCCAGCCTGTCAGCCTGCAACCTACTGAGAGGCAAAGCCGGGAGCCCTGGGGAAGGCTGTTCGATGTTTGGAGTTTGGAAGGAGCCCCATAGATCACATGTGCTTCTTCCCTGAGTGTGCTTTCAGCTTCCGGGTCTGGGCCAGAGAACAGGAACCTCAGGAACAGAGGACAAGGGTTGCACATCCCCAAGCCAGCCCCCTCCTCTTCTCAAGAAACTTCCATGGCTCCCCAGTGCCCATGAGTTGGACTTGGAGTGCCTCAGCCTGCACCCATCACAAACGGGTTCCACTCTGAGCTAAAGGGAGACCTCTAATCCCTGGATGGAGAAACTGACCTGGGCAAGACATGACTCGCCCAAGGGCATTCAGCACGTTAGTCAGGACAGAGCCTTAAGGAAAACTGAGACCTCATATCATACCTTCTGGTCCCACCTACAGTTCACTCTCACCTTCCTTCGCCCTTGTCTCCATCCCTCCAGTCTCAAGCATCCCCTGGCCTCTGCGGCAGCCTTCTCACCACCTCACTGCCATAACCTTCGTGGTTCCTGTACCACTGTCCCCTGGGGACATGGAAGGTCAGTGCCAGCCACACCTCAGGGGCCCATGCAAGGCAGAGGAGAAGCTGTGTATGTGTTGCATGTGGGGGTTGGTGGTGGGGGGATCTGATGCCAAGCTGGCCCACCCCCAGGGCTACAGGCCTCTGCAGGGTCCCTGACCAGCTCCTAGGGCTCAGCTATCTCCCCAGCTCTAGACCCAGCTCCCAACAGATCCACCCTCCCCAGCTCCAGCCCTCACGCAGGCCAGTCTGAGTAAGCCAGATTATCAGAATGCCTGAGGGGAATGCCCCTTATCTGGGAGGACATTTGGGAGTGGTTGGGACACCTGCAATGGGCCACCCTTACAACATGTGGCATCAGTATCAGCTGTGTCTGCAGCGATACCGGGGGGGGGGGGGGGGTCCCTGTGCACATGCCCACCATGGAGCCTCACCCCAGCTCCCATATCGGCGTCTCCAGGAGGTGGCCATGAGGAAAGGTGTTCCAGGTCTCAGGTCACATTGCAAACAGGGAAACTGAGGCCGGGAAAGAGGCAGGCCTTGTCCCAGCCTCTCAGAGTCAATGGCACATTGAGGACAGGCAGGACATACACTGGGTCACCCCTGCCCTGGAAGCCCACCAGGAAGCCCACCAGCAGTCTCCAGCTCTGGGTCTGTCCCAGTGTCAGGTGTTCTTTTTATATTTTCCTTGTTCAGTTATGAGGAATAATTTCTCTCCAGGCCCAGAAGCAATGCTGGGCGTCCTGACACCACCTGGCCCACCTGCTCAGGCTCCCCCAGCCCTCAACCTAGCTCTGCTGGGCCTCTGGGCCTGGACTCTGTCTGTTGCCCTGATGTTCAGGCTCTGGGCAGTGGTGAGACACTCAGGCCTTCCTTATTCCCGTCTATGGCAGAACAAGGCCTGCTCTTGTCAGGGTCTCGCCTTCCTCGGCCTATCCATGTCTCCCTCTCTAGAGCCAGGCCTTTGAAGGATCAGATCCCAGATCCTGATGTCCCTGGCTTCTCATCTGGCAGGTCTCCGACTGCCCACTGGCCTCCCTCACAGGGCACCCACCCCCTTGAGCACACCTGGGGAGCCAGGTGCCTTCCAGAGCGACTCTGGACTGTCCTTCACAGAGAGTCCTAACAAGGGGTGGTAGGAGGTAGCAGCCTGTGCAGGAAAAGGCTTGAGACACCCTCCCAAGAAGGGGGCTCTCCAGGGCAGGTGCCCAGCTGGGCTTGCAGGTAGAGATGGGGTGCTGAAAAGGGCAGGGCCGGCCCACCATGACCTGGGAGCCAGAGGCAGCACCCAGCCCCCCAGGCTGGAATCAGGACCTGGCACAAACAGGCTGGTGTCCCCAGAGCCAGGCTGCCCTCACTTGGTGGGGACAGCAAGCCACTTCAGAGCCTCAGGATCCCTGAGGGGTTTTCACGCTCTTGGAGAGACCAGAGTGGGGATCATGGAGCTGCACCCCAAGGTGGGGTGACAGGTGTGAGGCCAGCCCTCTGGGGTATGAGGCAGGGTGCACGCGGGCAGACCCTGGCAGCAGATGCTGGGACACCGTGATGCCTTTGGCTGGGCTTTTTAATTAACCTTGGCCACTCTGAAGGGCCCCAATTAAATGGAGAATGTGATGGCAGAGTGGGGTCAGGCAGAGAGATGAGTTTTAATTAAAGCACAGAAGGTTCCCAGCCAGGGTAGCAGTTGCCTAGGCAGGAGCGCCCCCACCCGGCCGCCTTTGCTCCAATCTTGCTCCAGAGGATGATGGCACACCTCGGGTGGCAGGAGAGAGCACTGCCTGCCCTTGGCCAGGCGGGACTCAGCATGGTGCCTGCAGAGCCTGTGACCTCTTATCCAGTCTGTGTGGCCCAAGATCAGGCAGCTCCTCTCTGAGCCACTGTCCCCTGCTGGCTGCCCCCCTGCTCTCCTTCCCATCTTTGAGCATCTACGGTGCGTCCATTGCAAGGGCCCTGCTGGGTGGTGGAGGATAGACAAAATCAATGAAACAAATGTATTAAGTATGTTCGTGTGCGATGGAGGAGAGTGGAGTGAAGGGCTGAGAGAAGCAGGGGGTGCTGCTTCAAGGACAGGGGGTCCAGAGGAGCACCTCCTTCCTCGGAAGGAGGGAGAAAGGAGGGAGCGAGCTCACCTGGAAGGGACCAGTCAGTGCAAAGGCCCCGGGACAGGACCCTGGGCACAGCTGAGCTGCCTGATACCTGCAAATTAGAACGAGAAGGGGCCAGATGGCAGAAGGCCGTGGGCATGGGGGGCTTTCAGCTTCACTCAGGGGGACAGGGACCACATGCAGCTTCTGAGCAGGGCCACTTTCTAGGTGCCAGGAACCAGGGTGCCTGAGCCCTCCATAACCCAGACCCCAATCTGCTTGTTGTCCAGGCTCCCTAGCCTTGCTCGATGGGATGGCAAGCAAGATACTCATGAGTCCTAGAGAGATTCTGTGAATCCTGACACCTTCTTCTGAGGATAATCCACACCTGGGCCTGGGCCTGGGCCTGGAGCTGGCTGGGGGAGGCGGTGGCAGGCAGGCACATGAGTCCGCCCCCACAGCTGCCCATCTTTCTTCAGGGCAGTTTTGCAATAACTGCAGCTACAGGGCTGACATTCTCCACACCTGGCTTCCTCCAGACACGGGGCTTTGGGAGCGATGAGTGAAGGAAGCAGGGTGAGGGAGTGTCTTTCAGTATCAGCACGGACTGCCTCCGGTCCTTCCCCTAGTCCTGCTGAGGGCTGCAGGACAGGGGGCACCTGGGAAGGGACTGGTCTGACCCCAAGACCCAGAACCACTTCAAGGTGTGGCGGTCACAGCAGAGGACACATGCCCAGTGGGGGACACATACCCAGCTGGGCAGGTTAGGTGGCCACTTGCTAGAAGTTGGCCACCCTCAGGCTGATGTGTGCAGATACCACCCGGACAGGCAGGTGAAAGGAAAGAGGGGTGTCCAAGGGGCCCCCATCCTTTCAGCCCCAGGAACCAGCCCACATGAGGCCCTGGGGAGGCCATGACAAATTTCCACAAACGTGGTGGCTAAAAACAGAAATTTATTCTCTCCCAGGTTTGGAGGCCAGAACTCTGAGATCAATGTGTAGGTAGAGTGTGCACCCTCTAGAGGCTCTAGGGGCAGATCCTTCCTGCTTCTTCCAGCTCCTGATGCCCCAGGCATCTCTTGGCTTATGGCTGCATCACCCTAATCTCTGCCTCTGTTGTCACGTGGCCATCTCCCCTTGTCTGTGTCTCAAATCTCCTTATAAAGACACTTGTCATTGGACTCAGGGCCCACCCTAATGCAGGGTCATCTCATCTCAAGATTCTCAACTAATTACAACTGCAAAGATACCATTTCCAGACAAGATCCCATTTGGAGATTCTGGATGGGTGTGATTTTGGGGGTTGCAATTCTAACCCCCTGCAAAGCCTGTGGTGTAAACCCAGGCACTGCCGCTGTCTGGCTGCACCTCATGCAAGACTTCATGCCAGTACATGTCACCAAGATGCCGCTAGGTCCTAACCCCCAAGAAGATGGCATATATAAGGACAGTCAGTTTAAGCCACTAAGGTTTGTGGAACTTGTGGAACTTGTCACCAGACCGCAGAATGGGCGGGGACCAACTTTTCCCTTTCCCAGGGTTTTTGGAACCCTGAATTCATTAGATGCCTCCCAGGCCAGGTGGGGTCCCTCCCTTCTGCTGTCCTCTGTCCGGGGATTGAAAGGGGAGAAGGGCCCCCAGAGAGAGGCACAGACACCAGCCCCCTCAAACCTAGGGGTGAGTCCCAAGAGAACGGGTCCAGGTGGAGACTAGTGTTGCATGCCCCCTCACAATCTGTGTCTCCCCACCCCCAGACCCATGAGGGCCCCACCCTTCCTCCCTCCCCTACCCACCACCTTGCTGGGTGCTGTGGCTCCACACCCTGGTCAGCCTGGTCCTGGTGGCCTCCTCCTGCTGGCTCCCTGGCCTCCAGCCCCTCCCTGGCCACACTGCAGGAACCACCAGGGAAAGCCCCTGAGTCACTGGGGGTCCTCCTGCCCCTCAAATTCCAGCGCAGACATCTCTGCTGGCCCCCTGCGCTGCAGCCTGTCTTACATATCCCCAAGTGGGGCCTCCCTCCCACCCCTACTGACCTCCTCCAGAGGTTAGAGCAGAGAGGCTATGTAGGCATCAGGGACCCCCTGGCAGGCTGGTGAAGCCCATGGGCTCCTTCTCAGAACAAGGTTTTATTACTGCCTAAAATAAATGATGCACCATCACAAAAGAAACAGATCCAGTTATCAAAAGCTTTAAGACTTTTGTGGTATGTGACTTCAGGGGCAACAGGTTTCCATTACCTTGACAAGGGTGATGGCTTCCAAGACGTACTAAGTGTGGTTAGAACTTTCCAGACCACACACCGCCAGTGTGTCCTTCTAACTGTGTTCACCTCCATAAAGCCAGAAGATATGGAAGTGAAGCGTTGTGCAGAAGGGGGCACGGCATGCAGCACTGTCACCAGCACCAGAGAAGAAAAGGCTGGCTGCAGGCTGACAACCTCTGTAGTTTCAGTTGAGCAGGGAACAGAAACAAGATTTCATGGTTCCTGCAACAGCTATGACACGACATGAAAATGTCTTGAGGTTTCTGTTGCTGACGTCATAGGTCCAGCACGTACTGCTGTTTGGGAATGCCACCTATATTCAAAATGGGAGGAAAAGCTAAATGTTAGTCAGAGGGTCCTAAAAACAAAGATGTGCTTTTTGGCATCCCCGTGCGAGGCTCACTGAGCGGGGCTCCCCATACGCGCCTTACCTGTTGTCTGCCCAGGCATGGAGTGAGGCCGAGAACCTAGTGAGAAACATCCTTGCCAAGTGGAGCTGGCCTTCCAGGGAGGACCATGGTGCCCAGAAGAGCTGAGGTGAGCGTGCAGGAACCGCCCATTCCCAGACAGTGCCCCAGGCAAAGGGAGAAAGGCCCTGGGTGGGGAATGGTCCTGGCCTGTCCCTGTGAGCTGGGCCAGAGTGAGGGGGCCATAGTGAGGATGCAGGGAGGGAGGGGCCTGCATGAGATGGGGAAACTGAGGCAAGAGCAGGTATGCTCAAAGGGTCCAAAGGTGAGAGAGACCCCAGAGCCAGCCCTCTCACATGTGTGGAACTGGGCTATGGGGGTCCTCACACTGCCCCTTGACCGCTGTGTGGCTCTGGGTGAGCCCACCCCTGTGCCAACCACAGGCTTCCCACATGACCTGGCAACCCCCAGACTCCAGCCCAGGCCCAAGACAAGGGGCAGAGCTGCCCAGGGGTGGGGTAGGAAAATGGGTATGGAGGGTGTGTAAGTCCCCTCCCGGGACCCACACCATCAGAATAGCTGTAATAATCCCTGCACCTGCACCAGGAGGGACATGTAGGAGGGTGGGCTTGGAGAGTACGCCTAGAGAAGAAGGGATCTGAGCTGAACAGAGGGAAGGGTGCGGCCCTCTCCACACCCCACCTCTATCTGGACAGAAGCCTATCTCAGGGTCCCCTCTGGGCTCAGGAATTCTATAGAGGCCAGCCCAACAGAGCCAGGAGCAGGTAGGGGAGTGCAAGTAGGCCGAGGACCCCCAGCCCCACCCCACCCCCATCCAGGGAACTCTTTAAGAGGATAAAGTTCTGCAGTTAGGTCCTGGATGTTGAGTGCCTTCACAAGTAGTGAGCTCCCCATCACTGGAGGAGTCCAAGATAATATTGCAGCCTGCAGATGTACTGAAGCTCCAATGTCTCCAGAGGCAGGGTAGAGCCAGAGGAATAGTGAAGGTGCTGGCAACAGGCATGCTGGAGTCTGAGTTCCAGGGGCTCAATCCTAGCTGTGTGACCTTGGGTGGGCTTGCAACCTCTCTGACTGCCAATAACCTGGCACAAATGCTGTCCACCTCACAGGTGCCACACACGGAAGCTGCATGAGGTGCCTGCCAGGCCTGGGGTCCTGGCATTTCCTATTCCCTCTCTCTCCTGCCTCCTCCCCTTTGCTCTTGCTGGTACTTCTGTCCCTCTAGCCCCCTTCCCCAGGGGGCCTTCTTATTCAGCATCCTTGTGTCTGATCTTGTATTTGGACTCAGGGACCCCCAGAGGGGAGGAACTTGACGCCAGACCCCAGCCAGGCCCCTGGCGTGGGTCAAGCTGAAGGTGAGGATCTGGGCTGGGGGCTTTGAGCCTGACAATGGAGGTGGCCATGGATGCTGGCAAGCCCTCTAGCCAGCTCACCTCTCCCCCTCCTGGCCAAAGCTGGGTAGGCACCCTGTTCTGTCCATCCCGTGTTTCCATCGCTTGGACTCCAGGGAAGGGGGCAGGGAGGTCCTGGTGGGCACTGGGGCCTCACTCTCCCTAGGCAACTGCCTGACACCTCCTGGCTCTCTAACAGGTCTCCGGCCAAGGGCAGGGATCCTTCCCCTGAGGTGCCCACCCTGGGCCTCCCATACCTGTCTGGCCTGAAGATGCCTCCTTTTCCCAAGGCAGGGGGTGGGGGAGGGCACCAAACCAGGAGAACAGAATCAGGAGGAAGGTAAATTCAGTAACCTGGCGATTACACAGGAATCCATCTTATTTTTTAAACTGTGCGTGTATCTTTCACATGCTCCTTCCTGTCTATATTTTTTGTTTTTTTTTAAAGGAAGCTCTGAGGACACAATAATCATTTGCAGACATCCAGCTGTGGGTCAGTTGTCTGGGGGTAGAGAGCCAGCACCACCAGAAGGTTCCGTGCCCCTCTCTGGAGATGTAAACCCCAGAGGGCACTTTGAGTGAGCACTGTGATGTGTTTACAGCATTGGGGGGGCAGCAGCTGAGGTGCAGAGCACAGGCTAGTTCTTCCATAGATTGTGAGGTCCGGGGGAGGCTGGGTCTTGAGACAGGGGACTGGCGGGGCCTGGCTCACAGGGCCTAGGGCCCTCAGCCTCTCAGGAGAAGAGGTCATCGGTGTTCGGGGCAGGAGGGCTGCCTTGGGGGTGGTGGGGCTGGGCAGCCCTGGGGAGGGCTGGTGAGGTCCTAGCCACCCCAGCCCAGTAAGGAGGTCCTGCCCAAGAGGAGTGGGTGGGTGAGGGGGGGCAGAGAAATGACAGGAGCCTGCCGGCATACTGCACAACACCTCAAGGCTTTTCTCTGCCAGGCAGGCCCCTGGGCCAAGACCCAGGTGATGGCCTGCTTTGCGCCCTCCACAACATGCAGGGCACTTGGGGAAGAGGCCCCCAGCAATCTCACCAATGACTCTTGATTTGGGGACCCTTCACAGCAGCAGGAGGGTAGTGGGGGAGAGAGTTCAAGTAGCACAGGGGTGGAGGGATGGTGCGGGACTGGAGGTTGGCGGGAGGCCACAGTCAGACCTCTAGCCGGGAGAACGTGGAGAGGGACTACGACAGGCCCCCTCTCCCTTCTGATCAGCTCAGGGAGGCTTCCCAGAGGAGAGGGCTCCCCCGTCTGTCACCTGGAACCCGCCTCGGTGGCTACCTCGGGGGAGCGCTGTTCCCTGCCCAGCTTGGCTCCCTGCTCCGCCCGTGCTACTAGACGCCAGCTTTATTTGATCTTGGGTCTTGCTTCTTCAGGTCGGCTCCTCGGGCGCGCACGGGGCTGCGTGGGTCACTGCAGTCACCCGGGCTGAGGCTGGGGAGGGGAGTTTGCACCTGGGCACCGCCCTCCCGGGACCGCAGGGCCCACCCGGGACTCAACCTCTGCATCTGCGAAACGGACGCGAGAGCTCCCCCCGGGGCCGACCACTGGAGGCGCGCGCAGGCGCAGCCGGACTCTGCCGGGGCTGAGGGCGGGGGGAAGGAGGGGTGCGCGCAAGCGCAGCGGTGAGAGAGGCGTCGTCCCTGAGCCCCGCGCCTGTCCGCGGTCCCGTCCCGACCGCCCGCCCGGAGTCTGCGTGTGCACGCCGCAGCGGGGGAGTGGGCGGGACTGCGGGCGGGACCGCCCCGTTCCCCAGCGTCCTCCGCGGCAGCAGGCACTGACGTGGCCGCCGTCAGAGCCGCCATCTTGTGGGAGCGAAACCAACGCCTGCCTCCGAGCAGCAGCTGCGCCGCGGCCGCCGAGGGTGAGGCTGGGCCCGGGCCGAGGGGGGGGGGGCGGGGGCTGAGTTGAGGCCCGGCGTGAGGCTGGGCCGGGACGGTGAGAGCCAAGACGGGTCCGAGGTGAGGCCGGGCCGGGCGAGGGGCGAGGTGAGGCCGGGCCGTGGGTCGAGGCGGGGAGCCGAAGGTGAGGTAGGTAGAGGCGGGGAGCCGAGGCCCGGCAGGGGCCAGGGTCGAATAGAGGCCGGGGGCTGAGGAGAGGCTGGGCCGGTCTGGGGCTTGAGGCCGGACCTGGGACCGAGGCGGGGCGGGGCAGGGTGGGTGCTGTGTGCTGGGCCAGGGGTCTAGGCTGGGATGGGGGTCGAGTAGGGGCCGAGCTGGGTCGGGAGCCGAGTCGAGGCCGAGGAGGGGGTCGGTCGCGCAACCCTCTCCCCAAGCCCCCCAGAGCCGCCGGGGCGGGCGCCCGGAAGTCCGGCCCGCAACGCGGGCTCTCCAGGAAGCCTCGCTTCCTGCTCCGCCTGCGAGGCCTCCTGCCTCGGGGTCGCGAGGACCAGGAAACTGAGGCCCGCAGCCCGGGACGCGGCCAAGGTCACACGATGGCCAGGGTTTGAGCCCAGTTCCTATCTGTTCCGAGCACGGAGCCGGCGAGGCGGGGCGGGGTTCGAGGTCCGGGTTCCAGGGCGGGTGCTGTGGAGCTGGGGTCTGAGTGGGGTGCCTGCGGCCCAAGGAAGCCCCCGATGAACGCGCCGGCGGCACTGTAGGGCCCCTTTATCCAAGCTTGCTGCAACCCCGGGATTGCTTCCTGGGTGCCTTTGGCATGGATTAGAACACACTTCCGAGCTGGTGAATCTTTAACCTACGTTTGGAACGACCTGTCCAGGGTTGAGTCGGCCTCCCTAGCAGAGCGTCCTAAGCTTTCTTGTTGCCCAGTCCAGGTGGTTACGGGAGGTAAAACGGTAGCTTTGTTAATAAGGCTTGGCAATTATGAAGTCCTTACAATATTAGCTAATCAACTGAGCACTTTTGAGCTCCTCAAAACACCAAGTTGCTGTTTTAAATGAATCGAGCAAAAAATGCACAAGAAATCATTGGCAGGAGACAGGCAATTCAGACGATTTGGGTGGGGAGGCCCCGGAAGTCACTGTTGAGAGCTGTGTAGTTGATGTAGTTGTAGCTGATGTAGTTGGCGTTGGAGTGGTCAGCTCTAGTTCTTGTTTCAGAACTAGTGGTCAGCGTTTTTTTCTGCTGGCTGTTTGCATGGTTGCTCCTGCATTTCTGGCAGTGTGTGTGTGTGTCTGAAGGAGTGTGAGATGCCATGGCGCATGCTGTGTGTGGTGTTCTTGGAGTTTTCAGAAACTGTCAAGAGTAGCCCAAACTGGAAGAACTCTGAATGCATGGTGGTGTTAGCTGGGTCCAAAATTATGAGGAATTGAGTGTGTATGTGTTTATCACAAATCTGGCCACTTTGTTAGAGTGTGCCATAAAGGTTTTCTCTAGTAAACGGGTAGAATGTAGTGTGCCTCTTCAGTGGGCATGTCCTGTTGAAAACAAATCCTTGTCACTTGGGCATTAGAAACCTGCTGTTTCCCGTGAGGGCTAACTTCAGATACAGGTATTCAAAGTTGCTACTTCAGAAAGATTTAAAATGGTTCGTTTAGATAATAGCTGACTCACATGCTGTTTGCTCATCATTGTAAGAAAGTTAGTAGAAAGCAAAAACTGGTTCTGTGCTGCTCACAGGTCTGGTTTTTAAATCATGTGGTTTAGCTATTTGCTTTGCCTCTTGCACAATGTGAAGAGGGCGTTCAGACCTGCTAAGCCACCTCCACCAAAGATCAGACAGGGTTTGAAACTACAGGAAGGCACACCTGGACTTTTCTGTTTACTTTAGTAGAACTCAGTATGGACCATCAGCCACTGAGGTGATCTCCAGGGTCGAATGGCTGTAGGAAGAAATCTAACATAGGGGAAAAACCCTTGTGCAAGTTCACAAATAGTATATTAACTTGGTTTGAGAGAGTTAAATCAGTTTCCTTCAAATTCTTCAAATTCAATGTTGCCTTGAGATATATGAATTTAAATCTGCTCTTGATCACAGTTCAGGCTCACCAAGCATTTCTGCAGCCTTCCTGAGGGTTGTGATCACTTACTGAGCTGGTCTTCAGACCCAGCTAGCCTGTGCTTGCCATAGCATTTATGGCTGGTCTCTGTACACGTTGTCACATAGATATTCTCCCCTTTGACCTTCCAACCTTTGTTAGATTAGGAGAATGAAGGAAATAAAATGCACATCTGTCAGAGGTGGTTGAGAAAGAAACATGAAAAATTCCTTTCAGTTGGGATCTTAACATTAAATAAGAACTTACCTCTTTCGTGGTCTGTGTGCTCGTCATTGGTGTGGATGGTGTTAGAGATGTCCTCCTAGCACCATCTGAAGTGGTCTTTTGGAAACGTTTTTGACCTAATAGTGGGTTGGGTGTAACACTTCCTACTGGCAGGTAAAGGAGGGCTTGGGAACGTGTGAGTGTGAAAGAATAGGGGGTGGGGTTAATTTCAGAGTGTGAGCCAGGGTGAGGGGGGTACTTCATCCTTAGGTTCTTATCCTTTCGTGATTGTTATAAAGTCTTTAAAATATAGCATCTGTTATAGCTATACGGGCTCTATCACTATTCTGGAAGGTAGTTCAACATTCTCAGATGGATCAGATGGCCTGATTAGCTAGAAAAAATGTGGCAGAATTTAACACAAAAACATCAAAGCTCCTTATTCCTAGGAGAATCTGTTAGGCCCTCACCCAGTTCTTTCACCCAAGCTTCCTTATATGAGTGGGAAGAAATGGTGAAGCTATCTGTTGCAGGGACTAACCTCCATATTCCTAACAAACCAGTGTTTCCTGGGTTTTGCATACATTGGAGACAAGAGCTTGGCAGCCTGTCCTCACATAGAAAGGGAAGAGTGGGACTTACCACTCACTGAAAAGGAAGAGACAGAAAAAAAGCATGCAAGACAGGCAGATTTTACACACATAGCAATCGGGAGCGATTCTCTTTAGGAGGCAAACATTTTTACACACCTGAGGCTACAGGGGTGACTATCAGTATACAGCATAAATTAACAAGCCCCAGTTGTGATCCATGCACATTTTCAGAAGTTCGAGATGTACAGTATATTTTAGAAACATTAATTAATGTTTAATCAGAATTTAGTAAGTTTTGCTCCTCAGAGGGATGCTAGCAAGTTAGAAGAGTTCGTCTGCAAAGAGCAAGTCATATGTGAAATAGCCAACGTCTTTCCGTTTGTATCGTACATCACATTATTTTTGCAGTGATGTATGTGGGAGCTAAACAGAAAGCTTAATACTACTAGGTCTCTGAGGTCCTGGAAATTTTTAACGTGAAGTTTTTAAGTGTCCTGTCAGTTTGACTTAGGGACAAATGGCCAAGAAAGCAGCTTCAAGATTCTGTCTAGACTTACATGTGAAGAGTAGGAATGAAGACAAAGTTAGATGTGCCAGTGTTTTGATCACAGGTTTCAGCATAAAGGATGTCTTTAAAAATTGCCGTTAAGAGTGTGTTTTCCTGTGAAGTATTCTATCATCTGTAGATGAGCATGCAGTTCCTAACGGATTGAATCCATTAATTTATATTTAAAATACTGTATCTTTTGTCAGTTTTGGTGATGTAACTTTGCTTAAAATAATTATAGCTTTTAGCATTTCTCTTTTGTCAAAGTGATATGAGATCTTGCAGATTCCTGGGGAGATCACTGAAAATATATTTTTAGTCACTGGTTGCAGGTACCTGAGGGCAGGTTGAGGAAGCAGATTGTGTACATACCTCTCCTGTGGTATTGAACTTTGCTGAGATGGACGTGTTTGCCCTGAGCAGTTAACTATGTCTCTGCAGCCCAGATTTCCTCCTCACTGGAATGTCAAAGAAATGTTCAGATTCCACCACATTCATGTATACTTTTAAACCAGTATGAAATTCATCATTGAGTTGATAGGGTTTTTTTTTCCTGACAAACTAATTTTTCAGAAAAGCATATGTGTATGATTAATCTTTCTACTTTTTCATACTTAAGGCCCTGATAAATATTCTTTCATGATTCTTTTCTCCTCTTCTTGACAGTGAATCTCTTGGGTGCCCAGGGAGGTGGCCAGTAGAGAAAGACAGGTGGAGATAAAGAGATGGGTGGAAGAAGGTGGGTGAGTTCTAGGCAGAGGAGTACTCACTGGCAGAGTATAAGGCTGGGTGGAGACACAGGGCCATGGCAGTGAATGGAATGGAAAAGCAGGCCAACAGGACACAGTAAAAGGAGTGGGCACTGAGTCAGACCTATCAGGAGGATAGGGGAGGAGGTGCCATTTGAGTAGAGGTATAAGGGAGTGAGCGTCCTGTGGGTCTTTGGGAGAAACAAGAAGCTTCTCCCAGGCAGGGGAACAGTAAGTGCAAAGGCCCTTAGATGGGAGTGCATTTAGTGGTTTTGGAGACCTGCCAGGAGCACAGGAGGGGAGAGAAGCCTGCTGGTGTGTACCAGTGGTCCTTGGAGGGATAGCCCCACAGAAAGGGTATTTTGGGAACTTATGGGAGGATTTTGGGCTCTGTCAATGGTGAGAGGCAATACTGATATTTAGTACGTTTAGCAGCAAGAATGCGTTCTGCATGACTTTCATATAGGTGAAAAATCTGTTTATATCTTAAACCTAGTTCTGCTTATGTACAGAGTCAACGTGTGTGTATGTGTGTGTGTGTGTGTGTGTGTGTGTGTGTTTGGTTTTAGTAGATGTTCTGAATTTTCCAGGAAAGAAACTACCTTGTAAATTCAGGGTGATTGTATTTTGTTCTTTGCAGAACTTTACCAAGAGTTGTTCTCTGTTTCCGGTGGGGGGGGGACATTTCATGGACACAGCAGGCCCTGAGTATCTGAGATGCTGATGTATTTGTGGCAGTCTTCATTAGGTGGTTCTCTGACTACCTCCCTTGAACTTGTAGTGTGGTCATGACCAATACTGAAGGTCACGTGTTATATCATATGACACCATCTTTCATTTCCCTGTTACGTTTTAGTTGGGGCAACGTGGGTTTTTTGCAGTCTGGTGTGTATGTTGGTTGTATTGTCTGCTAGCTTCCTTTCTGGATGGCAGGGGTGGTGCTGCGAAATGCCATGGGGGTGTCGGCTCTGATCTTCTTAAGGAACCTGACTTAGTCTGACCTTTCCTAACAGGCCCCTCTTGCTGGCATTGAGAACACCTTGCAAGTGGAAGCTACAGGCTTTGGGAACGCCAGAGGAGAGATGAGGTGGCCGGGACCAGGTGGATAGTGATGGGGAAGCAACTTTCAAAGGGAGAGGTGATGGGACTTGCCAGTAAAGTAAACAGATTTGGGGATGAGAGGGACAGAGAGAGGGATTGTGAGTGTCTCCGGGCTTTGGGTCTGAAGAACTGGGAGGAAGTTGCAGAGGGTTAAAGTGGGAAAGAGTGGGTCCTTTATATTTGAGGATTAGATTTTGATGGGAGACCCATGTGTTAAGGGGGTAGTAGGAGAGAGGTCTGGAGGTGAGAGGAAGCTTCATCTGGGGTCCCATGCAGGGGACTGCGTTCCTCTGGGAGTGAATGGCTGGATGGGGGCAGTACTAGGGAGGGAAAGTGCAAGACACTGAGTGCGATGGGACTGCTGGTCACCTGAGGGGGGTGACGGGGACTGCTGGGAGGTTTTAAGCAGAGGATGGCAGGAGCAGGTATATGAATGAAATTTCCCTGAGTCCAGGGCTGCCCAGGGTTTGAAATGTGAGCAGAGGTAGGAAGAGGCCTATTGAGAGGTTGCTGTGGCTGTTCACGCCAAACACTGAGAAGTTCCCACAAGGACATTGGCCTCCCAGCCAAGACCAGCTGCTTGGAGAGTGAGGCAGAGGTTGCCCCGAGTACTCTGAGCTGGTGCACCTATGGGTGCTCCTAACAAGGGTCTCAGGAGGGCAGATCTGTCAGGGGGCTTGCTTCAGAGGTAGGGGGATCTAACAGAGGCTCTCAACCACTGCTGCACTAAGCTATTCTGTGTCCTCTGGGAAGCCCATCACTGAGAAAAAGAGGTGGGGCTGTAATTTTTTTTACATTTTGTTTTCAAAATGAAAGTTCTCTGCAGGCAAAAATCAAGTTTTAGAGATTGGTTTAATCATTTTAATCACTCACAAAGTCCCCTTGTGCTGAAAAAGCCTCAGGGGGCCGCCTGCCACTCTGAGAAGTTTGAGGAGGAAGAACTGGGCACTCTGACAGCTCATGGTTGGTTGCAGTTCCCTTTTTCTTCAAGGGTGTGGAAAGGGGTCTGAGCAACTCTGGCTTCTCCAGAGCCCCACCCTCGTGCCTGGAGAGGGTCCTATGTCTGCACCATGGGTGCAGGTGGCCTCCTTGAGAAGGCACCAGAACAGAAACCATAGGGGCTTTAGCATGTTTGTGGTGATCATATAATTAAAGAAGTAGAGTGACAAAAACAAATTAATATGATATACTTCACAACCGAAATCAGAATCCTGAATTGCCTTCTCTACCTTGTTCTCACTACTGGAACTGAAACATAGGACTGTGTTATTTGACAGGTGTGCCTGCCCTTTCTGTCAGGATCATGGGGACTGAGACTTCAGCAGCTGGAGTTATGTGAGTGTGAGTGTGAGAGAGAGAGAGAGAGAGAGAGTGTGTGTGTGTGTGTGTGTGTGCGTGCGTGTGTGCGTGTGTGTGTGTGTGTGTGTGCGCGCGCGCTATAGTGTAACTGTGGATCAGTCTTTGACATTGCTTGGCCCAGAGCCTCTAAGAACTAGTTTACCATTGAGGTGAGGTTGGAAGGTGAGCACTGTCGCTGTTCCACTTCTGTTTCACCATCTGTCAATTGGATTCATTGAGTACTGTTGAGCTTTTGTGTGCCCAGGGCTGTGCTCATCACATAGCTATTCCTTACATGAGTGTGGGGACTGTTAGCCCCACAGTGTGTCGAGGGTATGCTGAGAACAATAAAAAGGACTCTTCCCTGTGGAAGGTGGCATCTGAACTTGGCTTCAGAGGTGGAGTGAAGGGCTCGGTGGGCATGGCATAGAAAATCAGTATGGAGAGGGGACTGGGAGCACAGCCAAGGTCAGAATGTGGGCCTGAGTGACTTGCTGAGGAGTTCCAAACCAATGGTTCTCTGTTTGCCACTAGGATGGGTTGAAATACAATTCTAATTGGTTTCCAAAGGACCACTGATGTGCAGAATTAGTAAGGAGTTGGTGGTATGACACTTTTCAGGGTGTCTGGGTGGTTTAGAGTTGCCTGTAGTTTCTCTAATCCTGCTTTGCATTTTAGTCATAAATTGCTTTGTTTCCTCCATTTTCAGTTTAATTTGTTGTACATTTTAATGTTCTGAGGTTGATGCAAATTTGTTTTTGGTTTTGTTTTTTCGGTCTTTTGATTTCTTCTTCCAGTAACAATTTCTTTAGACTTGTGTGTTTGGAGTCAGATAGAGGGTATATATGCCCTGACTTCTGGAGTAGAAGTGCTCATTAGGGTCCATGGCACTGGCCCCACCACAGTGGGGGGCCCAGGCGCCCACCACCAGGTCTGCAGGACCTGGAAGCCATTCCATTACTGTTGCCCCATCCCATGGGCTAGCATACTCAGATGGCCCTGCATAGCTACAGGGGGCCAGGAATGTAGGTTTACTCTGGAAGGCCTCGAGCCCAGGGACAAATCTGGGAGAAGAAAATACCAAGGAGCATCCAGTGTCTGCCACTAGGACAAATGCACGGAACTGTGAGAGATGCTCCTGATGTAGCATCCGAGTGAGGCCTCAACTTGTGGGTATCATCCACTCATTGTTTCACTCCAGTTGGAGGCCGCGTGACATTTGTGTTCAGAGGTCCTACATGGATATTGTTTTCATTTGGGGTAGACCTTCTGCTTATTTGCTCCCATCTGTAGATTTCACGTCAGTGTAAGTATCTTTGGTAATGGGCTTTGAGAACAGTTATGTTAAAAAATAGTAAGTAAAACTTCAAGACTATGAATAAGGGAGAATTGCAAAAGATAAATAAATATATTCATCAGTTAAATACTTTGGATTTTGTAGTTATTGGTAAGTAGGATTAATTGCAGTTTCACTGTTTCCACGCTCGCCTTGTGGTTGGTATGCTTGTTCCGTTAGACAATGGACAGTGACTCTTGGATGTTCATGTTAGTATAGACCAAGAGCTACATTCATGAATGAAACTCATTTCTTGTTGTCATTTTAAGGATTTCACCTTGAATCTTAAGCTGGCCAAGAGGGACCTAAATTGAATTTCACTGGTTGCTCCTCCTAAGAATCAGACCTGACCGGAAACCCCTTCCTTCAGCTTTGGGAGGCAACTTGCAGGGCATCTGGAGACCAGGGTTAGTGTACTAGTCTCTGGATTTCTGGCACTCATCCTCCTCTGGGGGGGGTGGTGGTGTTGGGAACGGGACTGCTGCATAGAGGCCAGGTCCAGTACCTAATTGATTCCTGCAAAACATCCTAAAAGTTTCGATGTGAAAAACAGAAAACAGTCTCTCATTGGAATTCACCTTTAGAAGCAGACCAGAACTATACAGTTCTAGAATGTTTTTGCATGTTCTTTCATTTATTCTTTTTCTTTGTATTGAAAGTTCAGAGTCAGGGTAGATGAAATGGGTGGAGGTGGTCAAAAGGTACAAACTTCCGGTCATAATATAAATAAATCCTGTAATATGAGGTACAGTATGGTGACTGTAGTTTACCGTACTGTATTTATATTTGAAAGTTGCTAAGAAAGGAAATCTTAAAAAGTTCTCATCACAAGGAAAAAAAGGGTGACTGTGTGAGGTGATGGGAGTTAACTAGACTTCTTGTGGTGATCATTTCACAATATATACACATATCAAGTCATTCTTTTATACAACTGAAAATAATACAGTATGTCAGTTATATCTGAATAAAACTGAAAGGAAAAAAAAAGTTCAGTCAGCTTAATTATATCCTTTGAGTGTCTCAGGCTGAATATTCTTGCTTCTGAGAGTGTTGTTGATTCTTCATCACAATTGTGTTAGGCCTGTGGGGTGTATCTGCCTATCACTGGTATTGGCACGTTCAGTATTCTTATGCTAATTTTTATGAAAAAGTGACAACGCTCTACCCAATTGCAGAAAAATGTTAGAGCTACAGAAATGGAATGTTGGACTAATAGAGTAATGACTGAAGGCTTTATTTAGCTGATGGGGTGGAGCTACAAGTTGATGTACAAAAAGCAGTTTGTAGCAGATTATATTATATGATCATATTGCCTATGAAAGTAGAGGACCCCCACCCCTTAAAATTAAATCCTACATGTCAGGGATGAATTAGGCTTTTGAGTGGTTGATAATCTAAGCACATATTTGACTGCTTGAAGAATGAATGAAACCCTTAAAGAAAATGTTTTATAATGTATATCAGTTCCTCAGTAAGATCTTCACTTCGTTAATTTTTCTCAAATTAGATATTAAAATTGACATTACGAACTATTGAGCTGTACATTTTACTATATGTAATTTACACCTAATAAACTTGACTTTTTAAAAAAAAAAGCAAAACGAAAAAAGTTCTGATGTCACCTAGCTGTTCATTTGAATAGGGGATTCATCCATGTGATCTCTCATTTACAGAGGGACCAGAACAACCCATCACATCTGAGGCACAGAATAGAATCCAAACCCTTGTTTTTTGCCTCCTTGGGTCACATTTTCGTTTCCCAAGACAAGCTCTAGGTTAGTGGTTTATTCTTTCTACTGATTCCCAGCAGTTTGGGTCATCTTGATATGGATACAGAGATTTTGTTAAGTAAACCAGCTCTAACAGTTTCAGAAAATGTGACAAACTTTCCTTCTGCAGAAGTAAGCTGCACAGCCCTGTGGGGAGGGCTGTCCCTTGCTTATCTTGAATCCTCTGAGGCTTGTTAGGAGATGCAGCAGGCACAGGTAGAGGTTGTGGGTACATATACTTCTCTTCAGCAGCTAAACCAGTCACTCTGGATTCATTTACTGGAGTGGAACGGGTGTAAACTCACGCTACATTTTTTCCTCCCTGCACTGGCTTTCCCAGGGAGGCCTGTTGTTGGCCTTGGCCTGTAGCCTAGTAGGTCTTTGCATGCAGGAGTGTAGGCAGCCAGTTGTGTCCTGTTCTTTGCTATAATGTTGAACTGCCACCCTATCATTGTTTCTGGTCCTAACCAGAAAAAGGAAAAAAACGTTCTTAAGGGGCTGTGTCCGCTCAGAGCTTTCTGTCTCAGGAAAGAGACGTGCTGTTGCTACTCTTGCATCTTCTTATGAGCCAGCTCGAGGTGCAAACTCAGGCAGGTGCGGGGAAGTGCTCTTTTGAGAAAATCAGCGTCTTCACGGCTTAGAAACACTCACGGTCATTACCATGAACCTGAAAAACAGGTTTTGACCTTAGTGCTAGGGATCCTGGTGGAGGAAAGGGTGAAATAGGCCTAGGCTGGGCATCCTACAAGTTAGAACCTGTGTGGAGAGGCCATGGAACAACTCTCGTGGTCACCGTTGAACCTTTCCACTGTGATACTGTGTTAGGTCAGGAGCTGCCAGGGTCCCTGGACCAGGTGCAGGGCGGGTATAGATAGATGCTTGTATAGTGGGAGAGACCAAGTGCTGTGTGTAGCATCTTAAACCCTAGAGTTTGTGCTCATCCCCATCCAGGTTCAGCCACCAAATATATGGCCCACTTCCCCTTTGGGGCTTCAGGACTTGAGTAGGTCAAAAAACTGTGTGTGGAAGGCAAGGACCACACTGATAATCAGGGCTCAGCAGACTGCACGGCCAAGGCTGGCCAGGGGTGAGCCGGCAGACACGCTGGGGTGGGGAGGGGAGGAGGCTCTTGGACTGCCATGGCTGTGACTGACTGCATTTTGAGGCTGACATGCAGGTGTGCGCCTGCTGCTGGGCCCAGTTTACCTGGAATGTTCCATCAGTCCCATGTGGGAGTTGGGAGCGTACACTTAACCTTTTCACCCCTTAGTGCCCAGGTTTTTGTGTCAATTTGTAGGAATGTAACACTAAAACAAGTATAAAACAAGTATAAACAGCAGTCTTCCATCCTGCCTCCCAGGGATAGCCCCTTTCATGCCTCACTGTACTAAGTAGTGTGCTAATACTGTTTCTCGGTGTGTCAGCTTTGAACGGTGAGGGTTGGCCCTTGAGACCACAAGTTCCGGCCTCAGCTTTCCAATACCCAGCAATGACAGTCAAAGTATCATGACTGAGTAAATATTGTTCACTGCTGAGTCAAGTGGTGACTGGCTTATGGTTTTCCCTCAGGAAATCTTAAAATGACTTCTTTGCATTTTCATCCTTGGGTTTTTTTCTGTGTACCTGTCATTAGTTTTTCCCAATTCCCCTAGAATTGCCAAACCCCACGTTTAAACCACATTAGTAACTGTTCCTCTTTTCCTGAACTCTCCTCCTTCCTGCTGCAGCCTGCGCTGGCTGCTGTTCAGGCCTGCCTCTGTGTCTCCCTCCACCACCCTGGGGGCTCCCTCTGCCTGTGGCAACCTGGAGAAGAAGGCATGTGTGAAGCCTTGCATTTCAGACCTCTGTTCTGCCCTTTGGCTGATACAGAATTGCAGACTGAAAGTGCTGCTTATGTCTCTCTTTTGGGGGAACAGTTTGAGGTTCACCACATAACTGAGGGAAAGGCATGGAGATGTCCACCCACATGGCCTTCCTCACTACATCCCCCACTAGAGCGGTGCATTTGTTACAACTGATGAACCTACATTGATACATCATCATCCAGAGCCCATAGTTTACCTTAGGGTTCACTCTTGGTATTGTGTGTTCTATAGGTTTGGAGAAATGCGTACTGACACGTATCTACGTCGCAGTTTCACACAGAATAGTTTCACTGCCCTAAAAATGCTCTGTGCTCCACCTATTCATCCCTCCCTTCCTCTTAACCCCTCACAACCACTGAAAGGCTCTTTTTACTGTCTCCACAGTTTTGCCTTTTCCAGAATGTCACATAGGTGGAATCATAGGTGTGTAGTATTCTTAGATTGGCTTCTTTCACTTAGTAGTGCACATGTATGCTCCTCCATGTCTTTTCATGTCTTGATAGCGCCTTTCTTTTTAGTGTTGAATAATATTGTTTGGATGTACCACAGCTTATCCATTCACCTACTGAAAGACATCATGGTTGCTTCCAAATTGTGGCAAAATTTGGAATGAATAAAATTTTTTGGAACGAATAAAACTTCTGTAAACATCAGTGTGCAGGTGTCTGTGTGGATGTTAGTTTTCAGCTCCTTTGGGAGCATGATTGCTGAATTATATGTTCAGAGTATGTTTTGTAAGAGACCTCCAAACTGTTTGCCGACAGCTGCACCATTTTGCATTCCCTCGGGGGATGGAGGAGAATTCCTGTTGCGCCACATTCTTGCATTGCCAGCGTGTGTTCTGGGTTTTGGCTTTTGGTCGTTTTAATAGGTGTGCAGTAATAGCTCATTGTTTTAATTTGCATTTCTCTGAGGACATATGATGAGCATCTTTTCATTGCTTACGTGCCTTCTGTAAACCTTTAATGAGGTTTTCATTAAGATCTTTGGCCCATTTTTTTAATTTTAAAATTAAATTTAAATTTGTTATTGTTGAGTTATAAGTGGTCTTTGTATATTTTGGATGACAGTCCTTTATCAGATGTATCTCTTGCAGATATATTCTCCCAGTCTGGTTTTGTCTTTCACAGAGCAGAAGTTTGTCATTTTAATGAAGTTCAGTTTATCAGTTATTTCTTTCATGGGATCATGTCTTTGGTGTTATGTCTAAAAAGTCATCACCATACGCAAGGTAGATGTTGGTCTTTTAAATTGCTCCTAGTTTCCCCCTCCCTTTTTTAAAAAAAATATTTATTTATTTGGCCGCGTTGGGTCTTAGTTGGGGCACGCGGGACCCAGTTCTCTGATCAGGGATCGAACCCGGGCCCCCTGCACTGGAAGCTCGGGGCCCTAGCCACTGGACCACCAGGGAACTCCCAGTTTCCTCTTTTTTAAAGTGTGTGTGTGTGTGTGTGTGTGTGTGTGTGTGTGTGGATTTTTTTCACTTTGGTTGTGAGGTCTGCTGTTCTCTGTGTCCTAATGCCCTGTTCTTGTTTTGTGGGCACCAGGTCCCCACCATGTTGATGCCAAGGCTGTGTGTGGGTTGGGGATTTTGTTTGGGTTTTTTTTGTTTTTTTCTTTTTAAATGTCTTCTGTCTTCTCTCCAAGTTCTTTGTTTCAGTCACTTGCATTGGGGGCTTCTTAAAGGGAGATAGCGGCGTGGCTGTTTGAGCGCCTCCAGGTGCAAGAATCCATAGGTCCTTGCTTTGAGGCCTCTGGGTTACATGTGAGGGTGTGCAGGGCAGTGTGCCTCCCTGTTGATTTTGGCGTGTCCGTCTGTTTGCAGTACAGTGCACCCCATGCCCTCCTCTGCCTGGATAGCGGAGTCCGGGCCCCTGGGTCAGTTGCTCCAAAAAGGTCCCTCGGCTTTCCTGCAGGGCTGAGGATGAGCACTCGGTCAGGGTCAGAGCTCTTCGCTGTCTTCTGTCACCTCTTTCCACCTCCCCCCACTTTTCTCTTTTGAGTCAGTCATCACTTATTTCTTGATTGGTAACGATTTCAGGAGTAAGCTCAGATAAATGTGGGTGTTCAGTTTATTCTGTCTTCTATAATGTATCATTGTCTGTATTTAGGAAAAATGGCTGTCTGCAGAAAAGGAAATATAGTAAAGATATTTTTAAATTTTAATTGTATAACTAGGTAATATTACTCAAAACCAAGAAGAATTAAAGTGTTGAAAGTGCACTGAAGCCTGCTGGAAGGGCCTCCACGGGACACCTCTAGGACCATTGGAGCATCTAAGTCACAGTGGGTTGGTGATTCTGACCTACTGAGTAAACTAGGAATGCACAAGTTCACACTATATCAATATGTGGAGAAGTGGTTCCTTGCAGTAGAATGCTAACTAACTAATAGCCGGAAGGAATGACTCAATAGAAAATCACCATTTGACAGTCCTCATGGCAGTAATTCAGCCAGGAAATGTCAGAGTGCTAAAACTAGAAGGTGGAAGTTGGATGAGGAGCGGGACATGGACTTAGTCACCAAATACTCACTGATGACTAAGGCAGAAAGTAACTTGCAGTGGAGGCCTGGCGACTCCACCTGAGCCTGTCATCAGAGGTGATAAGGAATGGTGGGGACCTGGGGCACGCCCCCCAGGTGGAGTGCAGTGGGGCGTGCCTGTGGCAGGCCCATATCTGTGTCCCTCATGGGTCTGGCCGCTGACCCCAGCAGTGTCCATTCAAAGTCCAGGGACTGGGGAGCTCATTGTTCCTTCTAGGGGGTCAGGTGTGCAGGCAAAGGCTCCTTCCAAGCCTTGACAGTGCCTCCCGCCAACACCCTCTCAGAGGTCGGGTGCAAGCAGCTCCCGCCTGCTTGGAACAAGTTCTCTGTGGTTCATTCGGTTTTCTGTCAGCACTCACGCAGTTCTTCCCAGCTGAAGGCTGCCCAGCTCTCCACAGCTTGGCTTTACCTTACGTGCCAAAAGTCCAGATTCCTGGCTTCCCTGGTGGCACAGTGGTTAAGAATCTGCCTGCCAATGCAGGGGACACGGGTTCGAGTCCTGGTCCAGGAAGATCCCACATGCTGTGGAGCAGCTAAGCCTGTGCGCCAGAACTACTGAGCCTGTGCTCTAGAGCCTGCGAGCCACAGCTACTGAAGCCCACATGCCTAGAGCCCGTGCTCTGCAACAAGAGAAGCCACTGCAGTGAGAAGTCCGCGCACCGCAACAAAGACACACCTCAGCCATTAATTAACTAATTTTTTTTTTTTTTTTAAAGTCCAGATTCCTAAGCATTTGAGAAAGTGACCGTTTTTTCCTAAGACCTTGTTTGGAAATAAAACAGTTGAAGGAGGAGAGTACTGAGCATGGAGAGGCCAGGCCTGGGCAGCTCTGGTGCCTTGGGCGCCTTTTGGGACAGGAGATCCCCTCCTCCGTGAGCCTCACTCTCCCACAGCTGTGGTCACTTGTCCCTTCCTATAGGTCTGGGTGTCTGGGCCTGGTCTCTGACCTTGGGTCCAGCCAGCTCAGTGGTATCCTAGTGTTTCTGCCCTGCTGAGTGAGGAGAGCCTGGCGGGAGCCCAAACACAGCACATGTGTTCTCGTACAAGCATGTTGCTGCACCACACAGGCCTTCTCCCTCTCTGGGACAGCATTGACCACAGCTCTTGGGAAAGTGTCCCCTGGCAGGCTCCCCAGGGTCATTGCTGTGGGCTCACCCTTAGACTGAATGCCCTGGTGTGCTGCCCTAGAGCCCAGGTGTTCTCACTCCACCGGTCCTGCCTGCAGGGTGTGCTAAGCTCTCAGCATGTTGGGAAAGGTTGGCTTTTGGTCTCTGCCATGGGCCCTCCTAGCTTCTCGTGTGTTAGTTGCCTTAACATTGGACTGTTTTTCACTGAGACTTGGAGCAGTTGGGAGACATGGTAGGGCCTTGGAGTGGTTGTTTCTGGCCCCTTGAAAAGCTCTGTATTAGATTATGGAGAATCTCGCATTCATTTGAAAGCCACACCTCTCCACGCATGTTGGACATAGCATCCCATGGTGGCAGGTTGTAGGACTTAGAGGTAAGTTACCCTGAGGCCTTGGGTGTCACTTCCTGAGATAATGGCAGTAGCTGCTTCAAAATCCAGTCAGCCCTGTTCTAAGATTCCCATTCTCTCCCTTTTAAGGGTGATTTCAGGGCTCAAGAGGCAGGCGGGCAGGACTCTTTTTCTTCCGGATAGGAACCAGGATTTCATCAGCTTATGCCTTGTGAGTTTTTAGGAGAGATAGCAGGATGTCCATCTGTCTGTCTGTGGGTGAGTCTGTCTCTGAGCTGCTCCTGCTTTGCTGGCCCTGGGCAGCACAGAAAGAGACACAAGGACTCCTTGTATCTGCAGGTTTCTCTGGCCAGTGTTGCTCCCACCAGTCTACAGCATGGGGAATATCTTTGCAAACCTCTTCAAGGGCCTTTTTGGCAAAAAAGAAATGCGCATTCTCATGGTGGGCCTAGATGCTGCGGGAAAGACCACCATCCTGTACAAACTGAAGCTGGGTGAAATCGTGACCACCATTCCCACTATAGGTGAGGAGGCTGGGCCCCGGGAGGCTAGGGGGTAGTGGTAGCCCTGGGGAGAGCCTCACACTGGGTCTCCTCCAGGCTTCAACGTGGAAACCGTGGAATACAAGAACATCAGCTTCACTGTGTGGGACGTGGGTGGCCAGGACAAGATCCGGCCTCTGTGGCGCCACTACTTCCAGAACACACAAGGTGAGGGTGGGCAACCCCATTACAGCCCCTCAGGAGGGGGGCTGTGGCCTTTGGGAGAGGTTGGGGGTGTCCTGGGTGCCTGCACTAATGCTTACTGTTCCCTGTGCAGGTCTCATCTTCGTGGTTGACAGCAATGACAGAGAGCGTGTGAATGAGGCCCGAGAGGAGCTTATGAGGATGCTGGCAGAAGACGAGCTCAGGGACGCCGTTCTGCTCGTGTTTGCTAACAAACAGGTACGCATGACTGAGCCACCCTGTGTGCTGGTGGTGGGTGCATGTTAGGCAGCCAGCCTCTCAGCGATGGAGGTCTGACGAGGGGGGGTCACAGGTCAGGTGGAGAGGGTTCCATGCAGTCCCCTTGACCCACGCCCGCTTTGCTACCCTCCCCCCTAGGACCTCCCCAATGCCATGAATGCAGCTGAGATCACGGACAAGCTGGGTCTGCACTCTCTGCGCCACAGGAACTGGTACATTCAGGCCACCTGTGCCACCAGCGGGGACGGGCTCTATGAGGGACTGGACTGGCTGTCCAATCAGCTCCGGAACCAGAAGTGAGCTGTACTCCTCTCTCCTCCCCTCACACTCCCTCCTTCTGCCCTCGCTTTACTCTCATGTGGCAAACGTGCCCCTGTGGTGTGAGTGCCAGAAGCTGTCTCCATGGTCGGTCACAGTGTGCTTCACCATGCTGTAAATGTGCAGACGCAGCCTGCAACTGGGTTTTTATTTAATGTAAATAGTTTTTGTTTCCAATGAGGCAGTTTCTGGTACTCCTATGCAATATTACTCAGCTTTTTTTATTGTAAAAAGAAAATCAACCCACTGTTTAGTACTGAGAAGGGATTTTAGGCACACGGGTCATCCAGGAGTCACTGTGTCAGAAAAGCCCGATGTTCCTCTTCTGGGCTTTACATCTGTGTTGAGATCCATTTTGGTGGTTGGTTTTTAACCCAAACTCAGTGCATTTTTTAAAATAGTTACAAATACAAGATAAGGAGAACACTTGAACACACAGAAGGGAGAAATGTGCCTAGTGTAGGTTCTGCAGTAATGGCCTGAGTCCAGTCCACCAGTGGTCTGTTTCCCGTTGGGAACGTGAAACGGGGCAGAACCAGCTATGATCCATTCTGCATGGTCACAATAGGGTCCCTGTGATTTGCTCTGTCTTGGGTCATCCCACACCCCATAGCGTTTGTGCTCGTATCTGTGCTTACATGGCTGCCCAGGAGATGGGCTGGAGGCTGCATCCACCGCTCTCAGACCCCTTGGAGGAACCCCAGCCTTTTCTTGGGTCAGCATGGGCACTTTGGTTGGAACGCTCTGGTCTGAGCGGGAGCCCTGCAGTCCCCTTGCTTGCCTGCTCCGGGCTCTCTGGGGTCTCACCAGCAGGAGCGCGGTGGTCATCCTGAGCCCCAGCCCCTCGGAGCCCCTGTCTACGTGTGCTTTCACTCCCTCAGCCTGCAAGGGTCAGATTTGCCATCGAAAAATGATAACCTCTACTTTTTTCTTTTGTATTTTGATAAACACTGAAGAAGCTCGAGCTGTTAAACTTTATCTTGGGGAAAACCTCAGAACTGGTTTATTTGGTGTCGTGGAACCTCTTACTGCTTTCAATACACAATTAGTAATCAACTGTTTTGTATACTTGTTTTCAGTTTTCATTTCGACAAACAAGCACTGTAATTACAGCTATTAGAATAAAATCTCTTAACTATTTCATGGCTCTCCCATTTTTGGGTGCCCCTGACTGACAGTGTGCCTCGTGGAAGCTGGGCAGGGACGGCTGCTTCCTCCTCACTTAGGGAGGGCAGCATTGCTCTGACGTGCCCCATTCCCTCCCTCTGCCCATCCCTTCCCTGCCACCCCACCCTTGTCTCCCTGCCCCCCTCCCCCACTGCTTCACTTTCCCATGGGTGGGTGTGGGTATGTCCCAGTGCCCTTGTGGTGACCACCTCATTGGTCTCATGCTGGCAGTCCAGCCCCCCGGTCCCAGTCTTAGCAATGCCTGGTTGTGAAAGGGACAGCAGGGTCACCATATGGAGTATGCCCAAAAGGCTAGGGCCAGGTGGTATGTGGAGGAAACCCCCCACCCTTCCTAACATCCACCCTCTGTGGTACCCCCAAGCCAGCCAGCTTGTCCTCTGGAGGGGCGGGAACCCCTGACCAAGCTCCACGTCACTGCCACAGCGATTGACCCATGCCTGGCTGGGTGCTTTGTGCACCTGTGCCATAGACCCCGTCCCACTTTTGCAGGGGTTGTTCCTCTGACCTGGAGCCCTTCTTGGCACCCTTGTTCCCCCCACCGGGTGCAGGCATTGGCAGGCGAAGGTCCAGGTGTCCTTTCCCCCAGAAGGCAGGCTGCCCCACCATAAATAATGATTTGCTCTAACAGGTTGAAAACCAGTGCCGAGTGCTCTGAAGACAGAATTGCCTTCAGCTCTCGTTTCTTTGAAAATCAGAAGCAAAACAAGAACCTCAATAATGAATCCAGTCTGGGTTTTGTCTTTATTCCAACGTGGTTGTAAGATGTTAAGTTTTCACTTTTTCTGTGGAGGGCCAGGTTGTATGTATGCCTCCCAGCCTTGGAGATGGGGGGCCAGGTGGGGGGAGCCAGTGCCGTTGTAGCACGCAAAGGGGGTGGGGGTGAGACAGTGGTTAAGAGGTCCCTTGGTGGCCTGGGGAGACAAGGGTGGCTCCAGGTACAAGTCCAGCTCCCCATGATCTAAATGCCCAGGCTGCCCCTTCTAGCGTGCTCACCTACCTGCAGCTGAGCACTCTTTGGCCCCTCTGCCCTCCCTGCTGGCCACACATGACCCAGGGCTCTTGGTACACCTGAAATTGATGCAGGGGACCAGGCCAACATGGGACCCCAGGATACTGACCACCAAAAGGACAGTGCCCCTCCCAATGAGCTTGCAGGTAGTCTTGCTGGAACTCAAGAGATATACCGCATTTTCACACATCACTTTCTATTGCGACACATGACAACAACCTTCCCTTTAGTATGAGATACTTTCCACTTAAAATAAGTTTATTTAAGTACAAAGAATGAGTCAACACAAAGAAGAATAGAAGTAGCCATACTTGGCCACAACTAAGCCTCTTTGGGGACCTGGGGTGACCCCCACAGGCCAGCCCTCCAGATCCCTGGGCCTCAGTCGCTGTCATGCCTGCGCTTCCTCTTGCAGCAAGTCGAGGAGTCTGAGTCATGCCTAAGGGAGACCAGGGGACACCTGGCGTGAGGGCCCCTGCCTGCCCAGCACTCTGTCTCCATCCCCAGGCAGCTGCACCTACTGGATGGGAGCAGGGGGCTGTGAGGAATCCGGCCCCCTCCCGTGCTCCTTTTCTTTCCTCCTCTTCTCTTTCTTGTGCCTCTTCTTCTTTTTCTTCTCTTTCTTGCTCTTCTTGTGGCTTTCAGGGCTGCAAAGGGTGATACGGAGAGCCAGGAGCCTCTGGGGTTTTGGGGGTCTAGCCGGGGGTGGGGCCACCACAGTAGCCACTGACCATGTGTAGCCATTTCAACCTCAGATCACTAAAGGAAACTGCTCAGTACCATGTGTGGCCAGTGGCTACCATGGTGGGCATCACAGACACATTCCAACCACAGCAGAAAGGTCTGCAGGGCAGCACCTGACAATCTCAGGGCTCCTTCCAGCCCTCCCATTGGGATGCCCCTGCACTCTTGGGGCCAGGTGGTGACCCCCTCCTGTGCTCCCCAGACCCTCGCACAAGTGGCCCATGTCTGAGCATCCTCCTCCAGGGCCCCTGACCCTGCTGGGGGTTGGTAGGCAGTCGTGAGACCGCCCCAGGACTCGATCTCCAGAGGCTCCTCAAAAGAAAAAAGCGACTGGAGCTGGGGAGTTCACTGACTGGAGAAGCAGCCAACATGCTGAGAAAACAGTGAGTTCTGTGCCCTGGGAGGCCTTACCCCGGCTCCACCTTCTCCTCTGACCGAGGCTTCTTTTTGGCCGAAGCCGGGGAGGTCCCTGTCCGACTGCTCTCCACGCGGTGGTGCTGCCGAGAAAAGCCACTCGGGGGGTGTGCGGGGCGCCCCGGCATACCGACCGGCGAGAACCAGCCAGAAGCTGGGAGGGTATCCCCAAGGAGAGACGGCCTGCCCCCATGGCCCTCAACAGGAAGAGGCACTCAGACCGCCCCCCACCCCACCATGGGATCCCAGGATGTTTGGGGGTAGTTACCGTGAACACTGAAAGCCCCAGCTTAGCAGCTTCTTTGTCTTCCCGGGACAGCGCCACTCGCCCTGCAGAGCCACTGCGGGGACGTGGGTGAGATCCCCCCATGGTGAGACACCCCCACAGACACACACCCACGGCGAGGACCGCCCATCCCCAGGCCTCCCTAGAGAAGTGGTGCGCCCAGACGACCCGTGCTGGCGTCCACCTGGGCGGCTGACAGTGCGGAGCCCCGAGGAGCCACGCCCTCGCGACTTCTGGGGCCCCCAAGGACCCTCCGGCCCCGCACCTGGAACTCCCCAGGCCCAGGAGCCGATCCACTCCCTTCTCGGGGTCACCTCCTTCCCGCTTACAGACTTCGACAAAGTCCTGTTGGGGAGGGGAGTGCAAGTGCTCACCGCAGCGCAGGGTCAGCCCCCTCCCAATCCCGCCCCCGCACTCCAGGAGGGCCCACCTCTCACCTCCTTGCTCAGGCCGGTGGGCTGCTTCCTTACGTTCTTGTAGCCTCTGCGGGGGCCGCGCGTGAGCTTCAGGGAGCTGCGGGCCTCGCCTCGGCCCCTGCCGCGCCCCCACCCGGAGGTAAACCAACACCCTCCCCGCCACCCCCCCCACCCCCCGGCCCAAGCTCTCCAGGCACACTCACAGCGCTGCCATGAGCGCCTCCTGCTCCGCCTGCCTCACAGCCGCCAGCTCCTGCTCCCGGCTCAGACCCGCGCTGTGCGCCCGGCCCTTGGCGTACCAGGTGAGGTCACGGCCCTTCTGCCAGCGGCCCACCGGGGCCATCAGCGAGTTGCCTGCGGGGAATGGAGCGCCGAGTGCTCGGCACGGCCCGCGGGTCGGCGCACCCCCAGCCCGCGAGCCCCCGGTGCCTGCGCCCCGCTCACCCAGGTAGTTCTCCCTCTGCTTATCAGTCTTCACATCCTCCCAGCTGAACTGGTCCTGCCCGCCGCGCACGCCGCCCCGGCTGGAGCCGAACATGGTAACAGGCAGCCCTCTACCTCCGGACTTCCCGGTACCCAGGCCCCACAGGTCCCCGCTCCCACTCACGCGTCGCACGCGGTGACGTCACGCCCGCGCCAAACCCGTGCGCTTGCGCTCTGTTCCCTCCTCCCCTCCCGAAGGTGTCCCGCCCTGGCGCGCCTGTGCCTCAGTGCCGGCCCCCGAGCGTCTGCGCACTCCCGCGGCCCCAGCGGTGGCACTGGCAAAGGTGCGGAGGCTGCACCCGGCCACCCCAATGACAGGACAGCCGTTATTAGAAGTCACATTATGTGGGTGACGCTCCAGAGTCACTGTTCCCATTGTGTGCCTTGTTCCCTTGGCTGTGCCGGCAGAGGGGCAGGCACTGGAGAGACGTCTGCAAACCCGCACTAAGTTTCCCGGCTATAGCTGCTTGAGGTTTCTATCGGGTAGCAGGCTGCCCCAGAGACAGGGAGCCGCCAAGGTCAGGTCGCGCCTACGCCGCTCATCCTCCGCCCTCGGGGGTACCGGCTGTGTCCAGTTCCCAAGGAAGCACACCTCATCGCGTTCGTTCCCCAGACAGCGCAGAGAAGGCCTCAGTCACCCACAAAGTGTTGGCAGATGCTTCTCATTCGGCACTGTTTCGGTCATTGCTGCTGTCAGGTGATGGCTCAGTATCCGAAGTAAACTGAGCTAGTTGTAGGGCAAGCGCGTTCCGTTTATCACCACAGCGAACCAGACTAGATTCAGTGATAACGGTGCTAGTGAGTGGAGGGGTGCTTCTCTGTTAGCCAACCCCTGCTGAATTGAAACCGTAGGGTGAACAAATGTTCTCCGAGGAATTTACAGCAAGGTGTCAAGAGTGTTATTCTGTATGCCCTTTGTATTAGTCCTTTCACAAGACACTGCCCTCCTGCAGGTTACTCAGTGAGTTCACCTGATGGGCTGGCAGGGAATCGAGAAGAGGCCTTTCACCTGGCCTTCCTCTGAACCTGCTTTCTCGGGGAATCCCTCACTTGCCTGACGGCTGCCGGGGGCATCCTTGAGCAAGCCAGGTTGGCAGGGCCTGGAGTGGACAGCTGCCGTGGGGGCAGGGGGGTGGTGCAGTGCAGTGGATGTCCCCGTGCAGCTGTACAGTGCTGGTGTGGTGAGTGGACCAGAAGGGGTTGGCCTTCTGATCTGGAGATAAGGTACAGGGTCCATCTCCCAAAGGCTGCTGGCTCCTGCCTCCAAGGTCATGAACAGAATGCCGTCCCCACCATCTACTATATCAGTACTCTACAACTGGCCCTCAGGTTTATGAAAAGGAGTCTGACAACCAAGGACCTAACGAGAAGCAGCCCCAGGCCTGGGCCGGGTCAGCTGCCTTAAAAAGGCTGGGAATCGCTCCCTTGGGTCTTGCAGGAAGGCTGCCAGGGTAAAATCAACCCCTGGAGCAGAAAGGCAGCAGTCAACTGGAAGGCCCAGCAGATTGTGGCTACAACGCACTGCAGACCTCAGTGGCGTTAACAAAGGGGAGCGGCCAGTCCCTTTGGCCCCTTTGATGGGGAGCACCTTCCCATTGCGTGCTGGGTACGGCTGAGGGAGGCCTGGTGAGGGGTAGGGCAGGCCAGCTGTAGGCTAGGTGCAGATGTCCTTGGATCCCAGACACCCTGCTCCTCCCATGGTGGCCACTGTGCTCCCCGGGAGAGTCCCTGGTGCCCTGAGGCTGAAGGCAGCGCTAGAACCAAGGGGGCTCCAGGACCCAGAGGGGCAGGTACAGCAGTGGCCAGGCTTCCCTGCAGTAGGAAGAGCACCCATGACCTCGGTACTGCTGAAGGATCACATGCCCTTTGGACCTCATCCTAAAACCACAACTGACCTGATTCTAAGCCCTCCATTCAGCTCAGTTGTAGAGACCCTCCAGGCTAGGGCACACGAAAAGGAAAGATAAGATGGACACAGCTTCGTGCACACATGATTTAAAGACACATGCCCCTCCCTGCTCCATAGCATCCCCCTCGGTCAGAGCAGCTTCCAGGCACCATCACTTTTTGGTCCAAAACTGCTTGTACTTCTCCACATCAAAGTCGTCACTGAGCTCTGGCTCCTCCTTCTCTTTGACCTGGGCCTCTCGTTTCCGGAACCGTGCACGCCTCTCCTCTGGGGACAGAGAGTCCAGGTCCACGGGCATCTGCGGGGAGGAAGGGATGTGTACATGGCTCAGGTGGAGGGTACCAGGATGTTCTCCAGGGTCTCCACTTCACCTTGTTATCATCTACCACACAGTTTAGGTCTTATGTGTTCTGTTGGGTTTTCTGTCCCTTTGAAGCTTTTTTTCTTTTTTTTTGTGGTACGCGGGCCTCTCACCGTTGTGGCCTCTCCCGTTGCGGAGCACAGGCTCCGGACGCGCAGGCTCAGCGGCCATGGCTCACGGGCCCAGCCGCTCCGCGGCATGTGGGATCTTCCCCGACCGGGGCACGAACCCGTGTCCCCTGCCTTGGCAGGCGGACTCTAAAACCACTGCGCCACCAGGGAAGCCCTGAAGCTTTTATTTTTTAAAAAACTTTTTCTGCTTGTTTTCCCAAGACGTGGTATTTTTTCGAACACACAGCTCACTATTGCTTTCTCATCTTGGTGTGTGGAGTGAGCTCCAGATCACCCTCCTCCCTCTCCTCAAACAATTCTGACCCATGACTCGCCTTCCTGCCCCAGTCCAGCGATGGTGGGTTCTGACCCCGTGAACCCCTGGAGGAGCAGTTTCTACAGGCTAAGTCCTCCAAGACCTGCACCCCAGGGGAGTGTCGGGGAAGGAAGCTTACTGTGAGAATCCGTCGAGGCTCCCGGTAGCGGATGTGGATGGTGGAACCATCCTGCTTGACCAGGAGCACAGGGTAGAGGCGTGCGTAGGTCTGCCGGTGTACTCGAGTGAGTGAGGCTCTGTTACAATCAGCTCGCCGGGAGGACATATACAGTTGGCGGCGGCTCTCAAGGGCAGCCCCTGTCACCACACGCTGCCAGAGCAGGCTGCAGACACACACGTGCTGGTCAGCGGTTGGTGCCAGGACCAGAGTGGCCACACAGCCCAGCTCCTATGGGGGCACACAGCAACCCGCACCAGGGCAGGATGTGGTCAGAGTAGCTCCACCCCACATCCAGAAAGAGGCTGCAGGGGTGAGCCCACAAGGCCCTCAGATGGGTGAGGACAGAGTCCACAGCCAGGACCCTGGTGAGTGTCTCTGGTGAGGCCTGGCCCTATGGCTAGGGTGCTGGACTACAGCATTGAGTAGGAAGCTGACTTCCAGGGGACTGCAAACCTGGTGCTTGGACTGACCATTTGAGTCCATCCCACACCCCCTTCCCCATTCACACGTTGAAGCCCTAACCCCCGTGAGATGGTGTCAGGAGGTGGGACCTTTGGGTGGTGATTTGAATTAGATGAGGTCGTGAGCGTAGGGTCCCCCCAGTAGGACTGGTGCCCTTGTAAGAGGAAGAGACCAGAGAGCTAACTCTCCCCTCCATGTGAGGACACTGAAAGAAGGCAGCCATCTCTGAACCAGGAAGAGAGACTTCACCAGAACCCTGCTGGCACCCTAATCTCAGACTTCCAGCTTTCATAAGCTCCCTGGTCTGTGGTGTTCTGCTAGGTCAGCCCAAGCAGACCGAGACACCTGGTCCACTTGGCTTCTGAGTATGGTGGGCGCTCAGCCCTCCTGCACACAGCAGAGCACATGCTCCAAGGTGACAGGAAAGGGCTAGGTACTCTTCATGCCCCACTCTACCCAGCCACGTGACCCCACATTTGTCTCACCCACTCGGGACCTCGAGTTCCCTGTCCCAGCCTCTCCCTGTGACCCGCACCCCCCCCCCCGCAAAGTCCCTTCCAGGCTGGCTTTCATGCAAACTTGAATTCAGAGCCCCAGGCTGTGCCTCAGTCCATCCATTTCCTCACAGGTTTGAAGAAGAATGCATTCAAACAAGTACCAGAATTTCCTGGAATTGTCGGGTACTCTGGAAGTGACCTTCTTCTTCTGGCATTCTTTTGGACACTCACAGTGGACAGGCATCCTGCACACTCACCATGTGCCTTTTCCCAACTCCCTCACTGCATGGGAAGTCACATCAATGCCAACCTTCCCAACAGCCTCCCACCTGGTCCCCATTTCAATTCCTATTAAGTTCCCCTGCTTTGCGGGTAGTGATTCTGATATTCACATCACTTCAGTAGCTCCCACCAGACTTTCAGAACTTCTCTCTCCACAGAGCAGCCGGCATAAGCACATGGGCCGTGGGCCATGCACAGCCACAGTATGGCAGCCTCTGCTTTGGTTGTGGCTCCCACCACCCCCTGCACTCCCCAGCTGACACCTCAGGCTGAGGGCCCAGCTCCTCTACTAGTCTAATGGCCTGGGGCGAGAACTGCATCTTATTTGCTATCAAGTCCCAGACTCTCCCGAGCTAAGTGCTCATAAATTTTGGCAAAATGAATCCAGTCCCTGCCTCCAGAAGTGCAAGACTGGAGAAAGGAGGTGGTGGGTAAACTCCAGCACCAGAGGAACCTGCAGTCAGTTGGGCAGGGCCTGTACCTAAGCAGCACCAGGGAGCCGGGGACACAGCCGCTCCGGAGAACCTGGGGTTGGTGACTCAGGAGGCTTCTGGAAGGGGCTGGAGTCAACCCTTGAGGGGAAAGAGTGGATGTTTTCCCACCAAACAGCAGTTGCAGTTCCAACATGAACCTTCTCCAGCATGAGGGCCCTCCTGGGAACGCTGCAGCCCGAGTCCCTTCTCCATCTTCATACTAACTCACAGCTTCAGGTGCCACATCCCTCTCCCTAGATTCCACAGAAATAATTCAAAACCTGCATTCATTTTCTCCTCCATCAATACTTCTCACCTGGGGGAGACCAGGGAGTGAGAGGAACACGCGTACGGGGAGGCAGTTCTGGTGGTAAGAGAAGGAAGGCCATGAAATTCTCCATGGCTGGCCCGCAGGCGCTGAACGGGACAGTGACCAGCATCACATCTGTTTGGTGCCAGGTATACTCACAAGTCACTTCCATTCCTCCTTCAACACTGTTAAGCTGTCCACACATATGTACTTGTATGTATTCTCCAGATAAACACACTGGCTCTGGAGGTTTTCCTGAAGCAGCAGAGCCTAAGCCTCTTGAGTTGGCATTCTTTGGGTGGCCCCATTACAGCAGTCCCAAGAGGCCTGGAGGGCCGTGCTTACCCAAGCAGTCTGCCCTTGGCCACCATCCTCCTGCAGCACGTGAAGGCCCAGGGTCAGTCACGGGCCCAATGTGTGACCTGCTAGGCAAAGAAATGAGAGATCTTTTTTAAAAGGCAGGCTTTTCCACCTACCTGATTCTCACCAAATCCCAGCCAGGAACAAAGCGGTCTCCAAGACATTACCAGGTCAGTGCCCGTCTTGCCCAGTAACCTATCAGGCTTCCAGCCCTGACCTGGCATTAGAATCACCTGTGGAACGTTTTTGACCCGGAGATGCCCCAGCCCTACTCCCCAAAACTCTGACTTAGTACGTCTGCAGCAGGGCCCGGGACCATTCTGGTGGGTTGCTGAGTCAGGGAAGCCACTCTGAGGATGGAATGCAACGTAAACGAAGAAGACGAGCTTATACCTTGTTTTCCAAGGTCATTGCATTCTCACAAAATCCAGCGAGGTAAAGATGACAAAAGGGCAGCCGCGGCTAACTAAACCTTGAGTCCCAGGGAAACTGAGGTTTTCACGGTGACCAACCAGTTGTTTCAAATGTCGAAGACCTGATGTATCAGACATTCAGACCCCAGGAAAAGAGCCCTCCCGGCCGAGATGAGAAGGTTTGCCTCGCTATCCCCTGTCAGGGCAGGGCATCTGCAGGCTTCCTTCCGCCTTCGGACGTGACTCAGCAGGACAACGAAATGCTATAAACCTCCCAAGCAATACCCGCCCGTTCTCTCGCCCTCGAGGGCAGCATGCGGCGGGGCACGGACCCTCCCTTGGGGGAAGCCCTCCAAGCCCGCGCGACGCGGCGCCTTTCCGGCACCAACTTCCCACCCTCACCGCCTCCGGAGCGGCCTCGAGGACCAGCGGCCAGGCCGCCACTGGCCAATCGGGTGCCGGACTGGCCAGAGCCCGATCCACAATCACTGTAGATGCAGCTTTCAGTCCTCCTGCGGCACCGCCACAACGTCATCCGGCGGGCGCAGCGTCGTGCGGCGCTGACGTACAGCCTTGAGAGGCGGGGCGAGGCCGCCGCAGCTCTGACCAGCTGGCCCGCTGGCTGGGGCGGGTCCGGCTCCGCGCTGAAGTGCTTCTCTGAGGGGCGGAGAGAGGCCGGGCCGGCGTGGCGCTGCTCTGTGACGTACGTCCCCGCGGGCGGTGGCGGCGGCCCTTCATGCTGCGGCGCCCGCTGGCCGGGCTGGCGGCGGCCGCCCTCGGCCGGGCCCTATCGAACGGTGAGTGGCGGCCCCTCGCAGGGGGGCGGAGGTCCGGGCGCGGGCAGGCCCCGGGCGGGCCTTCCTGGGGAGTCCGGCCCCGGGCTCGCGTGTCGCTGTCTGAATCCGCGGAGGAGAGGCGGGGACCGCCGCTGCTTGCGTGCGAGGGGCCGCCAGAGCCCGTGCTGAGCGCCGGTGTCGTGGACCTGCCTGAGGGGACTCGTGGGGCTGTGCTTGTGAATTCGGTCATCCCGCCAGCCACCGAAATTGCCCTCGGCGGTCCTCACTGGTTTCCAGAGTTCCGTCTCGGGGCGAGCAAAGCGGGGTAGACGAGGAGAGGGTAGTGCGTCTCCTCATGGAGGCAAATTCAGGAAGGCTTTCCTTCGCTTTGAAGTTGTATCCCGTGTGTCTGTGTTCTAGAATTGCTTTTGGTAGTTACTATTTTACTTAGACAGATGAAAAGCTGGTTCCCCTGTGTCAGTCCTCAAAATGTAGGAGGAAATTCTCCTGGCACGGGGAGCTCCAAACAGCTTGTAAAACCCCTGCAGCTTGAGGACTTCATGCTGGATGCCATTGTGGACCCTGCAGGATGCGGAGGGGCAGAGAGGGGAAGCAGCCTGACACCCCTCTCCAAGGTGGGCCACCCAGCAGAGCCGAAAACCCTGCGAGATGAGGGTTTTGAAGGACCTTAGGTTGCCCCTGGTATGGCAGAGTCGCAGAAGTCCCGATGAGCTCACCTGGCCTGTAGAAATATGTAGTCTACCCCGAGCTCAAGAGGAGCAGCACAGGTAACAGTTGGGAAACCCTCCCGGTGGTCCAGCTTTGGTGCTCTGTTTGGTTCCCAAATATTGCAAACGCAGGGGCGTCCTAGCTGACTGCTCCAAGGACTCCCAGCCAAGAGGGCCCCTGGGACTGCTGCAGGTTCCTGGCCAGCCCCACAGCCCAGCGCTGCTGGACATTGCAGATACGGGTACTCCACGCAGGAGCAGGTTGTTGGTGGCAGGCCTTCCTGACTCGTGGGCATGGTAGCTGGGGTTCAGCTTCCCTCAGGACAAGACACCTCAAGTCTAGGTTCCTGGAGCTGCCCATCTGCTGATTTTAGACATTCTTTTGGGAGCAGTGAGAGGGAGTGAGTCTCCACCCAGATGCTGGTTTGAGGAGGAGCAGTGAGGTGTGCCACCTCACATGTTATCAGTGTCTTTTGATAGGGGTGGAGGAGGTGGAAGCTCAGGTGATGATCGGCCAGTGTGGGATGAGGCCCACGGGGACAGGAAGAGGGAGGCCAAGATGTGCTTCTCATGGTCAGCCTGGCACGAGTCCCCTGTGAGTGCCCCTTGGCAGCATGCCTGGCCAAATGTGGACTTTTCTGGACTTTTCTGTCACTCTTTCACTTCCCAGACCATGACTTGTGAGGGACCCAGGAAAACCTTCACCTTCACCACCAGGAGGGATGTGGGGTGGGTGTGGCTTCCTGTCTTATCACCGACAAGCTGAATTTCCTGCCACGTGAGCCCCTACTCTGCCCTCTTGTAAGCATTCCACACGCTTGCCTGCACACACCAGGCCAGCCTGTGATCTGGGTTGGTGCCACACCTGTGATAGGTGTAGTTTGCTTGGGCTTTCCTTTAGATTTTGAGAACATGTTGATCCAGCCCTTGACCTTTGTCTGGAACTGGTAAGATCAGCAGTTTATTTGAGTAGCAGATTCTGCAAGTTCTGAAGTTGCACATTTTTCTTCAGCCACACCCAAACTTTTTATTTTTTAAACACCTGAACTGTTGATCTCCATCTTTTGCGTCACATTTAGCGTAGCCCAAGAAACACGTTCAGAGGATTTGAGGAAGAGCAAGAAGGAAGGTATTACGATGTAGTTGGGCGTGGAAGGAAGTGACCCCAGTCCTCAAGGAGAAAAGGGGAAGCACAGAGGGTGAGCTGTTGGGACACTGGTATGGAGGCAGGTGCCCTTCAGTCGGGCTCTGACCCCTGGCTGAACCTGTGTACCAGGCCTCCGTTCCCCCTGGGTCCTTCTCTGATCCTGTGCGTGCTGGGCCTTGATGTCCCCTGGTCCCTGGCTGACCCTGGGTGTGCTTGACCTCTGTTCCCCTCTCTGTGAGAGTGAACCCTGCCCCACCCAGAAGGGCTTGGGCTTTTTCTTGCTCTTTGATTTGTATGTCCTGGACCCCTTTCCCTTTCATGCTCCCTCTGCCTTCCCTTAGGGCTAGAACTGAGGATCTCATGTGGGACTGAATCCCGGTTCTTCTCCTTGATGGAAGGAGATCCAGACGCAGCTGTGTAGCCATGACAGGCCCGAGTCCTCCATGGTGTGGCTTCTTGCCAACACTTTTGAAGGACAAGCTTCCTCTCAGGGAAGGCATGGTCTCACCCCACTGCCGGGAGAGGAAGTGAGAAGAAAATCGCTGGCTGCCTTGTGGCTCTCCCACTTCAAGTCAGGTTCTTGAAGGTTAAATGGTTTCTTAAGGTCATGGGGCCAGGACATGTCCCACACACGGAGCACCTGAGGCCAAGGCCAGGGTAGTCCTCCTGTCCCACACAGCCTGTTTGGGGGATAGGGCATGACCAGCTATCCTAACCCAGATCAACTCATGTCTTGTGGCTTGTGTTTTGCAAGAGGGCTGGTGGGGTTTGACTTTCTCTTCTGTGTATCCTCAGAGGGTTGCACCTTGTCTTAGTGTCTCATGGACGAGTGGGGAGGGAAGTGGGGTGGTGGCCATGCCCAGCCCTTGGGACAGGGCGGGAAAGCAGGTGGAAGCAGGAAGGAGAGCAGGAAATGCTTCTCGAGGCAAGCCTTCCAGGGCTGCCTGAGGAGCTCCTCGTGAGGGGTTCCAGCAGAGAGCATTCCAGAATGCACAGGCTTGCACCAGCGACTCCTACAGAAATTGCATCCCTGATCCTTATTGCTGTCCTTGGGAAATTTCCAGTTTCTGTCCAGGAAGCTGGGGTTCGGAATTGTGGAGTAGTCAAGGAGGAGCGGATACAGAGCATTCCTAACTGCCAATCAGTTCTACCAGCTGCTGGGGCCAAAATCAGGCTCGGGGTATCTGGCACACTTGATCACTGGGACTGAGAGGCCCCGAGGTCTGTCCCACACTGAGTGTGCTCCTGTCAAAGGTGGCTTTAGTGAGCACTATCACCATGATCACTGGGTGGAGCCCAGTATCCAGCGACTCCCCAAGTGCCTTCTGCAGGGCGAGTCCACTCCGATGTGGTCACTGTGGCTCACGCCCTTGTGCTAAGAGGAGGTGACCTCAGGGAAGAGCCCCACAAGAGGAAGGACTCTGGATCCCACCCACCTCAAGGCAGTGGTGCTAGGTGGGTGCCCCCTCCCATTGTCATCAGTAGTGTAACCTTTGAAGGAGGGCACGATGGATGGCCAGCACTGGGAAGGCCTGGGGCCTGGACTTGAGGGGCAGGTTGGGGCTCAGGAGGATACCCGGTGAGGAGTGGGCTGGCAGGGTAAGGTGATGATTTGGACCCAGGCAGGGAGTGAACTTTGCAGCCATCAGCCAACCCCCATGCGTGCATACATACCTGCTGCTTACTGCCAGTGGTTGTTGGGCTGGGGATGAGAGGTCTCAGTGGGATGCAGGTGCCGTGCCCATGCCCCCAGGGTTCATGACATGGGGTAGAAAGCCAGATAGAAACCAGGTAAGATGATGAGTAAGACTTGTGCACAGCATGCTCCTTGAGGGTTTCAGGCGCTGCGACTTCCATGTGTAGTGTTTGGTCCTGATTGAACACATGTCTTCCCTATGTAGGTTTGCAGTGTCCAAATGTTAGAGCTTATGACCACAACATCTGGCCATGATTGCAGGCATGGGGAACAGGGCAGGAACTGCCAGGGAAACATGTTAGGGGCCTGTGTGTTGGCCTGGAGGCACAGGGCAGGTCAAAACCACGTAGTCTCTGGGTGTTGCTGGAAGGTTTACAGTTGGGGGCTGTGGGATGTAAGGGCGGGGCACCTGTTAAAGTTGGACACATGGCAAAGGAGCATAGTGTTCCTGAGGGGCTTCTTCATAGATAGGCAGGATGGGTCCTCCCCTCCCTGGAGGTGCATACCCCAAGTTGGGTCCAGAAGGCACCAGCTGCATCCACTGAGTTGAGGGTTTGTTGCTGTGAGCAAGGCCCAGGTAGGCTTTCTGGTCCATCTCTTGTGAGCATTGCCATGTGTCCACTTGATGTTGCCCCCGCCCTGGAGAAACTCACATTCCTGTGGCGCCTACATGCTGCCGGGTCCTGGGAAGACCTACGCTGCTGAACAACCGCAGCTGCCCTGCTTGCAAGGTGGGGAGGCAGTGTGTGTGCGGCGGTGACTCGGCACAGTCCCGAGGCCAGGCAGTGTGGTGGCAGACCCCAGCCTCCATAGCCTTTCTCTTTCCAGGGCTCCTCTAGGGGCAGCAGCCTTGCTCGGGGACCGACTGGCCCCCAATGTTTCCTCTGTCCTCCTATGCCCCTCCACCCCGACGTAGCTCTCCCCACCACCCTGGTCACTCACTGTCTAGAAGTCAGGACGGACCCAGGGGGGTGGGCTGGGTTGCCTACAGGACGTTCATTGTGCAAAGGAAGGAACTTTGTGAAGGCCGACAGTGAGCCAGAGATGAGACCTTCCCATGCACCAGTCCTTAAGGTAGGGAGGCGGCTGCGCCCTATTGGGCAGCAACAGCAGTGGGCTTGGAGTCGGACACACACACATGTGGGCATTTGTATGGTGGCACTGTGTCTGGGTGGGAAAGTCAAGACACCAGAAAGGAGTTGGGAGTCCAGTGGGACCGTTGCTAGATAAAAACGATGTACTATTGTAATAGGAAACTTGGAAGAGACAAGGGAACTAAGAACTGGTCACTTAGAAGTGACAGATAATTGTTGAGCTCCTCTGGGCCCACTTCTTCTATCTCTCTTCAGCAGAGGAGCGTGTCTGTTTCCCGACTCCTTCTCCGGGGTGTTTGCATATGGCATGATGGTCCCAGAATAGCTAGCTATGCTTTAGCCAGATTACCCAGGTCGGCCTCATTGCGGATTAGGAAAGCAGTGCCCACCTGGGGCCCTGCTGGAGAGCTGCCCTGGGCTAGATGACTGGGTGTCCCCGAGCAGAGTGGCCCTGTCCCTCCTGGGCCTCATCGCTGGTCTACTGGCCACTTATTGCCCCTCCACACCTTACCAGGCACCCCACAGACAGAGCCCTGCTGGGCTAGGTCAGCTCACCACACGCCCTCCCAGGGTCTCCCTCCGGGGCAACACATAGCCTCCCAGCCCCCTAGCTCAGTGCCTACCTCGATTCCTATCTTCTGAGGCTCCCGATGCACCTGACCTTCCTCGGCCCGTCTTGCTCACGTGGCTGGGTGGGCAAGTGCGCATCTCTAGGGTGAGGAGCAGCCTTTGCCCTCTGCTGAGCAGGTGGCGCTGGCTGCCCTGGGAGGGATTTAGTGCTTAGAGGGTGGGGAGCAGGCAAGGATTACCACTCTCCTCTCAGCTCATCCCGAGCAGCCCCAAGGTGAGCACGGAGGCTGCACCCCATGCAGAAGGTAGGTCCTGTATGAGGGGTGCTGGGGTGATCCAATGGGCACAGAGCAGCCTAAGCTGATGCTTCCAGGGCTCCCCCACTATTCCTGCCCTCAGCGTTTTCACCTGTGGCAGGTGTCTGAGCCCTGTGCTATGAGCTGGGAGGGTGGCACCCATTGCTCTCCTGCCGGCTTCATGAGACCCAAGTATCAGAGAAGGGGAGTCAGGAAGCTGTGGTCGTTTGGGGTCAGCCCCTTGCTTTTCAGTGGAAGTTCCCAGAACAGGGCTTGGGTTCCGCTGACCTTGACCAAGGGCACCTCTGGGGTGTGGTGCCAGGAGATGCAGGAATTGGGACCCGGACATGCCCCTCCCAGGAGCTCCTTGAGGGTGGGATAGGAGTGGACAGCTGGGAGGCCACACATTTGTGGTCAGTGCATGTATTACCAGGTAGCACGCCCAAAGGGAGGCATAGCCAGGGTTTGGGCATGGCTCTGAGTGACTGCCCACAGCTCTGCCCAATTTCTGGGGTGAATTCACTTGGGGCAGAGACGGGGGCACCGCAGCCACCTCGCCCACTTCCATAGGGAGCAAGGCCCTGCTGATATTTGCCTCCCCCGTCCCCCGCTACAGGGATGTCAGGACCAAGGCCCGTTGTCCTGAGCGGACCCTCAGGGGCTGGGAAGAGCACCCTACTGAAGAGACTCCTGCAGGAACACGACAGCATCTTCGGCTTCAGCGTGTCCCGTGAGGCGCCAGGGGAGGTGGGGGAGGGTCTCAAAGAAGCTGGGGGCGGGGACCCCTACTGACATGCCCTGAAGCCCCCCACACTCCCACACGGTGTGGCGGAAACCCCCACTCTGCTGACCCTAACCTGGAGCCTCCTCTCCCACACCCCCAGATGGGCTGAGCCAGGCCCTGTGGGCAAGGCCCTGGGGATGGGATGCCTGGGGCTCCAGGTGTCATCCCAAGTCAGTCACTGGTACTTGTTCCTAGACACCACAAGGGACCCGAGGCCAGGAGAGGAGAACGGCAAAGGTGAGCTCGGCCAGCCTCAGTGCTCCAGCACAGGACTGGAGCAGCCCTCCATGTGTCAGAGTGATGCATGAGGCCTCAGTCTCCCCATCAGCTCCTCCTCCTTTGCAGATTACTACTTTGTGACCAGGGAGGTGATGCAGCGGGACATTGCCGCCGGAGACTTCATCGAGCATGCTGAGTTCTCAGGGAACTTGTATGGGACCAGGTAGGCCATGCTTGGGGCCCTCCCTTCCTCCAGTTCTCTCAGGAACCTAGAGTGGGCAGCCCAGGCAGGGGTATCTGTCTTTGGGCCCTGGGCAGCGGGTCTCCCCTTGGCTGGGCCCCAGGTGGGGGGTTTCTTTCTATGGGCCGTCTGGGCAGTTGGGGCAAGGGACCCAGCCCCCCAGGGGTCAAGATGCAGCCACAGTCAGGGCTCTCTAGGCCACTCCCTCCTGGCCCAGCCCCATTTGTGTCTACCTGGCCAGGCTGCTGTGAGAACAGTGGGCCACACAAGGGCCTGGTATGCAATGAGGACTTGGAGGACCTGGGTCTCATAGGTTGGCAGATTGCACTATGCCCCCCCCCCACCTCCAACCCCTGGGGTAGCCTGAGACGGTCTCTGGCACAACAGCAGCTGCCCCTCCCAACAACCCACCAGAGCGGGGTCTTTGCTGGCTCCTCACACCTGGCTTGCAAGGCCTGGAAGCAGTGCCTTGAAACAGGCAGGCAGGGCCAGGCATGCCTCTGTGCATAGCCTGTCCCTGAGCCACCTAGCTGGGCGAGGCAGGTACCCCACAGGACCCAGCATACTCTGCCCCAGGTGCAGATGGGAAGAGTGGTGGGCTGCCAAGTGGGGTCATTTGGCCACTGTTGGGACACACAATGCCCGCTAAGGGGCAGTGCCCCCAGTGGATGAGGAGCACATGGTACGTGGTGACCCTAGGATGAGGGGCCAAAGCCTACAAAGGGTGGCCAGGTGACGAGGAAGCCCAAGGGCGTGCCGTGTAGTGCTATGGGGGCCACAGCCAGGGCATCCCTCTCCAAGCAGGGCCCCAGCATGCAGGATATGGGAGGGTGGTGGCCATCGCTAGCCTGAGGGCACGATCCAGGGGGTGATGCCAGAAGCTTCTGGAGGCATGATTGGCGGGTGGGACTGATTGGGGTGATGGAGTGGTGTGGGGCCTGGGAGCAGGTGCCAGGAGAAGGAGAGGCCCTGGGCTAGGGTCTGAAGGTGCTCCTCCCTACTGCCACAGCAGACCAGCAGAGGGCCCCCTTGTGCAAGGGTTGCTCAGGGAGTACTTCCAGAAAGAGGGAACAGACGCCACAGTTAGGGTGGGCCCCTGTGGGCACCCCCAGAGAGGCCCAGAGCAAGGGGTGGGCAGTGATGGTCCCACTGAGGCTCTTCGAGGCCATGGGGTCTGCTAGGGCCTCAGGAGCCCACAGCTGAGCAGCCCCCCTCCTATCCCCCCCCAGCAAAGCAGCTGTGCGGGCCGTGCAGGCCATGAACCGCATCTGCGTGCTGGATGTGGACCTGCAGGGCGTGCGCAACATCAAGAAGACCGACCTGCGGCCCGTCTACATCTTTGTGCAGCCACCCTCGCTGGATGTCCTGGTGGGGGCTGAGGGAGGAGGGCGGGGGGGGGGGCGGCAACCCTGGAGGCTCTGACCTTCTGACTTCCGTAGTTTGTCACAGGAGCAGCGGCTGCGGCAGCGGAACACAGAGACGGAGGAGAGCCTGGCTAAGCGTCTGGCTGCTGCCCGGGCTGACATGGAGAGCAGTGAGTGTGGGCACCTATCACTCCGTATCCCTGGACCCTCTCCAACCCCCACAGTAGAACAGTCCCACCCAGCAAGGGGCAGAGGAGGGCTGGAGCCATCACCCAGCACTGTGGTCCACGTGAAAGGTCCCCGGATCCCGCCTCTGTCACCAGAGCCTCCACTGACCCTGCCCCCACCCTCAGGCGAGGAGCCCGGCCTGTTTGACCTGATCATCGTCAACGACAGTCTGGACAAGGCCTACTGGGCCCTGAAGGAGGCGCTCTCCGAGGTGGGCTGGGGGTGGAGGTGGGGCCTCAGACCTCTGTCTGGCAAACGGGGAAAATAGGCTGGGACAGGTGATATGGCGGCCCCAGGCCCTGGGCGAGACCCTCTTCCTTTTCCCAGTCTCTCTTCCTTTCTCCCCGGCAGGAAATAAAGAAGGCTCAAGCAATTGGTCACTCCTGAGCAGGTCCACCGGCTGTAACTCCTCAGGTGGGGCCTAGGGCCTGGCACCCACCCACAGCGGGCCAGGGTCTCCCGTGGTGGCTCTGCTCACCTCAGCTAGCACCCAGGGTTTGGGGTGCTGCCTATCTTCCCTCACTCCCGCACCGTGACTGGAGGACTTCTCTCACCCCCTCTCCCCATGTCCATTTCTAGGCTTCCTCCCCACCCCGCCCTATCAACCCCCCCTCCCATGGAAGCTGGGCCAACATCCAAATAAAGAACTGCTGGGTTAGAGTGTCCTTGAGCCCGTGGATCATGGCCCTGGGTGGGTGGGGCCACAGTACACCACTCCAGACCCACCCCCCACCCCACCCTGCTATTGGCAGCCACACCCTAACTGGCCAGCCCCTGGAGGTTCTTGGGCAGCAGCATCCATCTGATATCTGCTGCTCTGGGCTGCCGGCCCCCAAAGAGGGCTGCTCCTGAGCTGCTGCACGCTGCTTGCCCTGGGCTCCCACCAGGTGGGTGCAGGGCCTCATCCCCCACTGTCTCTTTGAGTTGCCATTGAGGCTGGGGTCAGAAGGTCCTGGGGGCTCATCCTGCATGAACCACTCCTCCTGGTCCCTGAACTGGGCTGATGGTGGCAGAGGGACAGACATTGCATACCTGAAGAGGGACTGAGACTACAGAGGATGGACCTCTATCTGGGGGCCTTGTGCATGGCCCACTGGGGGTCTGGCTGGCCCTAATGTTCCTGGAGAGGCCAGCCCAGGGAAGACACCTGGGGGCCTCTGTTAGGGTTCCAGGCTCTGTGGAGTCTCAGAAGATACCTGCAAAAGCTGCCCATCTCAAGTCGGGGCAGCTGAGTTGTACTAGGCACAGGAGGCACTCGCCTGAGCCCTGGTCCATGCCCAGGCCATGCTCCTACAGTGGAACCCAGACAGATGGTGGATGCAGACCTGGAGGAGGCAGGGAGCCAAGGCAGAAACAGAAAGGCTGGACTCCATCCAAAAGTGCAGATGCACAGCGGAGGGCAGGCGAGAGCTGGGCCTGGACACTGGACGGTGGGCAGAGGGGCGCTGGGCAGCCCCTAGGCCTGGGGGCAAGTGAGATGGGGCTGGGCTGCCTCCTGACCTACTGTACAGCCTGGGAGAGACTGGTTCCCTCTCTGGGACCCATCCAGCCCCAGGGACAATCAGGGATTCAGACGCCGAGCCTCAGGGGGAACAATGGAGCCCTTGAAGGCCCTCCCCCCACATTGTGCTTGGTGGTGAGAGGTGGCCCTGGGTCGGGCCCTGGACTTAGCCGGGTGCACACCCTCAGGAGGGCTGGGGTCCAGCCAGCCAGCAGGTGGAAGGGCTCAGAAGGACTTGCTTCCTGGCCTGGAAAAGGTAGGGTACCACCAGGGGACCAGGTTTGGGGTGCCCTTTGGGGCTGAGTAGCACCCTGTTCACTCTGGGCCCAGGGTCTCAGGGGCCTGGACTCAACTCTCTTGGAACAGCCAACCCCAGGAGATAACGGGTGCTGAGCCTGGTTGGGTGGCCCTCCATTCTGGGGGTCTGTCCATCTCAGGCCCACTGCCCTCACAGGGCCATCATTCTGGGTGGTGATTGAGCTGCAGTAAGACTCAAGGGGAGGAGGAGGTAGAGACAGAAGTCTGCCCCTCCCCCTCCCCCAGAAGCTGCTCGGGCCAGCTGATGAGCAAGGGGGCAAGGGGGTGGGCCCCCGAGCAGCTGGGACCCCTCAGGCCATGTGGGACCGGCCAGCCCCTGCCAGCTAGGCAGCTGCAGTGTATCCAAAGGCTGGGGCCTTGGGCTATTCAGCCCTGGGGGGGAGGTTGGGGAGCCCCACCTCTTCCACATGGGCAGACAAGCTGTAGTTGGTACACCTGCCTGCTGTCCACACTGCTCTTGGTTTAGCCTTTATGTGGCCACGGGCACCTCCTAAACCCTTGTGGCCACCTGCTAGGTCCTGCGTCCTCAGATCTGGGTCCTGGAGGTTAGCAGAGCAGAACAGACTCCTGTTCTCCAGGAGCAGCACCCACTGCGCCACAGATGTGAGTTGTCTGGGTGCAGATTGCGTGCAGGGTGGCTGGACAAGAATGGGGAGCGGGACTGGGCTGGGGTCCCGACAAGGGGCAGCACGGCTGAGGGGCGGCAGCTGGCCCTGTGGTCTGCTCGGCTGTTGGAGGAGCAGGTGGACACGAGAGGTGTTGAGGGCAGGAAGGGGGTATGCAAGGCAGAGAGAGAGGGACACTGCCACACACTGGGGGGGCAGAGCCTGCAGTGGCTTTCACGCGGCGTTTTGGGCCGCATCCGGGTGGAGGCTTGAAGGAGGGGTTGAAAATGTGGGCACCCCATGGGGTCCGAGGGGCAGTGTCCTGCCCTTGGCCAGCAATGCCTGGGGAGGTCCTTGAGGGGGCACTGAGCTTGGGCAGGGGTCCTGGTTCAGCCTCACACCCTTGCTCCTCCTGACACCTCCCCCTGCCGAAGCCCAGGGTTCTACGGCCCAGGCCTCCCTGTAGCAGCAGTTCCTGGCCTGGCTGCAGGAGCGGTACAGGCTGTGCCACTATGACTCACTCCCCAGGCCTGTCCCAACCACACCCTCCACTCCTGCAGGAGGCCCCCCACTTCCTGGGTTCCAGGCTGGAGCAGAGCAGAGAGGGGCCCCCTCGTTCCTCCACAGACCCGGAGCCCCATGTCCAAGGTCACCATGGGACGCGGTTACCAGCCCAGCCACCTGCACCTCCAGAGGCCCGGGGAGGGAGGAGGGGCCTGACACCTCAGGTTTACACCAACCCTCCCCAGAGCTTCCAGGCACGGCTCCATTGCCTCAGACACTGCATCATCCCACTGGCATTTGCTGAGCGTTTGCGTGATTGGGGGCACTGAGCATGCAGTAGGGACACCTCACTCTTCTGGCTGTGGAGGGAGCTTCCCAGAGGAAGCCCATTGGAGCGGTACAAGGCAGAAAGCAGTGTGTGTGTGTGTGTGTGTGCCTGAGCGTGAGGATGAAGTGTGTGGGCGTGCAAATGCGTGTATAAGTGTGTGGGTATGCAGTTGTTGGAGGGAGGGAGTCCAGACATGGTCAGCTCTGAGGTGGGCAGGAGCAGGTCAGGAAGTTCCTGGGGACCTGTGAGGATATGGGTTTTGTGCTGAGAGCCCCAGGCTCCCTGGGACCCAACCCAGTGGAGCCTGTGTCCCCACCTTGGGGTGCCTGCAGGAGGGGAAGTGGGGGTAGGGGACTGGGAAGGGAACCTGGCCACTAGCTGGTGTCTACACTGTGTGGGAGGCTGTGGTGTGCACTGGAGTTGCTGGGGGTGGATGGATGTGGCAGAGGGTCCCCAGGCCTGGGGCCTGGGTTTTGGGCACCTGGGTTGGGGACAGGTGCACACCTCTCAGTGGCCAGGGGGTTCAGGCAGGACACAACTGGGGCATCCAGGACGGGCACAGGGAGGGAGGGACATGGAAGACAACCCACAGAACCACTACAAAACTGACAAGGGGGAGACCTCGTGGGCATCCTAAGGCCAGGCTGTGAGGGAGGCCACCATAGGGAGGCCACCATTGGGAGGCGTGGGGGCTAGTGGAGGTGGAGAGAAATCAGATTTCTTCAGGCACACAGCACTGGGGACTGAGCAAGGCAAGTGCTGCAGCCCCACTCTCTGAGTAAGAACTGTCCCCCACAGGGCACTTCAGTGGGTGGGTAGGCAAGCAGCAGGAGGGCGACCTTAGCCTGGGAGGTGGGTGGATTGCAGGAGCAGCCCCTGGTCCCTGATCTTAAGGCCTCAAGTCTCCCAGGGCTGAGTCCGCCTTGGGCTACTTGTAGGTGGTCATATGTAGAGGAGGGACCACCCAGTGCCGGGTGCATGCAGGAATCTGAGTCCTCAGGAAGAGGAAGAGGTTGCCTGAGATGCCCAGGTTCCCGGGGAAGGGTTCCACCAGTCCTCTTGGTGAGCTGAGCACGCCACTCCGGGGGGCGGGGGGCAGCCAGGCAGCCCCACCTCAGCCAAAGGAAGTCCACCCACCATGAGAGGGGGCACATGGGAGGAAGCTGGGCCAGGGATGGGAAGGAAATGGCTGGGCAGGCCCTGACCTCACTACTACAGGAGGAGGCACTGGGCATCTCTGGTTCTCAGCCTCTGACCACCGCCCCCCACCAGCCCAGGACCTTTGTTCGGACCCAGGGGTGAAAGGGGCTTGAAGCAGGGAGAGCCCAGCTGCCCACCCCTGCAGGAGCCACTCCATTGGTGCCAGAACCAGGTGTGCAGGGCTCAGCTCACCCCAGCACAGGTCATCCTGATGCCCACTGAAGCCCATGGTGCCTGCCTATCACCCTCCTCCCAATAGGGTGCCTCCTTGGGCAGCTCTTGGTGAAGATGACCCCAGCCCCCTTCATGGGGATCCGCCATGAAGGGCAGACTGCAGGGCAGACTGCACCCTGCCCAGTCACCCCTCCCTCCCCCGACCCCACACCCTTCGGTGAACACTCCCAGGCCTGTCCCCTCCCAGACCTTGACACCCAGGTGCACCTGGGCCCCCTCTCCCCAAACCTCGTCCTGGATCCCACTTGAGTGGCCCCCCACCTGCACTTGCTCTAACATGTAGCTTTGGGTGAGATCCCCTCTGAACAAAGGTCCCAGCAAATGCCAGGGCCTTGTTCCCTGAGGGGCCAGCACCCCCTCACACACCCTCCTCTCCTGCTGGCCCAGCCCAGAGCCAAGCTCCCACTGGCTGCCTCCCATCAGCACTGGGCAGCCGTGGGCCTGGCCTTACCTCCCACTGCCCAGTCTCTGTGTTGGGGTCCTTCTTGCACCCCACAGACCCAGGAAAGGTCACAAGCAAAACTCCCAGCTCTGTGCTTGAAGCCTCCAGGCACAGAGAAATACGTTCCAGATGGGACAAGACAGGGAGAGGGAACTTGAAGTGATGGAGTAGGAAACCACCTTCCATGAGGTTTTTTATTTTACAACCCGTGTGATTTACAGAGACGCTATAAAGAGACCAGGGAGAGTTCTCATGTGCCCCCAAGCCCAGTTCTGCAGTGATGTGCTTGTCACAACTGGTGCAGCAATATCGATGCAGTGCCGCTAGCCAAAGAGTCCTCACTTTTCCATGTGTCCTTTTGCTGTCCCAAGGTCCCCAGGGGGAGGGGTGACAGTCCTCGTGTCTCCTGGGTCCCTCTTGGGGGTGACTCCCTGAGACTTCACTAGTTACTGATGCCCTTGGCATGTTGAAGGTCAGGTAGTTCCTAAAAGCCCCTCCTGGAACTTGTGTCAGTATATCTCATGATCGCCTGGGGTGAGGGTTCGGGAAGAAGCCTCCGGGGCAGCAAGGTCTGTGCTCTCAACCTGGCTCCTCCCTGCAGGTGGGGACCTCGGCCACCTGCCTGAGGTGATGTCTGTCAGGTTGTACTCCTCCCTCCCTCCTTGCTGTGCTCTCTGGAAGAGCACCCTCCTTGAGGTCACAGTGACTACATGAATTATTCAGAATTCCCTTCTCCCCCATTTAGTTAGTTATTGTATCCTTTGTGTCAGTGGGGTCTCATACATTTTCTACCTTGGGCAACAATCTATAAACCAATCTATAATAGCAGGGTGGTGGGCTGGCCTCAGAGGCAACCGGGTGGAGAGACAGGAGGAGGGGGCAGGGCTCAGCGTGGGGTGGGGTGGAGCGGGATTGTGGGCGGGGAGTGGACGCGCGTGGGACTGCGGCGTAGCAGAAGCCCCAGCACGGGTGGTTTCCGCCTGTGTGGGAGCAGAATGCGGGTGCTGGTGCATTGGGACCAGGTGCGCTTGGCATTTTACTGCAAAGTCAGGAGGAGTCTCAGGAGCACAGGTCGTTGGGCTTCCCAAGGTGCTCGGTGGAAGCGAGGCAGACCCAGGGAACGGCAGGACCCGGCGGAGTCCGGTTCAGGGTTTTTGCTGATGAAGCAGAGGGGGTCTGGGCAGAGAGCCGTCCAGGATAAGCCCATCTGAGAGGAAGACACTTTGGAGGGAAATTTTGGGGTCTGGTCTTCTGGGGTTTGCTGTGCCTGCTGGCATCCATGTGCCGATCAAGCAGCTGGCACCAGAAGTCTGGATTTAGGGGACCCCTGCGCATGGCACTGAGGGCCTGGGCTCCTCCAGGCCATAGCGGGTCAGCATCAGCCCCCTGACCATGGAATGACCCCGCCGTGACTGCGTGTGTGACACAGGCCCTGCACGCACGTGTACACAGCACGCAGGCATGGGCCCTTGGGTCTGAAGAGCCAGAGCCTCTGCTCCACACCCAGAGGGTGCCTGAGCTCCCCCACTGGCACTGGGGGAAGGAAGAGAGGAGGGTTGCTCGCCCTTCCTGCTGCCCAGCCTGTCCCCTTCGGCTGACACCCTGCAGGGCCTGCACCCTCTTTTCTCCACACGACTCATCTCGGGGGGGGGGCGGGCTCTGACTGCACCCAGGTCAGCCCCCCAGGGCAACGTGCCATCCTTCACACCCCAGGGCAGGGTCCACCCGGTGCCATGCTAGAGCTGGTCTCAAGAACCCTGCCCCCACCCCCACTTCCCGCCCCCGTGCGAGTCTCCTCCAGCTGGTCATGGGCCTGGTGGGAGCATTTACACCACGGGAGTCAGCAAACACTACACCAAGGCTTTTCCACCGAGGGCCAGTTGTTAAACATCACACAGAAGGGGTCAGGACCGCCCTGGCACCCCGACCCTCCCTCCCATTTCTCCACTGGGCTCCGTCTTGGAGGGGAAAGAAGTGGGGGCTGCTCTGCCATCCCTTTTTTGGGTTCCTGCATGGTGGGAGTATAGGCCTCAGCCTCCTGGGATGTGGGACTGTCGAGGTCAGGGTCGGGGACAGGTCCTGAAAGAGAGCTGAAGTTAGAGCTGAGTAAACACAGCCAGCTGAGGACATCAAGACCCTCATACTCATTCCTCCTTGAGGCAGAGGTATATCAAAGATGGCCCTGAAGGGCCGGGCATGTGCCAGTCTGTGTACCTGTAAATGTGTGTGCCTGTGCATGAGTGCATTGCACATGTGAGTGTGTATACATATGTATGCACACGTGTGTCTGAGTGAACGCATTTGCATGTGCACTTGTGAGTGTTTGCATGTGTGTGGCTATGAGAGGGGCGCTGCACACAGATGTGAGGAAATAGGGTCACTTCCCCAGGAACCCCGGCTGCCCCCTCTTCCTGCCCCCACCCCCTGCCCCGGGAGAGGCCCCAGCTCCATAAAGAGGGCCCGGAGCCCTGAATGCCCCTGTTGTTCCATTCCACACCTGCCCACGCTGCCTCCCAGGCCTGTTCCAGAAGGAGGGGGCCAAAAGCATCAGGTACTCAAGGGTCTTCTGCCTCCAAACTACCCAGGAGCAGGTACTGGTGTGGAGGAGGGAGGGTGGGCATTAGGAGGCTGTAGCCCCCTCCCTAGAGGTGCAGGGGTACAGAGGTGTGTGGTCCTGCCCACTGAGCCCCTTCTAGGTACAGGCTCACTCAGGGCTAGCTGATCTAGAAGGAACACTGGTCTGGGACGTGGTAAGTGGCCACATGGCTGTCTCCGAGTGTCACAGGTACCCGAGTGTGGTTGTGTGTGTGCCTTACAGTGTCTGTGGGCCTCGCTGCACGTGGTGCCACCCTGAACAGACACCTGGGCTCACCCCCCCGCCCCCAGCCAGGACGTGCAGAGGACATGGGAGTGCTGGAACAAGAGGGAGGAGCAGCCTGGAGGGTCGGCCTCAGCCCCTGGTACAGCTGGACCAGTGGCGGGAGTGGGGGGACGCAAACAGCACGGCACTGGTCCTTTGTGGAGACAGGGGGACCAGAGCCCCTGTCCAGGATGTGGAGGAAGGGGGGGCCCACTGGTGGGGCGTCTGGAACTGATGGGGCTGGGGGCTACAGGGGCTGGAGGCGGACAGAGCCGTTGAGTCTGGGGATGGATGGGATTAGGGGGTGATGAGAAGGCTAGACTAGGAGGCTGGGGGCTGAGGGCCACTGGGTCTAGGGGCCTGGAGAACTGTGGGCTGATGGGGGGCTGGAGTGGCTGAGGAGCTGGGGAGCCAGGCAGGCTGCAGGCCCATCCCCTGGTGGGCCCCTGGTATGCTGGAAATAGGAATCCAGCAACCTGGGTGCTGCAAGGTGGGAGCAGGCATCTGAGGTGAGGCCCAGACTCTGAGCGAGGCTGGTCCGTTTTCTGGTTGGCCCTACGAAGGCAGCTCACCCAGTGGACTCCCTGTGGCTCTCAGGGCCTGGGGTGAGGTCCTCAGAGGCTGGGTAAGGGACACAGCTTGCACGGCACTGGGCTTTCCTAGAGAGCTGGGGGAGGGCAGGAGGGCTGGCCGTGCTCCAGGCCACAGGGACCTAGAGTCGGGTTTTGGGGGGAGCAAGGGCATGTGCTCAGCTAGAGAAGGAGACCCCCCTGTCTGTCCTTGTAGGGTCTATCCTCTGGCTTCAGAGGCCCCGGCCTCCTGCTGATCCCTCCTAGGGCAGGGTCAGGACCCTGGGAGAGGGCGGCGCTCCTGGAGGGGCTCCAGGTGCCACTGTACACCCTCCCAACCCACCAGCCCTTGCCCCCATTACCCTCGCCCCAGGTTGAGCTCCTGCTCATGGCCTGCAGGTCCCATCCCCCGCCCCTATGACCAACATGAGCTGGAGCTTCCTGACACGGCTGCTGGAAGAGATCCACAACCACTCCACGTTCGTGGGCAAGGTATGGCTCACGGTGCTGGTGGTCTTCCGCATCGTGCTCACGGCGGTGGGCGGTGAGTCCATCTACTCCGACGAGCAGACCAAGTTCACGTGCAACACGCGGCAGCCGGGCTGCGACAACGTCTGCTACGATGCCTTTGCACCCCTGTCCCACGTGCGCTTCTGGGTTTTCCAGATTGTGGTCATCTCCACACCCTCCGTAATGTACCTGGGCTACGCCGTGCACCGCCTGGCCCGCGCCTCACAGGACGAGCGCCGCCGCGCCTCTCGCCGCCGACCAGGCCGCCTCGCGCCCCGCGCACCCCTGTCGTTGCCCCCACCGCCCCACCCGGGCTGGCCCGAGCCCGCAGACCTGGGCGAAGAGGAGCCCATGCTGGGCCTAGGTGAAGAGGATGAGGATCCGGGGGCGGCCGAGGGCCTGGGCGAAGACGACGAGGCTGAGGACGCGGGTGCAGCCAAGGGCGCAGGAGGGGACCCGAAGGCGACTGGGGTCCCAGGCCCGGCAGGTCAGCATGACGGGCGGCGGCGCATCCAGCGCGAGGGCCTAATGCGCGTGTACGTTGCCCAGCTGGTGGCGCGGGCCGCCTTCGAGGTGGCCTTCCTGGTGGGCCAGTACCTGCTGTATGGTTTCGAGGTGCGGCCCTTCTTCGCGTGCAGCCGCCAGCCCTGCCCGCACGTGGTCGACTGCTTCGTGTCGAGACCCACTGAGAAGACGGTCTTCCTGCTGGTCATGTACGTGGTCAGCTGCCTCTGCCTGGTGCTCAACCTCTGTGAGATGGCGCACCTGGGCCTGGGCAGCGCGCAAGACGCTGTGCGCAGCCGCCGCCCCCTGCCCACCACCCCTGGCCCCATGCCTCACCAGCAGCCCTGTGCTCTCCCCGCCGCGCCTTCGGGCCTGGCCTGCCCGCCAGACTACAGCCTGGTGGTGCGCGCGGCTGAGCGCACACGCACCCACGATCAGGACCTGGCCAACCTGGCACTGCAGGCGCTGCAGGACCGGCGGTCTCTTGGGGACCTCGACAGCCCACCAGGCCCTGGCCTTCCAGCAACCGCCCGGGGGCCCCCGAGGGCCGGCGCCCCTGCCTCCGGGTCGGGCAGTGCCACGTCGGGGGGCACTGCCGGGGGCCAGGGCCGGCCAGGGGCCAAACCCAGGATGGGTTCTGAGAAGGGCAGTGTGAGCAGCAGCAGGGAGGGTAAGACCACCGTGTGGATCTGAGGCCTGCCTTGGCTGCTGTCCCGCCTCCCTCCTCACCAGGGCCGAGGTGGAGGGCTCTGGAGGAAGTCTAGGGTCCGGACACTGCCTAAAGGGCAGAGCACAACCTGCCCTCCTCCTCCCCCTCAGGTGGCTGCTCTCCCCCTCGGGAGGGGGTGGGGAGCACCAGCCTGCTCTGCATCACTGCCCCTCCCTGCCTGAGCCCCATCTTCATCCAGGATGGGGGGGGGAAGGGAGGCCTGGGAATCACTAATGGTCCCCAGCTCTGATCCATAAGCCCTGATGGGTAGGTGGGACTGTGGCTGGGGCATTTCCGCCCTCCCAGAGCCACCCAGCTGGCCACTTCAGGACAAGGCTGCCCTCCAGGAGAGAGCTCCACCCCGTCCTGCCCCGTTTTCCTGGCCGTAGCCCATGTGTGACTGGCCAGGGGTGCTTGGCCTGGGTCTTGGGGAGTACTGTGCTTGCCCTCACTCCCTGTCCAGCAAATGGGGCTCTTTTCCTAGCACCCACACTCTTCTAGCCCAGGTTCTGGTTCTTGCAGAGCTGGAAGCAATGCCAGGTCTTCCTTGTACAGAAGGGAAAACAGAGACCACAGTGGGCAGAGGCCCCTGTGCCCAGCCCTGGTCTGTACCACCTCCTGCCTCACCCCCACTAGGCCCCAAGCATGAGCTGCCTCGAGTGCCAGGTGGACCTGCACCCTGCTTCCTGTTCCCTGCCCAGGCAGATCTGGGGCTAAGGTCCCGCCTGGGCCCGGGGTGGATGGGACCATGCCCTCTCCAGCTCCCGTGCTGGCCTGGCGTGGCCCCTTCCTCTGGGACATACTTCAAGTTCTGAAAAGACATCGGCCCCCCTTGCCACTCAGACCAACAGGATGGTGGTGAGGGGCTATGGCTTTGCCCATGCTAGGGGAAGGCACTCTGAGGCTCCCACCACAGCCTCTTCCCTCCAGCCCCCTCTCCAATTCAGACACAGCCTCCAAAGGGAGTGAAATAAAACTAACTTTTGTCTACAACCACATGTGTATGTGTATGAATGTCCACATGAATGTGTGTGTGTGCTTGTGTATGTATGTGGGAGTGTGGCATGTGCACATATGTGTGAGTACACATATATGCATGTGTGTACGTGTCCACCGCTGGCCTCTGGGGACACATGTCTCAGCTCTGGGATGGCTGGGAGAGGAAACCACTTTGCAGGGACCATCCGGGGAGCAAGGCCCAGGTTGAGCCCCTGCAGCTCCTTGGAGACACTCTGGTGTCACTCTGTGCCAGGCAACAGGCTTGGCCCAGAGGGGAGGGATATGACTGAATGAGAACAAAGAACAGCCGGGCCTGCATGCTTAGAGCCCAAGGTGGCAGCTCAAAGGACAGCGAGGCAGTCCTGTCTCAGGCCCCGGCGTTATCCAGATGCTGGCCAAAGCCTGCAGTGGTTGCTTTGGTGGGGAGCAAAGGTGAGCACAGTTGGGGAAACAGCTGCTGCCACCAAGGAGCCACCTTGGTCTAGACTTCAGTGATCCTGCTGTCCACCAGCCTCCCTCAGGCCCAGGGCAGGCCCTGAGAGCTTCTCCCAGATTGCAAACCCTTTCTGGGGTCCCAGGGCCAAGCTCCAAGCCTGGGTGAACCCCAACCCAGCCTGCCTCTGGTCAGATGCCAAATGCAGGCTGAGTCCCTTTCCTTTGTGGGGTCTGACTGGCTGATCCCGGGTTCCAGGTGACCCCACCCCAAGGTGAGCCTTGCCCCCAGGTAAGCCCCACCCCCATGAAGCCCCAGATGTCAATGCTGGAAGCAGAGCCTCAGAAGGAAAGCCAATCCAGATCCCGAGCAGGGACTCACCACTCGCCTCTCCAAGAGAGGAAAGCCCATGGAACTGGCATCCCTGCATTTGGGGCTGTGCTGCTGGCAGTGTCGTCATGAGGAATACAGGGTTTCTGTGGTGGAAAACATGCTGTCCAGCCATGCCTGGCTCCCATCAGTGTGACTGGGTGCAGTGAGGGGCAGAGCTGGTGAAGGACATCTGCAAGGCACTGTTGTTGGCTGACACCCTTGCTGTGGCCCCTCCATAGCCTCCCTGCACCCCCGTGTCCCTGAGAGCAGCCTCCTGCAGCCAGTGGAGGTCCTGGAGGACATCAGGACCTCAGGGAGATAAGTGGGCGTTCCAGGTGGGGAATAGTGGGAGACTTTAGGGTTCAGAACCACCCTAGTGGCTGGAGAGGGCTGGTGAGGAAGGCAGGTGTCCACTCCGAGCAGGGTTGGCCTCGATCCTGATGGTCAGTGCTCCCACATCTCAAGGCCATGAGGCACACTTGATGGTGACAGGGTCCCACAAGGGGTGGAAGGTGGGGCATGGGCCCTCAGCATCTGCCTGAAAAGAAGCCTTAAGCCAGCAGACAGGGAGACCCTGGGCAGGTTTGTGTTTGGGGAAGAACATTCTGGATTTCACTGTGACCGTGTCCAGGGAAGCCTCCCCCCATCCACAGAGAGGGAGCTTTAGGTCAAGTTCAAGGGGTCAGGACCTCATTCTCTGGGCCCCTCCTGAACAAAGTAACATCAGGATCTCACCCTCTATAACTCGGGTTGGGCTCCCGGTGTAGTTGCAGCCTGGGAGTGTCTGGTGGGGCCAGGGTTGGCTCAACGATTTCCTCACTCACCGAGCTGGGGGTCCATGTTGGGGTCCCTCGATGTGGTTTGGACCTCCTTGCAGCATGGCGGCCCAAGAGGACCCAGCAAAGGCCAACTGACTCTTATCACCGGCCCTAAAGTCATATCACTTCACATCACAGCAGTCACAGGCCTACAGGATCCCTCTCAATGGGCCAGTGTCACATTTTAAGGGCATGTGGAATAGAGAGTCTCTGTTGGCCTTGGTCCGCTGGCCCCCCTAGCCACGTGTGAAGCCCTTCAGCACCCTTCCCACTCGCACACACAGGGGCACGTGATCTTGGGGCCTCTGCAGCCACTGCCCCCTTCTTTTACCACAGTTCTGATATCGGTCCATAACTCGCCCCATACTGTTTAGCCTGTCCAGTTTCTATCATCTCAGTCCCCCCCACTCCTAATTGGTTTAGATACAGTTTGAGGCAGCTAGGTCAATGGGAGCAGGACACTGCCCAGGGGCTCCTGGGGAAATCTATTTGCTGCGTGTCTGTGACATGGAAGCCAGATGTGGGTCAAGCTGTGAGTCTCCACGGGTTGGTCCAACACCAATGTAGATGTTGCAATGAAGGTGTGCTTTTAGATGAAATTAGCATTGACAATCTGTGGACTTTGATAAAGCAGACCATCCTCCCTAATGTGGGTTGCCCTCATCCAATCAGGTGATGGCCTTAAGAACAAAGACTAAGGTTCCCAAAGAAGTGATTCTCCCTCCAGACTGCCAGTGATGATTACATTTATGGGTCAGCTTGACTGGGCCCCGGGGTGCCCAGAACAAGCATGATTCTAAGTGTGTCTAGGAGGGTGATTCTGGATGAGATTCACACTGAATCTGCACACTGAGTAAAACAGATGGCCCTCCCCAGTGCGGGTGGGCCTTGGCCAGTCAGGTGAAGGCTTGAGTAGAACAAAAAGGCGGAGTGAGAGAACTCCTGCCTGACAGTTTGAGCAAGCACACTGGTCTCCTGTCTTCAGATTCAGACTCGGGCTAGAACTCTCCTGAGTCTCTAGCTTGTAGACGGCAGACCTTGGGACTCCTCAGCCTCCATAGTTGAGTGAGCCAATTCCTTATAATAAATCTCTATCGAATTGGTTCTCTTTCTCTGGAGAACCCCAACTAATCAACACTCCATCAGCCAGAGGTTGTTCAAAGGGCATCCCAGCTGTGAGGAAAACTGCAAATGGAGGCTCTATTCTGGGAGGTATCACAGTCAGCTCACCCTGTGTAACAAATACCATAGACTGGGGGCTCAAACAACAGACATCTATTTCTCATAGTAATGGAAACTGGAAGTCCGAGACCAAGGTGTCAGCGCCTGAGGCTACTCTCCTTGGTGTGTAGACAGCGGTCTTCTCCCTGTGTCCTCACATGGTCTCCCCTTTGTGTGAGTCTGCGTCTTCATCTCCTCTTATAAGGAAACCAGTCCTATTGCATTAGGGCCCACCCCAGTGACCTCATTTGACTTTAATCACCTCTTTAAAGACCCCATCTCCAAATACAGCCCCGTTCTGAGGTCCTGGGCATTAGGGCTCCATAATGTGAATTTGGGGGGGTGGAATGCAACCCGTATTAGAAGGCAGATGCCTAACTAAAAGCTCAGTCACCACAGAAGGGGATCCTAACGCATAAGTCTCTTGTCTCAGGAACTTAGGGGCCTGGATGAGCCACTGGGGCCCTGTATGTTTTGTGAGCTTTCGATGGGGGTGACTTAGGATTTACTGCCATGTCCTCTCAACTGATGTCACTGGCCATCCCAGGCTAGCGGAGCCAACCTCTGTGTCATACACGTTCCTACCTCTAACACCAAGTTCTTGATGTTCGGAACCACCATAACCATGATCTCATGCCTGAGCCCCGATACCCTAACGGGGTGTCCATCTCCCACCTATGACATAGTATCTAATATGCCCAAGTCTGTTAACTCTCAGAGGTGGAACCCAACCACTAAACTTGGCACTTAATGCTCACCTAACTACTTCAAAAAATCCTCTCAGTGCCTGTATGGCCATTATGAGGCTGGAGAGCTGAACTGGGGTGCAAAGCCATCGACCCTCGCCCCCCATCTCCTGTGCTCTGGAGCAGGCTGGTGGGTTGAGCCCAGGCCTCCCCACCCCTGCTTCACTGCCTGGTGGGGTCCTCGGGCTGTGTGGGGCCCACCCAGGTCTGTATAGGGGCAGGGCCAGGCCAGGGGAGCGGCTGGAGCAGGATCAGACAGAACGGCCTTGTCTCATTCTCATCCGTTTCCATGGCTGGAGCCAACTCGCCGGCTGCTCAGGGAGATCGTGGAGGGCTTCAGGGAGGGGGGTGCCCAGAATGGGGGCAGCTTCCTTCTTCTGACTTTGGGAAGGGAGGAGGCCATAAGGAGAGAATAACAGGAAACAACCCCTGGCCTGGCAGCAGCTGGGAAACAGGGTCTGGGACCCCCATGTCTGCTGATTTTCCAGCTCTCAGATCCCCACCCCATCCGACAGTTCCAGGGCCCATGGCCTCAGAGGGAGGAGATGCACATGGGATCCAGCAGCAACCTATGCCCCCAGCTGGACCCAGGCCAATGAGTGGGGTTCCTTGGGAGCATCCTGAGGCCGGTCCACAGTTCCCTCCACATAGACCTGTAGGCATGAGAAGCTGCAGTGAGAGGACCTGAGAAGGAGCAGTAGCCAGGCCATGCCCACATGCAGCGGTCCCCGCTGTTGGGCTGGCCAGGCTGGTGCAGAGATCTGGGAAGCCTTCCTGGAGGAGGGAGCCTGAATCAGTGCTGGTTGGCAGACTCTAGAATGGTGGGAGGTGCTGCCTGCTCTGTTCAGAGGCAGCCACCAGTTGAGTGTGGCTCTGGACATTTCAGTGTGGCCCATCCAGTAAGGAGCTAAACGTTTCACTTGACTTCATTTGAGTTAATCTGCATTTAAACAGCCCCAGGTGGCAGCAGGGGCCCTGCTGGACCAAGTGGGCTGGGCTTGGCACTGGACTGGGAACATCAGGTAAGGTTCCGGGTGGCCCTGGGTCAGCCCGCTGGCCCTTCCCACAGGCTGTGCTGGTGGGAAGCAGGTTTTCTGCTGGCCAAGGGATGGGCTGATGTGAGGCTGGAGGAATGCACCTCCCCCCCACCATGTTGTCCTTGAATGGTTTCCTCCCTGACCTCACAGGGCTGACAGGGAGGTGCTGGGTCACCCTAGGAACACAGGCCCAACAGAGGAAGACCTTTTCCATGAAAGGCCAGTGGAACTGCATTCCAGGCCTGGCTGCTCACAACCAGGAAGCCGACTGGGAGGGGACCAAGGGCCTGGAAAACCCTAGGGAGTTCTGGTCAACCAGTTTATGTTAATGAGGCGACTTCTGAAAAGCCCCTAAGGATGGGGGCTGCTTGCCAGACCCAACCATGTGATTAGAGGGTTAGAGCTTTCAGTCCCACCCCTTGACCTCTGGGGAGGAGTGACGGGCTGGAGGTTGAATCAACAGCCAATGGCCAATAATTTAATTAATCGCATCTAGGTAATGAAGCCTCCGTAAAATCCCAAAAGGACTGGGTTTGGAGAGCCTCTGGGTTGGGGAACACATGGAGATTTGGGGAGAGTGCGGTGTGCTCAGAGGGCGTGGATGCTCCACACCCCTTCCCACATACCCCGCTCTTTGCTCTCTTCCATCTGGCTGTTCCTGAGTTATATCCTTGTATAACAAATCAGTAATCTGGTGGGTAAAATGTTTCTCTGAGTTCTGTGAGCCACTCTAATAAACTAACTGAACCCAAGGAGAGGGCTGTTGGAACCTCTGATCTATAGCTGGTTGGTCAGAAGCACAGGTGACAACCTGGACTTCGACTTGCATCTGCAGTGGGGGGTGGGGGGGAGAGTGTGAGTGTATGAGAGAGTGTGTGTGGCAGTCTTAATGGGATCTCATGCTATCTCCAGATAGATGGATTAAAAATTGAGTTAAATTGTAAGACACCTAGCTGGTGTCAGAGAATTGTGTGGTGTGGGGACCCCCCCCACACACACATTTAGTGGTAAGAAGTGAAGGGTAGTGTGAGAGTATAGGATACACAGGAGTGTCTGTTTTACAAAGGAACTGAAAGGAAAGTTGTACACCCGTCTTCATAGCAGCATTATTCAAAACAGCCAATGGGTGGAAGCAACACAAATGTCCATCAGTGGGTGAATGGATAATCCAAATATGGTATACACATACAACTGAATATCATTCAGCCCTTAAAAAGGTTAACATATGCTACATCATGGTGGAACCTGGCAGACACGAGCCAGTCACAAAAGGACAAATACTGCATGACTCCACTTCTATGAGTTTCCCAGAGGAGTCAGGTTCATAGAGACAGAGTGGAATGGGGTTCCCAGGGGCTGGGGAGGTAGATAGGGATCTGCGTTTGATGGGGGTGGAGTTTCCGTATGGGAAGATGAGAAAGTTCTGGATGATGGGGATGGCTGCAAAAGAGTGTGAACGCGCTTAATGCCCCTGAAATGTGCACCTAAAAATGGTTAAGATGGTAAAGTTTAGGTTATGAGCGCCTCACCACTATAAAGCAAGCAGAAACTTCTCTGAGACTCGAGGAGGTCAACTGCAGGAGCAGAAGCCAGCTCAGGATAGGTGGGCGGGGGACTGACAGCCCGAGGCCTCGCCCCCGCGCAAGGTCCGCCCACCCTCACCCTGGCCACTCACGCGAGCAACGCTCGCCCGCCTCCAGGGATTGCTGTGGCACTAGCCCGCGCATGCTCGCGCACACCCCGCCCCCGCGCACGCTGCGCACGCTTCGCCCGCCCGCCGCCAGGGGCTGTTTTGGGGCCCGCCTGCACCGCCTCCGCCTCCACCTCCCCACCTCCGCCCACCCCACCTCCGCTCCCGCGCACCCTCCGCTCCCGCGCACCCTCCGCTCCCGCGCACCCTCCGCTCCCGCGCACCCTCCGCTCCCGCGCACGCTCCGCTCGCCCGCCTCCAAGGTGTTGTGGCGCGCGCCCGCCCGTTCGCGCCGCCGCCCGGGCCGCCCCTTCCCGCCGCCTCACTCCTCCCCAAGATGGCGGCCGCAGCGCTGCTCCGGGGTGCGGCTCCAGGGCGCGGCGGCCGGGCCTGGAGCTGGCGGCTGCGCGCTGCCCCGAGGCGTCGCCTGGGCCACAGCTCCTGCTGTCAGCGTGGTAAACCCGCGGGCAGCGCGGCGTGGGCCTGCTTCCTACTGGACGAGCGCACCTTGGTGCGCGTGCGCGGGCCGGACTCTGCGCCCTTTCTCCTGGGTCTGCTGACCAATGAGCTGCCGCTTCCAGGTCCTGCGGCCGGCGAGGCTTCAACTTCAGCGCGCTCGGGCTACGCCCACTTTCTCAATGTCCAGGGACGCACCCTCTATGACGTCATTCTCTACGGGTGAGAGCGGGTTGGGTCACAGGCTCCGGGGGACCGGGGTAGGGGAGGGGGTATCACCCAGGGGAAGGGCACCCAGGAGCGGGCATGAGCAGGCTTGGAGGATGGGCTCCCATGGAGGGCTCTCAGGGGAGGGGTAGGCACCGGGGAGGGGCGGACAGGGGGCGGAACTAAGGACACCCAGAGGCAGGGCACCTAGGGGAGGGCTACCAATGGCCCAGGACGGACATCCAGGAGAGGACATGCAGGACAGGGCATCCAGGGGAAGGGACACCTGGGAACCTGTGCATAGGGGTGGGCCGAGGTGGGCCTCCAAGGGAGGGCACCTGGGGATGGGAGGCGCGCCCAGGGTAGGGAATTTGGGGACCCGCACACAGGGTGGGCCGGGGGTGGGCACCTGGGGGAGGGCACCGGGGCAGGGCAGCCATAGGTGGGCTGGAGCCTGCACCCAGGGATGGGCCAGCGACACTCACCCATGGGAGGGCCTGGGCGCCCCTGCGCCTGGCCTCTGATCCTGCTCAGACCCACTGCATGGAGAAGGAGGGGTCGTGGCACCTGGAGCCTCACTGCAGGGAGCAGCCTCTGCGCGACTGGCTTGTGCCACTACTTCCTGAGTTCTCCAGTGTACACACATTTCTGTCCAAAATCTCTCCGTATTCAGTGATTATTAGCGTTTGGTGTTTTACATCAGTCTGTGCTGATTTTATCAGGACTTTCTGTGATGGTCACCAGGACAAGCCAAGTCAGTGGCCTTTAGAGCTATAGAGCTTTCTGTTTTCACTTGCTTAGCTTTCTCAGACTTTCTCAGAGGTTCTTCTAGAACCTCTCATGCAGTTGCAGGTCGTTGCTCTGCCTGAAACCGCCCTGGAAACTCCAATGTCCCTCTTCTATTGTGGGTTCTTGTCTGCATCTTCCTCAGTGCCTGCCTGCTGGAGGAGTATGTTCTTTAGTGGCTTGTTGAGAGGTAGGATACTTCAGGTGGACCTTTGACTCCTTCAAATGGTTTTACCTGATAGCTTGGCTGGGCATAAAACTCTAGGCAGAAAATCGTCCCTGAAAACATTGAAGCCACAACTGGCATTGCTGTCCAGAAGGCTGGTGCCTTTTTATTTTTGAGCCTTTGTGTGTGACTGCTTTTTCTTTGGACACTCTTCGGGGCTCTTTTTCATCCTGATGTCTTGAAGTGTTACGACGATGTGTTGTATTTTGGGTCTTCTTTCACGTCATGTTGCTGGGCACTTGGTGGGCTGTATAACCCTGGAACAGGGCTCAGTAAAGTATGACCCTTGGGCAGATCCAGCTCACTCTCTGTTTTCATAAGTAAAGTTTGACTGGAATGCTGCATGCCCATTTGTTTGTATACTGTGTGGCTACTTTCATTTTCCAATGGCAAAAGTATAATTAATAATATAATGGGTAGAGACCGTGTGGCCACAAACCTAAATTATTTACAGTCTGGTTCTTTACAGAAAAGGTTTGTTGTCATTATCTGTTTTATGTAATTATTACCTTCCCAGTAGTTGCTTTAATCTCTTTTAGAAACTGCGTTCTTTGATTATCTTAAACCATCTGTGTCAGTAATTTTCAGTTAATCTGTCAGTGTTGTAATGATGTTATTTTGGTCCCCAAATTTTCTTCCTTGAGTCTCTAGTCTGCCTTTACATCTTTTTGCCTTTGCATTCTTGTTATAATGAATTTATATCCTCATAAGTCACTCTACAGTGTAAAATTTTTTTGTTTCTAGGGTTTTTTTTCTCTTCATACTTTTCCTCAGGTCTGAAGCGTTTTTGCTTATTAGCTGCTGGGCCAGCAGTTCTTGTCACCAAGCATGCATGTGGTGGCTCTTTCCACACATTGTGTATGCCCTGATTTGTCCTATAGAGGAGTTTGTTTTTCTCTCTCTGTTAATTCCTGAGAATGGGGTATCGCTGTGCCACTTGCTGTCTGTGTGCTAAGGGAATTGGGGTGCATTGTGATGATGCCCCCTGACCCCAGGTGCTCTTCTGAGATTCCAACTCAAAGTCCTCTGTGGGGAGTGCCGCCCCGAGGGGTGGGGTGGGGTCTTCATTCCATCAGAAAGAGACAGCCTGAGTTAGTGGCCCCACTTCTCCTGAGCAGTTAGAGGAGAGAAGACATGAGAACACTCCCTCAGATGGCTGCTCTTGGCCTGGGGGCTTGGTAAACAGTGTCCAGATTTATCTCTCCCAGTTCTGCTCTGGGGCATGGGGTGCCAAGCCTGCTGGCCTTCCACCGCATCGCTATGCCTCTGTTCTGGTCTGATGCCTGCTGTTAGTTCATGGGATGTGATCCTTCCCCTCCTGGTTGCTCATGGCCCTTTACCTACATCTGATCTCACTGAGGTCTGCTCTCTGGGGAGAGGGACACACTGGCAACTGGCTGTCCCGCCTGGGAGGTTGGGACCTTCCTGTTTTCTTCGTGCTTGCTCTCTGCCTGGTGTTTTCTATGCATCCTCTCTCTGGAATTTTTCTATTTCTTTTTTTTGGGCCAGCTGTGCAGCTTGCGGGACTTCAGTTCCTGGACCAGGAATTGAACTCAGGCCACGGCAGTGAAAGCCTGGAATCCTAACCATTAGACCACCAGGGAACTCCCTGGAATTTTTCATTTAAACTGTTACGCTTCTGGTTTCCCATCCTTGAGTTGTTCCTTCCTCAGTGCACCCTGGTCCGGATGTAGGAGCATCTCTCAGACAAAGCTTTAGCTTTTTGTTTTTGTTTTTTTAAAATAGATCTTTATTGGAGTATAACTGCTTCACAATTCTGTTAGTTTCTGTTACACAACAAAGCGAATCAGCCATATGCATACACATGTCCCCATATCCCCTCCCTCTTGAGCCTCCCTCCCACCGTCCCTATCCCACCCCTCTAGGTCATTGCAAAGCACCGAGCTGATCTCCCTGTGCTATGCGGCTGCTTCCCACTAGCTAACTGTTTTACATTCGGTCGTGTATGTATGTCCATGCCACTCTCTCCCTTCGCCCCAGCTTCCCTCTCCCCGCTCCGTGTCCTCAAGTCCATTCTCTATGCCTGCGTCTTTATTCCTGCCCTGCCACTAGGTTCATCAGTACCATTTTTTTGGATTCCATATATATGTTAGCATACGGTATTTTTCCCTTTCTGACTTCACTCTGTATGACAGACTCTAGGTCCATCCACCTCACTACAGATAACTCAGTTTCGTTTCTTTTTATGGCTGAGTAATATTCCATTGTATATATGTGCCACATCTTCTTTATCCGTTCATCTGTCAGTGGACACTTAGGTTGCTTCCATGACCTGGCTATTGTAAATAGTGCTGCAATGAACATTGTGGTATATGTCTCTTCTTGAATTATGGTTTTCTCAGGGTATATGCCCAGTAGTGGGATTGCTGGGTCAAACTGTAGTTCTATTTTTAGTTTTTTACAGGACCTCCAACCATTCTCCATAGCATTTGTATCAATTTACATTCCTACCAACAACCTTTTTGTTTTTAGAGTAGACTTTATAGGGAGTTCCCTGGTGGCCTAGTGGTTAGGATTCCGAACTTTCACTGACGTGGCCTGGGTTCAGTCTCTAGTCAGGGAACTGAGATCCTGCAAGCCACGTGGCGTGGCCAGAAAAAAAAGGAAAAAAGAAAAAGTAGACTTTTTAGACTAATTTTAGGTTCATAGCAAAATTTAGGGGAATGTACAGAGACTTCTTATGTACTCTGCCCCCACGCATGCATAGTCTCCCCCGTTACCAACCTCTTCCTCCAAAGTAGTATGTTATTTACAATCGACGAGCCTGCATTAACACCAAAATTACTGAGTCCTTAATTCGCGTTAGGTTTCACTTCTGGTGCTGGACAAATTGGACAAATGTATAATAATGTGTATGTACTATTCTATATGGTAGTTTCACTGCCCCTAAATATCCTCTGTGCTCTACCTGTTCAACCCTCCCTTCCTCCTAACTCCTCACAACCACTGAAAGGATCTTTTTGGATCTGGAACTGTCTCCATAGTTTCACTTTTTCCAGAATGTCACGTAGTTGGAATCATAGAGTACGCAGCCTTTTCAGATTGACTTCTTTCACTTAATAATATACATTTAGTGTCCTCCATGTCTTTTCAGGGCTTGATAGCTCATTTTAGTGTTGAATAATAGTCCATTGTTTGGATGTACCAGTTTATGTATCCATCTACTGAAGGGCTTCAGCAGTTGCTTCCATATTGTTGTAATTATGAATAAAGGCGCTGTAAACATCTGTGTACAGGTTTCTGTGTGGCAGTTAGTTTTCATCTCCTTTAGGTAAATACCAGGGAGTGTGATTGCTGGATTGTAAGGTAAGACTATGTGTAGTTTTGTAGGAAACCACCAAAATATCTCCCAAGGTGGCCGTATGGTTTTGCATTCCCACCGGCAATGAATGAAGACTTTCCATTGCTCCCTAACCTCACCAGCATCTGGTGGTGTCAGTGTTCTGGATTTTGATCATTCTAATAGGTGCGGAATGGTAGCTTGTTGTTCTTTTAATTTGCTTTTCTCCGATGACATATGATGTGGGGCATCGTTTCATACGCTGTTTGCCACCTATCTTTGGGGAGGTGTTTGTTGAGGTCTTTGGCCCATTTTTAATCAGGTTGTTTGTTTCCTTATTTGAGTTGTAAGTGGTTTTGTATATTTTGAGTGACAGTCCTTTGTCAGATGTGACTTTTCAAACCTTTTCTCCCAGTCTGTGGCTTGACTCCTCATCCTCTCAGCTGAGGCTTTGTGTTTTGAAAGTCTTTCCTCATTCTGACCATGTGTTTGTTTGCTGGGCCTCTGTCTTCATGATGGAGGCCTTAAGTGCTGGCTGCAGAGGAGATGCTCCAGGTTTTGGTCCTGGGCTGCTCTGGCTTTTGTGGGACACACTGAAGTCTCTGTCTGCGGGTTTCTGGGGGGTGTCTCTGGGGGCCATCCCCCCAGGGTTGCCTGGTGAGGATTCGGATGGTCCACTGCTCCCTTGTTTCTCTCCATGCCTGGTTCCCCTGGTGCTCATCTCAGCTGGCTCCATGCTGAGTCTGGTCTCGGCAGGTTCCTGGTCTGTGTGTACCCAGCAGAGGGAAGGTAGGAAGTGGGGCTAGTGCATCTCTGCCCAGGCCCTCATGGCTCCTATGGCAACCCCACTGAGCCTCCATTTAACCCACATCTCTTCTGCCCTCCTGCTGTGGCCATGATCTGTGGGCCCCTGGATTGTCCGCTTCCTGCCTTGTGGGGAGCGTGTCGGGCTCCATATAACTCAGTCCCCCATGGGCACACTGTAGGCTGTTCCCCTAGGCGACTTGGAGCATGCCAGCCTGACAGGGTCCTCCATGTACAGCCCTGCAGCAGACCAAGGCCCCTGGTGAGTGCCGCCACTCCTTGACAGGCATTTGGGTCTGGTCTCTGTGCACCTGTGTGTCCCTTGCCTGCTAGCCCCCTTGTGCCCCATGCCTCCCCATGCCTCATGACCTGGTACCTGCAGTGCCCCTGAGGGGATCTGTTTATGTGTGAAGACCCTGGCCCTGGGCAGAGCTGGGTCCAGGGCTGCACTCGAGGAGTGAGGTCCCTGTGTTTATGGGGGTGGTGGGTACCGGGGTGTCAGGTACTGTGCAGGGCATTGGGCTGCTGGAGGAGGGCACTCTGGGCGTTCTGGACGAGGAATTACATGGGCTTGACCCTCCCTTTTTGGGTTTTCACACAGCCTTCATCCTGGGCAGGAGGGTGGGTGAGGATGGACACCTGGGATTGCACTACCACCACATGCTATATCCAGGCCCTGCCCGCCAGGCCGGCTGGGGAGGCTGCAGGTGCCCCTCGACCTTCCTTTTCCTGCTGCTGCAGTTGTGCCCCTAGGAGGGGCTTCCAGGCTTAGCAAATAAAATTGTGGGTTGCCCAGCTAAATTTCAAACAGACACGGGTGACTTTTTAGGAGGTGACCTATGCAGTGTTTGGGAAATACATATACTAAAGACATTATTCACTGTTTTCTGAAATTGAAATTTGACTGGACATCCTGTGTTTTATCTGGCAGCTCTACTCAGGGGCACTTTGCGACGTCTGGGGATATTTGTGGTTGTCATTCAGGCATGGACGCTCCTTGCATCTAGTGGGCTGGGCCCAGGGGTGCTCTCAGCACTCAGCAGTGCCCAGGATGGCCCCACAGAGAGTTCTCCAGCCCACACATTGGCCATGCCAGCCAAGAAAGCTGCCCTGAGCATAGGCTCACCCTACTTCACCCCTTCTTCTTCTGACCTGTCCCCCGTTACTCAGCTGCATCAGGGGCAGCAGACAGTCTGATTTGGGGTGGTGGGGAGCAGGGTTGCATTGCAGCTTTGTTGGTCCTGAGGGGCTGAATGGCACATGGCCATTTGCACAGGTAGCTCAGAAAGTGTCTGAGCCCAGAACCTGGCCTTGCCCCACCCAATTTGTCTTGAACCCCGTGGAACATCCGCCCCATGAGTGAGATGGGGGCATCAGCCTGGGGCCTGTCTACCCCGGCATCCTGGTGGTCCCTTCACCAGCCCTTCTCGGGGCCCTCCCCATGCTGGACCTCCTCCCTCCTTGGGTATGGCTTTACCCGCATCCCTCCCTCTTCCCTCCGAGGTTTACTCTCCTCTGCAACCTCACATTCTGTCCACCCATGCCCGATTCCTCCCCTTGCCAGTATTTCATACTGTTTCTGTCTGCTTCCTTTATTGGAGATTTAAAAAATAAAAATGTACCTGCACATGGTTAAAAAACCTAATAACATTAAAAGGCTTATGATGAAAATGGAATGACTGCCGTCTTCCTTCTCATCGGCATGGACTAGTCTTCTCCAGAGGCAGCTCCTTTTTCTTCTTTCTTTTTAACTTTTTATTTCGAAGTTATTATAGATTTACAGTAAGCCACAAAAAAATTAACAGGGATGTCCCATATACCCTTCACCCAGTTCCTGCAGTGGCATCATCTTGCCTCCTATAGTCCAGGGTCACAATTGGGACGGACATGGGCCAGCCACAGGGCACCCTCAGGTTCTCCCAGATTTCCACGTGCTCTCATGCATGCAGCCCTGATTTGATCACACATGTAGACCTGTGTAACCTCGACCAAGACAGAGCTGCTCCATTACCATCAGGCTCCCTTCTGCCCTCTGTGGGCATAGTGCCCTTCTCATCCCCTCAGCCCTGCTCGCTCTCCATCTTTATGATCGTGTCATTTCAGGAATATCGTACAAACAGAGTCTTCTGAGATTCAGTTTCACTCACCTTGATGCCCTTTGGCTTCATCAGTAGTCTGTTCCTTTTCCCTGCTGAGTAGTATTCCATTGAGGGAATGGACCACAGTTTGTTTAACCATTCACCAACTGAAGGATATTTTGGTTCCATTTCTTGGCCGTTAAGAATAAAACTGCCTCTAACGTTCATGCACAGGTGTTATGTGAACACCTGGGGTGTTTTCTGGGATAAATACCCAGGTGTACAATGGCTGGGTTGTGTGGTAGCTGCATGTTTAGTTTTATAAAGGACTGCAAACCATTTTCCAGAATGTCTTCCATTTACGTTCCCACCAGCAAGGCTGAGTGATCCAGCCTCTCTGCATCCTCACTGCGTTGGATGTTCTTATTCTGATAGTTGTGCCGTGGGATCTCATCGTGGTTTTAATTTGCCTTGGTTTCATGATAAGTGACTTTGAACCTCTTTCCATGTGGTTATCTGAGGCAGCGCCTTTGAACTCTTCTGTTTTTTTCTGGCATTTTAATTCCATCCATAAATGATCCTTTTTCCACCCCTCAGCTGATCTCATTTTTGACCTTCTTTGAGGACTGTTTGGAAGGTGAGGTGCTAACCTGACTTGCTGCTACAGCCTGCTGTGTTCCACATGGTTGTCCCTGTCCCTATTGGACCCATGGCTGATAGTTATATGCATGGACATGACAGGGTTTGTGCTGTAAAGTGAACCCACCAAGCACGCTTCTGTAGCTCTTTCCTTGGGGGGTGACTGGCTGCTCCAGGGCAGCACTTAACCCTTTCCTGCCTGGGGAGGGGGTTGGGGGCACAGCTGATGGGTTCTGGAGGAGGGGTCTGGGGTACCAGCTGATGACCTTTCTGTCTTATACGTGCTCCTGGAAGGTCTTACCCACTTCTGTGTCTCAGCTCCCACCCAGCTGTGGGTCCTTGCTCAAGCCACATCTATAACCAGCACTCCAGCCATGTACTCCTCTGGGTCCTGGATGTCTCCACTTAGGGCCCCTCCACCATGTCTGATGGTGCACTGGCCTCTCCTCTGTGCTCATCTGTCTGTAAGGGCCCCATCATCCATCCGTCAGTGACAACAGGATCTGGGGTCATTCCAGTGGATGTGGGCTGCCTGAAGTGAGGGTTAGGATGGTTCTGGCCCCCTGATCAGGTTGCGGAGCTTCCCTAGGGGAGGTGGGAGGTGGGCACGGGCAGGGCGTGGCCTCACCATGCATCTCACCTGCGTCAGCTGTCTGCTGTCCTCCCAGCTCTTCCTGCCTGCCCGCATCCCTCCTGAGATCCATTGTGCGCCCTGCCTTAGGACCCTTGGCTTCTCGGTGGCTGCTCAGGGCTGGAGGAGGCAAATCCTGGACTTCAGTGTGGCCGTTTGTGCCTTTCCGCCTCACCTTGCGCACCGGACACCACTGTGGTCCCAGGGCCCTGCTTCCCACCTGTTGGGCCAAGCCCTCTCCTCCGCCTGCCAGACTGTTTCCTGGGGTTTCCTCCCTGGGAGGGGTGGTGGCCATGAGGTCTCCAGCACGTGCTGTGCTGTGCAGCTTTACTAGGTGGTCCGAGGTGCGCTTGGGAGGCACAGCCACGTATGTCCGCGGCCTGACTCCATGCACTTCCCACGGTGTGCCCTGCCCGCCCCCATGCACCCCTTCCTCTCCCCGCAGGCTCCCTGAGGGCTCCCATGAGCAGCCCACTTTCCTCCTGGAGTGTGACAGCTCAGTGCTGGATGCGCTGCAGAGGCACCTGGTGCTGCACAAGATCCGGCGGAGGGTCACCGTGGAGCCATGCCCCGAGCTGCGCGTGTGGGCCGTGCTGCCCTGTGCCCCTGAGGAGGCCGGCAGGGCTGTGCAGCTTCAGGAAAAGGCCGAGTGCACCACCATCCTCACCCGTGATCCCCGGACTGCTCGCATGGGCTGGCGGCTCCTCTCCCAGGATGAGGGCTCAGCCCTGGTGCCCGGGGGCCGTCTTGGGGACCTCCAGGATTATCACCGACACCGGTACCAGCAAGGTATGGACATGGGGTTGGACCTGGGGAGGGGTCGGGGGTAGTGGGGGGGTGCTGGATGGGGGGTGGAGGACAGGGTGGGATGGGAAGGGACCGGAGGTGGGGTGACACAGAGCCCTGGGGAAACTGTGTGGTGAGCCCAGGCACTTGGGGGAGCCAGGGGAGAGAGCAGAGATCCGGGGTCACGGGTAGGGTCTTCTTCTTTAGTGGGTAGTATTGAGGGCCAGACCAAGGTGCTCACCCAGGGACCAGAGTGGGGGGCTGGAGTAGGGGCCTGGAGGATGGGGAGGGCCAAGAAGGGGGTCCAGGAGGGACCTAGAGGATTGTGGCGGGTCAGGTGGTGGGACTCCTACAGGCCAGTACCCCCGGCCACTCTTGGTTGAGCCCCCAGCTCTGGAGGACACCTTAGATCTCACCAAGCCTCTCCCTACCTCTACAGGCGTTCCCGAGGGGGTCCACGACCTGCCCCCAGGAGTAGCCCTACCGCTGGAGTCTAACCTGGCCTTCATGAATGGCATCAGCTTCACCAAGGGCTGCTACATTGGCCAGGAGCTGACGGCTCGCACCCACCACATGGGTGTCATCCGAAAGCGCCTCTTCCCAGTACAGCTCTCAGGCCCCCTCCCTGTGGGCAGCATTGCCCCTGGCACCTCTGTGCTCACCAAGTCGGGGAAGGCAGCCGGCAAGTACAGGGCAGGCCTGGGGGACGTGGGTCTGGCTCTGTTGCGGTCCGAGAAAATCAAGGGTCCTCTCCACATCAGAACCTCTGAGAGTGGCCTTGTGGCCCTCACTGCATCTGTGCCAGACTGGTGGCCCACATCCACTAAGTAGCCCTGTATGTCCCTGCAGTCCTGTACAAGGCCTCTGTTTATCTGCTGCACCCTGTAGGCCAGCCCCCACTTCCCAGGGTGGCCCAGTTGAAAGAATACCCCCTTGGAGGGTCCCCAAGTATATGTGGGCCTCCCAGAGCTGCAGGCATGGTGGGGCATGCTGCTGCAGCCCAGGTGTTCCCAGCCCATCATGCTTCCTGTGGAGGGTCCTATGCTGAGGCTGGCTGTCCTCTCGTGGTGGCTTTGTGGCTGGAGCATCAGGAGCCCTCCTGAGGACTGAGGATGGGTAGAAGTGAGTCCTGCGCCTGCCTCTGTGCTGAGCAGAGGCCCAGCTTCCACCAGGCCCTGGATGAGATTCCGAACCACATAGATCTAGAGGTAGTTCATCCATCAGCCAAGGACAGGATGCGCCAGGATGCCTCTGGGCTGTCCGCACCCCTCTGAGCCTGCTTGGTCAGGCCTGGAAAGGAGGCTTCTCAGTGTCTGGGGTGGCTGAAGGGGTAAGTGGGCTCTGGGAATGGTCTTACCATGTTGGCTTGGGGGCATGTCTCAGGGTGGGAATCTCTTGGGGCCAGGTGGAGTGGCAGTGTCTGCGAGTGGAGGCACATGCACTGCTCACACCCACCTGAGCCGTCCAAGGTGTACCTCTGTGCTCAGGGGTGCCAGCTGGGGGAGCCCCAATACCATTTTATTCCAGGGTAGCACATCTCCACAGCTTCGTCCCCACGATGGCATTGGCAGCCCCCTCTCCCCACCATAGCCCTCACGAGCTCAGGGGAGGAGTGGCTGCCCTGGGACGGCAGTGCCCAGGGTGCAGAGAGGAGTTTCTGCTTGGCTTACTTGCTGTTGTTTTCTGATGTAGTCATTTCTTCACAGTAAGGGGATGACTTACTTCCCCACTTTAAACCACTGACCTCCATTTTCCCACTGCAATGTGAATCTTGTGGTTACTGGGTGTCCTACCTGATGCCTCAGAGTGGCTATTAAAGTGTGACCCACAACTGGCCCATGTGGAACTCTGGTTTCTTTTTTTCTTCCCCCCCTTAACTTTACTTATTTATTTTAAATTTTTATTGGAGTCTAGTTGATTTGCAATGTTGTGTTAGTTTCTGCTGTACAGCAATCAGTTATACATACATCCACCCTTTTTGAGATTCTTTTTCCATATAGGTCATTACATAGTATTGAGGAGAGCTCCCTGTGCTATACAGTAGGTCCTTATTATCTATTTTATATATAGTAGTGTGTATATGTCAATCCCAATCTCCCAATTCATCTCTCCCCCACCCTCCGCCACTTCCCACCCTGGTAACCATAAGTTTGTTTTCTACATCTGTGACTCTATTTCTGTTTTGTAAATAAGTTCATTTGTACCATTTTTTTAAGATTCCGCATATAAGCGATATCATGATATTTGTCTTTCTCTGTCTGACTTACTTCACTCAGTATGACAATCTCTAGGTCCATTCATGTTGCTGCAAATGACATTATTTCATTCTTTTTTTATGGCTGAGTAATATTCCATTGTATATATGTACATTTTTTTAAAGATTTCATCAAATTTATACAATATATATTGAGCACTAATTCCTGTACAGCTTATTCTTACTAGTTTGGATCCAGCTATTCCAGTGTATTATGAACCAGTGAGCTGTCCATGTCTTTTAAAACAAGTCTCAACTGAAATCTCAGAACAATCACAGCAAAAGCCATGGAATAATGGAAGAATATTAGATGTTTCCATCATAATTAAGACCAAGGCTCCATGACGGGCAGGAGAGAGCATTCAAGGATAAAAATCAAGTTTTCTACCTAGGTTAGATAGTAACTGAATTGGGATCTTAGAATTCCCAACTTTTATTTGGTGTAGTAATAAGATACAAAAAAGGCAGGGGCACCTTTTTTTCCTAAATGGAAACCTTCACCAAAAGAGGTTAGAAGACTTCAAGGCAAGTTCTTTCTCCAAAATGAGTAAATGACATCAGTTCTAATTCTTACTGAGGTTACAAACCAACCATCAGGATATTATTAACTCATGTCTAAGAGGGAAATTGGGAGGTAGGGAGAGGTAAGGCCTCAGCAGAGAAAGCAAGTTTTAAGTAGGGAGACAGCCAGCTTCTGCCCTGAAGTTATTGCTAGGTTGTAACTGAGCTGCATATATGTAGACCTGTTTCACAGAGGAATTGAGTAGCTGAATCCTTTGTTAAACTGGTAGGCACAGTAAACTGTAGTATTTACTGTCCAGCAGAAAGGTGAAAGATGATGTCTTTAGGGAAATCTCTTGATTCCCCCAGTTTCTACAAAGGCTGTAGCCAAGAATCAAATCATCCAGGACTTGGTATAATGTCAAGGTAAATGATCCAGTGTTCAGCTGACAACCACTTTATAAAATTATTTCACTCCCCCAAAAAGGGATTAGTGGTTGATGGAGAGAAAGCATTAAGCATGTCTAAGGGGACCAATAAACAGGTCCCCTTAGAGGTTTCCCAGTGCTTTCCAAAGTCATGATTGGTTCTTCTAGTCTGAGAGATCTTGGCTGCAAGGGGTGGGGGTGACTGCCAAGGCTTTCAGGTGTTTAAGGGTTTGCATAGCTCATCCAGTGGTAATGGGGGCACATACAGCTTTTCTGATAGTACATAGTATGTATGTTTGTGCTTGGCTAAGCTTCTCCAGCAAACTTAAGCTCTTCTAGTGGTGAAAAGACCCTAGGAGGGCTCAAAAACATCACCTATTCATTGTATGGCCCTTCCTAAAGGGCTTAGAGAATGCTTCTTCCTGACCCTAAATCAGTAGGCTGAGAAAGGACATGGGAGTAGGGAGTCCCCACCAACCTGGGGAACTAAGACTTCTAGCTGTCTGCTCAAGGGCTGAATCCAGCCTCATTCAGTACCTTCTGATACCTCTTAGGTGCTGTGTCTTACATGCTCAGTCTCCAGGAACTTCATAAGAAGTCTGGCTAGAGAAGAGTGAGGCTCTCTGCCTAAGTCTCTGTGCCTTCAGTGAGACCATGTTTAAAACCTCTATGGGAAGGAGGGACCTCATGCTCAGGGGAAAGTGGTTTAAGGCTGTTTGTTGGAGAAGTCAAGCCAAGCAGAAAGCCGTTACTTCCACCCAACGCTTTCCTTTTTCTCATAAGCTAAAATTAAGGATGGCACAAAGTCAGGCCCCAAGAGAAGAAGCAGAGATGATCCATGCACCATCTCTTGCACAGAGGCTGGAGTTTCCCAGCAGTTTGAAAGTCAGATGCTTTGTTGACTGCCAAGTGCAGGTCAGGAGACTGATAGCTTCCAATCCCAGCACTTAAGGAAGCAACTCTTAACGACTTCAAGTTTTTTTCAGTAGCATTTGTGTTTCATTTCTCACCAGAAATGAGTTTACTGGTCCAAATTCTGTCCTAAGGAGGATCACCACTGGTCTTGTAAGCTAACACCTTTTTGGTCTGAAGAACCACATGGATTTTAGGTAATGCAGCAACAGACTTTAGCAAAGGTTGGTTAAAGCACAGACAGCTGGAGGGACCAGAAATGAATCCAGATGTGCTGGGGAAGAAGAGAGCCATTTCCACCAGGACTTCTGGTGGGTGAAACAGAGGCACGCAGCTCAGGGGGATAGGCGGGCTACAGGAAGAAGGGTGAAACTGTTTAGGTTATCAGAGGAAGGGAGGAAGATAGGGTCCAAATTCCAGAAAGTCCTCTCTTCATCAGTTACCATCATCACCCCAAGATCATTGAAACAGGGACTTGCCTGTGTGATCTGTACCAGTTCCCACTGGCCTCGGCCTCTGCCAGACACAAGGTGCACCTCTGAAGCAAGACAGGCATGCCCAGAGGTGACACAGCATCTTTGCTTGCCCTGGTCTTAGGAACACTGCAGATTTTCTTGTTAGCCTACCCCTCTATAAGCTGGCTAACTGGGGGCCCAGACATCTCGAGCTATGTCCCTGTAAAGCACTGCAGAAGCCAGTAGAAGCCCTCAGGGTCAGAAGACATGCACGGCTCAGATCACGTACTGCCAGCAGATGGGACGCTGGTTCATGCACTTGCCACACTTGGTACAGGTGACCATGTGGCTGCACTCCAGCAGAACACAGTCGATGGGCGAGCCCATGCAGGTGCGACACAGGTTCTCCAGGCTGGATGGCCCTGCTCCCCTGTTTTGGTCTTCAGCACCACCCACCAGCTGCTGGAGTCCCTTCTGACCCTTGTACAGCCACGTCACCCTCCATCAGCTCCCACTTCTCACAGCAGCCCTTGTAGTTGATGAAGTTTTGAGCCAGGATCTCTTTGAGGGGCCGCACAGTTAGACCTTCAACGTCCTCTGGTTGGTCAGGTCAGACAGAGAGGCCCTCCAGCCTCAGCTATCCTCTGAGTCGACGGTCTGCGTCCACCCTCAGTAGGAGCTCTGGCTGTGCTCTCCAGGTAGACGGGTTCCTCTTGGTCCTGAGACACATGGCCATTGGCCTTCCTGGCCATGCCTGTGAAGTGCGCCCCACAGGCCTTGCAGCTTGGTTCCGAGACCGTGGGGGAAGGGAAGGAGCTGTACCCAGGGTTAGGATAAGCCTGCGACCTGGCTTCATGGGGGCGGTGAGGCCGCCTCAGGCTGTCCATACAGGCAGACCAGTTGCAGCAGGTTGCCCACATGATAAAATCTGGGAGGGGAGGGGAGGGGAGGGGAGGTGAGGGGAGAGGCCGGATCCTTCCCCGTGTACACCTCAGGCAGGGGAGCTGTGGGCTGTGCCCTGGCGGCATCTCGGGGCTGAGGGGCGGTCACGACATCTTCACGGCAGCCCCAGGAGTTTGCCGTACAAGATCTTTATCCATTCCTCTGTCGATGGACATTTAAGTTGCTTCCATGTCCTGGCTATGGTAAATAGTGCTGCAGTGAACATTGGGGTGCATGTATCATTGCAAATTATGTTTTTCTCTGGATATATGCCCAGGAGTGGGATTGCTGGGTCATATGGTAGTTCTATTTTTAGTTTTTTAAGGAACCTCCATAGTGTTCTCCATAGTGGCTGTACCAATTTACATTCCCACCAACAGTGTGGGAGGTTTCCCTTCTCTCCACACCCTCTCCAGCACTTACTGTTTGTAGATTTTTTGATGATGGCCATTCTGACCGTGTGAGGTGATATCTCATTGTAGTTTTGATTTGCATTTCTTTAATAACTAGCGATGTTGAGCATCTTTTCATATGCTTTTTGGCCATCTGTCTGTCATTCTTGGAGAAATGTCTATTTAGATCTTCCACCCATTTCTTGATTGGGTTGTTTGTTTTTTTCATATTGTGCTACCTGGGCTATTTGTATATTTTGGAGATTAATCCCTGGCCAGTCACTTTCTTTGCAAATATTTTCTCCCATTCTGAGGGTTGTCTTTTCATTTTGTTTATGGTTTCCTTTGCTGTGCAAAAGCTTTTAAGTTTAATTAGTATTTAAGTTTAATTGTTTATTTTTGCTTTCATTTTCATTACTCTAAGAGGTGGATCAAAGAAGATCTTGCTGCTATTTATGTCATAGAGTGTTCTGCCTATGTTTTCCTCTAAGAGTTTTATAGTGTCTGGCCTTCCATTTAGGTCTTTAATCCATTTTGAGTTTATTTTTGTGTGTGGTGTTAGGGTGTGTTCTAATTTCATTCTCTTACATGTAGCTGTCCAGTTTTCCCAGCACCACAAATAAAAGAGACTTCCTTTTCTCCATTGTATTTTCTTGCCTCCTTTGCCATAGATTAAGTGACCATAGGTGCATGGGTTTATCTCTGGACTTTCTATCCTGTTCCATTGATCTATACTTCTGTTTTTGTGCCAGTACTCTACTTTTTGTTTGTTTGTTTTTTGTTTTGTGTTTGTTTTTGGCTGTGCCACGTGGCATGTGGGATCTCAGTTTCCAAACCAGGGATTGAACCGGTGCCCTCTGCAGTGGAAGCGCAGATTCCTAGCCACTGGACTGCCAGGGAATTCCCAGTACCATACTGTTTTGATTACTGTAGCTTTGTGTATAGTCTGATGACAGGGAGCCTGATTCCTCCAGCTCTGTTTTTCTTTCTCAAGATTGCTTTGGCTATTTGGGGTCTTTTGTGTTTCCATACAAATTGTAAGCGTTTTGGTTATAATTCTATGAAAAATGCCATTGGTAGGTTTTTTTTACATCTTTATTGGAGTATAATGGCTTTACAATGGTGTGTTAGTTTCTGCTTTATAACAAAGTGAATCAGTTATACATATACATATGTTCCCATATCTCTTCCCTCATGCGTCTCCCTCCCTCCCACCCTCCCTATCCCACCCCTCTAGGTGGTCACAAAGCACCGAGCTGATCTCCCTGTGCTATGCGGCTGCTTGCCACTATCTATCTATTTTACGTTTGGTAGTGTATATATGTCCATGCCACTCTCTCACTTTGTTATAGCTTACCCTTCCCCCTCCCCATATCCTCAAGTCCATTCTCTAGTAGATCTGTGTCTTTATTCCTGTCTTACCCCTAGATTCTTCATGACATTTTCCCCCTAAATTACATATATATGTGTTAGCATACGGTATTTGTCTTTCTCTTTCTGACTTACTTCACTCTGTATGACAAGACTGTAGGTCCATCCACCTCATTACAAATAGCTCAATTTCGTTTCTTTTTATGGCTGAGTAATATTCCATTGTATATATGTGCCACATCTTCTTTATCCATTCATCCGATGATGGACACTTAGGTTGTTTCCATCTCTTGGATATTGTAAATAGAGCTGCAATGAACATTTTGGTACATGACTCTTTTTGAATTATGGTTTTGTCAGGGTATATGCCCAGTAGTGGGATTGCTGGGTCATATGGTAGTTCTATTTTTAGTTTTTTAAGGAACCTCCATACTGTTCTCCATAGTGGCTGTACCAATTCACATTCCCACCAGCAGTGCAAGAGTGTTCCCTTTTCTCCACACCCTCTCCAGCATTTATTGTTTCTAGATTTCTTGATGATGGCCATTCTGACCAGTGTGAGATGATATCTCATTGTAGTTTTGATTTGCATTTCTCTAATGATTAATGATGTTGAGCATTCTTTCAGTGTTTGTTGGCAGTCTGTATGTCTTCTTTGGAGAAATGTCTATATAGGTCTTCTGCCCATTTTTGGATTGGTTTGTTTGTTTTTTTGTTATTGAGCTGCATGAGCTGCTTGTAAATTTTGGAGATTAATCCTTTGTCAGTTGCTTCATTTGCAAATATTTTCTCCCATTCTGAGGGCTGTCTTTTTGTCTTGTTTATGGTTTCCTTTGCTGTGGAAAAGCTTTGAAGTTTCATTAGGTCCCATTTGTTTATTTTTGTTTTTATTTCCATTTCTCTAGGAGGTGGGTCAAAAAGGATCTTGCTGTGATTTATGTCATAGAGTGTTCTGCCTATGTTTTCCTCTAAGAGTTTGATAGTTTCTGGCCTTACATTTAGGTCTTTAATCCATTTTGAGCTTATTTTTGTGTATGGTGTTAGGGAGTGATCTAATCTCATACTTTTCCATGTACCTGTCCAGTTTTCCCAGCACCAATTATTGAAGAGGCTGTCCTTTCTCCACTGTACATTCCTGCCTCCTTTATCAAAGATAAGGTGACCATACGTGTGTGGGCTTATCTGTGGGCTTTCTATCCTGTTCCATTGATCTATATTTCTGTTTTTGTGCCAGTACCATACTGCCTTGATTACTGTAGCTTTGTAGTATAGTCTGAAGTCAGGGAGCCTGATTCCTCCAGCTCCGTTTTTCATTCTCAAGATTGCTTTGGCTATTCAGGGTCTTTTGTGTTTCCATACAAATTGTGAAAGTTTTTGTTCTAGTTCTGTGAAAAATGCCATTGGTAGTTTGATAGGGATTGCATTGAATCTGTAGATTGCTTTGGGTAGTCTATTCATTTTGACAATATTGATTCTTCCAATCCAAGAACATGGTATATCTCTCCATCTGTTTATGTCATCTTTGACTTCTTTCATCAGTATCTTATAGTTCTCTGTGTACAGGTCTATTGCCTCCTTAGGTAGGTTTATTCCTAGGTATTTTATTCTTTTTGATGTGATGGTGAATGGGACTATTTCCTTAATTTCTTCTTCTGATCTTTCATTGTTAGTGTATAGGAATGCAAGAGATTTCTGTGCATTAATTTTGTATCCTGCAACTTTACCAAATTCATTGATGAGCTCTAGTAGTTTTCTGGTAGCGTCTTTAGGATTTTCTACGTATAGTACCATGTGATCTGCAAAGAGTGACAGTTTTCCTTCTTTTTTTCCAATTAGGATTCCTTTTATTTCTTTTTCTTCTCTGACTGCCATGGCTAGGACTTCCAAAATTATGTTGAATAAAAGTGGCAAGAGTGGACATCCTTGTCTTGTTCCTGATCTTAGAGGAAATGCTTTCAGTTTTTCACCATTGAGAATGATGTTTGCTGTGGGTTTGTCATATATGGCCTTTATTATGTTGAGGTAGGTTCCCTCCATGCCCACTTTCTCAAGAGTTTTTTTTTTTAAATATTTATTTATTTATTTTTGTTGTGCTGGGTCTTAGTTACAGCACACAGGCTTTTTAGTTGCAACATTCAGTCTCTTAGTTTTTTCATGCATGCGGGACCTAGTTCCCTGACCAGGGATCAAACCTGGGCCCCCTGCATTGGGAGTGCAGATTTTTACCCACTGGTCCACCAGGGAAGTCCCATCTGGAGAGTTTTTATCAATAATGGGTGTTGAATTTTGTCAAAAGCTTTTTTCCTGCATCTATTGAGATGATCATATGGTTTTTATTCTTCAGTTTGTTGATGTGGTGTATCACATTGATTGATTTGCATATGATTGAAGATTCCTTGCAACCCTCTGATAAATCCCACTTGATCATGGTGTATGATCATTTTAATGTGTTGTTGGATTTGGTTTGCTAGTATTTTGTTGAGGATTTTTGCGTCTATATTCATCAGTGATATCAGCCGGTAATTTTCTTTCATTGTGGTGTCTTTGTCTGGTTTTAGTATCAGGGTGATGGTGCCCTTGTAGAATGAGCTTGGGAGTGTTTCTTTCTCTGCAATTTTTTGGAAGAGTTTCAGAAGGATAGGTGTTAACTCTCCTCTAAATGTTTGATGATAGAATTCACCTGTGAAGCCATCAGGTCCTGGACTTTTGTTTGTTGGGAGTTTTAAAATCACATTTTCAATTTAGTACTTGTGATTGGTCTGTTCATATTTCTTCCTGGTTCACTTTTGGGGATTGTACCTTTCTAAGAATTTGTCCTTTTCTTCCATGTTTTCTATTTTATTTGTGTACAGTTGCAAGTCTCTTTGGATCCTTTGTATTTCTGCGATGTCCATTGTAACTTCTCCATTTTCATTTCTAATGCTATCGATTTGAGTCCTCTCCCTTTTTTTCTTGTTGACTCTGGCTAAAGGTTTATCTATTTTGTTTATCTTCTCAAAGAACCAGCTTTTAGTTTCATTTATCTTTGCTATTGTTGTCTTTGTCTCTGTTTCATTTATTTCTGCTCTGATCTTTATGATTTTTTTTCCTTCTACTAACTCTGGGTTTTGTTTGTTCTTCTTTCTCTAGTTGCTTTAGGTGTAAGGCTAGGTTTTTTATTTTCTTGTTTCCTGAGGTAAGATTGTATTCCTATAAACTTCCCTCTTAGAACTGCTTGTACTGCATCCCATAGGTTTTGGATCACTGTGTTTTTATTTTGAGTGGAATGTGCTGGGACTTGGTTTCGGGTAAACTAGATACATTGAGATGCTTTCCCTGTGCACACCAGATAAAAGATTTTAGCAGAGTTTCTCAGTTTGCTGGACTGACAAGAAGGGAAGAGGCCTCAGAGGCCTGGACCAGTGATGGAGCTCCAAGTCCAGAGGAGATTGGGCCCTGGTGACTCTGAGCTGTTGTCTGCAGACCCAGGGCAAAAGACAGACAGGCCTGTCCCTGTGAGGCGTGTGAGCAATGCCCACAGAGCTGGGATTGGATGACTGAATGACAAAGGAGCCATCCTGGTTTGGGGGCAGCAGCAGTATCCCCTCCAAGAACCTGCAGCCAGATGCAGCCAGGAGTCACTCCAGGAGGAGGTGGGGACAGTAGATCTGGGGGATGGGGAGCTGCTGGGAGCCTGAGGGGAAGATGGGGCACAGAGAGGGACTGGGAAATTGAAGGTGACTGAGACATGGGGGCTCTGAGGGCTTGGCCAGCCCAGTGAGGCGAGGCTCCCCTCAGGGAAGGAAACAGCCAGGCATTTCTGACCCCTTCCCATTCCCCCAAACTGAGAGCAGGTGGTCAGGCTGGGTGGGCAGCACCATTCTGAGGTTCAGTCTCCTGGAGTGAACAAAAAAAGGCAGGACATCCACCAGTAGGTCTTCATGACATATAAATAAAGGGCACAGGGGCCCATGTACTGATGGTGCTGCCAATATCTGTGCTGTGAATTAAAAAACGCTCAGGGTGGGACTTCCCTGGTGGTCCAGTGGGTAGGACTCCACACTCCCAATGCAGGAGGCCTGGGTTCAATCCCTGTTCGGGGAACTAGATCCCGCGTGCATGCCACAACTAAGAGTTTGCATGCTGCAATGAAGATCCCACATGCTGCAACTGACACCCGGTGAAGCCAAAAAAAAAAAAAAAGTCTTTAAAAGAATATAGTATATTAAAAAACTGCTCAGGGGTTCTCACTGTCTGTGGATGCCCAGAGTCGGGAGCCAAGTGTCTTCTCCGGATAGTGGTATTTATGGAACATCAGTCCCTTGGCCTGAGCATGAGCCACTGTGCCGACATGTGACCTTGTGTGGGAGCCATAAAGTAAATGAGAAAGGGGGTGGCCAATGGTGTTTTAAGTGTGGGCAGCTTCCGAGTGAAATGCTGCTTGGAGATCATGTGTCCTGTAAATGTCTTCAGGGTTCTCCAGGTAACTGTGACCTTAAAATATTTGGTTCAGATCCAAAGAAATGCACATTCCGTGTTTTATCTCAGTGCTTTTAAAAGGAGACTGCCATATGACAGAAGTACTTCTTTTCTTGGACAACCAAGTCAGTTTTCCCAGAAACGCTGGAGCTTGCAGGAAGCTCTGACTTTCAGGAGCTCTAAAGCCAGCCTTCTTGTGCACATTACCCAGAGGGGGATCAGTCAGTGTTTAATCTTTACATTTGCTTCCAATTTCATAAACACTGATCACTGTGAGAACTGGTGCAAATACTAGGGAAGGTTTTTGCTGATTTTCCTATCTGCTTTAGTTTGTTTTGTAGAAAGTATGTCGTAGTTAAAAATGGTAGCACTGGGTGGTATTATTTCTAGAAGCCTGGCAAATGCAAGCGTAAACTTTCTTTTCAAACCCTTATCCAACTCAAGTTTTACAGAGAATAAGTTCTAAGGAATATACCTTTGTTGTTAAAAACCCAAAAAACCCAGAAACACTGATTTAACCCAAAAAGAAACATGAGTCAGCAGAAAAATCATAGAATCAAACCTACAAATTTTCAGATATTAGAGTAACCAGGCATATAAAATAAGTGTATTTAGTATATTTAAAGGAATAAAGTAAGGCATTTAAATATTAGTAAGAAGCAGGAGACTATAAAGATGATTAAGCAGGTCATAAACAGATCAAAGAGAACTTGTAGAAATAAAAATATATTCTTTAAAAACAATCCATGGGTGTATTTTCTGAAGAATTGGGAAATACGAAAAAAAGTAAGAGATGGGAGAAGGGAGAGAAGATTTCGTATAATATAGTTATCTAAGTGGAATTACAGAAGGAGAGAAAAGAACATGGGGCAGAGGAAAGAAATAATGACTGAGAATTTTCCAGAATTGACGGAAGTTGTCACTCTTAGGCTCAGGAAGCCCAGTAGGTCTGTAGCTCTACCTCGTCACATCTTAATGAAGGTCCATAATCCCAAAGACACAGGGAAGATCTTGAAAGTAGGTATAGAGAAAAATCTTAAAAAAAAAAAAATTGGTTTATCAAAAGCAACAGTGGAAGCCAGAAGGAAAGTGAGTAATGCCTTCAATGTACTGAGAGAAAAATAACTATCAGCCTAGAATTGTATACCCAAAACTGTCATTCACGAATGAGGTGAAATAAGACATGTTCATCTGAGATAATTGTGATTTTCAGTAAGAAATATATATTTGGTCTTGTCCTTAATCCTGGCACAGCGCTCCTAAAATTCTTGGAATTTCCTAAGTAATTAGAGTGATAGAGGTGTGTTAATATTTATAACAAGCTCCTGTCAACCACACCAGATTTTATGTTAATGAGGTGACTTTTAGAAAGCCTTGAAGGATGGGGCCTGGTTGCTAGAGGAATCAACCATGTGATTCGAGGGTTAGAACTTTCAGTCGCACTCACTGACCTCTGGGAAGGGGAGAGGGGCTGGAGCTTGAATCAGTCACCAAAGGCCAATGATTTAATCAATCATACCTTTATAATGAAGCCTCCATAAAACCCCCAAAAGATGGGGTTTTGAGAGTGTCCAGGTCAGTGAATACATGGAGATATGGGGAGAGTGGCATGCCCAGAGAGGGCATGGAAGCTCCATGACCCTTCCCACATACCTTGCCCTTTGCATCTCTTCCATTTGGCTGTTCCTGAGTTATATCCTTTAATAGTAAGCCAGTAATCTACTAAGTAAAATGTTTCTCTGTATTCTGTGAGCCACTCTAGCAAATTAATTGAACCCAAGTAGGGTTGTAAAAACCTATCTATAGCCAGTTGGTCAGAAGCACAGGTGATAACTTAGACTTGTGATTGCTGTCTGAAGTGGTGAGGGGGCAGTCTTGGGGGACTGAGCCCCTAACCTGTGGGCTCTGATGCTATCTCCAGGTAGATAGTGTCAGAATTGGGTTGAATTGTGGGATACCCAGCTGGTATTGGAGACTTGCCTGGTGTGGGGAGAGAACCTACACATCGGAATTGGGTGCAGAATTGTACAAACAAACAAAAAGTTTAGAATTTAAATATTCTCGAGGATGACTTTAAGGCAGAAGGAAAGTCCCATAGAAGAAATCCCGTAAGGGAAAATATGAAATGCAAGATTAGAATGAATGTGCGTGGGGGGGGAAGGTAAATATGTGGATAAATCTAAAATGCTGAATCTGAACGTTGATATTTATAATGCCTAATTTGGGAGTGAGTTTATGCTAATGAGGTGGCACAGGGTGGGCCCATAGATGGCCTTAGAATGGGGCCAGTCACCATGAAGACCAAGTGACGAGAGGGTGGGAACTTTCAGTCACACCCCAACCTCCAGGGAGGGAGGGGGTCTGGAGATTGAGCTGCATAAAAACTCTGGAACAAGATTTGATGAACTTCCAGGCCAGTGAACACTCGGAGGTGCTGGAAGGGTGGTGCCTGGAGAGATCATGTGTGTCATGTGCGCTCCATGCATCGAACCCCCATACCCTGCCCTACATATCTCTTCCATTCGGCTGTTTCTGAGTTATATCCGGAACGCAGGCCATAAACCAGTAAACCTAAGTAAAGTGTTTCCTGAGTTCTGAGTCACTCTAGCAAATTAATCGAATCTGAGGAGGGGGTCATGGGAACCCCTGAATTTGTAGCCAGGTTGGACAGAAGTGTTGGTGGCCTGGGCACCTCATGGCAATTGGCATTTGAAGTGGGGGCCGTCTTAGGGGCTGAGTCCTTGAACCTGTGGGGTCTGACCACTAACTCAGGAACTTAGTCTCAGAATTGGGTTGAACTGTTGGGCACCTGGTTGGAGTCAGAGAATTGGAGAGTTGGTTGTTGGAAAAGGCACCACATATTTGATGTCAGAGAAACAAAACACAGAAACCTCTCTCATTAATTGGCAAATCAACAAAAGTCAGTAAAGACAAGATGGTAATACCAGAATCAATAAGCTTGATCTAAAGCATCAACCATTGCACTCAGTGATTGAAGAGTACACATTCCTATCAAAAACACATGGAACATGTCCTTGTTCTCAACCCTAAAGTTTCCACAACTTTCAAAGAATTGGTTTCATAGAGACCATATCCTTTGACCAAATTTTACCTAAAAAGATACCAATAAAAAGATAACTAAAAAAAAAAGATAACTAAAAATCCTTCATCACTTGAAAGTTAAGAAAGTCACATCTAAATACCTCATGGGTCAAAGAAAAAAGTCATTCCAAGTTATCAGCTACTTAGAAATGAAATGACAATGAAAATACAACAAAATTTGGTTGTGGGTTTATATTAGGGGTAACTTTATAGTTTTAGTCATATTATTTAAAAAGACCAAAAGTTTAAACAGTTGTGCCTCTGACTTAAGAAGTTAGCAAAGTAACAACATAATAGACTCAAAGAAAGTAAATAATAAACAGAAATTAAAGAAGTAAAAAACTGAAAAGCCGAGGAGCAACAAAACCGAGTATTTTTAATTAACAGGGCAATAGGAGTGGGAAGAGAATCCTGGGGGCTGCATGGGAGGCAGGGGGGCCAGGTCTGCACTCTCCTTTTGCCCAGACTTTTCTGGAAAAAAGCCCTCTCTTCCCACCGGACTGCTGTGTTTCCTTGCCATGCTCCTCTTACCACCTGTGCTGCAGGTAACTTGATCTTCCAGAAGCTCTCTTTAAAAATATATATTTACTTTGTCCCATTTTCTTCTGGGTTTATCTCTGTGTTGCTTCTGTGTAGTTGAGGTCGTTCTATGTTTAATATGTCAGTTTTGCGTCTGTATTTTTTTCCCCACATTTCATGAGCACTTATCCCTCTGTCATCACCATGGATGTTTTTTATGGCTTCCAGTATTTGGATATCACCTGGTTCACTCAACTAGGCCACAGATGGACATTCGATATGTTTTCTTTGTGCTCTCTCTCTCTTTTTTAGATGATAATATTTTGATACACATCTTGCAGATAAGTCTTGTGGGATGATTTCCTGTTGACTCTTTGTATTTCAGATTTCATGGTTCACTATGGGCATGGGCAGGATGCTAACCCCCTAGTGGGTGGCACTCAGCCAGTTGTGCTGTGTTCTTTTCTTGGCACTGGTTCCAGGAGTATTTATAAATAGATTTGAGAAAAATTATCGAGTGAGAAAGCTGAGACTGAGTGAGATGGAGACCCCATTGTAAGAGGCCGGTACCAAGGGTTTGTACCTGATGCCCCCAGCATATCTGAGTGGAGGCTGGCGGATGCTGATCCCTCCTCCCCTTTTATGTTTATACATGTTTTCTCCAACATTTTAGTATGAAAATATCTAACACAGAAAGTGAGGGGTTTTTTAAAGACATATTTATTGGAGTATAATTGCTTTACAATGGTGTGTTAGTTTCTGCTGTATCACAAAGTGAATCAGCTATATGTATACACATAACACCATATCCCCTCCCTCTTGGGTCTCCCTCCCACCCTCCCTATCCCACCCCTCTAGGTGGTCACTAAGCACCGAGCTGATCTCCCTGTGCTATGTGGCTGCTTCCCACTAGCTATCTGTTTTACATTTGGTAGTGTATATATGTCCATGCCACTCTCTTACTTCGTCCCAGCTTACCCTTCCCCCTCCCCATGTCCTCAAGTCCATTCTATACGTCTGCACCTTTACTGCTGTCCTGCCCTTAGGTTCTTCAGAACCTTTTTTTTTTTTTTTTAGATTCCACATATAAGTGTTAGCATACGGTATTTGTTTTTCTCTTTCTGACTTACTTCACTCTGTATGACAGACTCTAGGTACATCCACCTCACTACAAATAACTCAGTTTTGTTTCTTTTTATGGCTGAGTAATATTCCATTGGATATATGTGCCACATCTTCTTTATCCATTCATCTGTCGATGGACACTTAGGTTGCTTCCATGTCCTGGCTATTGTAAATAGTGCTTCAGTGAACATTGTGGTACATGACTCTTTTTGAATTATGGTTTTCTCAGGGTACATGCCCAGTAGTGGGATTGTTGGGTCGTATGGTAGTTCTATTCTTAGTTTTTTAAGGAACCTCCATACTGTTCTCCATAGTGGCTGTATCAATTTACATTCCCACCAGCAGTGCAAGAGGGTTCCCTTTTCTCCACACCCTCTCCAGCATTTATTGTTTGTAGATATTCGATGATGGCCATTCTGACCAGTGTGAGGTGATACCTCATTGTAGTTTTGATTTGCATTTCTCTAATGATTAATGATGTTGAGCATCCTTTCATGTGTTTGTTGGCAATCTGTATATCTTCTTTGGAGAAATGTCTATTTAGGTCTTCTGCCCATTTTTGGATTGGGTATTTTTTTTGATATTGAGCTGCATGAGCTACTTGTATATTTTGGAGATTAATCCATTGTCAGTTGCTTCATTGGCAAATATTTTCTCCCATTCTGAGGGTTGTCTTTTCATCTTGTTTATGGTTTCCTTTGCTGTGCAAAAGCTTTTAAGTTTCATTAGGTCCCATTTGTTTATTTTTGTTTCTATTTTCCTTTCTCTAGGAGGTGGGTCAAAAAGGATCTTGCTGCGACGTCTGTCATAGAGTGTTCTGCCTGTGTTTTCCTCTAAGAGTTTTATAGTGTCTGGCCTTACATTTAGGTCTTTAATCCATTTTGAGTTTATTTTTGTGTATGGTATTAAGAAGTGTTCTAATTTCATTCTTTTACATGTAGCTGTACAGTTTTCCCAGCACCAAGAAACTGAGAGTTTTGCAGTAAACACTCCTTGGACATGCCCAATTTGCAATGAGCTTTTGCTGTGCTTTTTCCTTTGGGTATCAATCCCCCACCCTAATCCTCTAGCCACCCCCCACCCCTTGGCCTTTCTTAATTTTTGATGCATTTCCAAGCAAGTGGCAGACCTCAGCCACACCCATCCCTAGGGCCTTCATCAACATCATTTACGGTTCTTTTTTTTTCCTCTTGGAGGTAAAATTAGCATATGGTGAAATGCACAAATCCTGCTGTTTGATGAATTCTGAAAAACACATACAATTGTGGTAGCTCTCTCCTGCCCCTTCCTAGTCAGGCTGTATGCCCCAACCATCACAGATGTGCTGAACGTGCTCTAAAGCTTCATGTCAGTGGAATCACATGATGCTGCACTTCCAAGGGAGAGTTTGTTCTCTGCCCATTTTTGAGCCTCCCCCATGATGCATGTGTCCCTGGTGCAGTCCTTTTATTGCTGAGTAGTTCTGGTTGAGTGGACAAATCACAGTTAGCTTCACCATCTCCTACTGAGGGACCCCCGGGATATTTGCAGTTTGCGCTGTTATGGGGAAAGCAGCAGTGAGCATACAAACCATGACCAGACCATCTGTAAAAATAGAAATCTGACCTACAACCTTTGGCCACCTGCCCAAGAAACCAACCCACCACCTCCAGTAGCCAGCCTGTTATAGTCAGACTTGCAGGATGTCAGCCTGCTATCTCTAGCAACAGTCCAGGCAGCCAAACAACAACCCCTGCACTTAGCCATCAGCCCCAAACCACAGGACTTGATCAATAACTGATGCTTCCCTATCTTTTGTCCTGCTTCCAACTTGGAACCAACCAGAGAAAGCCAAATATGCTCCCTAACCCGTCCCACGGGTCACCCCACTGCTCATCAGCCGTTTCAGCTCCGCAGGCCCACATCCTCTGCTGGCAGGGCCTTCCCTTGTCCCACAGGGAAGCTCTGCCACCCCTGACTGCCCCTCACCCCCTTGCTGCAGCGAGCTCTGAGCAGATAATAGCTTCTGCCCGTTCTCTGCTCTGGCCAGCTCCATTCATTCCCACACTCGAACAAGCCCCTTGTGGACACAGGCTTTCAACTCGCCAAGTCAGCGCCTTGGGGTGGGCCTGTGGGCCACACATAGGAGGAAGCTGCCTGCATTCTCCCACAGTGACCAGTCCGTCTTACACTCCCACCAGCAGCTAGTCCATGCCAACATTTGGTGCTGTCGGTCTTTCTAATTCCATCTGGAGATTTGGTGTTTACATTTCAAACATCTTGGGCAGATGCCTGGCCGTGCTGAGGGGAAGCTGGGGGAGCATTCCACTCTTCAACCCTGGGGGGAGCCCCCTTGCACGCTCTGTGATCTGGGCACTTAGCCAACTCAGTGTCCTTGTCTTCAGTTTCTTTTCAAACGATGTTGATTCAGTTTGGTCACATTAGTGTTTGTGGGAAAAATGAATTACTTCTGAATAAATTTTATTCAGAAATCTCTCAAAAGTTTGTTAGGGAAATGAATGACAGCAGGGACCCTGTTGATGAAAAATCTGGAGATTGCTGAGTTCTGATCTACATTTCACTCATTCATTCCTCTATTCATTCAACAAATTATTGAATGCCTACAAACCATAAAAGTAAAATACAAAATATGTTGGATTGCCGTAGCTCTGTGGTCAAGAATAAAGCAGAGAATGGGATGGGGTGTGTGCGGAGATGGGGTGAATTGGAGGGATGGGCTGTCTGCTGGTGGGGATGGGTTATGTGGTGGGGACCAGGCCGTTGGAGGGATGGGGCATAAGCAGGTATGGAGTGCATTGGGGGGACTGGACTTGTTTGGGGTTGGGGTGCATGTGGAGATGGAGCAGGGCTGGGGCAATTAAGGGACAGGGTGGGTGCAGAGTTGGGACATGTTGGGGGGACAGAGCAAGTGCGGGGATGGTGCACATTGGGGGATGGAGTGTGTGTGGGGTCAGGGAGCATTGGGGGGAAAAGGAGAGGGTGGGGTTGGCATGCATGCGGAGACTATGCACATTTGGGGGATAGGGCAAGTTCAGGGTGCACTGGAGGAATGGGGCATGTGTGAAGTCGGGGTGCATGCGGAGACTGGGTGCACTGGGGGGATGGGACAGGGTTGGGGTGCATGGAGGGATGGAGCACATTGGGGGACTGGGCACATGACGGGTAGAGGTTAGAGGGCATATGTACTGAGTGTGTCCAGACAGAGGACACAGCAAGGAAAGGCATTGAGACTACTGCATGTCTGGAATATCCTTCAAATAGTTGAGGCCAATGCATCTTGGGGCAGGATTACAGGAGGCCACGTTGGGCAGAGCCCGCGAGGGGTTTGCACAGGGCCTGGCACTATCCTGGGGCAGAGTGGGGGTTGAAGGAGAGCCCCTGCCCCTGGGTGATGGGTGAAGGGGTTCCAGCAGAGTGGGCAGACCTGGGTTTATCTTAAAGCACAGAGGGCTTGTAGGAATTGTGGGGTGCTGTGGTGGCTGTCCTCATGCGGGTAGGGGTTCAGTAGGGGTGGGTGTGGGGTGGCCTGGAGGTCGTGGACACAGAGGGGGTACCACCGAGAGGGTGCAGACCGACACAGAAGAGCATCAGGGGACAGGGCTGCTCGCAGACACACCTGGCCCAGGGCCTTGACTGAGTTTGTGCGGCCTCTCCTGACCTGCTCCAGATACCCCATCACCTTATGTTGGGCTGTTTTGTTTAATGGGTATTTTTTACAGAGATCATTGCCATTGTAAGACATAATACAGAAAGGTGCCAGTACCATTTACCCAGTTCCTCCCCATGGTAACTTTTAGCAAAAATGTGCTACAGTATCACACCAGGATATTGACTCTGATAACATTCACTGGCCTTATTCAGATCTCAGCGTTTTCTTTGTGCTCATTTGTGTACATGTGTTGACTTCTGTCTCAACGAGAGTCAAGGTACAGAACACCTCTATCCCATATTGACCCGTCCCTAACCCCTGGCCACCACCAATCTGTCCTTCATTTCTAAAATTCTGTCATTTCAAAAATGTTATGTAAATGAAATCCTATAGTAACCTCTATGTGTTGACTTTTTCAACTCAGCATAGCTCCCTGGAGATCTGTCCAGGTTGCTGCTGTGTCAGTAGTTTTTTGTGGCTCAGTCCAACTCCATGGTATGAACTACCACAGTCAGTTCAACCATCCATCTGTTCAAGGACATTGGCGATGTCTCCAGTTTGGAGTGATTACAAATAAAGCTGCTATAAACATTCATATACCGGTTTCATGTAAACTCAAGTTTTATTTCTCTGGGATAAATGCCCAGGAGAGCAATGGCTGGGTCATATGTTAGTTTCGTGTTTAGTTTTATAAGGAACTGCCAACTTTTCCAGAGCGGCTATATCACTTTACACTCCTACCAGCAATGTACCAGAGATGCAGTTTCTCTGCATCCTTGTTGGCATTTGGGGTTTTCACTGTTTATAATTTTCTGATAGGCATGCAGAGGTATCTCACGATAGTTTTACTTTGAGTCTCCTTGATGGCGAATGGTGTTGAACCTCCTTGCATGTGCTTAGTTGCCATCTATGTATCCTCTTTGGTGACATGTCTTTTCATGAATTTCTCCCCTTTTCTAATTGGGTTGTTTGATTTTTACTGTTGAGTATATATTTTGATACCAGTCCTTTGTCAGATGTGGTGGATTCTCATTATTTGCTGGAGTTATATTCCATAACTTCCCTGCAAACACTGAATTAGTGAGTATTGAACCACTGCTCCTGTGGAAAGAATGGAGTTAGGTTCCCGCCAGCCTCTGGTTACATTTTTATCAACTGATCAACAGATACCTTTATTTGATATGTGTTTCTGTTTAAAGACACCTATATATTGCTGGTTCATTAACATTAAACTCACGGCCAACAGCACTATAACTTATACCTGAATGAAGCCCACCTAATGTATTGCCTCCATAAGGCATGTCACAGCCTTCTTGTGCTCAGGAACACTAGACAACACTTCAGCTCTATGCTTGGGGGCCATTTTAAACAGTGAAATCCACAAAAAGTACAAAAATTCAAAAAATGTGGTAATAACTCAACTATGGAAAGGACATTTGTTTACAGTCTGAGAGCTGGGACACAAAGACAGAGTACACCTTGTTCCACCTCAGCTGGGAACATGAGCATTGGGAGAGTCGAGTTTTCACTGCTCTGGGCATGTCTGCAAGGACTGCGAAAGCACCTCGAGTATTGATTTTGGGGTCACAAATAAACTTAGGGAGCAGGTGAATTTGAAAATAGAGACACCAAGGGTAATGAGGATTGAAATACAGTTGTCCCTTGGTCCTGGGGGGCTTGATTCCAGGACTTCCTTGAATACCAAAATCTAAGGATGCTCAAGTTCCTTATATGAAATGGTGTGGTATTTGTGTATAACCTATGCACATCCTCTTGTATACTTTATTAAAATTTTTTTCACTGAGGTATAGTTAATTTACAATATTATATTAGTTTCAGGTGTACAACACAGTGATTCAAAATTTCTATAGATTATACCCCATTTGAAGTTATTATAAAATATTGGCTATATTCCCTGTGCTGTACAACAGCGGTCCCCAACATTTTTGGCACCAGGGACTGGTTTCGTGGAAGATAATTTTTCCACGGACTGGGGTGGGGGGATGGTTTTGGGAAGATTCAAGTGCATTACATTTATTGTGCACTTTATTTCTATTATTATTACATTGTAATATATAATGAAATAATTATACAGCTCACCATAATGCAGAATCAGTGGGAGCCCTGAGCTTGTCTTCACTTGCCACTCACTGATAGGGGTTTTTTTTGATGAAATTTAAAACAAATTTTTAATTTATTTTTGGCCGTGTTGGGTCTTCGTTGCTGCACGCAGGCTTTATCTAGTTGCGTTGAGTGGGGGCTACTCTTCATTGCAGTGAGCAGGCTTCTCATTGCAGTGGCTTCTCTTGTTGCAGAGCATGGGCTCTAGGTGCGCGGGCTTCAGTAGTTGCAGCACGTGGGCTCAGTAGTTGCGGCACGCAGGCCCTAGAGCACGCAGGCTTCAGTAGTTGTGGCGTGCAGGCTCAGTAGTTGTGGTGCACGGGCCTAGTTGCTCCATGTGGGATCTTCCTGGACCAGGGATCGAACCTGTGTCCCCTGCATTGGCAGGCGGATTCTTAACTACTGTGCCACCAGGGAAGTCCCACTGATAGGGTTTTGATATGAGTCTGCAAGCAATTGATTTATTATGTCTCTGTGCAGTCAAACCTCTCTGCTAATGATAATCTGTATTTATGGCTGCTATCCAGCGCTAACATCACTGCCTCAGCTCCACCTCAGATCATCAGGCATTAGATTCTCATAAGGAGCGTGCAACCTAGATCCCTTGCATGTGCAGTTCACAGGAGGGCTTGCATTCCTATGAGAATCTAGGAATCTAGGATCTGGGAATCTAGGATCCTGCTGATCTGCCAGGAGGCGGAGCTCAGGCAGTAATGCAAGTGATGGGGAGTGGCTGTAAATACAGATGAAGCTTTGCTCGCTCGCCTGACACTCACCTCCTGCTGTGTGTCCTGATTTCTAACAGGCCACGGAGCAGTACCAGGCTCTACCAGTGCACGGGCTCTAGGGTGCACAGGCTTCAGTAGTTGTGGCGTGCAGGCTCAGTAGTTGTGGCTCACGGGCTGTAGAGTGCAGGCTCGGTAGTTATGGTGCACGGGCTTAGTTGCTCCATGGTATGTGGGATCTTCCCGGACCAGGGCTCAAACCCGTGTCCCCTGCATTGGCAGGCAGATTCTTAAACACTGTGCCACCAGGGAAGTCCCCCTACTGCTATTCTGCCCTCCCTCTTTCTTCTCCCCAATGGTAACCACTAGTTTGTTCTCCATATATGTGCACCTGTTTCTCTTTTGTTATATTCATTCGCTTTATTTTTTTGATTTCACATATAAGTGATAGTATACAGTATTTGTCTTTCTCTCTCTGACTTATTTCACTAAGCATAATACCCTCCAGTTCTATCCATGTTGTTGCAAATGGAAAAAATTTATTCCTTTTATGGCTGAGTAATATTCCATTGTATATATGTATGAAATCTTTATTCATTCATCTGTTGATGGACATTTAGGTTGCTGTCTTATCTTGGCTATTGTAAATAATGCTGCTATGAACATTGGGGTGCATGTATCTTTTCAGATTAGGGTTTTGATTTTCTTTGGATATATCCAGGAGTGGAATTGCTGGATCATATGGTAGTTCTCTTTTTAGTTTTTTGAGGAACCTCCATACTGTTTCCCCCAGTGATTACACCAATTGACATTCCCACCAGCAGTGTACAATGGTTCCTTTTTCTCCGCATCCTCACCAACATCTGTTATTTGTGATCTTTTTGATGATAGCCATTCTGACAAGTGTGAGGTGATATTTGTGGTTTTGATTAGCATTTCTCTGATGATTAGTGATGTTGAGTATCTCTTCATATACCTGTTGGCCATCTTTATTACCTTCTTTGGAAAAATGTGTATTCAGGTCTTCTGACCATTTTACAATCAGGTGTTTGTTTTTCTTTTGATATTGAGTTGTATGAGCTCTTTATATGTTTTGGGTATTAAGCCCATACAGGTCATATCATTTGCAAATATTTTCTCCCATTCAGTAGGTTGTCTTTTTGTTTTGTCAGTGGTTTCCTTTGCTGTACAAAAGCTTTCAAGTTTAATTAGGTCCCATTTGTTTATTTTTGCTTTCGTTTCCTTTGCCTTAGGAGAAAAATCACACAAAAAATTTCTATGATTTGTGTTAGAGTGTTCTGCCTATGCTTTCTTCAAGGAATTTATGGTTTCTAGTCTTACATTTAGGTTTTTAATCCATTTGTGTGTGTGTGTGTGTGTGTGTGTGTGTGTGTGTGTGTGTTACGCGGGCCTCTCACTGTTGTGGCCTCTCCCGTTGCAGAGCACAGGCTCCGGACGCGCAGGCTCAGCGGCCATGGCTCACGGGCCCAGCCGCTCCGCGGCATGTGGGATCTTCCCGGACCGGGGCACGAACCCGTGTCCCCTGCATCGGCAGGCGGACTCTCAACCACTGCGCCACTAGGGAAGCCCCATTTTGTTTTTTTAAATCTTAATATTGAGTCTTTATTTTATTTTCATCAAACCTTCTTTATTACTTTATTACCTAACATTTTTAAAACTTTTTATTGGGTTGGCCAAAAAGTTCATTGGGTTGTTTTGAAAGATATTATGGAAAAAACCAGAACGAACTTTTTGGCCAACCCAATATTATATATTGGAGTATAGTTGATTAACAATGTTGTGTTAGTTTCAGGTGTACAGCAAAGTGATTCAGTTATACATATTCATGTGTCTATTCTTTTTGAATTAATTAATTTATTTATTTTTGGCAGTCTTGGGTCTTCATTGCTGTACATGGGCTTTCTCTAGTTGTTGTGAGTGGGGCTACCCTTTGTTATGGTGTGTGGGCTTCTCATTGCAGTGGCTTCTCTTGTTGCAGAGCTCTAGGCTCACGGGCTTCAGTAGTTGTGGCACCCAGGCTGAGTAGTTGTGGCTTGCAGGCTCTAAAGCACAGGCGCAGCAGTTGTGGCTCATGGACTTAGTTGCTCCATGGCATGTGGGATCTTCCCGGACCCGTGTGCCCTGCACTGGCAGGAGGGATCGAACCTGTGTGCCTTGCATTGGCAGGAGGATTCTTAACCACTGTGCCACCAAGGAAGTCCAACATGTGTCTATTCTTTTTTGGGTTTATTTTTGTATAAGGTGTGAGAAAATGTTGTAATTTTATTCTTTTACATGTGGCTGTCCATTTTTCCCAGCACCACTTATTGTAGACTGTCTTTTCCCCATTGTATATTCTTGCCTTCTTTGTCATAGATTAACTGACCATAAGTGCATGGGTTTATTTCTGGGCTCTCTGTTGTGTCCTATTCATCTGAGTGACTGTTTTTGTGCGAGTACCATGCTGCTTTGATTATTATAACTTTATGATTAGTCTGACGTCAGGGAGTGTGACACCTCTAGCTCCGTTCTTCTTTCTTGTCTTCAAGGTCTTTTGTGTTTCCATACAAATTTTAAAATTACTTGTTCTAGTTCTGTGAAAAATGCCATTGGTGTTTTGATAGGGATTGCATTGAATCTATCTTGGGTAGTATGGTCATTTAAACAATATTAATTCTTCCAATCCAAGAACAAGGGTTTGTGTCATCTTCAGTTTCTTTCGTCAGTGTCTTGTAGTTGTCTCAGTGTGGGTCTTTTACCTCCTTAGGTAGGTTGATTCCTAGATATTTTATTCTTTTTGATTCAATGGAAAATGGGATTGTTTCCTTAATTTCTCTTTCATATAGTTCATTGTTATGTATAGAAATGCAACTCAATTTCTTTCTTATTTTTATATTTTTTGGACATGCCATGTGGCATGTGGGATCTTAGTTCCCTGACCAGGGATCAAACCTATGTCCCCTGCAGTAGAAACACAGAATCCTAACCACTTGACCACCAGGGAAGTCCCCAACTGATTTCTATATATTAATTTTGTATCCTGCAACTTTACCAAATTCATTGATGAGTTCTAGTATTTTTTTGGTGACATCTTTAGCATATTGTATGTATAATAACATGTCATTTGCAAACAGGGACAGTTTTACTTCTTCCTTTCCAATTTGGATTCCTTTTATTTCTTTTTTCTTGTCTTTCTTTTTTCTAGCCTTGGCTAGGACTTCCAATACTATGTTGAATAAAAGCAGTGAGAGAGGGCATCCTTGTATTGTTCCTGATCTTACAGGAGATGCTTTTATCTTTTCACCATTGAGTATGATGTTACCTGTTGGCTTATCATGTATGGCCTTTATTATGATGAGGTATGTTCCCTCTGTACCTATTTTGTGGGGTGTTTATCATAAATGGATGTTGAATTTTGTCAGAAGCTTTTTCAGCATATACTGAGATGATCGTATGATTTTTATTCTTCAATTTTTTAATGTGGTGTATGACATTGATTGATTTGCAGATCTTGAAACTTCCTTGCATCCCTGGGGTAAATCCCACTTGATCATGGTATATGATCCTTTTAATGTACTGTTAAATTTGGTTTGCTATTATTTTGTTGAGGATTTTTGAATCTGTGTTCATCAGTGATATTGACCTGTAATTTCTTGTGTGTGTGATATCTTTGTCTGATTTTGGAATCAGAGTGATACTGGCCTCATAGAAGGAGTTCGGGAGCATTCCTTCCTCTTCAATTTTTTGTAATAGTTTCAGAAAGATAGGTGTTAACTCATCTCTAAATGTTTGATAGAATTCACCTGTGACACCATCTGGTCCTAGACTTTTGTTTTGGGGGAGTTTTTTTAAAATTTAATTATTAATTCAATTTCATTACTGGAGATTGGTCTGTTCATATTTTGTATTTCTTCCTAGTGCAATCTTGGGAGAGTATACATTTCAAAGATTTGTCCCTTTCTTCTACGTTGTCCATTTTATTGGTGTATTGTTGTTTATAGTAATCTTTTTTTTTTTTTTTTTTCTTTTTGCGGTATGCGGGCCTCTCACTGTTGTGGCCTCTCCCGTTGCGGAGCACAGGCTCCGGATGCGCAGGCCCAGCGGCCATGGCTCACGGGCCCAGCCGCTCCGCGGCATATGGGATCCTCCCAGACCGGGGCACGAACCCGTATCCCCTGCATCGGCAGGCGGACTCTCAACCACTGCGCCACCAGGGAGGCCCTATAGTAATCTTTTATGAGCCTTTTGTATTTCTGTTGTGTCAGTTGGTAGCTTCTCCTTTTTCATACCTGATTTTATCAATTTGGGTCCTCTCTCTTTTTCCTTGCTAGGTCTTACTAAAGGTTTATCAATTTTGTTTATCTTTTCAAAGAACTAGTTCTTAGTTTCTTTGATCTTTTCTATTGCTTTTTAGTCTCTATTTCATTTATTTCTGCTCTGATATTTATGATTTCTTTCTTTCTACTAACTCTGGGTTTTTTTCTTTCTAGTTCCTTTACGTGTAAAGTTAGGTAGTTTATTTGAGATTTTTCTTGTTTCCTGGGGTAGGCTTATTGCTATAAATGTCCAACTTATAACTGTTTTTGCTAAATCCCATAGATTTTGGATCATTGTGTTTTTTGGGGGGGTGCTTTTTATTTTTATTTTTATATTTTTATCGTCTTTATTGGAGTATAATTGCTTTACAATGTTGTGTTAGTTTCTGTTGTATAACAAAGTGAATCAGCTCTATGTATACATTTATCCCCATATCCCCACCCTCTTGTGTCTCCCTCCCACCCTCCCTATCCCACCCCTCTAGGTCGTCACAAAGCACCGAGCTGATCTCCCTGCGCTATGCAGCTGCTTCCCACTAGCTATCTATTTTACGTTTGGTAGTGTATGTATGTCCATGCCACTCTCTCACTTTGTCCCAGCTTACCCTTCCCCCTCCCCATGTCCTCAAGTGCATTCTCTATATCTGCATCTTTATTCCTGTCCTGCCCCTAGGATCATCAAAAGCATTCTTTTTTTTAGATTCCATATATATGTGTTAGGATATGATATTTGTTTTCCTCTTTCTGGCTTAGTTCACTCTGTATGACAGACTCTAAGTCCATCCACCTCACTACAAATAACTCAATTTTGTTTCTTTTTATGGCTGAGTAATATTCCATTGTATATATGTGCCACATCTTCTGTATTCATTTATCTGTCGATGGACACTTAGGTTGCTTCCATGTCCTGGCTATAGTAAATAGTGCTGCAATGAACATTGTGGTACATGACTCTTTTTGAATTGTGGTTTTCTTAGGGTACATGCCCAGTAGTGGGATTGCTGGGTCATATGGTAGTTCTATTTTTAGTTTTTTAAGGAACCTCCATACTGTTCTCCATAGTGGCTGTATCAATTTACATTCCCACCAACAGTGCAAGAGGGTTCCCTTTTCTCCACAGCCTCTCCAGCACTTATTGTTTGTAGATATTCGATGATGGCCATTCTGACCAGTGTGAGGTGATACCTCACTGTAGTTTTGATTTGCATTTCTCTAATGATTAATGATGTTGAGCATCCTTTCATGTGTTTGTTGGCAATCTGTATATCTTCTTTGGAGAAATGTCTATTTACGTCTTCAGCCCATTTTGGGATTGGGTTTTTTGTTTTTCTGATATTGAGCTACATGAGCTGGTTGTATATTTTGGAGACTAATCCTTTGTCAGTTGCTTCATTTGCAAATATTTTCTCCCATTCTGAGGTTGTCTTTTTGTCTTGTTTATGGTTTCCTTTGTTGTGAAAAAGCTTTTAAGTTTCATTAGGTCCCATTTGTTTATTTTTGTTTTTATTTCCCTTTCTCTAGGAGGTGGGTCAAAAAGGATCTTGCTGTGATTTATCTCATAGAGTGTTCTGCTTATGTTTTCCTCTAAGAGTTTGATAGTGTCTGGCCTTACATTTAGGTCTTTAATCCATTTTGAGTTTATTTTTGTGTATGGTGTTAGGGAGTGTTCTAATTTCATTCTTTTACATGTAGCTGTCCAGTTTTCCCAGCACCACTTATTGAAGGGGCTGTCTTTTCTCCATTGTATATTCTTGCCTGCTTTATCAACAATAAGGTGACCATATGTGCTTTGGTTTATCTCTGGGCTTTCTATCCTGTTCCATTGATCTATATTTCTCTTTTTGTACCAGTACCATACTGTCTTGATTACTTTTAGTTTTGTAGTATAGTCTGAAGTCAGGGAGCCTGATTCCTCCAGCTCCGTTTTTCTTTCTCAAGATTGCTTTGGATATTCGGGGTCTTTTGTGTTTCCATACAAATTGGGAAATTTTTTGTTCTAGTTCTGTGAAAAATGCCAGTGGTAGTTTGATAGGGATTGCATTGAATCTGTAGATTGCTTTGGGTGGTACAGTCATTTTCATAATGTTGATTCTTCCAATCCAAGAACATGGTACATCTCTCCATCTATCTGTATCATCTTTAGTTTCTTTCCTCAGTGTCTTATAGTTTTCTGCATACAGGTCTTTTGTCTCCTTAGGTAGGTTTATTCCAAGGTATTTTATTCTTTTTGATGTGATGGTAATTGGGAGTGTTTCCTTAATTTCTCTTTCAGATCTTTTTTTTTTTTTTTTTGCTGTACGTGGGCCTCTCACTGTTGTGGCCTCTTCCACTACAGAGCACAGGCTCCGGATGCTCAGGCTCAGTGGCCATGACTCACAGGCCCAGCCTCTCTGCGGCATGTGGGATCTTCCCAGACCGGGGCGTGAACCCGTGTCCCCTGCATCGACAGGCAGACTCTCAACCACTGCGCCACCAGGGAAACCCTCTCTTTCAGATCTTTCATCACTAGTGTATGGGAATGCAAGGGATTCCTGTACATTAATTTTGTATCCTGCTACTTTACCAAAGTCATTGATTAGCTCTAGTAGTTTTCTGGTAGCATCTTTAGGATTCTCTATGTATAGTATCTTGTCATCTGCAAACAGTGACAGCTTTACTTCTTATTTTCCGATTTGGATTCCTTTTATTTCTTTTTCTTCTCTGATTGCTGTGGCTAAAACTTCCAAAACTAGGTTGAATGAGAGTGGTGAGAGTGGGCAACCTTGTCTTGTTCCTGATCTTAGTGGAAGTGGTTTCAGTTTTTCACCATTGAGAACAATATTGGCTGTGGGTTTGTCATATATGGCCTTTATTATGTTGAGGTAAGTTCCCTCTATGCCTACTTTATGGAGGGTTTTTATCATAAATCGGTGTTGAATTTTGTCAAAAGCTTTTTCTGCATCTATTAATATGATCATATGGTTTTTATTCTTCAATTTGTTAATATGGTGTATCACATTGATTGATTTGCATATATTGAAGAATCCTTGCATTCCTGGGATAAACCCCAGTTAATCATGGTGTATGATCCTTTTAATGTGCTGTTGGATTCTGTTTGCTAGTATTTTGTTGAGGAGTTTTGCATCTATGTTCATCAGTGATATTGGCTTGTAGTTTTCTCCCTTTGTGACATCTTTGTCTGGTTTTGGTATCAGGGTGATGGTGGCCTTGTAGAATGAGTTTGGGAGTGTTCCTCCCTCTGCTGTATTTTGGAAGAGTTTGAGAAGGATAGGTGTTAGCTCTTCTCTAAATGTTTGATAGAATTCACCTGTGAAGCCATCTGGTCCTGAGCTTTTATTTGTTGGAAGATTTTTAATCATAGTCTCAGTTTCAGTGCTTGTGATTGGTCTGTTCATATTTTCTATTTCTTCCTGGTTCAGTCTCAGAAGGTTGTGCTTTTCTAAGAATTTGTCCATTTCTTCCAGGTTATCCATTTTATTGGCATACAGTTGCTTGTAGTAATCTCTCATGATCCTTTGTATTTCTGCCGTTTCAGTTGTTACTTCTCCTTTTTCATTTCTAATTCTATTTGTTTGAGTCTTCTCCCTTTTTTTCTTAATGAGTCTGGCTAATGGTTTATCAATTTTGTTTATCTTCTCAAGGAACCAGCTTTTAGTTTTATTGATCTTTGCTATTGTTTCCTTCATTTCTTTTTCATTTATTTCTGATCTGATCTTTGTGATTTCTTTCCTTATGCTAATGTTGAGGTTTTTTTGTTCTCCTTTCTGTAATTGCTTTAGGTGTAAGGTTAGGTTATTTATTTGAGATGTTTCTTGTTTCTTGAGGTAAGATTGTATTACTATAAACTTCCCTCTTAGAACTGCTTTTGCTGAATCCCATAGGTTTTGGGTCGTCGTGTTTTTTTTCTTTTAATTTTATTTATTTAATTAATTTATTTTTTGGCTGCATTGGGTCTTCATTGCTGTGTGCGGGCTTTCTCTAGTTGTGTTGATGGGCTTCTCATTGCGGTGGCTTCTCTTGTTGTGGAGCATGGGCTCCAGGCATGTAGACTTCAGTAGTTGTGCTGCATAGGCTCAGTAGCTGTGGCTTGTGGGCCCTAGAGTGCAGGCTCAGTAGTTGTAGCGCCCAGGCCTGGCTGCTCTGCAGCATGTGGGATCTTCCCAGACCAGGGCTCGAACCCGTGTCCCCTGCATTGGCAGGTGGATTCTTAACTGATGCGCCACCAGGGAAGCCCCGTCGTGTTTTTGTCATTTGTTTCTATGTATTTTTTGATTTCCTCTTTGATTTCTTCAGTGATCTCTTGGTTATTTAGTAGCATATTGTTTAGCCCCCATGTGTTTGTATTTTTTACAGTTTTTTTTCCTGTAATTGATATCTAGTCTCATAGTGTTGTGGTTGGAAAAGATACTTGATACGATTTCCATTTTCTTAAATTACCAAGGCTTGATTTGTGACCCAAGATATGATCTATCCTGGAGAATGTTCCATGAGCACTTGAGAAGAAAGTGTATTCTGTTGTTTTTGGATGGAATGTCCTATAAGTATCAATTAAATTCATCTTGTTTAATGTGTCATGTAAAACTTGTGGTTCCTTATTTATTTTCAGTTTGGATGATCTGTCCATTGGTGAAAGTGGGGTCTTAAAGTCCCATGCTATGATTGTGTTACTGTTGATTTCCCCTTTTATGGCTGTTAGCATTTGCCTTATGTATTGAGGTGCTCCTATGTTGAATGCATAAATATTTACAATTGTTATATCCTCTTCTCGGATTGATCCCTTGATCATTATGTAGTGTCCTTCTTTATCTCTTGCAATAGTCTTTATTTTAGAGTCTATTTTGTCTCATATGAGAATTGCTACTGCAGCTTTCTTTTGATTTCCATTTGCATCAAATATCTGTTCCCATCCCTCACTTTCAATCTGTATGTGTCTTTAGGTCTGAAGTGGGTCTCTTGTAGACAGCATATATACAGGTCTTGTTTTTGTATCCATTCAGCCAGTCTATGTCTTTTGGTTACCGCATTGAATCCATTTTCATTTAAGGTAATTATCGATTTTATGTATGTTCCTGTTACCATTTTCTTAATTGTTTTGGATTTGTTTTTGTAGGTCTTTTCCTTCTCTTGTGTTTACTGCCTAGAGAAGTTCCTTTAGCATTTGTTGGAAAGCTGGATTGGTGGTGCTGAATTCTTTAAGTTTTGCTTGTCTGTAAAGGTTTTAACTTCTCTATCAAATCTGAATGAGATCCTTGCTGGTTAGAGTAATCTTGGTTGTAGGTTTTTCCCTTTTATCACTTTAAATATGTCCTGCCACTCCCTTCTGGCTTGCAGAGTTTCTGCTGAAAGATCAGCTGTTAAGCTTATGGGGAGTCCCTTGTATGTTATTTGTTGCTTTTCCCTTGCTGCTTTTAATATTTTTCTATGTATTTAATTTTTGATAGTTTGATTAATATGTGTCCTGGCGTGTTTCTCCTTCAATTTATCCTGTATGGGACTCTCTGCACTTCCTGGACCTGATTGACTATTTCCTTTCCCATATTAGAGAAGTTTTCAACTATAATCTCTTCAAATATTTTCTCTAACCTTTTCTTTTTCTCTTCTTTTTCTGGGACCCCTACAATGCGAATGTTGGTACGTTTAATATTGTCTCAGAGGTCTCTGAGACTGTCCTAAATTCTTTTCATTCTTTTTTCTTTATTCTGCTCTGCAGTAGTTATTTCCATTATTTTATCTTCAGGTTACTTATCCGTTATTCTGCTTCAGTTATTCTGCTATTGATTCCTTCTAGAGAACTTTTAATTTCATTTTTTTGTTGTTCATCATTGTTTGTTTGCTCTTTAGTTCTTGTAGATCCTTGTTAGACGTTTCTTTTATTTTCTCCATTCTATTTCCAAGATTTTGGATCATCTTTACTATCATTATTCTGAATTCTTTTTCAGGTAGACTGCCAATTTTCTCTTCAGTTGTTTGGTCTGGTGGGGTTTTACTTTGCTCCTTCATCTGCTGTGTGTTTCTCTTTCTTCTCATTTTGCTTAACTTGCTGTGTTCGGGGTCTCTGTTTCACAGGCTGCAGGTTCATAGTTCCCATTGTTTTTGGTGTGTGCTCCCAGTTGGTAAGATTGTTTCAGTGGCTTGTTTAGGCTTGCTGGTTGAGGGGACTGGTGCCTGTGTTCTGGTAGGTGGGGCTGGATCTTGATTTTCTTTTGGGCAGGGCCGCATCCAGTGGTGTGTTTTGGGGTGTCTGTGAACTTAGTATGATTTTAGGCAGCCTCTCTGCTAATGGGTGGAGTGGTGTTCCTGTCTTGCCAGTTATTTGGCATGGGGCATCCAGCACTGGAGTTTGCTGGCCGTTGTGGGGAGCTTGGTCTTATCATTGAGATGGAGATCTCTGGGACAGCTCTCGCTGATTGATATTATGTGGGGCCAGGAGGTCTCTGATGGTCCAATGTCCTGAACTCGGCTCTCACACCTCAGAGGCTCTGGCCTGACTCCCAGCTGAAGCATCAATATCCTATCAGCCACACGGCTCAGAAGAAAAGGGAAGAAGAAAGAAAGAAAAAAATAAAATTATTAAAATAAAAAAATAATAAAAAGAGAGCAACCAAACCAATAAACAAATCCACCAATGATAACAAGTGCTAAAAACTGAACTAAGATAAACATAAAAATCAGAAACAAATCAGTCACAGAGAGCAAACCCCAAGTCTACAATTGCTCCCAAAATCCATCGCCTCAATTTTGGCACGATTCATTGTCTATTCAGGTATTCCACAGATGCAAGGTACAGCAAGTTAATTCTGGGGATTTAATCTGCTGCTCCTCAGGCTGCACGGAGAAATTTCCCTTTCTCTTCTTTGTTCGCACAGCTCCTAGTGTTCAACTTTGGTTTTGGCCCCACCTCTGCATGTAGTTCTCCCTCAGGCATCTGTTCCATGCCCAGACAGGAGGCGGTTAAAGCAGCAGCTGATTAGGGTGCTCTTGCACATTCAGGCTGGGAGGAGGGGGGGTACAGTAGTTATAATTGGAATGTGGGGTGAGCCTGTGGTGGCAGAGGCCGGTGTGGCATTGCAGCAGCCTGAGGCATGCTGTGTGTTCTCCCGGGGAAGTTGACCCTGGCATTGACGGGCTTCACAGGCTCCTGGTGTGTGTGTGTGTGTGTGGATCCTGCTTGCACACAGGATTATTGGTGGCTGCAGCAGCAGCATTAACGTTTCATGCCTGTCTCTGGGGTCCAAGCAGCATTAGTGTTTCATGCCTGTCTCTGGGGCCCATGGCTCACACATGTCTCTGTGGTCCATGGCTCACACCCATCTCTGGAGCTCACTTAGGTGGAGCTCTGCCTTCTGTGGGCAGACGGGGAAGGAATCCCTTCTCCTTGCACACTCTGAAGCAATAGTCTCTTGCCTCTTAGGCAGGTCCAGCCTTTATCCTGGACTCCCTTCTGGCTAGCTGTGGTGCACTAGCCTCCTTCAGGCTGTGTTCACGAAGCCAACCCCAGTCCTCTCCCTGGGATCCGACCTCCAAAGCCCGAGCCTCAGCTGCCAGCCCCCACTCACCCCAGCAGGTGAGCAGACAAGTCTCTCAGGCTGGTGAGTGCTGGTCAGCACCGATCCTCTGTGTGGGAATCTCTCTTCCTTGCCTTCTTCACCCCTGTTGCTGCACTCTCCTCCAAGGCTCTGAAGCTTCCCCCGTGCCCACCCCCCATCTCTGCCAGTGAAGGAGCATCCTAGTGTGTGGAAACATTTCCTCCTTCATAGGTCCCTCCCAGAGGTACAGGTCCTATCCCTATTCTTTTATCTCTGTTTTTTCGTTTTTCTTTTGCCCTACCCAGGTACATATGGATTTTCATGCCTTTTGGGTAGTCTGAGGTTTACTGACAGTGTTCAGTAGGGGTTCTGTAGGAGTTGTCCCACATGTAGACGTATTTTTGATATATTTGTGGGGAGGAAGGTGATCTCCACATCTTACTCTTCTGTCATCTTGAAGGTCCCTCCCTGTGTTTTCATTTTCATTTGTCTCCAGATATTTTTTTTATTTCATCTTTGATTTATTCAGTGATCCATTGGTTGTTTAGTAGCATATTGTTTAGCCTCCACATTTTTTTGTTTGTTTGTTTTGCAGTTTTTCTAATAGCTGATTTTTAGTCTCATAGCACTGTGGTCAGAAAAGATGCTTGATATGATTTCAGTGATCTTAAGTTTACTGAGACTTTTTTTGTGGCCTAGCATGTGATCTATTCTGGAGAATCTTCCTTTTGCACTTGAAGAGAAGGTATATTCTGCTGCCTTTGGATGGAATGTTCTAGATATATCTATTGAGTTCATCTGGTCTAAAGTGTCACTTAAGGCTAGTGTTTCCTTATTGATTTTCTGTCTGGATAATCTGTCCATTTATGTAAGTTGGGTGTTATAGTCCCTTAATATTTTTGTGTTACTGTCAGTTTCTCCCTTTATGTTTGTTAATATTTGCTTTATGTCTAGTTGCTCCTATGTTGGGTCCATATATGTTTATAATTATTATATTTTCTTGGATTGATCCCTTGATCATTCGGTAATGTCCTTCTTTGTCTCCTGTTACAGTCTTTGTTTTAAAGTCTATTTTTTCTGATATAAGTATTACTATCCTGGCTTTCTTTTGATTTTGATTTGCATGGAATACCTTTTTCCATTCCCTCACTTTCATTCTGTGTGTGTCTTTAGCTGTGAAGTGAGTCTCACTGTGACTTTTGGTTGAAGCATTTAGTCCATTTACATTTAAAGTAATTAGGTATGTACTTATTACCATTTTGTTAATTTTGGGGGAAGGTTGTTTTTGTAGTTCTTTTTGTTCCTTCCTTCTTTTGTTCTCTTCCCTTGTGATTTGATATCTATCTTTAGTGCTATATTTGGATTCCTTTCTCTTTTGTGTGTGTATCTATTATTGATTTTTGGTTTGTGGTTACCATGAGGTTTATATACAGCAATCTAAAGACCCTGCATTTTTACTGCCCTCTCCCACAATTACTGTTTTTGACATCATATTTTACACCTCTTTGTTTTGTGTGTCCCATAACTACTTATTGTGGGTATAGGTGATTTTACTACTTTTGTCTTTTAACCTTCATACTAGTTTTATACATTTTTTTCCATGCTGCACGGCTTGTAGGATCTTAGTTCCCTGACCAGGGATTGAACCTGGGCCCTTGGCAGTGAGAGCACAGAGTCCTAACCACTGGACCACCAGGGAATTCCAATATACGTGGTTGATTTTGTTACTTTATATTTGCTTTTAACAATGAGTTTTTCCTTTCATAATTCTCATGTTTCTAGTTGTGGCCTTTTCTTTTTTGTTTAGAGAAGTCCCTTTAGCATTTTTTGTAAAGCTGGTTTGTTGGTGCTGAACTCTTTTAGTTTTTGCTCATCTGTCAAACTTCTGATCTCTGTATCAAATGTGAATGAAAGACTTGCCTGGTAGAGTATTCTTGGTTGTAGGTTTTCCCCTTTCATCACTTTAAATATATTGGACTACTCCCTTCTGGCCTGCAGAGTTTCTGCTGAAAAGTCAACTAATAGCCTTAAGGTAGTTCCCTTATACATAACTTGTTGCTTTTCCCATGCTGCTTTTAATAGTCTCTCTTTATCTTTAACTTTTGCCATTTTAATTGCAGTGTGTCTTGGTGTACTTCTCTTTGGATTAATACTGTTTGGGAGTGTTTGTGCTTCCTGGACCTGGATGTCTGTTTCCTTTTCCAGGTTAGGGAAGTTTTCAGCTATTGTCTTCAAATATGTTCTCTGCTCTTTTCTCTCTCTTCTTCTGTGACCCCTATAAGGCAAATGTTTAGTATGCTTGATGTTGTCTCAGAGGTCTCTCAAACTGTCCTCATTTCTTTTTATTATTTTTTCTCTTCAGCTTTAGTGATTTCCACCACTCATCTTCCAGCTCTCTTATCTGTTCCTCTGTATCATTTAATCTACTGTTGATTCCTTCTAGTATATTTTTCATTTCAGTTATTGTTTTCTTCATCTCTGTTTGGTCCTTTATATTTTGTAACTCTTTGTTAAAAATTTCTAACTTCTCACTCTTTAATTATTTATTTTTATTTTTATTTTTTGCGGTACACAGGCCTCTCACTGTCATGGCCTCTCCCGCTGCGGAACACAGGCTCCGGACATGCAGGGTCAGCGGCCATGGCTCACAGGCCCAGCCACTCCACGGCATGTGGGATCCTCCCGGACTGGGGCATGAACCCGCGTCCCCTGCATCGGCAGGCAGACCCCCAACCACTGCGCCACCAGGGAAGCCCTAACTTCTCACTCTTTTCATCCATTCTTCTCCCAAGTTCTTTGATCATTTTTGTGATCATTACCTTGAACTCTTTTTTGGGTAGATTGCCTATGTAGATTGCCTATCTCCACTTCACTTAGTTCTTATTCTGGGATTTTATCTTGGTCCTTCATTTGGAACATGTTCTTTTGTTGCCTCAGTTTGCCTAATTTGCTGTTTTTATTTTGATGTATCTGGTAGGTTGGTTATGTTTCCTGACCTTGGATAAATATCCCTTTGTAGGAGACATCTTATGCAACCCAGCAGTGCACTCCCCTCTGGTCACCAGAGCTATATTCTCTAGGGGTGCCCCTTCATGTGTCCTTCTGTTGTGGCAGGCCCTTGTGTGTGGGTGGTCTGGTAGGCGTGGCTGGCCCCCAGTCTGGTTGGTTGCCAGGCTCTGCCTGTGAGGAAGCTGCTGGGTGCTGGTTGGCAGAGCCTGGTCTCCAGGCAGCTGGATGAGGAACCACAGAGGGTTCTGAGGCTAGTGCTGGCTCACTGGTGGGTACAGCCGGGTTCTGGGGTGGGTGGTTTTGGGGTCAGGTTTCCTGGATCTAGTGTTGGCCTGCCAGTGTATGGGGCTGTTTCTTGACTTGGCTGGCTACAGGCTCTGGAATGTCCTAAAGCTGGTGCTGACCTGTTGGTGCATGCAGTTGAATCCTGGGTGGCTGGCTTAGGAGTTCAGGATATCTTAGAGCTGGTCTTTGCCTGCTGGTGGGTGGAGCTGGGGCTTGGGGGTTCCTGGGGTTGGTGCCTGCCCATTGGTGGGCAAAGCTGGGTCCTGATGCTACTGCCAACCCACTGGAGGGCAGAGCTGTGTCCTAGGGTCTCTGGCCGTGGGGACCTGGTGGTTCTAGAGCTTGTGTTGTCCTGCTAGTGGGCTGGGCTAGTTCCTGACACAGCTGGCTATGGGGTCCAGGGTGTCCTGAAGCTTAAGTCGGCCTGCTTGTGGGTGGAACCAAATCCTTGGGCAACTTGCTGATGGATCCAGTGTGTACTAGAGCTGGTATTGGCCTGCTGGTGGGTGAGGGCAGAGCCCACGGGCTCCTGAGCCTAGTTACAGCCTGTTGGTGGGTAGGCTGGGTCCTGCCACGGCAGGCTGTGGGGCTGGTGTCTGCACTGGTGTGTGAGGCTGGTCCTTGGGCTAGTGCCATCTCTCTGGTGGGTGAAGCTGGAGCCCAGGTGTTCTGGGACTAGTGCCAGCTCACTGGTGGGTGGAGCTAGGTCCCAAGGTTTCTGGCTGCAGGGCCTTAGGGGTCCTGGAGTTAGTGGGTGGGACTCAGGCCTAAGGGGTCCTGGGGCTGGTGTCTGCCCACTCATCAGTGGAGCTGGGTCCTGTGGTCTCTGACTGGGGGGCCCTGGGAGTCCCAGGGCTATTGCCTTTACAGTGGTGTGTGGGGTTGGGTAGTGGACCCTATGGTGGGCAGGGTTGTGTCCCAGGGTAGCTGTGGGTTCAGGGGGTCGTAAGACCACCTGCCTGCTAGTGGATGGTGCTATATTCCTGCCCAGCTAGTTGCTTAGCCTGAGGCATCCCAGTATTGGTGCTGACACCCTGGTGGATGGGACTGGATCCTGGTGCTAATGAGTTAGAGGGAGGACTCCAAGATGGCACTTGCCAGCACCAGTGTCCTTGTGGTAGAAGGAGCTCCCCAAAATGGGTGCCTCCATTATCTGTGTCCCCAGGTGAGCTCCAGTTGCCTTCTGCCTCTCCAGGAGACTTTCCAAGATCAGCAGGCAAGGTGACCCAGGCTCCTTTCAAATTACTGCTTCTGCCTTGGGTCCTGGAGCATTTGAGATTTTTTGTTGTTGTTTGTTTTTGTTTTTTTGCTGCACCACATGGCTTGCAGGATCTTATTTCCCAGACCAGGGATCGAACCTGTGTTCTTGGTAGTGAAAGTGTGGAGTCCTAACCTCTGGACCTCCAGGGAATTCCCTGTTTATTTTGTTTTGTTTTGTTTGTATTTTTTTGGCTGTGTTGGGTCTTCATTGCTGCATGTAGGCTTTCTCTAGTTGCAGAGAGCGGGGACTACTCTTCATTGTGGTGCGTGGGCTTCTCATTGCAGTGGCTTCTCTTGTTGCAGAGGTGCGCGGGCCTCAGTAGTTGTAGTATGCAGGCTTAGTAGTTGTGGCTTGTGGGCTCTAGAGCGCAGGCTCAGAAGTTGTGGCCCAGGGGCTTATTTGCTCCGCGGCATGTGGGATCTTCTCAGATCAGGGCTCGAACCCACGTCCCCTGCATTGGCAGGCAGATTCTAAACCACTGTGCCGCCAGGGATGTCCACATGTGGGATTTTATATTCTTCCTTTAAGAGTGGAGTCTCTATTTCCCACAGCCCTCTGGGTCTCCTGAAAGTAAGCCCAGCTGGTTTTGCTTTTTTTTTTTTTTTTTTTTGGCTCCATTGGGTCTTCCTTGCTGCGCTTGGGCTTTCTCTAGCTGTGGTGAGTGGGGTCTACTCTTTGTTGCAGTGCACAGGCTTCTCATTGCAGTGGCTTCTCTTGTTACAGAGCATGGGCTCTAGGCACGTGGACCTCAGTAGTTGCAGCACATGAGCTCAGTAGTTGTGAGTTGTGGGCTCTAGAGCATGCGGGCTACTGTAGTTACAGTGCATGGGCTCAGTAGTTGCAGCACGCAGGTTCTAGAGTGAAGGTTCAATAGTTGTGGTGCCCAGGCTTAGTTGCTCTGGGGCATGTGAGATCTTCCTGGACCAGGGATTGAACCCATGTCCCCTGCACTGGCAGGCAGATTCTTAACCACTGCACCACCAAGAAAGTCCCTATTTTTTTTTAATTTATTTTTTATATTTTTGGCCGCACCACGTGGCTTGCAGGATCTTAGTTCCCTGACCAAGGATCGAAACCGTGCCCCCTGCAGTGGAAACATGGAGCCCTAACCACTGGACCACCAGGGAATTCCCAATACTTGTAGATTTTTAAAATGTAGGTAAGGGTACAAATACAGCAAGCATCAAACCTTGTAATTCATCCAGGCTCTGTCCAATGGCAGAGATAAAGTGATGCAAATTTAGATCTAGTGCCATCATTGAAATATAATCATTATGGGGAGAATCAAGTCAGATGCAAATGCCGCTTTCTGAGAGAGAGAGAGGGAGGGAGGGAGAGAAAGAACGCGCAAGCGTAGTTGAACTAAGCAGACTGCAGGTCAGAGCATCCTGGAAAGGGAGTGTGTGTGTGTGTGTGTGTGTGTGTGTGTGTGTGTTGTGGGAAGGGGCACAAAAGCAAAGCAGGCCTAAGATATTGGAGAATTCAGACAGCCAACAGATCAGCATCTGGCTGCTTTTGGCGTCAGGGAACAAATCTGCAGATCTGCAGCTGTTCTGCAAACCTTTATAGTTTCTAAAGTTAGCTTTAGTTAATTTAAGATTTTGGCTGATCTCTATTTTGCTGGGGTTCTGATAGGAATTGCATTAGACTTACAAAGAATTTTGGGGAGAACTAACCTGTTCTGTGAAGCAGAGTGATAGTCTTGACCCCAAAAGTTCTGTGTGGCCTTGGTGGGCCTGTCCACCCACCCCACGGTGAATCTTCTGTTCTCAGAGCTCCTGTCCTTAAAGTGCTAATAAAGTGCTTTAAAGGTCTCATCAGGGAATCTTTGCCAACAGTGTCCTCTGGTCACAGTTTTACTGACTTTCAATAAGAAGATGACACCACATGGGCCAGCCTGGCAGTAGCTGTGTCCAGGTGTGGTCCACAGTTCCTGGGATGTCCCTGCATCCTGATCACATGCACCTGGCAAGATCTTGCCCCCATGGCCCTGCTTGCCAAGTTGGTGTGGAACACACAGCTCCACTGTGCCCACCCTCATGGGCCCTGAGCGTGCTTGCTCAGGCAGTGGGTGGAGCTTTGGTCTGTTCTTGGTACTTAGGCTGTCAGCTGCCCCTCTGAGGGTCCCCCCTGCCCTTGGGGCCCTTAGGGAGCAGCCCAAGCAGGTGTGCACCAGTTGTCATAGAACAGACTACCTGGGAGGAGGGTAGGGGCTCTGCTAGGAATGCACTGCCTGGGAGGGGGAGGCCCCATAGGCACCAACAGACTGGAGGTCACCAAAAAGTAACTGGTGGACATGACCAAGGGATCCAAGCAGCTTGGACTCCACTGTTCCCTATCCCCCTCCAAATCAGAAGTCATGTTTCTTCATCAGCTGCTTCTGGTGTTTATTTTGCCCTGATGCAACCTGGGTGTGGGATAAGGGACCAGGAGAGAGTGAACTGCATTACTCCATGGGGGTGAAAGTGGGGGCAGTGCAGGTGGGTACTTGGGAATGGGGGCTTGTCTGGGGAGCAGGGGGTGGGCCCTGGGGTGGCAGGGGTGGGATTTTGGAGGCAGGAGAGGGCACTTAGGATAGGAGGGGATTGGGGGGTGAGCGTTGGGGGGGATGCGGGCAGGAGAGGAGGGGCAGGGGCAGGGTTCAGTGGTGTTTTCCAGCCCCTGGAACAGTCGGAGAGTGGACCCAGTTGTGAGTCAGCTCTCAAGTAGGTAGGATCCCTTCAGGTTGGGTGGGCAAGGGTGGGAATGGGGAAGTGGTGGTAGGGGGACGACAGTGGGAGAGGGAGGCTGGAAAAGCAGGAAGAAGTTGTTCTAAGAATCAATGAAAAATGGCAATTCAGTTTAAAAAAAACCTTTTACTTAAAAATTGTGGTAAAATATATATAACGTAAGAATTAACATTTAAACCATTTTTAAGTGTAGATTCCAGTGTCAACCACATTTACATTGTTGTGTAAACTTCACCACCATCCATCTGCAGAACTTTTTCATCTTCCCAAACTGAAACCTGTCCATGTTAAACAATAACTCTCTATTCCCCCCAGCTTGTAGTACCTACCCTTCTACTTTCTGTCTCTATGAATTTGACTCCTCTAAGTCACTCATGTAAGTGGAATCATTCAGTATTTGTCCTTTTGTAACTGGCTTATTTGACTTAGCATAATGTCTTCATGGTTCATCCATGTTGTAGCACGTGTCAGAATTTCCTTCCTTTTTTTTAATTTTTATTTTTTGTGGTACACGGCCCTCTCACTGTTGTGGCCTCTCCTGTTGCAGAGCGCAGGCTCAGCGGCCATGGCTCACGGGCATAGCTTTTCCACGGCATGTGGGATCTTCCCGGACCGGGGCACGAACCCGTGTCCCCTGCATCAGCAGGCGGACTCTCAACCACTGCACCACCAGGGAAGCCCTTTCCTTCCTTTTTAAGGCTCAATAACGTTCCATTGTATGGATGGACCACAATTTGTTTATCCATTCATCCATGGATGGACATGTGGGTTGCTTCCAACTTTTGGCTATTGTGAATAATGCTACTATGAACACAGGTGTGTAAATATGGGAATTCAGGTTTCAACACAATCCTAGACAGCATTCCATGTAACCTTCATCACCTCCATAGGAGAGGTGGAAATGATCAGCCCAGAATAGGCCTGACCCCCCAGGTGGGGACACATAGCCAGGCACTGGGTCTATGATCTTACCACTGTGGGGAGTTTAGGGGGAGTGTTTAGAAACTGTACTTAGAGAAAGACAGTATATGTTTATTTTTTTATTTTTTATTTTGGCTACGTTGGGCTGTAGTTGTGGTATGCAGGATCTTGGTATCTTTTGTTGGGGTGCATGGGCTCTTTGTTGCATTGCGCAGGCTTCTCTCTAGTTGTGGCGTGCAGGTTTCTTTTCTCTCTCTAGTTGTGGTGTGTGGGCTCCAGAGTGCGTGGGCTCTGTAGTTGCAGCATGTGGGCTCTCTAGTTGAGGTGTGCGAGCTCAGTAGTTGTGGCACATGGGCTTAGTTGCCCCACGGCATGTGGGCTCTTAGCTCCCTGACCAGGGATCGAACCCGTGTCCCCTGCATTGGAAGGCAGATTGTTTACCACTGGACCACGAGGGAGGTCCCGACAATATATGTTTTTGTTCCTGCAGCCCATCACAAGTGCTGTGCTGGAGTGCATGCAGGAAAATTTGGGTCCATAGGGTAGGTTCATCCTACCACAAGGGAGTTCTGGGTTGGGGACTGACAGATCGGAATCAGTGTTTCTTCCATTTGATTTAATACTCCAATTGGAAATGGTATTGTGCATCATCCTCTGCTAGTCAACCACAATTGTTTCTTTTCTGTACAGTGTCTCAATCCTTTGTTCATTGTCTCTGGGGGCCTTTGTCTTCTCCTAGATTTTATAAGAGTTATGTGTGAATTTTGAATACTAGTTCCTCATCAGTTGTATGCCTTGCAGATATTTTCTCTCAGTTCGGGACTCATCTCTAACCGTTTTTTCTTTTTCTTTTTTTCCCTCTAATTTGTAACATGCACACATGAAAATGTAAAACACATTGGTGAAAGTAAGCATATAGTCATATTTAGGATACACTAATGCTGTAATGTGTTGTGTTAACAACTTAACTCTAGAATAAAGGTTAAAGGACAGAAATGTTAAAAAATAGATATAGCTATAACAATTTGTTAATGGATACACAATATTAAAAAAAGTAAATTGTGACACCAAGAAAAAAAATGTGGTGTGGGGAGTAAAGGGTAGAGCTTTTGTATGTGGATGAAGTTATGTTGTTATCAACTTAAAATAGACTGTTATATCTAAAAGATGTTTTATATAAGCTTTGTTGTAACCACAAAGCAAAACCTACAATTGATTCACAAAAGATAAATAAAAAGGAATCTAAGCATACTACTATAAGATAGGAAGAAAGGAACAAGGAAACTACAGTCAGAAAACAATTAAGATGGCATCAATAAGTCCTTACCTATCAATACAAACTTTAAATGTAAATAGATTAAATTCTCTAATCAAAAGTCATAGAGTGGCTGAATGAATATAAAAGAGACCCAACTATATGCTGCCTATAAGACACTCACTTTAGATGTAAGGACACACACACACACAGACTGAAAGTGAAGGGGTCAGAAAAGATACTCCATGGAAACCAAATGAAAGCAGGTAGCTATACTTATATCAGATAAGATAAACTTTAAACCAAAATGGTAATGAGACAAAGATGGTCATTTTATAATGATAATGTGGTCAATTCATCAAGAATATATACAATCATAAATATATACATACCCAACATCAGAGCACCTAAATATATTAAGCAAATCCTAACAGATCTGAAGGGAGAAATGGACATTACCATAATTGTATAATAATAATAATAATAATAACAACAACACTTTCAACAATGGATAGATCATCCAGACAGAAAATTAGCAAGGAAACATTGGATTTGAACCTTAGGACAAATGAACCTAATAGACATATACAGAACATTCTCACTTTTTAAATGTCTTTTTAGGATAGAAGCTTTAAATTTTAACACAGTTAACTTTTCTCAATTTTTTTTTAGGGTGCATGCTTTTCGTACCTTGCTTTAAAAATTCCCACCACTCTGAGGTCATGAAATTGCTGTCCTATGCCAGATTCTAAAACTTCTGCTGTTGTACTTTTCACACTTAGGTTTTAATCTACCTGGCATTGGTGTTGATGTGTGGTGTAAGGTGGAGGTTAACTTTAATATTTTCCTGTTTATGTAACCAGTGGTCCCAACCCTGCTCACCAAACAATCCATCTTTTCCCACTGACCCACAGTGTTCTTGGTCACCCCAACAGGCCTACCTATGTGGGTCTGTCTCTGGGTTTTTCATTCTGCTCCACATTTTCTAGTGTTCTATCTGTCCATCCCTGTACTAGTACCATGTTGTCTTAGTTACTGCATCTTGAGGTTAATTCTTAGAACTTATATGTCTCTATAGCAAGCCAAGACCTTGAGATAGCATATTGGCTATTTTTTTAAATTAATGTATAATTGACATACAACATTACATTAGTTTTTGCTGTACAATATACTGATTCAATATTTTTATATATTGTGAAATTATTACTACAACAATCTAGTTAACATCCATCACCATATATAGTTAACAGAGTTTTTCTTGTAATGAGAACTTTCAAGATCTACCTCCTTAGCAACTTTTTTAAAGCAGATAATTCTATTTATTTATTAAAAAATTTTAAAATTAATTAATTAATTAATTAATGTTTGGCTGCATTGGGTCTTCTTTGCTGCATGTGGGCTTTCTCTAGTTGCAGTGAGTGGGGGCTACTCTTTGTTGCAGTGTGTGGGCTTCTCATTGCTGTGGCTTCTCTTGTTGCAGAGCACGGGCTCCAGGCATGTGGGCTCTAGAGCACAGGCTCAGTAGATGTGGCTCACTGGCTTAGTTATTCTGTGGCATGTGGAATCTTCCCGGACCAGGGCTCAAACCCATGTCCCCTGCATTGGCAGGCAGATTCTTAACCACTGTGCCACCAGGGAAGTCCCTCCTTAGCAACTTTTAAATATGCAATACAGTATTATTAACTATAGTCACATGGTGTACATTATAGCCCCATGACTTATTTATTTTATAACTGGATGTTTGTACAGTTTGACTCCCTTCACCTATTTCACTGCCCCCCCACACCTCTGGCAACTCCCAGTCTGTTCTCTGTATCTATGAGGTTTTTTTTTTTTTAAATTAGATTCCACATATAAGTGAGATCATGCAGTATTTGTCTTTCTCTGCCTGACTTATCACACTTAGCATAATGCTCTTAGGGTCTATCCATGTTGTTGCAAACAGTAAAATTTCTTTCTTTTTATGGCTGAATAATATTCCACTGTATATAAATACCACATTTTCTTTATCCATTCATCAGTTGATGGACACTTAGGTTGTTTCCATACCTTGGCTATTGTGAATAATGCTGCAGTGAACATGAGGGTGCATATATATATTTGAGTTAGAGTTTTCATTTTCTTTATTTTTTTTATTTTATTTTATTTTATTTTATTTTATTTTTGCGGTATGCGGGCCTCTCACTGTTGTGGCCTCTCCCGTTGCGGAGCACAGGCTCCGGATGCGCAGGCCCAGCGGCCATGGCTCACGGGCCCAGCCGCTCCGCTGCATATGGGATCCTCCCAGACCGGGGCACGAACCCGTATCCCCTGCATCTGCAGGCGGACTCTCAACCACTGCGTCACCAGGGAGGCCCTCATTTTCTTTAGATAAATACCCAGAAGTGGAATTGCTGGATCATATGGTAGTTCTATTTTTAATTGTTTTGAGGAATCTCTATGCTGTTTTCCACAGCAATTGCACAAATTTACATTCTTACCAACAGCGCACAAGGATTCTCTTTTCACCACATCTTTGCCAATACTTGTTATTTCTTGTCTTTTTGATAATTGCCATTCTAACAGGTGAGAAGTGATATCTCACTGTAGTTTTGAATTGTATTTCCCTAATGATTAGTGAGGTTGAGCATCTTTTCATGTGTTTTTTTTTTTGGTCGTCTGTCTGTCTTCTTTGGAAAAATGTCTATTTAGATCCTCTGATCACTTTTAAATTGGATTGTTTGTTTTTGCCATTGAATTGTATGAGTTCTTTATATATTTTGGATATTAACCCCTTATCAGATATATGCTTTACAAATATTTTCTCCCAATCAGTAGATTGCCTTTTCATTTTGTTGATGGTTTCCTTTGCTGTGCAGAAGCTTTTTAGTTCAATGTTGTCCCACTTGTCTATTCTTGCTTTTGTTGCCTTTGTTTTTGGTGTCAAATCCAAAAAATCATTGCTAAATCCAGTGTCAAGTAGCTTACTGCCTATGTCTTATTCTAAGAGTTTCAGGTCTTATATTTATGTCTTTAATCCATTTTGAGTAAATTTCTGCATATGGTGTAAGACAGTGGTCCAGTTTTATTCTTTTGCATGTCCAGTTTTCCTAACACCATTTACTAAAGAGACTGTCCTTTCCCCATGTATATTCTCAGCTCCTTTGTCAGAAATTAATTATTCCTGGGCTCTCTACACAGTTCCATTGATCTATGTGTCTGTTTTTATGACTTTATCCTACCGTTTTGATTACTATAGCTTTTACTATAGTTTGAAATCAGGGAGTGTGATGCCTCCAGCTTTGATCTTCTTTCTCAAAGATTGCTTTGGCTATTTGGTGTCTTTTGGGTTCCATACGAATTTTAGGACTGTTTGTTCTGTTTCTGTGAAAAACTCCATTGGATTTAAAAAAAAATAGGGATTGCATTGAATCTATAGATTGCTTTGGGTATGGATATTTTAATAATATTATTTTATCCAACCCGTGAGCATGGACTATCTTTCCATTTATTTGTGTCTTCTTCAATTTTTTTTTTCATCAGTGTGTTATTGTTTTCAGTGTACAGATCTTTCACTTTGTTGGTTAAATTTATTTCCAGGTATTTTTTTCTTTTTGGTTCAATTGTACATGGAATTGTGTTCTTAATTTCTCTTTCAGATAGTTTGTTATTAGTATATAGAAATACAACACATTTCTGTATGTTAATTTTGCATCCTGCAACTTTACTAGCATCTTGGCTATTCTTTGATTATTTATGTGAATTTTAGAGTCAGATTGTTTACAATCTGTTCACACACACTTGTGCACACACACACACAATAGCATTTTGCTCAACATTGCATTAAATTTGTAGGTCAAGTTGGGGAAACTGCCATCTTAGTGTTATTGAATTTTCAAATCCATGAACATCATGTGTCTCTCCATTTGTTTAGGCCTACTTTGATGTCTTTCACAACAGTTGTATAATTTTCCTAAAGTTCTTATATATCTTTCATTAAATTTATTCATGTGTTGTTAAAAATAATTTTGATAGTGTTGCAAATGTTATCCTTGTGAAACTGCATTTATGTAAATTTTTGTTCACAGATGTATAGAAATAAATTTGCAAATGAGTCTTTTCTGTAAGTGGTTTGGGGCTTTTTCTGTAGACAATCATATAATCTGAGGTGAACGAGAATTTTGTTTCTTTCTTGCAATCCCTACACCTCTACCTTTTTCCATGTCTTTCTATGATGGATTGAGTTGGGTAGAGATGTGGTACCACACCCCATTTTTTTATCTTAAGAGAGATGCCATTGTGATTTTACCACTTGGTCTGATTGTTGCTGAGATTTTTTGGTAGATGTCCCTTTTCAGGTTAAGATAGTTCTTATAACTGGAAGTCATAGTTTGCTAAGTTTTTAAAAAAATCATGACTGTTTGTTAAAGTTTATTGATTTTTGGAGGGATATGAATTGAAATGATGATTGTGTTTTCTAGGAATTTGTCCATAACATCTAAGTTTTCAAATTGTTGTAATAACATTGTTCATAATATTATACTGCTTTAAAAAATAATCTATAATAAGGTATAGTTGATATATAATAAACTGCATCCATTTAAAGTATACAATCCAATAAGTTTTGGAAAATATCCTATTTTTTAAAAAAAATCATGCTGTACATTAAAAAACATCTTATAACTGAACATTTGTACACTTTAACCAATATCTCCCCTTTTCCTCCATCCCCACAACGCCTACCAACCATCATTCTATTCTCTGTTACTATGAGCTCAACTTAAAAAAATTTTTTTTTAAGATTCCACATATAAGTGATACCGTACAATATTTGTCTTTCTCTTTCTGACTTATTTCACGTATCATGATGCCCTCCAGCTTCATTCATTTTGTCACAAATGGCGAGATTTCCTTCTTTCTTTTTGGCTGAATAGTATTTCATTGTATATACATACCAAATTTATTTATCCATTCATCAGTCGGTAGACTCTTGGGTCATTTCCATGTCCTGGCTATTGTGAATAATGCTGCAATGAACATGGAGGTGCAGATATCTCTTTGAGATATCAATTTTGTTTCCTTTGGATAAATACACAGTAGTCAAGTGCTGGATCATATGGTAGTTCTATTTTTAATTTTTGAGGGTCCACCCTACTGTTTTCTACAGTGCTGCACCAATTTACATTCTGATAAACAGTGCATAGGGGTTCCCTTTTCTCCACATCCTCACCAATATTTGTTATCTCTTGTAGTTAGATGGTAGCCATTCTAACAGGTGTGAGGTGATATCTCGTGGTTTTGATTCATATTTTTGTGATGATTAGTGATGCTGAGCATCTTTTCATGTGCCTGTTGGCCATCGGTATGTCTTCTTTGGAAACATGTCTTCAAGTCCTTTGCCAGTTTTTAATCAGATTGTTTGTGGTTTTTTGCTATTGAGTTGTGAATTCATTATATATTTTGGATATTAACCCCTTATCAGATATATGGTTTATAAATATTTTCTCCCATTCTGTAGGTTGTCTTTTCAATTTATTGATTGTTTCCTTTGCTATACAGCAGTTTCTAGTTTGATATAGTCCCACTTGTTTGTTTTTGCTTTTGTTGTTTGTGCTTTAGTTGTCACTCAAAAAATCCTTCCTAAGACCGAGGAGAAATTTTCCTATGCTTTCTTCTAGGAGTTTTTTGGTTTCAGGTCTTATTACATTTATGCCTTTAATCCATTTTGTGGTAATTATTTTGTATGATGTAAGATAGTGGTTCATTTTCATTCTTTTGCATGTGGATGTCCAGTTTTCTCAACCACATTTATTGAAGAAACTGCCCTTTCTCTATTGTGTGTTTTTGATGCTCTTGTCAAAGATTAGTTGACTGCAGATGTGAGAGTTTACTTCTGGGCTCTTGATACTGTTCCACTGGTCTATATGTCTTTTTTTTTTTTTTTTTAATGCCAGTACCATTGCTGTTTCAATTACTATAGCTTTGTAATATAGTTTGAATCTTCTTATCTTTTCAATCTGTGCAGTGTTTGTAATTCTACCATCGTTTCATTCCTAATATGGGCTATTTGTGCCATCTCCTTTTCTTGGTCAGTCTTGACAAAGGTTTGTCAAGGAAGCAACATGTAGTTTTATTTATCCTCTCTGGTTTCTCTTTACTCTTTATTCATTAATTTCTGTTCTTACCATTATTCTTTCATTCCTTATATGTTCTCTGTGTTGGTTTGATTATTCTTTTCCTAGCTTCTGAAATTAGATGATTAACTTTTAGATTTTGGCCTTTCTTTTCTTCTACTCTAAGTTGTTAAGGCTGTTTCTTTCTCAACAGTATCCCATTGGTTTGACAGGCCATGTTTTTGATACACTTTAGTTCTAAATATTTAAAAGTTTCCACTGCAATTTTTTTTAGCCCTTGAGTTATTTAGAAATGATATCTAAATTAATGGAGTTTGTCTTTGTTTTGTTTTTGCTGAATTTTAACATTCTGGTCAGAGGACATCAACTATGTTATGCCTTTCCTTTGAAGTTTATGGCTGCCTGCTGAATTGAACCTTTTCAAATGACCTCTGAACTTTAGTTACTATTTTCCCACAAAGCCAATTTTGTTTGCTGGTAATATAGCTGCATCAATTTTCTTTTGGGTAATACGTGCCTTTTCTGTATTTTTCTGTTCTTTTTCTTTGAACTTTTTAATATCCTTATGTTTTAGGTGTGTTTCTAATGAAAAGCATTATTTAGATTTTTCTTGTTCTTATTCATCCCCCAAATCTTTTCTGTTTGGCCAGAATACGTATATGCATGTGTGCATGTATACACACACATACATATGTTGACTCTGGGTCTATTTCTACCACTCGCACCACAGCCATTAGTTTAGGAACTGTGAGTCTTGACCTCTGTTGCTCAAAACCATTTTGTTCTTTCTTGTTTAGTGCTGTTGCTTTAGACTTATGTCCTGCACCAATCAGGGATTTCCTGGGAGCTTTTCAGCCTCAGAATTATTTTAACTCCTAAAAACTTTCCCACCGACCTTAAAGAGCTTTAGTTCCTGTGTGATAAATCTATTGATATCAAAACTGAGAAAATTTTAAATGTTTATTAATTCATTTAAAATAATAATAAGCCCATTATATGTTAATATAAATAACATATTTTTAATGGAAAAAACCCTGTATTTTCTAAAACCAACAAAAAACAAAATGTAGAGACAAGAGTGGCATTTATTAGTGTGCAAATCTCTCTAATACCCAGCTTCATACAGGACAGCTGAATTCTCTGCTCTGGAGTCCTGCAGCCTTGGGACAATGCCACACTGGTGAGAGAGTGAGAGTGAAAGAGGCAACATGAAACTGTCTGTACTGCTAGGTGTCTTGAAAGGGCTTCAGGGACCCACAAGTTGGTGGGACCACACTATGAGAACCACGGCACTATAAAATTTTTACTCTGATAAGCTTTTTATATTTGAGCTCTGATTAAGACTTCATTGAAAGAAAGAACTCTGAAGGCAGGTTGAAAAGTGCAGGGTGAAGGGGAATGCCTGAACCCCAGGCCTAGCACTCACTACTGCAATGAGGCTACTTCTGCCATCAGCCCAGATGGACCAGCCTCGTGGCCTTCACCTTGGCCTTCCTGGTGACGCTCACCATAGCTATCAGTTGTCTTTCACCTTGATCTTCATCATAGCCCTCGCCTTGGCCATCACTGTGGCCCTCACCTTAGCCCTCACCTTGGCCCTCATTGTGGCCCTCACCTTGGCCTGGCCATGGCTCTTACCCTACCCCTCACCCCAGCCCTGCTCAGGCTCGGCCTCCTGCACAGCACACTTGGGGTGCTGCTGCTTCTCCTGTTGTTACAGGTTTTCTTTGTTCTCATGAGCCAGGCTGCATGCTGTCCACACTGCTCAGAGTTAGGACACAAAACACCAATTTAGGCAGCTCTGGGTCTTCTCCCGGCTTTGGCCCTCCTAGCATCTCTTCCTGACTGAGTTCTCCAGGATTCTGCTGTTCAGGCCCCCCTTGTCACGCTTGGCTCCCTCTGCCCAGGGCTGCATCTCCTGAAAGATCTCCCTTGTGGAGTTCCATGAGCAAAGCCCATTGGCTTTGTTTTCCTCTTTTAAAACTTACCTTGTTGTTATTTTTTAACTGTAAATGGAATGCGTGCCTGTTGAATACAAGTTAATGGCACAGAAGCACATAGAGTGAAAAGCCTGTGTCCTCCCTCCCACCCTCCCGAAAGTCTCCATACTTAGCCATCTGTGCTCACTTTCAGACAATTCTGTGCACTTACAGACATAGATTTATTTGTATGTTTGTGCCCACACACAGTGTTTTGTGTTGTAATTTTCCAAGCTTAAGTGGACTTGTGTCCTCTATGTCCTGCAACTCACATTTCTGTACTGGGTACATGTGTTGTGAAGGCTAATTTCATGTGTCAACTTGAGTAGGCCACAGGGAGCCCAAACATTTGGCCCAACATGATTCTGGGAGTGTCTGTGAGGGTGTTTCTGGATGAGGTTAACCTTGAATTGGTGGACTGTATAAAGCAAATGGCCCTCCCCAGTGTGGGTGGGCCTCATCCAACCATTTGAAGGCCTGACTAGAACAAACAGGTGGAGGAAGAGGCAACTCTTCTTGTCTGACTATTTGAGCTGGACATCAGTCGTCTGTCCTTGGACTTGGACTGGAATATTGGCTCCCCTGGGTCTCCAGTTTGCCAACTCAGATGCATATATATGTGCGTATTGGTTTTGTCTCTCTAGAGAACCCTGATACTGGTGTCTTCCCATGTCAGTGGGTGAGGACCTCTTGCATTCTTTCTATGACTGCATCCTGCGTTCGCCAGGTATGTCCTGCAATTTATTTGATTCTCCCCCCTGGCAATTGAGTTTGCTGACAATACTTTGCTGCCATGTACCACCTTGAACATCCTTGTATCTGTACTGTAGCGCACATGTGTAAGAATTCCTGCAAATCACACATGTGGCAGGCATCCTTTCTGAAGTTTGTTTTTGGTATCTTCTTTTGGGCAGCCATCATGAATTTTATTTTATTGTTATTATTTTGGCCACGCTGCACGGCTTGCAGGATCTTAGTTCCCTGATCAGGGATTGAACCCAGGCCACTGCAGTGAAAGTGTGGAGTCCTAACCGCTAGATTGCCAGGGAATTCCCCATGATTAATTTGAATGTAGTCAAAATAATTATTTTATAATAAAAATAATCCTTTTAGGATGTCTGTTGTCTTATGTTTTGTTCAAGAAATTTTTGCATATATATGTTCTCAATTTTCTTCAAAAACTTTGTGGTTTTTTTTTTTTCTTTGGCTGCGCCACACGGCTTGCGGGATCTTAACACCCTGACCAGGGATCAAACCCAGGCCCCAGCAGTGAAAGCGCCAAGTCTTAACCACTGGACTGCCAAGGAATTCTCATGTGTTGGTTCTTTTTTTTTTTTTTTTTTTTTTTGAGGGATGTACATTTTATTGTAAACCTTAAATTCTCTTCAGACGGAACACAATGTCTTCAGTCTAGGCTCTCATGTGGCTTACCAAGGAAACTGATTTTTGGATTAGGGGCAAGGAGAGGGACAGCACAGAGGATGAGTGTTTAGTTTGCCAAAAGGGCCTCCTCACGAGTGCTCCTCAGCCAGCTTATCAGCTTTTGCCACAGCTCCTTCAGTGGGTTCCACTATATAGAAGTCCTGTTCTGGGAGACGGTCATATTCACCTGCCAAAATCTGCTGGAATCCTTTGATGGCCTTCTTCAGGGGTACCAGCTTCCCCATATGACTGGTAAAGACCTCAGCCACCTGGAATGGCTGAGACAAGAAACGCTGTATTTTCCATGCATGGGACACAGTTAACTTGTCTTCCTCAGAAAGTTCATCCATACCCAGGATGGCAATGATGTCCTGGAGGGATTTGCAGTCCTGTAGGATCTTTTGCACCCCACAGGCAACATCATAATGCTCATTGCCAACAATGTTGGGATCCATGATGTGAGAGGTGGAGTCCAGAGAATCCACAGCTAGATATCTGCCCAGTTCAGCAATAGCACAGGACAGCACAGTGGTAGTATCCAAATGGGCAAAGGTTGTGGCAGGGGCAGGGTCAGTCAAGTCATCAGCAGGCACGTAGATAGCCTGTACAGAGGGGATAGATCCCTTTTTGGTGGTGGTGATTCTTTCCTGCATGGTACCCATGTCAGTGGCCAGGGTAGGCTGATAACCCTCTGCAGAAGGGATTCTGCCCAATAAAGCAGACACCTCTGAGCCAGCCTGGGTGAAGCAAAAGATGTTATCAGTAAGCAGCAATACATCTTGACCTTCTTGGCCTCTGAAGTATTCAGCTACAATCAGTCTAGTCAGAGCTACCCGGGCCCGAGCACCAGGCAGTTCATTCATTTGACCATCCACCAGCGCGACCTTGCAGGTAGCATTTTTTAAGTCGATAACACCAGACTCAGTCATTTCATGGTATAAGTCATTGCCCTCATGGGCCCTCTCACCAACACCAGCAAACACAGAGCAACCACCATGGGCTTTTGCAACATTGTTGATTAACTCCATGATCAGTACTGTCTTGCCAACTCCAGCACCACCAAAGAGCCCGATTTTGCCGCCCCGGGCACAGGGAGGCAGCAGATCCCCAACCTTGACACCAGTAGCGAGAACTTCCTGCTCAGGGCTCCTCTCCATGAATTCAGGAGCCTCAGCATGAACAGCAGCAAATTGTTTGGTTTCGATGGGACCTCTTTCATCAATAGGTTCTCCAGTGGTGTTCATGGTTCTACACAAGGTCTCAGGGCCAACAAGAATTTTGACAGGTGCACCCGAATCCAGGACTTTCTGACCTCTAACCAAACCTTCTGTACCATCCATGGCAATGGTCCTTACCGTGTTCTCACCCAAATGCTGGGCCACCTCCAAAACCAGCCTGGTTTCCCTGCCTTGCACTTCTAGGACATTTAGGATGGGTGGCAGCCCCTCATCAAATTGGGCGTCCACCACTGCACCGATGACCGCCATGACACGCCCAGTGGCGGCTCCTGCCTTTGGCGATGGATAAGTTTGAGCAGCATAGTCTCTGGCAGGCTGGAGTGCTGCCGAAGCGGCCCACAGTAAGAGCTGGGCTTGGGGTAGCGGCGCTGAAGGGCTGAGTCCCCGGAAGCCCTCAGAGGCTGAAGCAGCGGCACACAGCCCACAAGGCCCAACATGGTGGAGCTGGGGTGTAGACTTTTAGTCAGGTTTTTGAATTCATTTCAGCTTGATTTTTTTAAATTGAAGTAAGATTCGTATAACATAAAGTTAGCCATTTTAAAGTATACAATTTAGAGGCATTTAGTACATTCACAATGTTGTACAACCATCACCTTTATGTAGATTCAAAACATTTTCATCACCTCAAAAGGAAACTCTATACCCATTAAGCAGTCACTCCCCATTCTCCTCCCCCAGACCCTGGTAACCACTAATCCACTTTCTGTCTCTAGATTTGCCTGTTCTGAACATTTCATATGAAGGAATCATATAGTATATGGCCTTTTGTGTCTGCCTTCTCTAACTGAGCATAATGTTTTCAAAATTAATCCACATTATACATGTTTCAGTATTTTATTCCTTTTTACGACTGAATAATATTCAATTGTGAGGATAGAGCACATTTTGTTTATTCATTCATCAGTTAATCAGTTAATGGACATTTGGGTTTTTCCCACTTTTTGGCTGTCGTGAATAGTTGCTCTGAAAGTTTTTGTGTGGACATGCTTCAGTTTTCTTGAGTGCATACCTAGGAATGGAATTAAAGGGTCATATGGTAATTCCATGTTTAATCCGCTTGAATTTTGTGTACGACACTATATTACTTTCCTAGGGCTGCTATAATAAATTACCACAAATTGGGTGGCTTTAAAACACCAGAAATTTATTCTCCTACAGAAGTATAAAATCAAAGTGTCAGTGGGTCAGTCTCTCTCCAGAGGCTCTAGGGAAGGATCCTTTCTGCCTCTTTCAGCTCCTGGTGCCCCAGGAGGTCTGGACTTGTGACTGTATCACTACAATCTCTGCCTTTGTCTTCACAAGGGCTTCTTCCTTTGTGTTCCTACATCATCTTCCCTCAGCTCATGTTTGCCCCTGTGTCTACATTTCCCCTTATAAGGATACTAGTTATTGCATTGGGGCCCATCCTAATGACTTCTTGATTTGATTGCATCTGCAAAGACTCTACCTCTAAATGGCTCCCATGCACAGATTCTGGGGGTAAGGACTTTGACATATCTTTTTCTGGGGATACCATTCATCCCATGATAGGTGCAAAGTAGTGATCTCGCTTTCATTTTTTTCAGAGGAGAGCTGGTTGTCTAGAAAATTCTTCCCAGTCCTCTGTAGGGACATCTCAGTGTCTGAATGTGTGCAGGCCAGTTTCCAGGCTCTCTATTCTTCTCTTTTCTTCTATTCTATTCTTGAGCCACTGTCTTGTCTTGATTACTACAGCTTCCTGATTGAGCTCTCACATCCAAGAGTCAGTGGTTAGAAAAATAGGGTCTGTTTCTTGCTTGGACAGCTTCCTCTGTTCTTGTGACCCTTTTTTTTTTTTTTTTTGCGGTATGCGGGCCTCTCACTGTTGTGGCCTCTCCCGTTGCGGAGCACAGGCTCCGGATGCGCAGGCTCAGCGGCCATGGCTCACGGGCCCAGCCGCTCCGCGGCATATGGGATCCTCCCGGACCGGGGCACGAACCCGTATCCCCTGCATCGGCAGGCGGACTCTCAACCACTGCGCCACCAGGGAGGCCCTCTTGTGACCCTTTTATATGTGCTATCCTTGGCTCTGGCCATTGAAGGTCCAACAGTGACCACATGGAGGCCCTGGAACAGCTTTGTGGTATGTCCTAGAAATGACTTTGTCCAGAGCATGTCCAGCACAGCCCTGGGCCGAGATGACAAGGATGTTGTATGAACTGATGCCCAGAATGTAATGCCCAGGAGAAAATAAGTTGGAGTCTTGAAGCTCTTTGGAGAGGCCAAAGATACGGGGGTTGAGCTGAAGAAACTGAGTGACTTTGTAGCAAAGCCATGGCTGTGAAAAGGTCCAGTTTCTAACCATGATAAAAGGGCAAGATTGCCAAGTTAAGTCACCCAGTTAATTGTGGCCCTTAATTTCTACTCTAGGAATTTGTGCAGCCCTAATATTAGCATTTGCAGGGAGGGAAGGCAGCTGTTGGGGGCAGGAGGCAGTTCCATGGTGACTCCCAGGCCCCATGGGCTCTAATTTTAAACCATGAGAGGGGGAGGGAGAGCTCACAACTGTACTGCTGACACCAGTACAAGGGCACCCAGAAGTTCATTTTCCTTGGACACGTCAAAAAGATCTTCCACAGGCCTTTTCAAAGGTTTGGCAAATACTTTTGGGCCAAAAAAAGGTTTTTCATATACATTCCCTGGCATTTATTTTAGTGGAAACGGGATATATTATTAAAATCCCTGTGTTACGTTAAATTGTTTAAATTCTTTTTTAAAAAAATAAATTTATTTATTTATATTTATTTATTTATTGTCTGCGTTGGGTCTCTGTTGCTGTGCGTGGGCTTTCTGTAGTTGCAGCGAGCGGGGTCTACTCTTCGTTGCAGTGTGCGGGCTTCTCATTGCAGTGGCTTCTCTTGTTGCGGAGCATGGGCTTTAGGCACGTGGGCTTCAGTAGTTGTGGCTCGCGGGCTCTAGAGCACAGCCTTCGTAGTTGTGGTGTGTGGGCTTAGTTGCTCCTCAGCATGTGGGATCTTCCTGGACCAGGTCTTGAACCCCTGTCCCCTGCATTGGCAGGTGGATTTAACCACTGCGCCACCAGGAAAGTCCCTAAATTGTTTAAATTCTTATATCAGTGTTGCTTCCTGAAACTCTCAAATTACAGGATCATTTTTGGACTTTCACCCAAGTTAGTCATCACAACTGAATTCCTTTTGAACACTGTGAAAACACCTCCAGGACTGATGAGAGAATTTCTAGAATTTAACCAATAGCATTACAATTCCCCCAGCAGGTGGCCTAAAGTGTTGCCCAGGATTTGAAATCAATTTTAATGATAGTTACTAATTTGAATAATAGTAACATAATTTCAAGCATGTTGTATTTACTTTAATGTTCTGACTTGGCATTTTTTAAGATCCTGTTTTGTTTGATACGCTGTTTTGGCGGCAGAGAATGATTTACCCAGGAAGTCCGTCCGCTCTTTGCTACCTATCTCCACTGCCTTGTAGCAGTCACGGTTTCTGATGAGAAATAAGCTGTAAATCATATTGGGCTTCTCTTGTGTGTGGTGAGTTGTTTTTATTGTGCATATATTAGTGCACTTAGTGGTGTCCCACATTTCTCTAAGATTGTCTATTTTTCTTCATCTTGCATGATCTCAATCACTCCCTATCTTCAAGTTCATGGATTCTTTCTTTTGCCATTGACATCTACCATTGGACCCCTCTAGTGTGTGTTTCATTTTATAATTTCTATCTTTTTACTGCTGTTCTCTATTTAATGAGACATCATCATGAAACCTTCCTTTACTTCTTTCAGCATGGCTTCCTTAAGTTCTTTGAATAGTTATGATAGCTGCTGTGAAACTTTGTTTGTTAAGTACAACATCTGGTCCCTCTCACAGTTTCTGTTGTCTGTTTTTTTTCCCTGCGTATGGGTCACTTTGCTGTTCTTTGCATATCTCATAATTTTTTCGTTGAAAGCCAGATATTTTAGGTAATATATTTTGGTAACTATGGATACTGATTCCCCTACTTTTTCTCTGGGCTTGTTTTTGCAGTTGTTTGCCTATTTATTTGCTTAGTGATACAGCTAGCCTCTTTTAGTGAGTCTATTTCCCCGGCAGTGTGAAGCCTTTGGTGTCACTCCTCAGAGGGTGCAATTTAAGCATAAGCAAAGTCGCCCTGGGATGCAGGGATTTTCAGAGGGCTCTCTGACTATCTCTTTCCTGATCCCTCCATTAAGCTGTTTCAGTTGATACCACACCCAGCTTGTTGGGCTCCACTAATCGCTGGCTGACTGGTCTGCTGTTTTCAACAATGCCCGTAAACTGCTGCACAGTCTTCTGGCTCGTGTTCAGTTTTAAGGCCAGTCTCTGAGGTTTGTTCTTACCCCAGGAGGTTCTTCTTAGCGATCTCTTTCCATGGTTCTCTCTGGTGAACTGGCTTGGTTTAGCTTTTTTCTCTTAATTAAGAGGAGCTACTGTTTTCAAGAGCACCCTGAGGCTTGAACATTCCTGAACTCTGTTTCAAATGAGGTCAGTTCCTTTGTGGAAAGCTTTGGAGCCCTCTGTGAACTGCCTTTCCTCTGGGAAGAATCTCTGAGCCAATGCTCTTGTCAGCGGCAGCCTCTGGTCTTATTGATTTGCTTCTCCTGGTGTGGAACCTCTGCTCTATGAGTGATTTGGGGTAGGGATAATCAGGACCCCCATAATGTTCAGTCTACCATGCCTCCATTCAGTGAGTAGGCACTGCATAGAGAAAGGGTGCCCCCAAACTCTCAGCCACACTCACCAGGAATTTAGCTGCTTCAGCTTTGCAGCTGGAGGGAATGAGAAATGCTGATGGCCTGCCCCCTTGGTAAGACGCCGTACCCCCTGATCAGGAGCTGAAGGGAGAGGGACCCCCATCTTCTTGGCCATACCCACCCCAGGTGGAGTTCTATCAAGCAGAGCCGGGGGGCATTTGGGTAAATCACCTCAGACTCTTACCATTCTTACCAAGTTTTAGTACATTTTCTTGAATCAACATCTCTTCTTTTGCTGTGTGCGCTGAGGACAATTTTCTGAGATTATAATTTTATTATTATTATTATTATTATTAGTGTTCACCAGTTATACGTGTTTTGCTGTGGAGTGGGTCTGCAGAGCTTGTCATGCTGCTATCCGAGAAGTGGACCATCTCAACCTTGTTTCTGAACTAAGGCTGATGCCTGTGGTTCTCAAACCTGAAGGTGTTGGAAGAGGCTTAAAACCCCAGCCACCTGACGATTGGATTGTTTTGCATTGATGTGAATATCATGGGGTAAGAAATGGGAGATGACAAAGGAGCCTTCTCTCTATGAAGCCCCACAAGGCTTTGTAGACTTGTTTTGGAGAAATACCAGCCTCATTCCAACATTGGATGGACATTCAACATAGCTGTGGATGCCGATGCACCTCCCAGCATTATTTGCAAAAATATGTGATGGTTCTTTAGTCTTGGTTACAAAATCTTTTAAAGGGCACAAGGAGAATTCTTCCAGAGACATGAGGTCCTAGGGAGAGGTAGAGCCTTTTCGCACTAGGTAATTTCTGCAGGTGACTAATATTTTGCAAGCAAAAAACTATTTCAAATGTTCAACATTTACAATATTCCATTGTATGAAGCATTTTATCAGATGTTAACAGAATCAAAGCTTGAAATACTAACTTGAATTTTTAAATGGATATAAAGGATGGCTGTGGGTGTGCAAGTAACATGATCAATACGTGTAACTTTATGGTATTATTTTTTCACATGTGTTAAATAAGTGTATCCTCAGTAAAGTTTTCTTGTTACTATTACAGTGCCCCTTAAGATTTTAGAAGTAGATGGATCCAGGGGTGTTTTCCAACAACTACAACCCATTCTCCCATTCTCAGTGGATACGAGCTGGGTGTCCAACAATTTGACTCAATTCTGACACTAACTACCTGGAGATAGCATCAGATCCCACAGGTTAAGGGCTCAGTCCCACAAGGCCACCCCTCTTTCAGATGCCAATCGCAAGTCCAGAGCCACCCACACTTCTGACCTACTGGCTATACATCAGGGTTCCCACAAACCCCTTCTCAGGTTCAGTCATTTGCTAGAATGGTTCACAGAACTCAGGAAACACTTATGTATTTTTACAGGTTTATTATATAATAAAGGAGAGATCAAAGGAGGCGTGATCAATTATTAACTCCATTTCCAGCCTCTCTTTCTTCTCTGGAGAATGGGGGTGGAGTGGGGTTGAAGATTTCAAGCTTCTAATCAGAGCTTGATTTTTCTGGTGACCAGCCTCCATCCAGGAACCATCCAGGAGCCCACCAAGAGTCACCTCATTAGAACAAAAGACAGTCCTATCACCTGGGAAATTCCAAGGGCTAGAGGAGCTCAGTGTCAGGATCCGGGGACAAAGACCAGATACATATTTCGCATTATGCCACAGACCCTGAACTGTTTTAGCTACCCAGCTGCCCAGTACCTGACCGTGAACTCTCTGATGAGGCTTGGTGGTGTGCAGACTTGGTTCTCAGTAAGATTCAGCAATTGCCTCTGAGTCTACCAAATTAAAGTTGTTTAATCCATTAAAAATCTTTTAATGAAATTCTTTGTCATGAGGATGTGAAAACTACAATTTTGAGCATGCAGGTGTCGCCTTTCCAATAACTGCTTCTGTAGTTGGTGTCTTATTTTGGGTTGCTCTAGCCAAATACCATAGCCTGGGTGGCTTATAAACAACAGACATATATTTCTCACAGTTCTGGAGGCTGGAAGTCTGAGAGCAAAGTCCTGGCAGTTTTGGTGTCTCGTGAGAGCTTGCTTCCTGGTTTATAGGCGGTCAACCTCTTACTATGTCCTCCTGTGGTGGAAGGGGCAAGGGAGCTCTCTGGGGTCTCTTTCATAAGGACACTAATCGCATTCCTGAGGGCTCCACCCTCATAACCTAATCACCTCCCCAAAGCCTCACCTCCTAATATCAACACACTGGGGGTTAGATTTCAGCATATGAATTTTGGGGGGACACAAATATTTAGTCTGTGGCAGCTGGTTTATCTCCCAGTGTCATGCTGTGCTGCCCCTAATTGATGGAACAACATTTAGTCTAAAACCAGCCCCCTCTGAGAGTCCATTAGGTCTGCACTGTGGGCTCAGAGCCCTCTCAGATTCCTTCTGGAATAAAAGGATCTCTAAATTTGTTCCTGCCTGGGTTGCCAATGAAGAAAGGCACTACATTTCTCGTCCCAAACACACACCTGTTTGAATGGGAGTGGGCACAGCTGACTCCCTATGGGAGGGACAGCCTTTGGGGTGAGACTGAAGGTCAGGCCCCCCTGCAGGTGAAGGCCCCTTTGTCCACTCATGAGGCCACCAGACTATCTTAGGAGGGAGGCTGAGGCTGTGACTTTGCTTTCTTTGGGTTTGGCTCAGGTAGGATTTTAAAATTAAGCCAACACTTTTCCTGCACACTTGTGATATGCTAGAGATAAACATATAAGACCGCATTCAGAAAATATGCGTGATTTTAAAAGGCCTTTGCCAATGTCTTCAGCTAAGACAGTATATAACTGGTGTTGAGAGATGTGTGTTAATTGCCTTGGTGGGGCAAAAGAGCTTATAGCCTAAACCTGAGAAGCAGGTACAAAATCAAGGTACACTTCCTTAAGGAGGGTCTGTCCTGGGGCATAAGGGTCCCCAGCGCCTCTGCCTTCGAGTGTCTGTTCCACATCTGTCCCTGTCTTTCATTTCATATAAAAACTTTGCAGAATTCTGACCACAGAATAACCCCTGCATTGTGTCATTTTTCTTCTAAACCTCGGCCAGAAGTACCCAGATGTAGACCGGATGTAAGCATTTGAATGATGTGGCCTCTGTTTTGCCTGATGGGCATGGAGCCTTCATTGTTACAAACACCTACAATTCAATCTTACAGTGACAGAAGTGCGCTTGTATTTCATTTGGTAATTTTCCAAACAATTTACTTTGTTTGAGAAAGTAGAATTTCCTTTAGACTTCTTAATTCTGGCATTAATCAGCCTAAGTTTGTAATGGATGATTTAAAAAAAAAAAATTGGTGCCCAAAAATAAAAATGAGGAGGCTCCAAACTTCGGTCTTGAAATGGAAACAAAAAGGCTAACCCAGTTTTGAACTATGTTTAGGAGAATGAGAGGATTGGAATCAGAGATCTTTTCCACCGTAATAACATTTTATTGTTGTTGTATGAACATTACAAAGTAGTCTGATGTGTATTACTACAGAGAGGAGCAGACCAGGGCAACATACAGAAAAAGACAGAGATCTTCTTATCTTTATGGTGCAGTTTAGCACACATTAATAACATTGTGAATAAGGTTCTATTTTCAACAACTGAATTAGGTTGTTTACAGAAGGGCAATGATTTTAGTTTTTGAAGTATCTATTGTCGATACTTTACTATATGTCTATCAAGCCTTTACTATCAATCTATCGTGTCTGGCGTCTATTGTCAGTACTTTACTGGGGGCGGAATCAATTTTATTTGCTCCAAATAGATTTTATTTTGATCCTGAAATATTACTGGAGAAAGTTTACTTTGAAGTGGGATATCTGTATTAAAGCTAGTTGAAATGAAGGCTGGTGTTTCCATTAAAACATTGCAGCGTCACTTTACAGAAAGCTTTATTTAGAATCTGCATTTCCCACCCCCTGGGACAGCTGGACTCTGTCTCTTACGCGGTCTTGGTGGAGTGTCCACTCTGCTTCACTCTCGGGTCACCTTTGTTGGGGGGCTGTCAGGAAGGGGTGGGTGAGGAGACCCGCACCCAGGGAGCTCCCCCAGCCACTCAGTTTCCTGGAACTCATTTTTGTCTTTCACTTTTTTTTTTTTTTTTTGCCCCACTGCACAGCATGTGGGGTCTTAGTTCCTCGACCAGGGATCGAGCCCTGCCCCCTGCTGTGGAAGTGCAGCGTCTTAACCACGAGACCGCCAGGGAAGCCCTGTCTTTCACTTCTTTGTCTTGCTTGGTGTCCAGTTTTAAATAATATACACGTACGTCAGGTTAAAACTCCCCCACTTCTAGCGATAAACACAGTTATCAATTTCCCAAGAGTTTTCTGGATGTTTTTCTCAGTCCTTTTGTGGTTTCTGAACTTGGCACGAGGGTGATGGCGGGCTCCGTTCCTGCCCTGGGCACGCGTTTACTCCCTGGTGATTCGCGAGGCCTCCCCACTAAACGCCAGTCTTACCTACACCGACCGTGACGTCAAGCATGATGCATTCGAGTGTTTTCTTTGCTGTTGGTTCTCGTAACATCTTGGAAAGCTATCAAATCACTGAGACAAACTTTTGTGACTGTTGCTGAGGAAACCACGTGCTTCACCTTCCAAATAACTGTGGTCTCTTGTGTAGCATTTTCTTGACACCAAGTTTGGGCCTCACCATTTCTTGCACCGCACACGGTGCAACTTTGCGATGACCTCCTTTCAATGGCACTTGTCTTGTCTCTTGGGTTTCGTAGCCGCCTTGCCATGGGCCTGGCCCCTGGGCAGTTGGGGTCCTTGGACTGGAGAAAGCAGTACCTGATCTTGGGGCTCACTGTGGTCCTGGCAGGGACACTAAGCTCGGGCCTGGAGGTGACTGGCACACATCCTGGAACGAGGTCCCCAGGCGGGGACCAGGACAATTCCAGCCTTGGCATGGGCTGAGCACTCAGATCCAAAAGGAGACAGTCCACCATGTGGATGGGAAGACAAATGGGGTGCTGATAAGCCTCTCACCCCTTCGGTCTCTCTCCTCTGGATGTGAGTGCCCCTGGAGCTCTGGCCTTGCCTCTCACAGTGCCAGCTCTCCTTGTCCCCGGGGGCCCACGACGCCTTCTCCCAGAGGCCTGTCCAGCCCAGTATGCCCAGAGCCAGCTCCCTCTTATTGCTGCCCCCCACTTCCACCTGATGAGCGAGGCTATCACCTGTGCAGAGCCAGGCCCGGTCGCTAGCCTCTCCTGCTGCTGGTCTGCATAGCTGGTGGTCAGCAGTCAGCCCAGGATATCCCTTGGGTTCCTCTCTTCCTCCTGGCCCCTCAACCCCGGGCCCCTTTCTAGTCCTGCCATGGGGAGGACATCCTGGAGCTGTTTCCGGGGTCTGCACTTCTGAGCTCAGGGTCCCAAAGGTCCCGTGGACAGACAAAGGCCCCAGGAGGTCTCTGCAGGTCCTGCGATCCTCACCTAGGCTGTCCTGCCTGGCAGGGCCTCCCTCCCTTGTGTTTCTGGCACATTCTTTTCCCCTGCTTAGCTCTGGCCTCAGCTCCTCTCTGACCCTCCACCTGCCCCTCCTCCCCCTCCCTCAGCTTCCAGCTGCACGTTTAGCCTCTTGTGGCCAAAGGGAGGTGGTGGGCACACCAGGAACCAACAGAGGCTCGGGGAAATGCGAGCTCTTGACTTTGGATTGGTTTTTTTTTCATTTGATTACTTAACTTATTCACTGACATTACGTTTTTTAGAGTTAGCCCTGTGGATACAATTCCAGTTCATTTTTTAAACTGATGTGTAGCACACATTGCCCAATGACACAATCATTTCTTTATCCATTATAATATAGGTGGGCATTAAGTTCTTTCCAAAGTTTCTCCACTAAAAGCAACAGTTTGATTTAAATACCCTTATCTACCTACATACGTGCAGAATTTTCACCTGGTCATCTCTCTTCAAACTTTTTGCTTTTGCACCCCGCCCCCAGCCCCCCGCCAAGGAATTTTTAACCATTTACACATTTTTTCAAAACCAAACTCCAGACTTTATTTGGATTTCACCAGCTTTCCCATTAATGTCCCCCCCCCTTTTTTTTTTTGCGGTACGCGGGTCTCTCACTGTTGTGGCCTCTCCCATTGCGGAGCACAGGCTCTGGACGCGCAGGCTCAGCGGCCATGGCTCACGGGCCCAGCCGCTCCGCGGCATGTGGGATCTTCCTGGACTGGGGCACGAACCCATGTTCCCTGCATCGGCAGGTGGACTCTCAACCACTGCGCCACCAGGGAAGCCCTAATGTCCCCTTTTTGTTCCAGGATGTTATGCAGGCTGTGGTGATACGTTGAGTTGTTCCATCTCCCTGGTCTTACAGGCTGTTTGTCAGTTATTCTCAGGAGAAACTTGGTTAAGCACTGTCATTTGTATAAACATAATCAAAGCATTCTAACTTCTCTGAACCTCAGGTCTCTCTGCAGTAAAATTTAAAAAAAACACCATTTTGGGGAAGATCCAATAAACTTTTGATATGAAACACTGCCAAGTGTTATTGTGTGTTTATTTTCCATATGGGAGTTTGCATTTCCTTCCTCTGTGTTATTCACAAGCTGGTCAAGCATTTAAAACATTCAGAAGGGAAATAAAACCCTCTTTCCCCCCAGAATATACAACTTCATCTTCACAATTGCACTGGAACCACAGACTTTTGACATGATCACACAGGACTTGTACATGATAACATTTGAGACACCCTGGGGGACCCACTTGGTTTTGCATTTACTCTACTCATGGGAATGTTAGCACAAGGGTCTCAGGCCAGGTAGAGAAGATAGATAGGGCCCAGGACCCTTGAAGCCTGTGATCCCCCAGATTGACAGGTGGGTGACTCATAGTCCAAGACGACCTGGTGGGTGATGTTATCCACTCTCCCTGCCAAGGATGATGAGGGTGGACAGTGCAGTTTCCATGGGGTGCAGCAAGTATGTGGATTGTTGAAAAATACATTAGTTGGGCACTGGGCACCTCCTCTGCAGAGATGGAGAACACCCAGGAGAGCTGACATCTTTCAAGTGCACAGTGACGTGTAGGTCCATTGGCTGTAGCTGGTGACCAGGGATCTGTCTGCAAGCAGAGTGGAGTCGGGCTGGTCCTAAGAGCAGCTGAGGCATGGAGGTGGACCACAGGACAGGGAGGGTGATGGAGGGGATGATGAATGGGGTTGGATGAAGTCATGGGGTTGGCCCCCATGGTGGGATTATTGCCCTTATGAGAAGAGGAAGAGGCGTCAGAGCTCACTCTCTTCACCAAGTTGGGGCACAGAGAGAATGTGCCATCTGTTTACCAGAAAGAAAGTCTGTTAGCTGACATGGAACCTGCCAATACCTTCATGTCGAACTGGCAGCCCCTGGAACTCTAAAATAAATGTCTGTGTTTAAGTGCCCCCGTCTGTGGTCTTTGTTTTGGTGGCCCGAGCTGACTGAGACTTCAGGTAGTCTGTGCTCAGAGCCTGGGTTTTCCCACTGGATACAGGCCTGGGTGTAGAGGGCATAGACGGGGTGAGGATGTGGCTCAGCCCCCAGGCTGCGGGTACCGGGCAGGGACATAATGCCCTGGTGCTGGCTCAGGAGTGGGGGGTGATGTTGTGCAGAGAGCAGCTCCCCCACCGCCTAACCCTGGTGGGTCAGCCACTTCCCAAGAGAGGCCCCAGGACTCCTACCAGATGGCCTTCTCTGGCTCCCCATTAGGCCCCTGCTAAGCTAAGCCCCCCTCCTCTCCTTGGTAGGCCCAGCATCCCATTCACCCTTGTCCCAGCGCCGGAGTCATGGGGATGGGGGGGCAGCCATCCTGGGGCGTGAAGCATCATGTGTCACCCACACCACCTGCCCCTGTCCTGCCTGCCCACCCCTTGGGGCTGGGTCCCTAGTCCCTGGGAAGTGAAGGTCTCAGGATGGGGTGTCAGGGACCCGCACTCCCATGTAAAGATGCCATGGACACCCCGCCAGGCCAGGTGCTGCCTGGAGTGACCAGGGATAAAGAACCCACCCGGGTCGCGTGTGTGGTTAGGGTAGAGAGGCGCCGACCCTTGGGCACCTGTGCTGGGCTCCTAGCTGCTTGCCCCTACCAAGAGGCTGCAGGACTCTCAGGTGACTGGTCATCTTGGGGTGGTTCTGTTCCCCTCTGGGGGATGGTCCTGGGTGCTCCAGGATGCTGGTCTGAGCAGGGGTCCTCACGAGTTGGGGCTCCTGCCCCACCCGCACCATTACTGGAACACACAGGCCTCCTCCTCCCCCAGCCGCCCCGAGCCTCTGCCCTTTGCCTCCCTGGGGCCAGGGGTGAAACCAAATCTGCGGCAGTGACACCCAGGCTATTTTGGAGCTGGGCTGGGCGGGCTGGCGGTGGTGGGGGCGGGGTGGGGGCGGGCCCAGCCTCCTTCAGCTGATAGCACCCGCCTGTCCCTCCGTCCCTGTCCAGTTTGAGGACCGGCAGGAGTGCGGGCTGCTGGGTGGGAGATTTGTCGGTCCTGGGCCCTCAGAGGGAGGTGAGACCCAGCAGCCCCTGCCCCAGCATCTGAGCGCCTTGCCTGGGTGCTGTCCAGTGCCCCTGGTAGAGACAGGTGAGGAGGCAGAGAGCAGGCGGGGTGGGGGGCCATCCAGTGCCCCTGAGGATGGCTCTGCTGAAGGTCACGGCTCTGGGGTTTGGAGGGACCTGGGGTAGGGTTTCAGCCAGGCGGTGCTGCTCCTGGGGTTGGGGCCATGGATTCCAGCCCCTGCCCCATTGGTGAGCTGAGCCAGACCCTCATGTGGGGAGGGAGCAGCTGGGGGAGGAGGGGGGCGTCAGAAGCACCCACCTCCTCCTTTGCCCAGTGCCCTGAGGGTCTGGCTGGCCCTGCCCCCAGCTCTGTTGAGATGGATGCCCGCTGACAGCTGGGGCTATTTTGGGCCTGTTGGCTCAGCGGAGGGGACAGCCAGAGGGCCAGTGACACCTGACTCCAGGAAAGAATTTCCCCTGGAGTTCAGGAAGCTGGAAGGCCCAGGGGTCTCAGGAGAAGGCACAGACTATGAGAGCTTCCCTTTGAAATCTTTTCTGGAAGGGTGTGGGGGCCACAGGGTTGCGGGCAAGCTGGGGGGACAGGGCTTCTGGGAGGGGGCCGCCCAAGGTTCTGCTATGTGGCTGTGAGCCACTTCCCACTCTGGACTCATCTGGAAAATGGCCCAAGACCCACAGGGACCCCAAGTTCTGGCAAAGCAAGGGTGGAGGGGCTGTGGGTGTGGCATGGGTCAGCCACAGGGCTCCCTGGCAGGCTTGCAAAGCGGGGAGGGTCTTGGCTTCAGAGTGGAGATCCTGCCGGTGCCAAGCTGGGGCCTCCACGGGGCTAAGGAGACCCTAAGGGGCTAAGGGAACTGCCTTCCCAGGGGGACATCTGTGAGAGAAAGGGGCTTCCTTGAGAAGCTGGGGTTGAGGTCCTGGCCCAGCCTCTTCTCCTGAAACTCCTGTTCTTCCCTTGTGGCTGCAACTCCAGTAGCCCCAGCCCCCAACATGGCAGGGGGAGGAGGAGGACACTGCAGGTAACCCTGTGCCCAGAGGGGCCTTTGGTGTTCACCGCCCCACACTCAGCTTGGATGAAGGCAGCTCCAGAGTCCTGGGGCATACCTTGGGGTGCCTTGGCCCTGCTGCCCAGTGGGGATGCCTGCCTGGTATGGGGTGTCAAGGGGTGTCTCGTCTGGGTGAGCCCCCTTAGACCTCCATGGATCTGCTGCAGTGAGGGTGGGGCATATAGGCCCTAGACAGGGAATGCATCCCCGGTGTCTTTAGAGGTTCTTGGGGTCTCTTCCCACCCTTCTGCACCTGCTGAGAGCTGGCTCCCCCTGAGCATGTGCAGAGATGAGACCTCCCTCCCCATCCCTGTCCTCCTGGCCCCCAGAGGCTGCCAGCTGTGGAATTGGCCCCCTGCCCCCTGCATATACTCGCTTATGAGCTCAGAGCAGTTGTCTCCCACAGCTGCTCTGGGTGTGGCAGGGGGAGGATGCCATGTCCTGCCTTGGGGAACCCACAGAGCTACTGTGTAATTCAGGAGGCGGTGGTGTGCTGGGAAGGGCCCAGAACTCAGGGCCCTGGGGAACTGGCGTCAAAGTAAGCTTTCCACAGAGGGACACTGAGGCCCAGGAGGGTGTCCATGGAGGCGGGTGGCCACCTGTCCAGGTCCTTCCCAGGCCAAGAGCCCAGCCAGGCCATGGGGGAGCTGGGGGCGGGGCAGCGGTGCTGACTGCACAGTGAGTCAGCAGGATGGTCCCAGCTCACCTCCTTGAGGGGGATTAAGGGGATTAGGTCCTAAATCACAGGATGGGGAGCTGGAGGGCCTGGGGACATTGCCCCATTTGTCCCATGGTGGGCAGCCCATGCTGATGGCCTGGCTCTTGGGGTGAAGAGAGTTAAGGCACTTGGGGACAGCCCAGGGCCCAGTGGGGTCCATTTGTGCTGGCTCTCTTTACAGAAGCCCCTGTGTAGGCAAAGCCCAGTTTCACCTCACCCACCTGTGTTGGAGGCCAGTGGTGCCCAACCTGGAGTGGGCAGAGGCCAGAGTCAGCCTGGGGCTTTTGGCATTGATGGTGCCAGCCCCATCCCTGCAAGGTGTCCAGTCGGCAGAGCCATAGCCAGTGGAGCCTCAGCTAAGATCTGCAGAGTGACTACGTTACCTGCAGGAGCCCCAGTTGGGCCTGGCTAGCCGGCTGCCCATTCTCAGCCTGGAACTCCTTGGCTCTTTCTGGGGGATTCTCTGATTGTCCTCCACAGACACACCATTGACTGACTGCCTCTGACCCTCCCCATTCCAATTCCCGGGGGAAGGAGGCAGGCACTCAGGGCAAGGGGGTGTGGGCAGCCCTGTGTGCTGGAGGAGCCCACAGCCCCCAAGCTGCAGGATTTCCATTTTTTGCTCATTGATGAGCACACCCTCTCAGGGGTCCAGAGGAGGTGGGGGGATCCCAGGAGAGGTGAAATGTGAGCCGGCCCAGGACAGCTTCAGGCGGGACAGGCCCTGTGTACAGGGCTCTCTGTTGTGGAATGCCCAGTGAGGAGGGCTAGGCAGCTGTGCACACAGCCAGCAGTGGAGCCCAAACGCTTGGGTGGGGGAAGTCACCGAGGTGGGAGGATGGGGAACAAAGGGGGCATGCCAAGCAGAGGGCTCGGACGAGAGTCTGCTGGGGTGAAGAACCTGTGACCTCTGGTGTACCTTAGAGAGAGGGCACAGGCCAGTAGTGGGCACTTACTGTGAGTTTCCACAGCCAGGCCCTGTCAGAGTGCAGAGAGTGGCCTCTCTGTGACTGGGGGAGACTAGGTAGGTTGGAGTCTAGGAAGACTCCAACCTCCAGACTCTAGAAAGCAACAGTGTGTGGGGAGGGGACTGGACACCTGCTGGCAGTTGGAGTGGCCCAGGAGGGACAGGGAAGGAAGGTCTTTGTGATGAGGTACAGCGTGGCACATGCCGCACAGGGAGGAGGGCAAGCTTGGCGCTGGTGTGGTGTTTTGGGACAGGTGCTCAGCTGGACCTTGAGTTGGGGCAGCAGGACTGGCGCTGGGACTAGAGGGAGGAGGTGCTCCTGCCGATGAAAACGAGCCCATTTGCGGGGTGGGGGTGGGGCCAGAAAGAGGCAAATCGGCACTTCTGGACCACCATACCATCTGGTGATGCTACCTGCATGGATGGGGTGTGTCCGGGGAGACGGCACCCGGGTGGGGAAGAGGGGCCGTGTGGAGGGCTTTACCCTGGATTAAGCTGGATTTTCCAGGACGGGTGAAGTGGCCACGTGGGGAAAAGGCGGGGGGCTCTGAGTACATCAGGGTCTCATCCCCACTCCGCCCTTCCCCCTCACCCCACTCGCAGGTTTCCCCGCCTCCCCCCACCCCCACCACCATGGATCACTTCTCGTTCAGCGGTGCACCTCGCTTCCTAACCCGGCCCAAGGCCTTCGTGGTGTCGGTGGGCAAAGACGCCACGCTGAGCTGCCAGATCGTGGGCAACCCCACGCCGCAGGTCAGCTGGGAGAAGGACCTGCAGCAGGTGGAGGCGGGCACTCGCTTCCGCCTGGCCCAGGACGGCGACCTGTACCGCCTCACCATCTTGGACCTGGCGCTGGGCGACAGCGGGCAGTATGTATGCCGTGCGCGCAACGCCATCGGCGAAGCATTCGCGGCGGTCGGCCTGCAGGTGGATGCCGAGGCAGCGTGCGCCGAGCAGGCACCCCACTTTCTGCTGCGGCCCACATCCATCCGCGTGCGCGAGGGAGCCGACGCCACCTTCCGCTGCCGCGTGCGCGGTTCGCCGCCGATGTCTGTGAGCTGGGCCAAGGATGGGCGGCGCCTGGGCGCCCCGGACGCTCCCCGAGTGCGCGTGGAGGCGAGTGGCGAGGCGAGCGCGCTGCGCATCCTGGCTGCGCGGCCGCGCGACAGCGGCACTTACACGGTGCACGCGGAGAATCCGCTGGGCGCCGCTAGCGCCGCCGCCGGGCTTTCAGTGGACACGGAAGCAGACACAGACGGCCCACCCGGGGCCTCCACAGCCATGCTCCTGGCGCACCTGCAGCTGCGGCGCGATGCCATGCGCACCGAGGGCGCCCCGGCCTCGCCGCGCAGCGCCTGCACGCGCACCTGCACGGTGACTGAGGGCAAGCACGCGCGCCTCAGCTGCTTCGTGACGGGTGAGCCCAAGCCTGAGATCGTGTGGAAGAAGGATGGGCAGCAGGTGGCCGAGGGCCGGCGACATGTGGTGTACGAGGACGCGCAGGAGAACTTCGTGCTCAAGATCCTCTTCTGCAAGCAGTCAGACTGTGGCCTCTATACTTGCACGGCGTCCAACCTCGTGGGCCAGACCTACAGCTCCGTGCTAGTCGTCGTGCGAGGTGAGCTCCTGGCGCCGGGCACAAGGTCACTGTGCGCAGTGAGCACAGGCAGAGGCTCCTCCCCAGGCCTCCTGTCTTCTCCTTCCAGCGGCGGCTCCTGCTGCCATCTCCTCACCCTGTGCCTGTCTGGCAGAGGAATCCGTGGTTGGAGGGCTTGGCAGCTCTTGCTGTTCTGTTCCATTGTCTCTGTGAGAGTAACACGAGTATACAACAAAGTACTTTGTCACTAACACCCCCTCCCTCTGGGAGATGGTCAGGGTGCCCAGTGGCTGAGCCTGCTCTCTCCAGGCTGAGGGTGACCCAGGCTCTCCACCCCTCCTACAGGAGGCTAAGGGGGTCTCCCTGGCAGAGCTGGAAGGAGGGCAGGAGCAAGGACAAGCCTTGTGCTGTCAGAGGCCTCAGGCTGGGGCTGTAGCACCAGGGTACAGCTTGAAGGTGGTTCTGGGTCAGTTGGCAGGCTCGTGTCCAGGTCTGGGGGCTCCCCCAGGGCACCGGGGCAGCTGTAGGCAACACCATCAGAATTGCTGGAGGGCTGTTTACTCTTGTTTCCTAAGACCAGCCTCTTGAAGTGGTTGGAGTCCCACCTCCACTTTTTACCAGCTGTAGGATCTCCAGCAGGGCGCTTCAACCTTCGTGTGCGTGCCTCAGTTTCCTCGTTTTTTGCACAGAAGTGAGCTCCTGGAGTTGAGCAATTTCGCAGGCCAGTACTTGTCCAGTGGCCTCACTGCTGTGTGAAGCCAATCCATGCTGCCTGTCCAGGACCAGCTTAGGGGCCTGCTCAGTGGGGCCGCTTGCTGTGGCTTCACCTGCCTCATTTCCCCTTTTCTCTTCCAGACTCTTCTCCTTATACTTTTGGGGGGGCTCTTTCCTTTAAGTTCTCTTCCCTCTCCTCTGCCCTCCCACCCACCACCCTCTGCCCCCAAAGCCCCTCCAACCCCTGTCCTGGCTTCCTGTCCCCACCCCAGCCTTACATGTCCCTCACCCTGCCCCCGCCTCCTCTCACCCTCCTCCTCGCCCCCTGACCGCCCCCTCCGTCACCCCTCCTGCCTGCCCCCTTCCCTCTCCTCGCCCCACTCACCTGAGCTCTTTTTCCGCAGAGCCCAAGGTGCCCTTCAGAAAGCGGCTGCAGGACCTGGAGGTGCCAGAGAAAGCGTCGGCCACGTTCCAGTGTGAGGTGCCGCTGCCGCCCACGGAGACCGCGTGGTATAAGGAGGAGACACGGCTGTGGGCCGGTGCCAAGTACCTCATCGAGGAGGCAGGCGCTGAGCGCCGGCTGACGGTGCTCAACGTCACCTCCGATGACGATGCTGTGTACATCTGCGAGACGGCAGAGGGCAGTCGCACAGTGGCCGAGCTGGCGGTGCAAGGTGGGCGGGCAGGGGGCCCAGAGAGTGGGCAGGGTCCCGGTCTCACAGGAGCTGGGCAAGCGGCATAGGTAGTGGGCGGGTGGGGCGGGCAGGACCCTGGCACGAGGGGTGCGTCAGGGAGGGGCGGGGTGGGCACTCGGGGGACAGGGGCGGGAAGGAGGTAGGGGCGGGACGGGCTTACAGGGGTCTCTGACCAGCTGCAGCCCTTACCCCTCCCCTTCCCCGCTGCTCCTCTGTCTACCGCAGGCAACCTCCTTCGAAAGCTCCCGAGGAAGACAGCTGGGCGAGTGGGAGACACGGCCGTGTTCTGTGTGGAGCTGGCCAAGCCAGAGGGCCCCATCCACTGGCTGTGGAACCAGCAGGAGGTGGTGGCCGGGGGCCGAGTGGCCATTACTGACGAAGGCACGTGCCACGCGCTGACCGTCTCCCAGTGCAGCCTGGACGATGCCGGTGAGGTGGCCTTTGTGGCTGGGGGCTGCCGGACGTCCACCCAGTTCTGCGTGTCAGGTAAGGGCCTAGGGAGTACCTGTCACACAGAGGGTACACTGCCCACACTCCACTGGGCCCTGCTCTGAGTTGTCGCCGGTTGCGGGGAGCGCCGTGCGGGGCAGGGAATGCCTAGGTTGTAGCTCTGGTTCTCTGGGGCTCATGGTTTGTTTGACACCCTCCTCCACTGTGGTCACAGTAGGCACCTGCAAAGTAGGAGTCCTGGTGGCCCCCCACCCTGTGAACCAGATTAGAAAGTGCAGGTTGTTCTAGAAGCACGGCGTGTAGGGGGTGACATTGTGGGTGTGTCCTCTTTCTGTGGCCTTTGGCGTTGAGATTGGCTCCCCCAGGGTCAGCCCTTTGCTGGGGACAGGGACCCTGCACGTGGGTCTCAGCACCCTTGGAAGGGTCATTGTGCCTTGCCTCAGCCATCATCCAGCCCAAGATCCCAATGCATAGATGGGGTCAAGGCTGAGGACTGGAAAGAGTTCCTTTCCAGGCCACGTGGACAGCTCAGGGGGGCCTCTGAGGCCCGGGCACACCTTCCACTGCAAACAGAAATGGCCACAGAGCTGAGACTGGGGTTATGGGCTCACAGCGTCCTCTTGGGCTGGCAGTCCCCTTGGGCTGAGGCTATTTCAGGCCACAAGGGCAGTGCCCCCGGGGAGGGCTGGGAATTCTGTGACAACCCCTTTATCCTACTGTGACCTTGGACCCAGGGCTTGGGGAGGGGGCTCCCAGTTGGTGACGTGGGCCCGTGCTCTCCTCAGCCCCCAGAAGGCCACTCCTGCGTGCTCCTGAGGCCCCTGTAGTGAAGGCCAGGACAGAGAGCTCCGTGACCCTTGGCTGGTCCCCACCACCCCATGGGGACCGCCCTGTTGCTATCGATGGCTACTTGGTGGAGAAGAAGAGAGTGGGCACCTACCCCTGGAGCCGGTGCCATGAAGACGAGTGGGTGGCTATGCCTGAGCTGACTGTGGCTGGCGTGGCCGAGGAGGGGGAATTCCAGTTCAGGGTGTCAGCTGTGAACAGCTTTGGCCAGAGCCCCTACCTCGAGTTCCCGGGAACTGTACACCTGGGTAAGTGTGGAAGGTTCCGTTCTCCCTGGCACCCTGGTAACAACCCGTAGGGCCATCTGCCCCTGAATCACCCAGACCCAGAGTGTGGCCCAGCCTTGGAGAGGCCAGAGTGACTCATGGGTCCTCTTTACGGTAGGGGGGTGGGCCCAGGCTCCTGATGCTCTTGAAGACTTCTTTGTGGGAAGGCCAGGGGACCCCAAGACAGGACTCAAGCCCTCCCAGGAACCTATCTGTATCCACCAGCCCCAGGGCACTGGGCTACACAGCTGCCCCACCACACTGGGTTTGTGGGATCTGAAGGGGATCTCCGGTGGCTGTAACTTGTCCTCACTCCACCCTGCATCTGACTTTTGCTCGTGGTCTCCATGCGCTTGCCCAGTGGACTTCCTAGAGCAGGGGTTATTGGGGCCCAGGCATTGGAGGAGAGGAGGGCAGGGGCCCAGCTCCTTCCTGAAGCCCCCATCCCACAGCCCCCCAGCTGGCTGTGAAAACACCTCTGAAGGCGGTAGAGGCTGTGGAAGGCGGCGAGGTGACCTTCGCTGTGGACCTCACTGCGGCCTCAGCAGGGGAGTGGTTCCTGGACGGGCAGGCCCTGAAGGCCAGCAGCGAGTATGTGATACACTGTGACGGCACCCGGCACACTCTCACCATTCGCTTGGTGCCTGTCAGCCTGCACGGGGCCGAGCTCAAGTTCGTGGCCAATGGTATCGAGAGCAGCATCCGCATGGAGGTCCGAGGTAGGGGGACCCCGTCCCATGACCCTGGGGCCCCTCTGAGCCCCATTTCCTCCAGGAGTGGGGGCGCGATGGGGTCCCTGGGCTCTCAGGGCTCGGAAGATGCGTCGTTGCTCCTGGGGCAGGCGGGCTGCTTGGTGAAGTGGGGCCAGGCGGTGGGGTGTGCAAGGTCACCGGGTGTGAGCGGAAGAGGGGCTCAAGTGTCCCCGATGGTGCCAAGCTTCAGTTCTCTGTCTGTATGCCCCCCTTCCCCCCTCCTCCCTCTCTGTTGATTCCTTCTCCTGCGCCACTTCTTGTCCTGTCTCTGCCTTTCTTGCCTCTCTGACTCCCCTCCACCATATCTGGCTCTTCCCCTCTGTTCACTCTGCCTCGTCCCACTCCCCCCTGTCCACTTCCCCCTTCATCCACACCCCATTGTCCACCTGTCTGTGACTTCCAGCAGCCCTGACGACCAAGTGTCCGGCAGCAGCAGTGGCAGCACGGGAGGTGCTGGCCCGGCTGCACGAGGAGGCCCAGCTCCTGGCCGAGTTATCGGACCAGGCTGCAGCTGTGACGTGGCTCAAGGACGGACACGCACTGTCTCCAGGCCCCAAATACGAGGTGCAGGCGTCAGCCGGGCAGCGGGCACTGCTAGTGCGGGACGTGAAGCGAGAAGACGCAGGCCTGTATGAGTGTGTCAGCCACGCGGACCGGATCGCCTACCAACTACTGGTGCAAGGTGACTCCAGTGTGTGTGTTCATGTCCTCCCTGGGCCGCCACCGTGGCCAGGGCCGTGCATTCTGTCCCCCATCTCTGGATAGGCTCTGGGGGACCTGGGTAGCAGGAGCCGCTGTTCTCTGTCCCTGTGGGGACGGTGGGGGATCAGGGGCTCTGCCAACCCCCTGAGGAGGGTGGGGAGTCAGAGAGGCTCAGGTGACCCTGTGGGGAGGGCAGGAGTCTGGGCAGCTCTGCTGACCTTGTGAGGAGGGTAGGGGGTCAGGCCAGGCTCAGGTGACCCCTGAGGGTAGGGTGGGGAACCAGGGACCCTGCCAACCCCGTTGGGAGGGTAGGGGTCAGGGACTCTGCTCAGTAGGGGAGGAGCTTCCTATGAGTGGGTGGCACTTGGGTGGTTGAAAGTCAGCAGCTGAGGCTGGCCCTGTCTCTGAAGGGGCCTAGGTTTGGGCGAGGGCCAGTGTCTCCCATGATCCTGAAGCCCCGAGCACCTTCCTCTGCTAGCTGCCTGGGCACGTGTGTGGTTAGGGCTCTGTCGGCCCCCTGACCTGCCCATGTGCCCTTGTAGGCCTCACATCCTTTTTTGCACAAGGACATGGCTGGTGGCTGTGTGGATGCCATGGCCGGGGGCTCAGACCACTTTGAATACAAAACTTCAGAGGCCCACCTGTGTGTACACGGGTACAGGGATGGCGTGGAGCTCGGTCACTCCTGCCAGTGCTTCTCACAGGAGGACATGGGCACACGGCACCGGCTGGTGGCTACCTCAGTCACCATGCAGGATGAGGGCACCTACTTGTGCCAAGTGGGCGAGGACTCTGTGGACTTCCGGTCGCGTGTCTGTGGTTAGTGCACTGCCTCCCAGGCTTGGTGTGTGGAGAGCAGGTCTGGCTGCATCCAGCTGTGCAGCGCTTGCAAGGCCAAGCTGTCTCTCCCTTCATTTCTTCTGAGAATACTTGGGGGTAGGGGCAGTTACTTCTGAATATGGGTGAAGAAACGACCCATGAAACTAATATATATATAGGTGAAAAATGCAGGCCTGGAAAATAAAAGCTAAGAAGGAAAGTTAAAGCCCTTGTCCTCTTTTTAAAGATGAGGAAATGAGGCAGAGAAGACCTAGAAAGTGCTGGAAGTGTCCTTGGAAGGTTAGATTTGGATCCTGGTGAATCTGAGGCCCTGGCTCTTTCTAGAAGCCATTGAGGTCTCTTGGCAGATTCTCCAAGTCCAGTTCTGCCCCATCTTGGCCCTCAGAAGGGTCTCTGCCATGCCGCCCATGCCTCCTTCCATCTGAGCACAGGCACTGGGGCTGGGCTGCCCATCATGGAGCTCTGAGGCTGCTTCCCGCCACATCCAGGAGGGGTTGGGGTACCTGGACCACCTGTGCCCATGGAGGGTTCCGTGTGCAGCACCTGATCACAAAGGATCTTCATGGGGGGGATCCGAGGCTGCCTGGGGTCTAGAGAAAAGCTCTGTCATGGCTCCAGGACTTGGGAGACCTCACCTTGGCAGAGCCTCTGCTGTGTATCCCTCCCTGTCTCCAGAGCCCTCAGCGATGTTTGCCAAGGAGCAGCCAGCCCTCAGGGAGGTACAGGCCGAGGTGGGGGCCAGTGCCACACTGAGCTGTGAGGTGGCCCAGGCCCAGACGGAGGTGACATGGTACAAGGATGGGAAGAAGCTGAGTGTGAGCTCAAAAGTGTGCATGGAGGCCAAGGGCTGCACCCGGCAGCTGGTGGTGCAGCAGGTGGGGAATAGGGACGCTGGGGAGGACAGCTGTGAGGCCAGGGGCAGAAGGTCTCCTTCCGCCTGGGTGTCACAGGTCAGTTGATGAAGCAGACGTTTGACCATTTCATAGGAACAGGCCTGGAGGAACCAGGCCTGTTTTCAGTGTGGGGGACGGCAGTGCTCAGCTGACTCATCAGGCCTGTATCAGTTATACAAATAACCCCAGAACTTAGTGGTCCAATGGAACAATCTGTGGGCAGGAATTCAAGCAGTGCTCAGCGTGGGTGGCTCATCTCTGCTCCATATGGTGTTGACTGGGACAGGAGGATCCAGTCTGGCCTCATTTGTGTGTCTGATGTCCCAGTCAGGGGGCTGGCTGTGATGGCAGGCCTCTCTCTTCTAGTGATGTTGTCTGGGGTCATTCCTGTCTGGGACCATGCTGTTCTCTCCTCTGGGGCTATGCTTTCCTTGTGACATCTCATTCTCAAAGCCTCTTTCTCCATGTGGGTAGCCTGAGCTCCTTCGTATTCTGGCTGGGTTCCCTTTAGGGATTAGGAGATGCTACAGGGTTTGTTAAGGTTTGTTTTCACCAGTCCCAGAATATTACATTCTGCGTGTTTTATTGCACAAAGCCAGACATAAGGCCAGCCTAGTTCCAAGGAGTTGGAGAAGTAGACCTCACTGTTGATGAGGAGTCCCCTGGTTAATTGGGGACAATTTTTAACAATCTACCACAAGGACACAGGCTCTATCTGCCTAGATCTTTGCTTTCTTGAGCATAAGATAAAGATCTTTCTAATGCTTATTGCCTCATGGTCACAAGATGGCTTCCATAGCTCCAGCCATCATGTTCAAGGTGGGAAGAACATGTGAGGATTGTGTGTGTGTTTGTTTTTTTTTCCTTTTCACTGCTGTGCAGTAAATTATCACAAACTCAGTGGCTTAAAATCATGCCCATCTGTTAGTTCACAGTTCTATAGATCAGAATTCAAGATGTGGATTCTGGATTCTCTTTTCGGGGTCTCAAGGGCTGGAATCCATGTGCCATCTGGCTGAGTTCTCTCAGGATCCTTTTCCAAGCTTATCCAAGTTGCTGGCAGAATTCATTTCCTTGTGTGTGGTTCTGGGTCTAAGGCTATTTCCTGGCTGGCTGGCAGCCAGGGGCTGCTCTTAGGTCCTTTGCCACATGGCCCCTCATGTCCATTCACTCTTATGCTTCAAATCTCTTTGGCCAGGAAGAAACCCCTCCCTTCTAAGGTCTCACCTGGTTAGGTCAGGCCCAACCAGGATAATCTCCTTGTTAATGAACTCATAGTCAACTGATCTGGGACCTACATTCCTTCTGCAGAATCCCTTCACAGCAGCGCCTGGATTAATGTTTGGTGGAATAGCTTGGAGAAGGTGCACGCATACTGTGGTGCAGGGATCTTGGGGCAGTCCTACTTAACACAGGGTGTCACCTGCTCGTTCTTCTATTCAGAGAACAGATGCTCTCTGAGGAGCCCACAGCAGATTTTCCCTATGCCTCCCTGTACTGTGTGGGTCCGATGGCCATACCTTGCTCAGGCACCTGGGAAAGTGAGTCCCTAATCTTCCAGCTTCAGCAGTGGAACATTGAGGGTGGTAGAGGTGGGCGTGTGGTGGTGTGGCTGGCCTGGTTCTGCTGAGGGATCTGTCCTGCGACGCTGGCCCATGTCCACACCAGGGTGGCTGTGCCCTGGTTTTGGACACTGACTTTGAGGCAGGCTGTGGAGGGATCAGAGCGGACAGGGTCAGACCTCACTCCTGCCTCTTAGGAGACAGGTGACCTTAGGCAGGTCATCAGTGTCGTGTCCCCCTGAAGTCTGTCTGGAAACTCAGAATGTGGCCTTAACTGGAAATGGGGTCTTTGCAGACAACATCAAGGAAAGGATCACAAGATGAGATGATCCTGCATTTCCACATGAATTTTAGGATCATCTTTTTAAGTTTTGCAAAAAAGGCAGCTGGTATTTTGATTGGGATTGCATCAAAATGTGTAGGTCAATTTGGGGAATATTGCCATCTTTTTATTTTATTTTAAAATTTTATTTATTTTTATTTACTTATTTTTGGCTGCGTTGGGTGTTTGTTGCTGCACATGGGCTTTCTCTAGTTGTGGCGAGCGGTGGCTACCCTTTGTTGGGGTGCACAGGCTTCTCGCTGCAGTGGCTTCTCTTGTTGCGGAGCACGGGCTCTAGGCATGCAGGCTTCAGTAGTTGTGGTGCACGGGCTTAGTTGCTCCGTGCATGTGGGATCTTCCCGGACCAGGGATTGAACCCATGTCCCCTGCATTGGCAGGCAGATTCTTAACCACTGCACCACCAGGGATGTACCCAAATGACTGGTATCAGATTTCTTTTTTAATTTTATTTTTTTGGTTGCGCTGTGTGGCATGCAGGATCTTAGTTCCCTGACCAGGGATCACACCCGTGCCCCCTGTGGTGGAAGCACAGAGTCTTAACCACTGGACCACCAGGGAAGTCCCCTTTGCCATCTTAACAGTGTTAGTCTCCTAATCCACAATATGAGATGACTTTCTATTTATTTTGGTCTTTTAAATTTCTTTCAATTATGTTTTATAGTTTTTAGTGTGCAGGAATTGAGCTTATTTTGTTAAGTTTGTTGCTAAGTATTTTATTCTTTTTGATGCTACTGTAAATGGAATTGTTTTGTTAATTTCATTTAAAAATTGTTCATTCCTAATGTATGGAAATAGAATTGATTTTTGTATATTGGTCTAGTATCCTGCAGCTTCTCTGAATTCATTTATTCACTCTATTAGTTCTTTTGTGGATGCCTTAGGATTTTCTATATACAAATCATGTCATCTGCAGGTAGTTTTACTTCATTTCCAGTCTGGATGCCTCTCATTTTGTTTTTGATTACTGATTAAATCTCTTTACTTGTTATAGGTCTATTCAGATTTTTTTCCATTTATTGTTGTGTTAGTTTTGATAGTTTATGTGTTTCTAGGAATTTCTCCATTTCATCTAGGTTATCTAGTTCATAGTATTCTCTTTTATTCCTTTTTATTTTTGTAAGGTCTTTATTGATGTCCCCAGGTTTTTTCCCCTGATTTTAATAATTTGAGCCTTCTTTTTTCTTGGTCAGTCTAGATAATATTTTGTCAATTTTGTTGATCTTTTCAAAGAACCACCTTTTGGTTTCCTTGATTCTTTCTATTGCCTTTGTATTCTCCATTTCACTTATCTATGCTCTAATCTTTATTTTCTTCATTCTTCTAACTTTGGGTTTAACTTAATCTTTTTCTTGTTTCTTAAGGTATGAAATTAGGTTATTGATTTGTGATCTTCTTTTTAAGGTAGGCCTATAACTTATAGCTATGGATGGCAGGAAACTGAACACTGCTTTCACTGTACCTCATAAGTTTTGGTATGCTGTGTTTTCATTTTCATTTATCTCAAAATATTTTCTAATTTTCCTTGTAATTCTCCTTTGAGTGTGTTGTTTAATTTTGACATACTTGTGAATTTTCCAGTTTTCTTTCTAGTATTGCTGTCTAGTTTCATTCCATCATAGTCAAAAAGATTCTTTGTATGCTTTCAGTCTTTTTAGATTTATTGAGACTTGTTTTATGGCCTAACATGTGGTCTGTGTTAGAGGATGTTCCATATGTGCTTGAGTAAAATGTGTCTTCTGTTGCTGTTGGGTGGAGTGTCCTCTGTAAGTCAGTTAGGTCTAGTTTCTTGTACAGTGTTATTCATGTCCTATTTCCTTATTGATCTGTCTGGTTGTTCTATCCATTATTGAAAGTAGGGTACTGAAGTCTCTGACTATTCTTGGAGAACTGTCTATTTCTCCCTTTAATCTTTTAGTTTTCATTTCATATATTTTGGAGCCCTCCTGTTAGTTGTGCTTATATTTATAGTTGTGATATCTTCTTGATGAATTGACCCTTTTAATCAATATATAACATCCTTAATCTATATCCGTATATATTAAATATAATGTCTTGTAATATTTTTTTTCCTTTTGTTTGACATTAGTATAGCCACCTCAGGTCTCTATTGATTGCTATTTGTATGGAGTATCTTTTCACTTTCAACCTCTTTGTATCTTTGGATCTAAAGTGAATCTCCTGTAGACAGCATTTTAAAAATTCATTTTGTATTAAGTTAATTCTTATAAAGAAGTGTTTCCTTCTGCTATTTTACTCTTTGTTTCTTATATGTCATATCTTTTTGCCATTATTTTCTCCATTATTGTCATTTATGATTAATTTATTTTTTCTAGTGTGCCATTTTTGTTACTTTCTCATTTCTTTATGTATATGTACATTCATTTTTTCTTAGTGATTACCCCGGGGATTGTCGTTAACATCTAACTTTGTAATAATCAAGTTTGAAATTATATCATCTTAGTTTCAATAGAAAAACTCTGCTTCTTTACAGGTTGTGCCCCAAATTGAAAGTTGTTAATGTCACAAGTTATGTCTTTATACATAGTGTGTCCATTAACTTTATAGTTTTATAATTATTGTTTATGCATTTGTATTTTAAGTCATATAAGAAATAAAAGGAATTATCTAAGCACCAGAAGAATGATCCAATATAAATGAGAGTTGGAACTTACAAACAAGAGCAAGATTAGAAGATCAGAAGTTCCACCCAGGAACTTCAGATGATAGAAAAGCAATCTGAAAGAGTATGTCAAATAAGTCTACTTAAAATGATTAAAGAGATGTATGGAAGACTAGAAAATGTAAGAAAAAGTGAAATACTAGGAAAAAGAACAGGCAGATTTAAAGAAGTAAATGAAACTTCTTGAATAAGAAACACAACTTTTGTAATAACAATTCAGCGGAGGGATAAACAGCAAATTAGACATAGCTGAAGATAGAATTATTGAATTGGAAGATAGATTTGAGGAAATTACTCAGGATGAATCACAAAGAGGTAAAAAATAAGAGATAATGACAGACATAGAGAAGAGAAGTATAAGGCCACACGTATGTCTAAAAGGACTTCTAGGAGATACTAGAGATAATGAGGAAGATGAAATAATGAAAGAAATAATGTGGAGAAATTTTAGAAATGGTAAAAGACATGAATCCTAAACTTCAAGATACATAAGAAATAATGGCAATTGTAAAAAAAAAAAAAAAAAGTCACAGCTAGTGAATTCCAGAAGGCCAAAAACCAAGAGGAGATCTTAACTTCCAAAGGGAAAAAAGATTAATGGGATGATAGTTATTCTTCCTGTAGATTTTTCAACGGCAATGAAGAGCACAGAAAAGATGGTATAGTCTCCAAAGCACTGAGGGAAAATAACTGTTGATCTAGAATTCTGTATCCAGCTAAACTATCATTCAAAAGTTAAGGTGAAATATAGTCATTTTCAGAGAGTAAGTGGAGAGAATTTATCATTCATAAAATCTCACTGAAAGAATTACCAATGAATATACTTTATAAAGAAGAAAATCAAGTCTAGAGTAGTAGAATGGGTTCTAGAGCAGTGGTCCCCAACCTTTTTTGCACCAGGGACCAGTTCTGTGGAAGACAATTTTTCCATGGGCCAGGGAGGGGGGATGGTTCAAGCAGTAATGCAAGCTATGTGGGGGATGGTTCAGGTGGTAATGCAAGCAATGGTTCAGGCGGTAATGCAAGGAATGGCGGGATGGTTCAGGTGGTAATGTGAGTGATGAGGAGCAATGGGAAGCAATGGGGAGCAGCAGATGACGCTTCACTTGCTCACCCACTGCTCACCTCCTGCTGTGAGGCCCAGTTCCTAACAGGCTGTGGACTGGTACTAGTTTGTGACCCAGGGATTGGGGACGCCTGTTCTAGAGTAATGTGATGTCAAGCAAATACAGTAAGTTAATAAAAAGCAGCATCTGATTCCCAAGGCCAAGGATTTGATTACACCAATGGTGACTGGCCTGCTAGAAGTTATAGACTGCATTAACATATTAGTGTTCCTGTGACTCAGGGGTATTGCCTGTTCTTGGTGACATGGTATAAGAAATTCTCCCTGAAAATACCAATGCTATGATATGCCAGCCACAAATTATGTCTCTCTTTGTTAGGGTAATTATGAGATCACAGGTGCTAAGTAGATGCCAGAGCCTGAATTGTAACATATTCCAATGTGAAAATTATTGAACTGGGAGCCTTCAGATTCTGAGAACTAACCTGTTCCCTGCTTTGTACATCTTCTGAGTGTGAAGTTCTCTGTGTTGAGAAAGCTAGGAATAGGACCGGCTTGTGGCCAAGGCATCATGGTTTTGAGATCCAGAAGGTGGGCCCTCATCCAATTCTAGAAATTTGATTGTCTTGTCATCCTCCCTGTCCCCAGAGGCCACACTGATATTTGCCAAGGAGCATCCAGCATGCAGGGGAGTGCAGGCTGAGGTGGGGGCGAACACCATGCTAAGCTGTGAGGTAGCCCAGGCCCAGACAGAGGTAATATGGTTCAAGGAGGGAAAGAAACTGAGTTCAAGCTCAAAAGTGTGTGTGGAGGCCAAGGAAGGGCTGCACCCCGAGGCTGGTGGCGCAGCAGGTAGGCAAGGTAGATGCTGGGGGAGTACAGCTGAGAGGCCAGGGGCTGGAAGGTCTCCTTCCACCTCGACATCCCAGGTGGGTTCCTTGAGTTCCTTCTTATGTTCCTCAGCTTAATTATTAGGGAGTAGGCGTGTGTGGTCATGCCACCTAAAAGTGTGTTTTCTCACAAAACTTACCACATAGCAGCTAGTGGGTATTAATTACATGCCAAGGGCCAGATTTTATGAAGTGCTTCTTGTCTTTTTACTTGTATAAACTTCACAAGCACCCCAGGAAGAGGAATTCTGATTATTCCCATTTTAAGATAAGGCACAAGGAAATTCCATAACTTGCCAAAGTTCACATAGCCAGAGAATTACAGAGCCAGGATTTAGGCCCAATATTCTGAGGGCTATTTTCTCTGGTTATCAAATTACAGTTTAACAATCCCCTGCCCATATTAAAAAAAATTTTTTAAGAGACTATTCCACTGTCTTCCAGATTCCATGTATTTTTTTGGAATATCAACTGTCATATATATTATGTTCCCTCAAGGGTCATTTTTTCTTTTCCTGTTGTTTTTAAGGTATTGTTTTTGATTTTGATTTTCAGCAGTTTACATTGATGAACCTAGGTGTGATTTTCTTTGTATTCATCCTGGTTAGGGTTGCAGAGCATTTTGAGTCTGTGGATTTTTGTCTTTCCTCAACCATAGAGTGTGGTTTCTCACATGTCTCATAAGTATTTCTCTTTCTCTCCACCTCTTAATTCTTCTTCTCCCTCTGCTTTAGTCTGGATATTTTCTTTAGATCTGTCTTCCAATCCACTAATTTTCTATTCTTCTATATCTAATCTGTTGTCAAACCCATATATAGTGTGTTTACTTTCAGTTATCGTATTTTCCAGTTTCATAGTTTCCATTTGTTTAATTTCTTATAGAGTCTAGACTCTACAGTAAAATTTTTGTATTTGATGTATTTTCTTTTCTTTCATATTAAAGAAATATTATCATGGTTATATCCTGGTCTGATCATCTGATATTGCTTTTTTTTGGATTTCTATTCACTCTTGTCCTTGGCATGCCAGTGAATTTTCAGTTGACTGTCAGACATTGTTTGAGAAAACTTTTTGAATATAGATGATGTTATCTTACTTCAGACAGAGGATCAGTATTTCCTTTGCTAGGGAGGGAGAGAACAACTAAGAACTTCAGTCTATTCAAGGACTACACTGACTCAAGGCTGCATTGCAGTTTTGATCAGGGTCATCTATGTCTGCTTTGCCCCCATTCCTGGGCATAGTCCTCCAAGGATTTCTACAGAGACTTGGGGTATGGATGGGGGTCTCTTTTCAGGCAGACACTCAACTCTAATCTTTGTCTCTCTGGTAATGCAAGGTGCTAAAAAGTCTGCTATAGTTTTCAGAGGTTTTCTGCTTGGCTTTGTAGTCTCCTGGGCCATGCAGTTGTGGAGCTCATCAAACATCTTGAGGGGAATGTGGCTGAGTGTGGGGCTCAATTCTACAAGATCTCTTTTTCCTGCAGCCTTGGCTCCTCAGTCTCTAACTTCATCTCTCTGCTCACACAAGGTGTAATAGCATGACCAGTTTTCCTGTTTCATAGTAGCAGCCCTATGCCTTTTAGTGTCATGCTGTACTAAGGAGCAGCAGTGTCCAGAGGAGAAAAATCAGATGCCCAGTGTGGTTCCAAAAGTGCAGTTCCCTTTTACCTTCCTCACTGACTTCACATCTATCCTTCTAGGAGAGCCCTGGCCCTAGCTCTCATCTCTGTTAGAATGACTCCCCTCAGCTTTCATCAAAGCTGCCTCCCTTTTATCATTTAGCACTTCACCTAAACATTACTCCTTAGCAAGATTTTCTCTGACCACCAAATCTAAGTCACCAGTAAGTCCCTTCTCTCTAGCACGTCACTCTGTCTTATTTCATCACAGCATTCACCGTAGAATTACATCATTGTCATGTTTATATGCTTGTTTGTTTTTCTTCAGTAGAAGGTAAGATCTGTAAGAACAGAGAATGTGTTACGTTTCCAGCTATGGTGTAGCATTCCCAGCTACCACCGTAGTGCCTGCAGATAATGGGCTCTCCATTGACATTAGTTGCATCAGTGATTGAATGAATGAATGAATGAATGACTGCATCTACAGCATGAACTCTCTGAGATCCTATATGTATTTATACATAGAGGGGATACAAGTGCACACAACCCAACCTGCCTGCCAGAGGTGACTGTCACATGGGAAAGACAATGAACTAGCTGTGACAGATGATAGAATAACTTTGGCCACTTTCCTCCAGCCTTAGGAATTGACCTTGAGTCAGAACATCACCAAAATGTACACCTGAGATATATGTTTGTAAACACAACTGTACACCTTCCTGGGCACGAGGCATCACTGGCTCCAAGGAGAAAATTTACTGAACTCTTAAGTTTTGGTCTCACAGGCTGGTACCAGCTTTGTGTCTCTGACACTGTGTATCCCTTTCTGTGCCCAGAGTCCTCTGCGGTGTTTATCAAGGGGCAGCCAGCACATAAAGAGGTACAGGCTGTGGTGGGGGCCAGCACGACACTGAGCTGCGAGGTGGCCCAGGCCCAGACGGAGGTGATGTGGTACAAGAACAGGAAGAAGCTGAATTCGAGCTCAAAAGTGCATGTGGAGGCCAAGGGCTGCACCCGGAGGCTGGTGATGCAGCAGGTGGGCAAGGCAGACGCTGGGGAGTACAGCTGCGAGGCCAGGGGCCAGAAGGTCTCCTTCCACCTGGATGTCACAGGTCAGTCCTTGGAGGTAGTAACTTAGCCTTGTGTGGAGGTGATGGGACTGGCTTGCATCCCCCAACAGACCCGATGATCTTCCCACTAGACTTCATCTCTTTTAGCCTTCCGTCCTCCCACCTCCCATTTTCATACCCATGGCTGGACCAAGGGAGGCTGGATGGGCAGGCTGTGAACAGAAGGGATAATGGTATTCCTATAAACCCTGAGTGGTGTTTCCACACAGTAATGCACAGTCTTCAGTTCCCAGCATCTGCCCAGAACCTTCTTGGTCTTCCTTGGTGTCTGGGACTCTGGTTCTGTCTTGCACTTGGGGTTTGAGGTAGACCAGATGTCTTTTAACTGTGGGTATCTGAATTTGCTCCTCCTGGATGTCCTGACAGCTCCTAGATGCCGTCACCTAGCAACGCATGTTGGTTCACACTAGGGAGAGATGTTTGAATTTCATTAACAGGACAAGGGGGAATTTCTGCCACACAGTCATACTTGGATTTATGTCAAGACGAACTATGGATTATCAAAGTTTTAGGTGTTCTGAACGCTCTTTCTTCCTTGCACATGGATATAGAAGTTATCTGTGCATCTACATGTAACAAAATCTAGATCTATTTTTCTTGCAATATGTGTGCAAAGTAAACAGAGACCAGAGGGTTGGTTGATATGTGCCTGAGATATGCACATGTGAAGTCTGGAATTCTCTTTTCAAAGCAAATACTGATTTCCTTTTGTTTTCTGTTAGAACATTCTATGTCAGAATTCCCCATGGAGTCTGATTTATAGATTTAGACTTGGAAAGGAATAGTAGCTTCTCCTATACCAACATGTATGTATCTTTTAAGAATGGTATTTTAGAAGAATATGACAATATTTTTTCATGGCAATAAATGTGAACGGTTTGACAAATTGATCAGATTCTTAGAAAACTATATAAAAAGTGACACAAGAAACATTCAACAACTCAAGTAGTCCTGTAATCTTTTAAATAATTGGAACCATAATGATAAATCTTCTCATAGAGAAAGATCTAAGCCCAGTAGTTCCACTGGTAAATTATATGAAATACTTTGGAAAGAAACTCCATGTTCATGTATATTCTTCTAGAGAATAGAAAAAGGAGATAAACAGTCTCTGATTTGTTTCATGTAGATAGCATAACATTGATACAAATATCTGACAAAAAATTGAAAGAATTAAAATTACAGACCAACCTATTATGGATATCAAGGCCAATATCTGAAACAAAATATTATCAAAGCAAATTGAACAATATATTAAGAGGAAAATTGGTAATGCACTGTGATAAAAGTCATAGTCCAGAAATGCAAGGTTGTTCACACACTAGAAACATTAGCAAAGCAATCTGTTCATGACATGCAGAATAAAATATTTGGTAAGATTTGGCATTATAAATACAGAAGAAAAGTTTAATAAAGTTGGCATCAATTCATGATATAAAATTCTTAACGAATTATAAATAAAACAGTTCTTAATCTGATAAATGATGCTGCAGACAAACCAGCTAATTGCACACAAAAAAGTGAAAGTTTGAAAGTTTGTGAGATAGGGAACCAGACAAGGAAGCCAACTGTTACTGCTTTTAACCAACATTGTAAAACAGAGATAGGAGGAAAAGAAAGTAAAAGACATAAACGTGTGAAGAAACAAAAATTGAATTCATGGATAATATGATTAATCCAAAGGATAAATTATGAGACTTAATAAGATAGTTGAGAATGATTACCACGTAAAAAAATCAATATGAAGAAAACACTTCTATGGCTACATAGTAGCAACAAACATCTGGAAAATGAAATTTTAAAAAGAGTTACAATAGCATCAAAAGAATCATTTTCTAATTGCAAGTCTAATAAAGGGTGGTGAGAGGCTCTGTGTGCATGGGGGAATTATTAAAAATGTTTTGAGAGACAGTCAAGAAGTTCTAAATAGTTGGGTAGAAATCCAGGGAAGAATAAAAAATATTCAATACCAATTAAAATCCAAACAAATGTTTGTTTAGTGGGGATTTTGGAAATTCAGAAGTAAATTTCTAAGACCATGTACAGTCAATACACTCTTGAAGAAGAGCAAAAGGTGAGTTATTTGCTATACCAGTATCAAGATTGTTATAAAGCTACAGTAATGAATACAATAGTGTCTCGTTGCAAGGATAGATACACAGACCAAAGGACCAGAATAGTGATCTCCGACACAAATCTGCACATGAATGGATGCCCACATTCTTCTGCTCCTTTTTTTAAAAAAAAATGTGGAATCATGCAAGGAGTAGAGACAACATGGCTTTAATAAACGGCACTTAAACCATTTAACCATATAGAAACACGATTAGGCCAGTAATTCATATCCCCCATGGTCAACTCATTTTGGGTTAAACACCACAGAATAGAAGGGAAAATCATAAAACTCTTAGATGATAACATAGATGGTTTTAATTACCTCAGACTAAAGAATGATTTCTCTCTTTGTTTTAATAAATAATTTAAAGAATTTTTATTTATTATTTTTGGCTTTGTTGCTCCATGCAGGCTTTCTCTAGTTGCGGTGAGCTGGGGCTACTCTTCACAGTGGTACATGGGCTTCTCACTGTGATGGCTTCTCTTGTTGTTTAGCATGGGCTCTAGGTGCGCAGACTTCAGTAGTTGTGGCTCGCAGGCTCAGTAGTTGTGGCTCACGGGCTCTAGAGAGAAGGCTCAGCAGTTGTGGTGCACAGGCTTAGTTGCTCTGTGACATGTGGCATCATCCTGGACCAGGGCTCAAACCTGTGTCCCCTGCATTGGCAGGTGGATTCTTAACCACTATGCCCCCAGGGAAGTCCCAAAGAATGACTTCTTAAAATACAAGTGCACTAACCATAATGAAAAAAAATTGACATATTTGACTACCTTAAAACTAAATATGTATTGATAGATTCATCAGAAGATAGCATAAAGTACTGAAAAGGCAAACCACACAGATGTGGAAGACATTTAGAACACACACACTTGTCAGTACCTAGCATTCGTATGTATAAAAACGTCCTTAAAGTGAAATTACAAATGTCAGACAGTGCTATTGAAAATAGGGCAAAAACGTTGAACGGTGACACCACAGAAGTGCAAACACTGATGACCAAAAACATCAGAAATGGGTCTTTACTTTGAATCATCAGAAAAAATGCAAAAGAGTGCCACAGGAGGTACATTTCACTCCCACCAGACTGCTGACAGTGAGAGTAGGGGAGGGTACAACTTCAGCAAATCTCATTCACTGCAGATGAGAGCATGCCCTGCACGTTCCTGTGGGAAAAGACACTGGTCTCATCTACGAAGGACGAGGAATGCACCCATAATGACACCACAGTTTCTGTCCTAGAAGAATTGTGCAAAGAGGAAGTTTATCAGAGTATCCCCATCAGATGCTTGTACCACTTAACAATACAAAAAATTCCCACAACACAGAAAAGTGAACACGTGGTGGGGTGGAAACCCAGTGTAAACGTAAAAACAAAAAACCCCACCGATGATACCGTGGTTTCTTTAAAGACTTAGGTAAGGAAACATCTCTAAATAGAACACAAATGCTCTAAACTGAAAGGGCTGAAATGGACATCGCTGAAACGATTGAAGGGAAAAATTTTGATTCATCGGAGAACTTGATCACACAGTGAAAATCTGAGTCCCACAGTTGGGAATAACCTTGAAAGCTAGCAATCTGTCCTTCTCTCGTATTTCAATGCATAAAGAATGCCTAGAAATGAATGGAGAGAAGAGAGAGCCTACTATGGGTGAGTGGGCAAACATTTGAATAGTGTCACCAAGAAGAACAAAAGAGTAATGGGGACCCCAGTCATACGGGGAAAGGTGCTCAGCTTCTTCATTCCTCAGACAATGGAAAAGAAAGGCACGGGGAGGTGCCAGCCCTCCCCTCAGATTGCCACAAGTTGACCATACTAAGTGTAGGCCAGGGCAGCGAGCCTCAGTGATTTCCATGGACAGCAGGTACAAAGTTCCCTGCTTAGGTGTATGGAGAAGACTGTGGCCCCATCTGGGAAGCTTTGGGAACACTTGCGTGTGACCCCAAAGATGCCATGAGCAGGGGAGAAGTCTCTTCCCAAAGTGCAACATCCTCCACCCGCCCACCCTGCGGACCTGCTCACGTGGACCAGAGGAAGAATGCATCACTTGGGTTACTTGTTGCTGAGAAAGGCAGGGGGACTTCTGCAGGACACACGGCTGGTTCAGAGCCTGGAGAAGTCTCCTAGGCCCCCGCCCCACCTCCACAACCCTCGAACCCGCCTGGCCCACGGATCCCCACTCAGGTCTCTTTGCCCGGGGCTGCTTTGCTGACTGAGATGGTATCTTTGACCCGTGTATCCCTCCCTGTCCCCAGAGCCCAAGGTGGTGTTTGCCAAGGAGCAGCCGGCACGCAGTGAAGTACAGGCCGTGGCAGGGGCCAGTGCCACGCTGAGCTGCGAGGTGGCCCAGGCCCAGACGGAGGTGACGTGGTACAAGGATGGAAAGAAGCTGAGTTCGAGCTCGAAAGTGCATGTGGAGGCCACGGGCCGAGGGCGGCGGCTGGTGGTGCAGCAGGCGGGCAAGGCAGACGCCGGGGAGTACAGCTGCGAGGCCGGGGGCCAGAGGGTCTCCTTCCACCTGGATGTCACAGGTCAGTCCTGGAGGAGGATACTAAGCTAGCCTATATGGAGGTGATGAGGGGACTGTCTCGTGGCCTCCACAGACGAGTGTTCAATCGCCTGTAGCCTCCCGGTCTTCCACGTGTCACGTTTATAGCCATTTTTGCCCAGGGGAAGATGGATGGAGGGGGTGGATGTGGAAGGAAGAGGGGCCATTTGTATCCACCTGTTTCAATGCGGTAAGGCCCAGTCACAGTGTCTTAGCACCTGCCCAGAGCCTTCCTGTTGTTCGTGGTATCGGGACCCTGGTTCTCCCTGGTGCGTGGGGTCTGAGGTAGGCCTGGGGATACGTGAATTTCCTCCCATGGTACGTCTTTGCTGACACATAACACATGGCTCATGGCGGGTCTCGTGTTGCCAGATGGGGTTTCAATTTCATTGATCGCGGATTAGTGGAGATGTTGGCCACCCAGTCCGGCTTGGAATTATCTTAGGAGTGAAGACTGGCTGATCAGATTTGAGGCTTCTGGGACGCCCTTCATTCAATTTACCGAATAGGGAAGCTCCGGTTGCCTTCAGGTAGCAGAAGATAGGCCCAAGTTTTGTTGTCACGATCTTGCAAAGGGAGAAAGAAAGGAGGATTGGAACAGAGTCACCTGTGCTATTTAGGGTGATCTTCTTAAATGCAATAGGATTTGCCTTTGTCTTCCAACTGGATGCTGTGGGTCCGTATTCCCCGTGGCGTTATACTGATGACTTTAGGAACGGAAAGGAAAAAGTCGCTACTGCCCCATCCGTCTGCTTTGCTAATGAGGAGTTAGTGTACTAGCAGCAGACTCTGACTGGCAAAGCACTCTTTATTTCCTTGCATTTTCCTAAAGGTTAGTGAGTGTCTCTGCCTCGTGGCTGGAACATAGGGCAGTCTAAGAAATCAGGTTACTCGTCCTCTGTGAAGAGAGTGTTAATGCTGAGCAGGGATGGGCTGCCATTCCACATTGACTCCTAGGTGCCAACCCATAACTGTCTGAGACCGTGCGAGCATAGGATGATTGATGGGTGTGTATAGATATCCCAGATCCCACCAGGCATTTCTGTAAAATGGGGCATTCGGAGAATATTAGAGAGTGTTGTAAGATAAAAGCTTGAAAAGTTGTGAAGTTTGACTAAATCCTGGAAAACAGCATGAAAACTGACCCAAGGAGATGTAGAAAACTCAAAGAGTTGTATGACTTGTCAATCAGTGGGACCAATAATGAAAAATCTTCCCAAGAACTACCTTGTAGTTCTCTGGTACAGTCTACAAAATATCCTGGAAAACTGTTATTCCATGCTTGTGGAGATGGTCATAGAGACACAAGAAGGAGATGCACTCCATAAGTCTGTTTAAGTTCAGAAAATAACATCGATGGATACCAGAATCGCAGAAGAAAGACAGTAAGGATGAATGAAATTCCAGACGTATATATTGTGAATATCACAGCGAAAATCATAAATGAAATGTTAGCAAAAGGCATTCAGCCATGCATCCACGGGGTGGACATCAGTGATGAGAGTCATAGTTCAGGATTGCACGTTGGCCTGAATGTTGACAATGTTAATAGATATACAGCTTGGCTTTAAGAGATTGAATGAAAAAGGATGTGGTCCTCTGAACGAGTAGAGAATCAAATGGTTGATGAAATTTGATCGTCCCAAATCCAGGCAAATAGTATGATAAAACTGAGCACCAGTTCCTGCCATAAAACCCTTATCATACTGTATAAAAGTGTTCTTTTTGTAACGTTAAAATAAAATTCCTCCAACAACAACAGCAGCAACAACCAGAGCAGCATCCCCCTTAACGTGTCCCTGGACATCTTTGATGTGAGGGAGAACACACGTGGGCCTCTGTAGCCACTGAGTGAAGACAGGAGGAGCATAAAATCAGTGGCAAAGGGTTTAGAAAAACTCAAGGTAGAATTTGCTGATGATGTGATTATCCACTCAGACAATCCGATGGATGAATTATTAGGCTGTGTACGATTGTTGAGGAAGATTAGGGTGTAAGAGAATGAACACGCAGAAGACATTTCCACAGCTAAGTCCTAGCGAGAAACGCTTGGAAAGTGAAACTTTTGTGAAAGAGTTAAAATGGCACAATTGGATCATGTGTCTAACTCCAGGTCTGATAGAAGTTGCTACGAGACTATGTGGGGAAATGAGTACCGATTATTGAGAGAGAGTCAGAGGTTTCCATCGATGGACAGTAATCTGAGGAGAAATATCAAAGATGTTGATTAAGAATGAAAATCGAACCAAATCTGCGTTTTCGGTGGTAGGATGGTAGAATAGCAGGAAGATTCCAAAGGCAAGGTACAGCCAATATGCTATTTGCTTTCAGAAGCGTGGTGGGAGCCCTTCCTTTGAGCCTTGTCAAGAATTATCATGAGGCTATATAGTTTTCAACATAAGGGGATCCCAGTGCAGTGATATTTACCACATCAGAGGAACGTAGTAGTGAAATCAGAAAGAGCTCCTTGCAGCAGTGGTTTCCTTCACCACCACGGACATATCCCCCCTCCGCCCCCCTCCTAGCCCCCTCCACACCACCACAATTTCATCTGATTCTGTTCTGTCTGTTCAAGAAGCCGAGGAAGTAGGTTGTCTTCATAAATAGTACTTGGACCACTTACCCATAGGGAAATATTAAACTGTACTGACAATTCACACCACACACAAAAGTACACTCTTGGTGGGTTAGAAAGCTCTGTGTTAAAAGGTACAAACCAAAAAACAGGCCGGTGATACAGTGGTTTCTTTAAAGACCGAAGATAAGGGACGGTTTCTTAAATGGAAGACAAACGTTCCAAACTCAAAGGGCTGAAATGGACCTTGGTGATACTATTGAAGGTAAAAACTTGATTCATCAGAGGACTCGATCACACCGTGAAAATGCGAGTCCCACAGTTGGGAATAACCTTGAAAGCTAGCAATCTGTCCTTCTCTCGTATTTCAATGCATAAAGAATGCCTAGAAATGAATGGAGAGAAGAGAGAGCCTACTATTGGTGAGTGGGCAAAAATTTGAATAGTGTCACCAGGAAGAACAAAAGAGTAATGGGGACCCCGGTCATACGGGGAAAGGTGTTCAGCTTCTTTATTCCTCAGACAATGGAAAAGAAAGTCACGGGGAGGAGTCAGCACTCCCCTCAGATTGCCACAATTTGACCATACTAAGTGTAGGCCAGGGCAGCGAGCCTCAGTGATTTCCATGGACAGCAGGTACAAAGTTCCCTGCTTAGGTGTATGGAGAAGACTGTGGCCCCATCTGGGAAGCTTTGGGAACACTTGTGTGTGACCCCAAAGATGCCATGAGCAGGGGAGAAGTCTCTTCCAAAAATGCAACATCCCCCACCCGCCCACTCCGTGGACCTGCTCACGCGGACCCGAGGGAGAATGCATCACTTGGGTTACTTGTCGCTGAGAAAGGCAGGGGGACTTCTGCAGGACACATGGCTGGTGCAGAGCCTGGAGAAGTCTTCTTGGCCCCCGCCCCACCTCCGCACCCCTCGCACCCGCATGGCCCATGGCTCCCCACTCAGGTCTCTTTGCCCGGGGCTGCTTTGCTGACTGAGATGGTATCTTTGACCCGTGTATCCCTCCCTGTCCCCAGAGCCCAAGGAGTTGTTTGCCAAGGAGCAGCCGGCACGCAGTGAAGTGCAGGCCGTGGCGGGGGCCAGTACCACGCTGAGCTGCGAGGTGGCCCAGGCCCAGACGGAGGTGACGTGGTACAAGGATGGAAAGAAGCTGAGTTCGAGCTCGAAAGTGCGTGTGGAGGCCACGGGCCGAGGGCGGCGGCTGGTGGTGCAGCAGGCGGGCAAGGCAGACGCCGGGGAGTACAGCTGCGAGGCCGGGGGCCAGAGGGTCTCCTTCCACCTGGATGTCACAGGTCAGTCCTGGAGGAGGATACTGAGCTAGCCTATTTGGAGGTGATGAGGGGACTATCTTGTGACCTCCACAGACGGGTGTTCACGCGCCTGTAGCCTCCCAGTCTTCCATGTCCCATGTTTATAGCCATTTTTGCCCGGGGGAGAATGGATGGAGAGGGTGGGCGTGGAAGGAAGAGGGGCCTTAGGTATCCACATGTTTCCATGCGGTAAGGCCCAGTCACAGTGTCTTAGCACCTGCCCAGAACCTTCCCTTTCTTCCTGGTGTTGGGACCCTGGCTCTACCTGATTGGGGGGGTGTGAGGTAGACCTGAGTTTATGTGAATTTCCTCACATGGTACGTCTTTCCTGACACCTAACACATGGCTCATGGCGGGTCTCGTGTTGCCAGATGGGGTTTCAATTTCATTGATTGCGGATTAGTGGAGATGTTGGCCACCCAGTCCCGCTTGGAATTATCTTAGGAGTGAACACTGGATGATCAGATTTGAGGTTTCTGGGACGCCCTTCCTTCAGTTTCCTGAATAGGGAAGCTCCAGTTGCCTGTAGGTAGCAGAAGATAGGCCAAGTTTGTTGTCACGATATTGCAAAGGGTGAAAGAAAGGAGGATTGGAACAGAGTCACCTGTGCTATTTAGGGTGATCTTCTTAAATGCAACAGGATTTACCTTTGTCTTCCAACTGTTTGGATGCTGTGGGTCCATATTCCCCGTGGCGTTATACTGATGACTTTAGGAACGGAAAGGAAAAAGTCGCTACTGCCCCATCCGTCTGCTTTGCTAATGAGGAGTTAGTGTACTAGCAGCAGACTGTGACTGGCAAAGCACTCTTTATTTCCTTGCATTTTCCTAAAGGTTAGTGAGTGTCTCTGCCTCGTGGCTGGAACATAGGGCAGTCTAAGAAATCAGGTTACTCGTCCTCTGTGAAGAGAGTGTTAATGCTGAGTTGGGGTGGGCTTCCATTCCACATTGACTCCTAGGTGCCAACCCATAACTGTCTGAGACCGTGCGACCATAGGATGATTTGTGGGTGTGTAAAGATATCCCAGGTTCCACCAAGCATTTCTGTAAAATGTGGCATTCGGAGAATATTAGAGAGTGTTGTAAGACAAAAGCGTTGAAAAGTTGTGAAGTTTGACTAAATCCTGGAAAACAGCATGAAAACTGACCCAAGAAGATGCAGAAAATTCAAAGAGTTTTATGACTTGTCAATCAGTGGGACCAATAATGAAAAATCTTCCCAAGAACTACCTTGTAGTTCTCTGGTACAGTCTACAAAATATCCTGGAAAACTGTTATTCCATGCTTGTGGAGACGGTCATAGAGACACAAGAAGGAGATGCACTCCATAAGTCTGTTTAAGTTCAGAAAATAACATCGATGGATACCAGAATCGCAGAAGAAAGGCAGGAAGGATGAATGAAATTCCAGACGTATATACGGTGAATATCGCAGCGAAAATCATAAATGAAATGTTAGCAAAAGGCATTCAGCCACGCATCCACGGGGTGGAGATCAGTGATGAGAGTCATAGTTCAGGATTGCACGTTGGCCTGAATGTTGACAATGTTAATAGATATACAGCTTGGCTTTAAGAGATTGAATGAAAAAGGATGTGGTCCTCTGAACGAGTAGAGAATCAAATGGTTGATGAAATTTGATCGTCCGAAATCCAGGCAAATAGTATGATAAAACTGAGCACCAGTTCCTGCCATAAAACCCTTATCATACTGTATAAAAGTGTTCTTTTTGTAACGTTAAAATAAAATTCCTCCAACAACAACAGCAGCAACAACCAGAGCAGCATCCCCCTTAACGTGTCCCTGGACATCTTTGATGTGAGGGAGAACGCACGTAGGCCTCTGTAGCCACTGATTGAAGACAGGAGGAGCATAAAATCAGTGGCAAAGGGTTTAGAAAAACTCAAGGTAGAATTTGCTGATGATGTGATTATCCACTCAGACAATCCGATGGATGAATTATTAGGCTGTGTACGATTGTTGAGGAAGATTAGGGTGTAAGAGAATGAACACGCAGAAGACATTTCCACAGCTAAGTCCTAGCGAGAAACGCTTGGAAAGTGAAACTTTTGTGAAAGAGTTAAAATGGCACAATTGGATCATGTGTCTAACTCCAGGTCTGATAGAAGTTGCTACGAGACTGTGTGGGGAAATAAGTACAGATTATTGAGAGAGAGTCAGAGGTTTCCATCGATGGACAGTAATCTGAGGAGAAATATCAAAGATGTTGATTAAGAATGAAAATCGAACCAAATCTGCGTTTTCGGTGGTAGGATGGTAGAATAGCAGGAAGATTCCAAAGGCAAGGTACAGCCAATATGCTATTTGCTTTCAGAAGCGTGGTGGGAGCCCTTCCTTTGAGCCTTGTCAAGAATTATCATGAGGCTATATAGTTTTCAACATAAGGGGATCCCAGTGCAGTGATATTTACCACATCAGAGGAACGTAGTAGTGAAATCAGAAAGAGCTCCTTGCAGCAGTGGTTTCCTTCACCACCACGGACATATCCCCCCTCCGCCCCCCTCCTAGCCCCCTCCACACCACCACAATTTCATCTGATTCTGTTCTGTCTGTTCAAGAAGCCGAGGAAGTAGGTTGTCTTCATAAATAGTGCTTGGACCACTTACCCATAGGGAAATATTAAACTGTACTGACAATTCACACCACACACAAAAGTACACTCTTGGTGGGTTAGAAAGCTCTGTGTTAAAAGGTACAAACCAAAAAACAGGCCGGTGATACAGTGGTTTCTTTAAAGACCGAAGATAAGGGACGGTTTCTTAAATGGAAGACAAACGTTCCAAACTCAAAGGGCTGAAATGGACCTTGGTGATACTATTGAAGGTAAAAACTTGATTCATCAGAGGACTCGATCACACCGTGAAAATGCGAGTCCCACAGTTGGGAATAACCTTGAAAGCTAGCAATCTGTCCTTCTCTCGTATTTCAATGCATAAAGAATGCCTAGAAATGAATGGAGAGAAGAGAGAGCCTACTATTGGTGAGTGGGCAAAAATTTGAATAGTGTCACCAGGAAGAACAAAAGAGTAATGGGGACCCCAGTCATACGGGGAAAGGTGTTCAGCTTCTTTATTCCTCAGACAATGGAAAAGAAAGTCACGGGGAGGAGTCAGCCCTCCCCTCAGATTGCCACAATTTGACCATACTAAGTGTAGGCCAGGGCAGCGAGCCTCAGTGATTTCCATGGACAGCAGGTACAAAGTTCCCTGCTTAGGTGTATGGAGAAGACTGTGGCCCCATCTGGGAAGCTTTGGGAACACTTGTGTGTGACCCCAAAGATGCCATGAGCAGGGGAGAAGTCTCTTCCAAAAGTGCAACATCCCCCACCCGCCCACTCCGTGGACCTGCTCACGCGGACCCGAGGGAGAATGCATCACTTGGGTTACTTGTCGCTGAGAAAGGCAGGGGGACTTCTGCAGGACACATGGCTGGTGCAGAGCCTGGAGAAGTCTTCTTGGCCCCCGCCCCACCTCCGCACCCCTCGCACCCGCCTGGCCCATGGCTCCCCACTCAGGTCTCTTTGCCCGGGGCTGCTTTGCTGACTGAGATGGTATCTTTGACCCGTGTATCCCTCCCTGTCCCCAGAGCCCAAGGAGTTGTTTGCCAAGGAGCAGCCGGCACGCAGTGAAGTGCAGGCCGTGGCGGGGGCCAGTGCCATGCTGAGCTGCGAGGTGGCCCAGGCCCAGACGGAGGTGACGTGGTACAAGGATGGAAAGAAGCTGAGTTCGAGCTCGAAAGTGCATGTGGAGGCCACGGGCCGAGGGCGGCGGCTGGTGGTGCAGCGGGCGGGCAAGGCAGACGCCGGAGAGTACAGCTGCGAGGCCGGGGGCCAGAGGGTCTCCTTCCACCTGGATGTCACAGGTCAGTCCTGGAGGAGGATACTGAGCTAGCCTATTTGGAGGTGATGAGGGGACTATCTTGTGACCTCCACAGACGGGTGTTCACGCGCCTGTAGCCTCCCAGTCTTCCATGTCCCATGTTTATAGCCATTTTTGCCCGGGGGAGAATGGATGGAGAGGGTGGGCGTGGAAGGAAGAGGGGCCTTAGGTATCCACATGTTTCCATGCGGTAAGGCCCAGTCACAGTGTCTTAGCACCTGCCCAGAACCTTCCCTTTCTTCCTGGTGTTGGGACCCTGGCTCTACCTGATTGGGGGGGTGTGAGGTAGGCCTGAGTTTATGTGAATTTCCTCACATGGTACGTCTTTCCTGACACCTAACACATGGCTCATGGCGGGTCTCGTGTTGCCAGATGGGGTTTCAATTTCATTGATTGCGGATTAGTGGAGATGTTGGCCACCCAGTCCCGCTTGGAATTATCTTAGGAGTGAACACTGGATGATCAGATTTGAGGTTTCTGGGACGCCCTTCCTTCAGTTTCCTGAATAGGGAAGCTCCAGTTGCCTGTAGGTAGCAGAAGATAGGCCAAGTTTGTTGTCACGATATTGCAAAGGGTGAAAGAAAGGAGGATTGGAACAGAGTCACCTGTGCTATTTAGGGTGATCTTCTTAAATGCAACAGGATTTACCTTTGTCTTCCAACTGCTTGGATGCTGTGGGTCCATATTCCCCGTGGCGTTATACTGATGACTTTAGGAACGGAAAGGAAAAAGTCGCTACTGCCCCATCCGTCTGCTTTGCTAATGAAGAGTTAGTGTACTAGCAGCAGACTCTGATGGGCAAAGCACTCTTTATTTCCTTGCATTTTCCTAAAGGTTAGTGAGTGTCTCTGCCTCGTGGCTGGAACATAGGGCAGTCTAAGAAATCAGGTTACTCGTCCTCTGTGAAGAGAGTGTTAATGCTGAGTAGGGGTGGTCTGCCATTCCACATTGACTCCTAGGTGCCAACCCATAACTGTCTGAGACCATGCGACCATAGGATGATTTGTGGGTGTGTATAGATATCCGAGGTTCCACCAAGCATTTCTGTAAAATGTGGCATTCGGAGAATATTAGAGAGTGTTGTAAGACAAAAGCGTTGAAAAGTTGTGAAGTTTGACTAAATCCTGGAAAACAGCATGAAAACTGACCCAAGAAGATGCAGAAAATTCAAAGAGTTTTATGACTTGTCAATCAGTGGGACCAATAATGAAAAATCTTCCCAAGAACTACCTTGTAGTTCTCTGGTACAGTCTACAAAATATCCTGGAAAACTGTTATTCCATGCTTGTGGAGACGGTCATAGAGACACAAGAAGGAGATGCACTCCATAAGTCTGTTTAAGTTCAGAAAATAACATCGATGGATACCAGAATCGCAGAAGAAAGGCAGGAAGGATGAATGAACTTCCAGACGTATATACGGTGAATATCGCAGCGAAAATCATAAATGAAATGTTAGCAAAAGGCATTCAGCCACGCATCCACGGGGTGGAGATCAGTGATGAGAGTCATAGTTCAGGATTGCACGTTGGCCTGAATGTTGACAATGTTAATAGATATACAGCTTGGCTTTAAGAGATTGAATGAAAAAGGATGTGGTCCTCTGAACGAGTAGAGAATCAAATGGTTGATGAAATTTGATCGTCCGAAATCCAGGCAAATAGTATGATAAAACTGAGCACCAGTTCCTGCCATAAAACCCTTATCATACTGTATAAAAGTGTTCTTTTTGTAACGTTAAAATAAAATTCCTCCAACAACAACAGCAGCAACAACCAGAGCAGCATCCCCCTTAACGTGTCCCTGGACATCTTTGATGTGAGGGAGAACGCACGTAGGCCTCTGTAGCCACTGATTGAAGACAGGAGGAGCATAAAATCAGTGGCAAAGGGTTTAGAAAAACTCAAGGTAGAATTTGCTGATGATGTGATTATCCACTCAGACAATCCGATGGATGAATTATTAGGCTGTGTACGATTGTTGAGGAAGATTAGGGTGTAAGAGAATGAACACGCAGAAGACATTTCCACAGCTAAGTCCTAGCGAGAAACGCTTGGAAAGTGAAACTTTTGTGAAAGAGTTAAAATGGCACAATTGGATCATGTGTCTAACTCCAGGTCTGATAGAAGTTGCTACGAGACTGTGTGGGGAAATAAGTACAGATTATTGAGAGAGAGTCAGAGGTTTCCATCGATGGACAGTAATCTGAGGAGAAATATCAAAGATGTTGATTAAGAATGAAAATCGAACCAAATCTGCGTTTTCGGTGGTAGGATGGTAGAATAGCAGGAAGATTCCAAAGGCAAGGTACAGCCAATATGCTATTTGCTTTCAGAAGCGTGGTGGGAGCCCTTCCTTTGAGCCTTGTCAAGAATTATCATGAGGCTATATAGTTTTCAACATAAGGGGATCCCAGTGCAGTGATATTTACCACATCAGAGGAACGTAGTAGTGAAATCAGAAAGAGCTCCTTGCAGCAGTGGTTTCCTTCACCACCACGGACATATCCCCCCTCCGCCCCCCTCCTAGCCCCCTCCACACCACCACAATTTCATCTGATTCTGTTCTGTCTGTTCAAGAAGCCGAGGAAGTAGGTTGTCTTCATAAATAGTGCTTGGACCACTTACCCATAGGGAAATATTAAACTGTACTGACAATTCACACCACACACAAAAGTACACTCTTGGTGGGTTAGAAAGCTCTGTGTTAAAAGGTACAAACCAAAAAACAGGCCGGTGATACAGTGGTTTCTTTAAAGACCGAAGATAAGGGACGGTTTCTTAAATGGAAGACAAACGTTCCAAACTCAAAGGGCTGAAATGGACCTTGGTGATACTATTGAAGGTAAAAACTTGATTCATCAGAGGACTCGATCACACCGTGAAAATGCGAGTCCCACAGTTGGGAATAACCTTGAAAGCTAGCAATCTGTCCTTCTCTCGTATTTCAATGCATAAAGAATGCCTAGAAATGAATGGAGAGAAGAGAGAGCCTACTATTGGTGAGTGGGCAAAAATTTGAATAGTGTCACCAGGAAGAACAAAAGAGTAATGGGGACCCCAGTCATACGGGGAAAGGTGTTCAGCTTCTTTATTCCTCAGACAATGGAAAAGAAAGTCACGGGGAGGAGTCAGCCCTCCCCTCAGATTGCCACAATTTGACCATACTAAGTGTAGGCCAGGGCAGCGAGCCTCAGTGATTTCCATGGACAGCAGGTACAAAGTTCCCTGCTTAGGTGTATGGAGAAGACTGTGGCCCCATCTGGGAAGCTTTGGGAACACTTGTGTGTGACCCCAAAGATGCCATGAGCAGGGGAGAAGTCTCTTCCAAAAGTGCAACATCCCCCACCCGCCCACTCCGTGGACCTGCTCACGCGGACCCGAGGGAGAATGCATCACTTGGGTTACTTGTCGCTGAGAAAGGCAGGGGGACTTCTGCAGGACACATGGCTGGTGCAGAGCCTGGAGAAGTCTTCTTGGCCCCCGCCCCACCTCCGCACCCCTCGCACCCGCCTGGCCCATGGCTCCCCACTCAGGTCTCTTTGCCCGGGGCTGCTTTGCTGACTGAGATGGTATCTTTGACCCGTGTATCCCTCCCTGTCCCCAGAGCCCAAGGAGTTGTTTGCCAAGGAGCAGCCGGCACGCAGTGAAGTGCAGGCCGTGGCGGGGGCCAGTGCCATGCTGAGCTGCGAGGTGGCCCAGGCCCAGACGGAGGTGACGTGGTACAAGGATGGAAAGAAGCTGAGTTCGAGCTCGAAAGTGCATGTGGAGGCCACGGGCCGAGGGCGGCGGCTGGTGGTGCAGCGGGCGGGCAAGGCAGACGCCGGAGAGTACAGCTGCGAGGCCGGGGGCCAGAGGGTCTCCTTCCACCTGGATGTCACAGGTCAGTCCTGGAGGAGGATACTGAGCTAGCCTATTTGGAGGTGATGAGGGGACTATCTTGTGACCTCCACAGACGGGTGTTCACGCGCCTGTAGCCTCCCAGTCTTCCATGTCCCATGTTTATAGCCATTTTTGCCCGGGGGAGAATGGATGGAGAGGGTGGGCGTGGAAGGAAGAGGGGCCTTAGGTATCCACATGTTTCCATGCGGTAAGGCCCAGTCACAGTGTCTTAGCACCTGCCCAGAACCTTCCCTTTCTTCCTGGTGTTGGGACCCTGGCTCTACCTGATTGGGGGGGTGTGAGGTAGGCCTGAGTTTATGTGAATTTCCTCACATGGTACGTCTTTCCTGACACCTAACACATGGCTCATGGCGGGTCTCGTGTTGCCAGATGGGGTTTCAATTTCATTGATTGCGGATTAGTGGAGATGTTGGCCACCCAGTCCCGCTTGGAATTATCTTAGGAGTGAACACTGGATGATCAGATTTGAGGTTTCTGGGACGCCCTTCCTTCAGTTTCCTGAATAGGGAAGCTCCAGTTGCCTGTAGGTAGCAGAAGATAGGCCAAGTTTGTTGTCACGATATTGCAAAGGGTGAAAGAAAGGAGGATTGGAACAGAGTCACCTGTGCTATTTAGGGTGATCTTCTTAAATGCAACAGGATTTACCTTTGTCTTCCAACTGCTTGGATGCTGTGGGTCCATATTCCCCGTGGCGTTATACTGATGACTTTAGGAACGGAAAGGAAAAAGTCGCTACTGCCCCATCCGTCTGCTTTGCTAATGAAGAGTTAGTGTACTAGCAGCAGACTCTGATGGGCAAAGCACTCTTTATTTCCTTGCATTTTCCTAAAGGTTAGTGAGTGTCTCTGCCTCGTGGCTGGAACATAGGGCAGTCTAAGAAATCAGGTTACTCGTCCTCTGTGAAGAGAGTGTTAATGCTGAGTAGGGGTGGTCTGCCATTCCACATTGACTCCTAGGTGCCAACCCATAACTGTCTGAGACCATGCGACCATAGGATGATTTGTGGGTGTGTATAGATATCCGAGGTTCCACCAAGCATTTCTGTAAAATGTGGCATTCGGAGAATATTAGAGAGTGTTGTAAGACAAAAGCGTTGAAAAGTTGTGAAGTTTGACTAAATCCTGGAAAACAGCATGAAAACTGACCCAAGAAGATGCAGAAAATTCAAAGAGTTTTATGACTTGTCAATCAGTGGGACCAATAATGAAAAATCTTCCCAAGAACTACCTTGTAGTTCTCTGGTACAGTCTACAAAATATCCTGGAAAACTGTTATTCCATGCTTGTGGAGACGGTCATAGAGACACAAGAAGGAGATGCACTCCATAAGTCTGTTTAAGTTCAGAAAATAACATCGATGGATACCAGAATCGCAGAAGAAAGGCAGGAAGGATGAATGAACTTCCAGACGTATATACGGTGAATATCGCAGCGAAAATCATAAATGAAATGTTAGCAAAAGGCATTCAGCCACGCATCCACGGGGTGGAGATCAGTGATGAGAGTCATAGTTCAGGATTGCACGTTGGCCTGAATGTTGACAATGTTAATAGATATACAGCTTGGCTTTAAGAGATTGAATGAAAAAGGATGTGGTCCTCTGAACGAGTAGAGAATCAAATGGTTGATGAAATTTGATCGTCCCAAATCCAGGCAAATAGTATGATAGAACTGAGCACCAGTTCCTGCCATAAAACCCTTATCATACTGTATAAAAGTCTTCTTTTTGTAACGTTAAAATAAAATTCCTCCAAAAACAACAGCAGCAACAACCAGAGCAGCATCCCCCTTAACGTGTCCCTGGAAATCTTTGATGTGAGGGAGAACACACGTGGGCCTCTGTAGCCACTGAGTGAAGACAGGAGGAGCATAAAATCAGTGGCAAAGGGTTTAGAAAAACTCAATGTAGAATTTGCTGATGATGTGATTATCCACTCAGACAATCCGATGGATGAATTATTAGGCTGTGTACGATTGTTGAGGAAGATTAGGGTGTAAGAGAATGAACACGCAGAAGACATTTCCACAGCTAAGTCCTAGCGAGAAATGCTTGGAAAGTGAAAGTTTTGTGAAAGAGTAAAAATGGCACAATTGTATCATGTTTCTACTTCCAGGTCTGAAAAAAGTTGTTACGAGACTATGTGGGGAAATTAGGACACATTTTTGAGAGAGTCAGAGGTTTCCATCGATGGACAGTAATCTGAGGAGAAAAAAAGAAAGATGTTGATTAAGAATGAAAATCGAACCAAATCTGCGTTTCGGGTGGTCGGATGGTAGAATAGCAGGGAGATTCCAAAGGCAAGGTGCAGCCACTATGCTATTTGTTTGCAGTAGCGTGGTGGGAGCACTTCCTGTGAGCCTTGTGAAGAATTATCGTGAGGCTATATAGTTTTCAAGATAAGGGGATCCCAGTGCGGTGATATTTACTGCATCAGAGGAACGTAGTAGTGAGGTCAGCAAGAGCTCCTTGCAGCAGTGGTTTCCTGCACCACCACCGACAAATCGCCCCTCCGCCCCCATCCTAGCCCCCTCCCCACCGCCACAATTTCATCTGATACTGTTCTGTCTGTTCGAGAAGCCGTGGACGTATGTTGTCTTCATAAATAGTGCTTGGACCACTTACCCATAGGGAAATATTAAAGTGTACTGACAATTCACACCACACACAAAAGTACACTCTTGGTGGGTTAGAAAGCTCTGTGTTAAAAGGCACAAACCAAAAAACGGGGCGGTGATGCAGTGGATTCTTTAAAGACCGAAGGTAAGGGAAGATTTCTTAAATAGAACACAAATGCTCCAAACTCAAAGGGCTGAAATGGACATTGGTAATACTATTGAAGGTAAAAACTTGATTCATCAGAGGACTCGATCACACCGTGAAAATGCGAGTCCCACAGTTGGGAATAACCTTGAAAGCTAGCAATCTGTCCTTCTCTCATATTTCAATGCATAAAGAATGCCTAGAAATGAATGGAGAGAAGAGAGAGCCTACTATGTGTAGTGGGCAAAAGTTTGAATAGTGTCACCAGGAAGAACAAAAGAGTAATGGGGACCCCAGTCATATGGGAAGAGGTGCTCAGCTTCTTTATTCTTCAGACAATGGAAAAGAAAGTCACGGGGAGGAGTCAGCACTCCCCCTAGATTGCCACAATTTGACCATACTAAGTGTAGGCCAGGGCAGCGAGCCTCAGTGATTTCCATGGACTGCAGGTACAACGTTCCCTGCTTAGGTGTATGGAGAGCACTGTGGCTCCATCTGGGAAGGATTGGGAACACTTGCGTGTGAACCTGCAGATGCCATGAGCAGGGGAGAAGTCTCTTCCAAAAGTGCACCCTCCCCACCCTCACCCCCGGGACCAGCTCACGGGCACCTGGGGGAGAATGAATCACTTGTGTTTCTTGTCGCTGTGAAAGACAGGGGGACTTCTTCAGGGCACACGGCTGGTGCAGAGCCTGGAGAAGTCTCCAGCTTGGCCCCCGCTCCACCTCCGCACGCCTCGCACCCGCCTGGCCCATGGCTCCCCACTCAGGTCTCCTTTGCCCAGGGCTGCTTTGTTGACTGAGATGGTGTCTTTGACCCATGTATCCCTCTGTGTCCCCAGAGCCCAAGGTGATGTTTGCCAAGGAGCAGCCGGCACGCAGTGAAGTGCAGGCCGTGGCGGGGGCCAGTGCCACGCTGAGCTGCGAGGTGGCCCAGGCCCAGACAGAGGTGACGTGGTACAAGGATGGAAAGAAGCTGAGTTCGAGCTCGAAAGTGCGTGTGGAGGCCACGGGCCGAGGGCGGCGGCTGGTGGTGCAGCAGGCGGGCAAGGCAGACGCTGGGGAGTACAGCTGCGAGGCCGGGGGCCAGAGGGTCTCCTTCCACCTGGATGTCACAGGTCAGTCCTGGAGGAGGATACTAAGCTAGCCTATTTGGAGGTGATGAGGGGACTATCTTGCGACCTCCACAGACGGGTGTTCACGCGCCTGTAGCCTCCCAGTCTTCCATGTCCCACGTTTATAGCCATTTTTGCCCGGGGGAGAATGGATGGAGAGGGTGGGTGTGGAAGGAAGAGGGGCCTTTGGTATCCACATGTTTCCATGCGGTAAGGCCCAGTCACAGTGTCTTAGCACCTGCCCAGAACCTTCCCTTTGTTCCTGGTGTCGGGACCCTGGCTCTCCCTGATGCGTGGGGTCTCAGGTATGCCTGGGGATATGTCACTTTCCTCCCATGGTACGTCTTTCCTGACAGCTAACACATGGCTCATGCTGGGTCTCGTGTTGCCAGATGGGGTTTCAATTTCATTGATTGCAGAGTAGTGGAGATGTTGGCCACCCAGTCCCGCTTGGAATTATCTTAGGAGTGAACACTGGATGATCAGATTTCAGGTTTCTGGGATGCCCTTCCTTCAGTTTCCTGAATAGGGAAGCTCCAGTTGCCTCTAGGTAGCAGAAGATAGGCCAAGTTTGTTGTCACGATCCTGCAAAGGGAAAAAGAAAGGAGGATTGGAACAGAATCTCCTGTGCTATTTAGGGTGATCTTCTTAAATGCAATAGGATTTTGCCTTTGTCTTCAAACTGTTTGGATGCTGCAGGTCAGTATTCCCCGTGGCGTTATACTGATGACTTTAGGAACGGAAAGGAAAAAGTCGCTACTGCCCCATCCGTCTGCTTTGCTAATGAGGAGTTAGTGTACTAGCAGCAGACTCTGACTGGCAAAGCACTCTTTATTTCCTTGCATTTTCCTAAAGGTTAGTGAGTGTCTCTGCCTCATGGCTGGAACATAGGGCAGTCTAAGAAATCAGGTTACTCGTCCTCTGTGAAGAGAGTGTTAATGCTGAGTAGGGGTGGGCTGCCATTCCACATTGACTCCTAGGTGCCAACCCATAACTGTCTGAGACCATGCGACCATAGGATGATTTGTAGGTGTGTATAGATATCCCAGATCCCACCAGGCATTTCTGTAAAATGTGGCATTCGGAGAATATTAGAGAGTGTTGTAAGACAAAAGCTTTGAAAAGTTGTGAAGTTTGACTAAATCCTGGAAAACAGCATGAAAACTGACCCAAGAAGATGTAGAAAACTCAAAGAGTTGTATGACTTGTCAATCAGTGGGACCAATAATGAAAAATCTTCCCAAAACTACCTTGTAGTTCTCTGGTAGAGTCTACAAAATATCCTGGAAAACTGTTATTCCATGCTTGTGGAGATGGTCTTAGAGACAGAGGAAGGAGATGCACTCCATAAGTCTGTTTAAGTTCAGAAAATAACATCGATGGATACCAGAATCGCAGAAGAAAGGCAGGAAGGATGAATGAAATTCCAGACGTATATATTGTGTAAATTGCAGCGAAAATCATAAATGAAATGTTAGCAAAAGGCATTCAGCCATGCATCCACGGGGTGGAGATCAGTGATGAGAGTCATAGTTCAGGATTGCACGTTGGCCTGAATGTTGACAATGTTAATAGATATACAGCTTGGTTTTAAGAGATTGAATGAAAAAGGATGTGGTCCTCTGAACGAGTAGAGAATCAAATGGTTGATGAAATTTGATCGTCCCAAATCCAGGCAAATAGTATGATAGAACTGAGCACCAGGTCCTGCCATATAATTCTTATCATACTGTATAAAAGTGTTCTTTTTGTAACGTTAAAATAAAATTCCTCCAACAACAGCATCAGCAACAACCAGAGCAGCATCTACCTTAATGTGTCCCTGGAAAACTTTGATGTGAGGGAGAATACACGTGGGTATCTGTAGCCACTGATTGAAGACAGGAGGAGCATAAAATCACTGGCAAAGGCTTTAGAAAAACTCAAGGTAGAATTTGCTGATGATGTGATTATCCACTCAGACAATCCGAAGAATAAATTATTAGGCTGTGTACGATTGTTGAGTAAGATTAGGGTGTAAGAGAATGAACACGCAGAAGACATTTCCACAGCTAATTCCTGGCGAGAAATGCTTGGAAAGTGAAACTTTTGTGAAAGAGTAAAAATGGCACAATTGGATCATGTGTCTAACTCCAGGTCTGATAGAAGTTGCTACGAGACTATGTGGGGAAATGAGGACACATTCTTGAGAGAGAGTCAGAGGTTTCCATCGATGGACAGTAATCTAGGAGAAAAATCAAAGATGTTGATTAAGAATGAAAATCGAACCAAATCTGCGTTTTGGGTGGTCAGATGGTAGAATAGCAGGCAGATTCCAAAGGCAAGGTGCAGCCACTGTGCTATTTGCTTGCAGAAGCGCGGTGGGAGCACTTCCTTTCAGCCTTGTGAAGAATTATCATGAGGCTATATAGTTTTCAAGATAAGGGGATCCCTGTGCAGCAATATTTACCGCATCAGAGGAACGTAGTAGTGAGGTCAGCAAGAGTTCCTTGCATCAGTGGTTTCCTGCGCCACCACGGACAAATCGCCCCTCCGCCCCCCTCCTAGCCCCCTCCCCTCCACCACAATTTCATCTGACACTGTTCTGTGTGTTCGAGAAGCCGAGGAAGTATGTTGTCTTCATAAATAGTGCTTGGACCACTTACCCTTAGGGAAATATTAAACTGTACTGACAATTCACACCACACACAAAAGTACACTTGTGGTGGGTTAGAAACCTCGGTGTTAAAAGGTACAAACCAAAAAACAGTCCGGTGGTACAGTGGTTTCTTTAAAGACCAAAGATAAGGGAAGATTTCTTAATTGGAACACAAATGCTCCAAACTCAAAGGGCTGAAATGGACATTGGTGATACTATTGAAGGGAAAAACTTGATTCATCAGAGGACTCGATCACACCGTGAAAATGCGAGTCCCACAGTTGGGAATAACCTTGAAAGCTAGCAATCTGTCCTTCTCTCGTATTTCAATGCATAAAGAATGCCTAGAAATGAATGGAGAGAAGAGAGAGCCTACTATTGGTGAGTGGGCAAAAATTTGAATAGTGTCACCAGGAAGAACAAAAGAGTAATGGGGACCCCAGTCATACGGGGAAAGGTGCTCAGCTTCTTTATTCCTCAGACAATGGAAAAGAAAGGCACGGGGAGGTGTCAGCTCTGCCCCCAGATTGCCACAAGTTGACCATACTAAGTGTAGGCCAGGGCAGCGAGCCTCAGTGATTTCCATGGACTGCAGGTGCAATGTTCCCTGCTTAGGCGTATGGAGAAGACTGTGGCCGCATCTGGGAAGGTTTGGGAACACTTGCGTGTGACCCCAAAGATGCCATGAGCAGGGGAGAAGTTTCTTCCAAAAGTGCACCCTCCCCCCATCCGCCCGCCCCGCGGAACTGCTCACACGGACCCGAGGGAGAATGCATCACTTGGGTTACTTGTCACTGAGAAAAGCAGGGGGACTTCTGCAGGGCACACGGCTCTTGCAGAGCCTGGAGAATTCTCCAGATTGGCCCCCACCCCATCTCCACACCCCTCGCACCCGCCTGGCCCACGGCTCCCCAGTCAGGTCTCCTTCTCCCTGGGCTGCCTTCCTGACTGAGATGGTGTCTTTGACCCGTGTATCCCTCCCTGTCCCCAGAGCCCAAGGTGGTGTTTGCCAAGGAGCAGCCGGCACGCAGTGAAGTGCAGGCCGTGGTGGGGGCCAGTGCCACGCTGAGCTGCGAGGTGGCCCAGGCCCAGACGGAGGTGACGTGGTACAAGGATGGAAAGAAGCTGAGTTTGAGCTCGAAAGTGCGTGTGGAAGCCACGGGCCGAGGGCGGCGGCTGGTGGTGCAGCAGGCGGGCAAAGCAGACGCCGGGGAGTACAGCTGCGAGGCCGGGGGCCAGAGGATCTCCTTCCACCTGGATGTCACAGGTCAGTCCTGGAGGAGGATACTAAGCTAGCCTATTTGGAGGTGATGAGGGAACTGTCTCACGGCCTCCACGGACGGGTGTTCACGTGCCTGTAGCCTCCCGGTCTTCCACGTGCCACGTTTATAGCCATTTTTGCCCGGGGGAGAATGGATGGAGAGGGTGGGTGTGGAAGGAAGAGGGGCCATTGGTATCCACCTGTTTCCATGCGGCAAGTCCCCGTCACAGTGTCTTAGCACCTGCCCAGAGCCTCCTGGTTGTTCCTGGTATCGGGACCCTAGCTCTCCCTGATGTGTGGGGTCTGAGGTAGGCCTGGGGATATGTCACTTTCCTCCCATGGTATGTCTTTCCTGACAGCTACCACATGGCTCATGCTGGGTCTCGTGTTGCCAGATGGGGTTTCAATTTCATTGATTGTGGATTAGTGGAGATGTTGGTCACCCCATCCCGCTTGGAATTTTCTTAGGAGTGAACACTGGATGATCAGATTTGAGGTTTCTGGGATGCCCTTCATTCAATTTACTGAATACGGAAGCTCGGGTTGCCTTTAGGTAGCAGAAGATAGGCCAAGTTCGTTGTCACGATCTTGCAAAGGGAGAAAGAAAGGAAGATAGGAATAGAGTCACGTGTGCTATTTAGGGTGATCTTCTTAAATGCAATAGGATTTTGCCTTTGTCTTCAAACTGTTTGGATGCTGCAGGTCCGTATTCCCCGTGGCGTTATACTGATGACTTTAGGAACGGAAAGGAAAAAGTCGCTACTGCCCCATCCGTCTGCTTTGCTAATGAGGAGTTAGTGTACTAGCAGCAGACTCTGACTGGCAAAGCACTCTTTATTTCCTTGCATTTTCCTAAAGGTTAGTGAGTGTCTCTGCCTCGTGGCTGGAACATAGGGCAGTCTAAGGAATCAGGTTACTCGTCTTTTGTGAAGAGTGTCTTAATGCTGAGTAGGGGTGGGCTGCCATTCCACATTGACTCCTAGGTGCCAACCCATAACTGTCTGAGACCATGTGACCAAAGGATGATTTATGGTGTGTATAGATATCCCAGATCCCACCGGGCAGTTCTGTGAAATGTGGCATTCGGAGAATATTAGAGAGTGTTGTAAGATAAAAGCTTTGAAAAGTTGTGAAGTTTGACTAAATCCTTGAAAACAGCATGAAAACTGACCCAAGGAGATGTAGAAAACTCAAAGAGTTGTATGATTTGTCAATCAGTGGGACCAATAATGAAAAATCTTCCCAAAACTACCTTGTAGTTCTCTGGTAGAGTCTACAAAATATCCTGGAAAACTGTTATTCCATGCTTGTGGAGATGGTCTTAGAGACACAAGAAGGAGATGCACTCCATAAGTCTGTTTAAGTTCAGAAAATAACATCGATGGATACCAGAATCGCAGAAGAAAGGCAGGAAGGATGAATGAACTTCCAGACGTATATATTGTGAATATCACAGCGAAAATCATAAATGAAATGTTAGCAAAAGGCATTCAGCCATGCATCCACGGGGTGGAGATCAGTGATGAGAGTCATAGTTCAGGATTGCACGTTGGCCTGAATGTTGACAACGTTAATAGATATACAGCTTGGTATTAAGAGATTGAATGCAAAAGGATGTGGTCCTCTGAATGAGTAGAGAATCAAATGGTTGATGAAATTTGATCGTTCCAAATCCAGGTAAATATTATAATAAAACTGAGCACTAGTTCCTGCCATATAATTCTTATCATACTTTATAAAATTGTTCTTTTTGTAATGGTATAATAAAATTCCTCCAACAACAACAGCAGCAACAACCAGAGCAGCATCCCCCTTAACGTGTCCCTGGAAATCTTTGATGTGAGGGAGAATACACGTGGGCCTCTGTAGCCACCGAGTGAAGACAGGAGGAGCATAAAATCAGTGGCAAAGGGTTTAGAAAAACTCAAGGTAGAATTTGCTGGTGATGTGATTATCCACTCAGACAATCCGATGGATGAATTATTAGGCTGTGTACGATTGTTGAGGAAGATTAGGGTGTAAGAGAATGAACACGCAGAAGACATTTGCACAGCTAAGCACTGGTGAGAACGCTTGGAAAGTGAAACTTTTGTGAAAGAGTTAAAATGGCACAATTGGATCATGTGTCTAACTCCAGGTCCGATAAAAGTTGCTACGAGACTATGTGGGGTAATTAGTACAGATTCTTGAGAGAGAGTCAGAGGTTTCCATCGATGGACCATAATCTTAGGAGAAATATCAAAGATGTTGATTAACAATGAAAATCGAACCAAATCTGCGATTTGGGTGGTCGGATGGTAGAATAGCAGGCAGATTCCAAAGGCAAGGTGCAGCCACTGTGCTATTTGCTTGCAGAAGCGCGGTGGGAGCACTTCCTTTCAGCCTTGTGAAGAATTATCATGAGGCTATATAGTTTTCAAGATAAGGGGATCCCTGTGCAGCAATATTTACCGCATCAGAGGAACGTAGTAGTGAGGTCAGCAAGAGTTCCTTGCATCAGTGGTTTCCTGCGCCACCACGGACAAATCGCCCCTCCGCCCCCCTCCTAGCCCCCTCCCCTCCGCCACAATTTCATCTGACACTGTTCTGTCTGTTCGAGAAGCCGAGGAAGTATGTTGTCTTCATAAATAGTGCTTGGACCACTTACCCTTAGGGAAATATTAAACTGTACTGACAATTCACACCACACACAAAAGTACACTCTTGGTGGGTTAGAAAGCTCTGTGTTAAAAGGTACAAATGAAAACAGTCTTGTGGTACAGTGGTTTCTTTAAAGACCGAAGATAAGGGAAGATTTCTTAAATGGAACACAAATGCTCCAAACTCAAAGGGCTGAAAAGGACATTGGTGATACTATTGAAGGGAAAAACTTGATTCATCAGAGGACTCGATCACACCGTGAAAATGCGAGTCCCACAGTTGGGAATAACCTTGAAAGCTAGCAATCTGTCCTTCTCTCGTATTTCAATGCATAAAGAATGCCTAGAAATGAATGGAGAGAAGAGAGAGCCTACTATTGGTGAGTGGGCAAAAATTTGAATAGTGTCACCAGGAAGAACAAAAGAGTAATGGGGACCCCAGTCATACGGGGAAAGGTGCTCAGCTTCTTTATTCCTCAGACAATGGAAAAGAAAGGCACGGGGAGGTGCCAGCCCTGCCCCCAGATTGCCACAATTTGACCATACTAAGTGTAGGCCAGGGCAGCGAGCCTCAGTGATTTCCATGGACTGCAGGTACAACTTCCCTGTTTAGGCATATGGAGAAGACTGTGGCCCCATCTGGGAAGGTGTGGGAACACTTGTGTGAGACCCCGCAGATGCCATGAGCAGGGGAGAAGTCTCTTCCAAAAGCGCACCCTCCACCCACACCCCTAACCCCTGGAACAGCTCACGAGGAACCCAGGGAGAATGCATCACTTGTGTTACTTGTCACTGAGAAAAGCAGGGGGACTTCTTCAGGGCACACGGCTGGTGCAGAGCCTGGAAATTCTCCAGCTTGGCCCCCGCCCCACCTTCTCACCCCTCGCACACTCCTGGCCCATGGCTCCCCACTCAGGTCTCCTTTGCCCGGGGCTGCTTTGCTGACTGAGATGGTATCTTTGACCCGTGTATCCCTCCCTGTCCCCAGAGCCCAAGGTGGTGTTTGCCAAGGAGCAGCCGGCACGCAGTGAAGTGCAGGCTGTGGCGGGGGCCAGTGCCACGCTGAGCTGCGAGGTGGCCCAGGCCCAGACAGAGGTGACGTGGTACAAGGATGGAAAGAAGCTGAGTTCGAGCTCGAAAGTGCGTGTGGAAGCCACGGGCCGAGGGCGGCGGCTGGTGGTGCAGCAGGCGGGCAAAGCAGACGCCGGGGAGTACAGCTGCGAGGCCGGGGGCCAGAGGGTCTCCTTCCACCTGGATGTCACAGGTCAGTCCTGGAGGAGGATACTAAGCTAGCCTATTTGGAGGTGATGAGGGAACTGTCTCACGGCCTCCACGGATGGGTGTTCACGCGCCGGTAGCCTCCCAGTCTTCCACGTGCCACGTTTATAGCCATTTTTGCCCGGGGGAGGATGGATGGAGAGGGTGGATGTGGAAGGAATAGGGGCCATTTTTGTCCACCTGTTTCCATGCGGCAAGTCCCCGTCACAGTGTCTTAGCACCTGCCCAGAGCCTTCCGGTTGTTCCTGGTATCGGGACCCCAGCTCTCCCTGATGTGTGGGGTCTGAGGTAGACCTGGGGATATGTCACTTTCCTCCCATGGTATGTCTTTCCTGACAGCTACCACATGGCTCATGCTGGGTCTCGGGTTGCCAGATGGGGTTTCAATTTCATTGATTGCAGAGTAGTGGAGATGTTGGTCATCCAGTCCCGCTTGGAATTATCTTAGGAGTGAACACTGGATGATCAGATTTGAGGTTTCTGGGATGCCCTTCATTCAATTTCCTAGATAGGGAAGCTCCAGTTGACTGTAGATAGCAGAAGATAGGCCAAGTTCGTTGTCACGATCTTGCAAAGGGAGAAAGAAAGGAAGATTGGAATAGAGTCACCTGTGCTATTTAGGGTGATCTTCTTAAATGCAATAGGATTTTGTCTTTGTCTTCAAACTGTTTGGATGCTGCGGGTCCGTATTCCCCGTGGCGTTATACTGATGATTTTAGGAACGGAAAGGAATAAGTCGCTGCTGCCCCATCAGTCTGCTTTGCTAATGAGGAGTTAGTGTACTAGCAGCAGACTCTGATGGGCAAAGCACTCTTTATTTCCTTGCATTTTCCTAAAGGTTAGTGAGTGTCTCTGCCTCGTGGCTGGAAGAATGGGCAGTCTAAGAAATCAGGTTACTCATCTTGTGTGAAGAGAGTCTTAATGCTGAGTGGGGGGGGGCTGCCATTCCACATTGACTCCTAGGTGCCAACCCGTAACTGTTTGAGACCGTGCGAGCATAGGATGATATACGGGAGTGTATAGATACCGTACATCCCACCAGGCATTTCTGTAAAAATGGCATTCGGAGAATATTAGAAAGTGGTTTAAAATAAAAGCTTTGAAAAGTTGTGAAATTTGACTAAAGCCTGGCCAACTGTATGAAAACTGACACAAGAAGATATAGAAATCTCGAGGAGTTGTATGACTTGTCAATCAGCATGAAGAATAGTGAAAAATATTGTCAAGAACTATCTCGTAGTTCTCTGGTACACTCTACAAAATATCCTGAAAAACTATTATTCCATGCTTGTGGAGATGGTCTTAGAGACAGAAGAAGGAGATGCACTCCATAACTTTCTTTATGCAAAGAATATAACTTAGATACCAGAACCACAGAAGAAAGGCAGGAAGAATGAGTGAAGTTCCAGACGTATCTACTGTGATTATCAAAGCCCAAATCATAAATTAAATGTCAGTAAAAGGAATTCAGTCATATATGCTGGGCGTAGAGATCAGTTATGAAAGTCATATTCCAGGATGCACCTTGGGTTGAATGTTGTCAACGTTAATAGATATAAGGCTTGACATTAAGAGATTGAATGCAAAAAATGTGATCATCTCTATAAGCGCAGAATCAAATGGTTGATTAAATTTAAACATCCTATATCTAGGTAAAAATTTGATAAAATGGAGCATCAGTTCCTTCCATAATATTCTTAGCAAATTGTATAGAAGTGTTCTTTTTTTATATTATAAAATACATATACAATAGCAGCAACAGCAACATCCCAGTTAATGGGTATCTGGAAACCCTGATGTGAGTGACAGTACACATAGGCCACTCTAACCACTGAGTCAAGTATGAAGGATCATAAAATCACTGGCAAAAGTTTTCATGAATCTAAATTTGGAATATGCTGATGATGTGATTATCAATTCAGAGAACCCCCAAAATAATTTTTAGACTGTGTACAATTCTTGAGTAGGATTACTGTTTAAAGAAGTCAATATGCAGAAAACATTTCTACATCTAAGTTAATGGAAACATGGATTGTTGGGTGTATCCTGGAGGGAGAGAGGCAGTTCTTTTATATCATGGGTTGTTTTCCATGTAATAATCCTTAGTCACATTTTCCTAGCTTGTTCAGACTCCATTGGTGGTCTTTGGTGTCTGTCACCCTGGGTCTACCTGTTGCATAGGGCTGAGGTAGACAAGATACCTGTCCACTGGGGTTTTTGTGGCAGACCATCTAGATCCTTACCAAGAACACTTGAGGGTTCCTGTTAATAAGAGATGTTTCAATTCATTGAAGCAGAATAAGGGAAAATGTTGGCCACACAATAATACTTGGAATTATTTCATGACTGAATTTTGTGTTATAAAGTTTCAGTTGTCCTGGGACAGCAATTTTCACATTGATAAGTAAGCTCTCTGAACACAGATGTAGCAAAATACAGATCCATATTTTGTTGCAATGTGTGTACAAAATTCACAAAGAACAGAGGATTACAAGTTGATCAATTCCTAGAAAACTATGACAAAACTCACACAATGGAAAATAGACAAGTTGTACAGTCGATAATCTTTTTTTTCTAACATCTTTATTGGAGTATAATTGCTTTACAGTGGTGTGTTAGTTTCTGCTTTATAACAAAGTGAATCAGCTATACATATACATATATCCCCATATCTCCTCCCTCTTGCGTTTCCCTCCCACCCTCCCTATCCCACCCCTCTAGGTGGTCACAAAGCACCAAGCTGATCTCCCTGTGCTATGTGGCTGCTTCCCACTGGCTATCTATTTTACATCTGATAATGTATATATGACCATGCCACTCTCTCACTTCGTCCCAGCTTACCCTTCTCCCTCCCCATGTCCTCAAGACCATTCTCTATGTCTGCGTCTTTATTCCTGTCCTGCCCCTAGGTTCTTCAGAACCTTTTTTTTTTTTAGATTGCATATATATGTGTGAGCATATGGTATTTGTTTTTCTCTTTCTGACTACTTCACTCTCTATGACAGACTCCAGGTCCATCCACCTCACTACAAAAAACTCAATTTCGTTTCTTTTTATGGCTGAGGAATATTCCATTGTATATATGTGCCACATCTTCTTTATCCATTCATCCATCGATGGACACTTAGGTTGTTTCCATGTCCTGTTTATTGTAAATAGAGCTGCAATGAACATTGTAGTACATGACTCTTTTTGATTTATGGTGTGCTCAGGGTATATACCCAGTAGTGGGATTGCTGGGTCATATGGTAGTTCTATTTTTAGTTTCTAAGGGACCTCCATACTGTTCTCCATAGTGGCTGTATCAATTTACATTCTCACCAACAGTGCAAGAGGATTCTCTTTTCTCCACACCCTCTCCAGCATTCATTTTTTGTAGATTTTTTGATGATAGCCATTCTGACTGGTGTGAGGAGATACCTCATTGTAGTTTTGATTTGCATTTCTCTAATGATTAGTGATGTTGAGTATCCTTTCATGTGTTTGTTGGCAGTCTGTATATCTTCTTTGGAGAAATATCTATTTAGGTCTTCTGCCCATTTTTGGATTTGGTTGTTTTTTTGATATTGAGCTGCATGAGCTGCTTGTAAATTTTGGAGCTTAATCCTTTGTCAGTTGCTTCATTTGCAAATATTTTCTCCCATGCTGAGGGTTGTGTTTTCATCTTGTTTATGGTTTCCTTTGCTTTGCAAAAGCTTCTAAGTTTCATTAGGTCCCATTTGTTTATTTTTGTTTTTATTTCCATTTCTCTAGGAGGTGGGTCGAAAAGGATCTTGTTGTGATTTATGTTATAGAGTGTTCTGCCTATGTTTTCCTCTAAGAGTTTGATAGTGTCTGACCTTACCTTTAGGTCTTTAATCCATTTGGAGTTTATTTTTGTGTATGGTGTTAGGGAGTGTTCTAATTTCAGACTTTTATATGTACCTGTCCAGCTTTCGCAGCACCACTTATTGAAGAGGCTGTCTTTCCTCCACTGTATATTATTGCCTCTTTTATCAAAGATAAGGTGACCATATGTGCACGGGTTTATCTCTGTGCTTTCTACCCTGTTCCACTGATCTATATTTCTGTTTTCGTGTCAGTACCATACTGTCTTGATTACTGTAGCTTTGTAGTATAGTCTGAAGTCCAGGAGCCTGATTCCTCCAATTCCGTTTTTCTTTCTCAAGATTGCTTTGGCTATTCGGGGTCTTTTATGTTTCTATACAAATTGTGAAATTTTTTGTTCTAGTTCTGTGAAAAATGCCATTGGTAGTTTGATAGGGATTGCATTGTACCTGTAGATTGCTTTGGGCAGTATAGTCATTTTCTCAATGTTGATTCTTCCAGTCTAGGAACATGGTCTATCTCTCCATCTGTTTGTATTATCTTTAATTTCTTTCATCAGTGTCTTATAGTTTTCTGCATACAGGTCTTTTGTCTCCTTAGGTAGGTTTATTGCTAGGTATTTTATTATTTTTGTTGCAGTGGTAAATGTGAGTGTTTCCTTGATTTCTCTTTCAGACTTTTCATCATTAGTGTACAGGAATGCAAGAGATTTCTGTGCATTAATTTTGTATCCTGCTACTTTACCAAAGTCATTGATTAGCTCTAGTAGTTTTCTGGTAGCATCTTTAGGATTCTCTATGTATAGTATCATGTCATCTGCAAACAGTGACAGCTTTACTTCTTCTTTTCTGATTTGGATTTCTTTTATTTCTTTTTCTTCTCTGATTGCTGTGGCTAAAACTTCCATAACTATGCTGAATAATAGTGGTGGACTGGGCAACCTTGTCTTGTCCCTGATCTTAGAGGAAATGGTTTCAGTTTTTCACCATTGAGAATGATGTTGGCTGTGGCCTTGTCATATATAGCCTTTATTATGTTGAGGAAAGTTCCCTCTATGCCTACTTTCTGGAGGGTTTTTATTATAAATGGGTGTTGAATTTTGTCAAAAGCTTTTTCTGCCAGCTGGTAGTTTTTTAAATAAATGGAACCATATAAATAATCTCACAGCAGAAATCTAAGCCCACTCACTCTACTGTTAAATTGTGCTTAGTATTCTGGAATGCAATTATTCCATGTTCATACAGATTCTTCTGTAGTATTGAAAAATGGAATACACCCTCTAATTCATTTTATATGTAGAACGTATCATTGATACCAAAATCTGACAAGGTAAATATGAAGAAGTAACACAGTTTAATCTATTGATGATATCAAGCCTAATATCTTCAACAAAATAGTAGCAAACTGAATTCAACAGGTTATCAAGAGGAAAATACACTCTGAGAACAGTCCTATTGCAGGAGTGCAAGGTTTATCTAACACAAGGAACAGTAGAAAATGTATAGAAAGATTGATGTCAAGAAAATAAAAATGATACTATTTCCCCAATAAATGGAGATTAAATATACTCAGTGAAATATAACATCATATATCCAGGAGAAATATTTGATAAAATTTAGCATCAATTCCTGCCATAAAATTCTTACCAAAGTATAAATAAAAGGTTCTTCTTTCATTTAATAATTGGTAGTATAGAGAAAAGTAGCTAACATCACACATAAAGTGAAACCTTGAAAGCATTGCCTTTGAAGTAGGGAAAAAGACAAGGAAACCAATTTTCACCACTGTAATGCTACATTTATAGCACAGTAAGGAGGGAAATTGGAACACACAGATGATATGATTATCAGTTTAGAAAATATAGAAACATTAATTACTACACTTAGTAAGAGAGTTGCGAAACGTTACCGCATACAAAAATAATATACAGAAAATGGTTCTATATCTATATACCAGAATCAAGAAACTGGAAAATGAAATTTTCAAAGAGTTGCAATAACATTAGATGTGTCATTTTACCAGTTCCAAGTCTAAGAAAGGATCTTGAGACACTTTGTGGGAGAAATGATTAGACATTGTAGAGAGGCAGGCAAAAAGATACAAATAAATGGATATGAATCTATGGAAGACCTAGAAGTGTTCAATTCCCATTAAACCCCAAATAATAGGTCTTTTGGGTGTAAGAATGTTGACAAGTTGATTGCAAAAGCCAGTCAAAGAACAGAATGAGGACATTTGCTCTAACCTAAATCAAGACTTTTATTTTAAGTTACAGCAGTTTGGACAAGTGGGTCTCAGTGCAGAGATAGATAAATAGCCCAAGGGAATGGAATGGTGAGTTCACACTGAGGTGGAGAGAAAGAAGGGTCTTTTCATAAATGGTACTAAGACCATTAACTATATGGAAAAATAAAATAACACTGGAATCTACCTCCTAGCACACAAAGAACCAACTCCAGGCAGGTTAGAGACCTCTGTGTGAAAGATAATATCAGATAATAGAGGTTATTTAATGACCTCAGGATAATAAAGGATTTTTAAACAGAACATAAATGCAGAAACCACAAAGGACAAATTGATATCAAATTGATATATTTGCCTGTAACAGACTTAATTAAATAACTTAATTTCACCAGAAACATCATAAAGGAATGAAAAGATCACAAAAATGGGGAGGATAGATAAACACACATAAGCATCAACACTCTATAGCATTTATTTATGTAAAGAGCTCCTAAATGAACATGGAAAAGACAGACAATGCTAATTTTGAAAATTGTGGAAAACTTGAACAGTGACACCACAGAAGAGTAAACCACAGAATGACCAAAAAATTCATAAAGATTCTTCACTTTGTGAATCATCAGGACCATAATGCAATAGACAGCCACAGATGGTGGAACTTCACTCCCACCAGGTTGCCAACAGTTGACAATGCTGAGAATAGGCAAGAAGATGGAGCCTCAGGAACTCTCATTCACTGCAGATGAGAACATGCCCTGCACAATTGTATGGGAAAGACTCTGGCCTCATCTAGGGAGGCTGAGGAATGCATGACTCTATGGTTCCTCTCCTAGGGGATTTGTGCAGGGGAGAAGTCTTCCCCAGCTTCTCACTGGAACAGCCTACATAGATCAGGAGAATGTAGAAATAAATTGTGTCAGGGCTTCCCTGGTGGCGCAGTGGTTGAGAGTCCGCCTGCCGATGCAGGGGACACGGGTTCGTGCCCCAGTTCGGGAGGATCCCACATGCCCCAGAGCGGCTGGGCCCGTGAGCCATGGCCGCTGGGCCTGCGCGTCCGGAGCCTGTGCTCCGCAACGGGAGAGACCACAACAGTGAGAGGCCCGCGTATCGCAAAAAAAAAAAAAAAAAGAAAAAAGAAAGAAATGGTGTCACTTGTTGCTGAGAAGGTGGTGGAGCTTCTCTGGCTCACACAGCTGGTGCACAGCCTGGAGAAGCCTCCTGCCTTCCTGTTTAGTCGTTCTTTCCACAGTGCTGCATCTTGACTTACATGGTATCTTTGACCCGTGTATCCCTCCCTTCCCCCAGAGCCCGTGGTGGTGTTTGCCAAAGAGCAGCCGGCACGCAGTGAAGTGCGGGCTGTGGCGGGGGCCAGTGCCACGCTGAGCTGCGAGGTGGCCCAGGCCCAGACGGAGGCGACGTGGTACAAGGATGGGAAGAAGCTGAGTTCGAGCTCGAAAGTGCGTGTGGAGGCCACGGGCTGCACCCGGCGGCTGGTGGTGCAGCAGGCGGGCAAGGCAGACGCCGGGGAGTACAGCTGCGAGGCCGGGGGCCAGAGGATCTCCTTCCACCTGGATGTCACAGGTCAGTTATTTGGGAGGGATGCTAAATTAGCCCTTTATGGAGACGATGCGACCGGCTTAGAGCCGTGACAGACCCAGTGGCCTTTCCGTCACATTTAATCTCTTTACATCTCCCATCTGCCCACCTCCCACTTTCATGCTTGTGCCTGATCCCAGGGACACTGGATGGGAAGGGTGTGTATGGAAGGAAGAGGGTCCCCTCTTGTGCACCATGAGTGGTGTCTCCATGTTGTAATGTTCCAGGTGATCTTTGGTGTCCAGCACCCTGGCTCCATCTTGCCCTTGGGGTCTCAAGTAGACCAGATGTCTGTCACCTCAGGATATGTGAATGTACTTTTGGATGTTCTAGCGGCATCCAGATTCCCTCACCCAGCACCATATGCGGATTCGCCGTAATCAGAGACCTTTGTATTTCTTTGAGCCTGATGAGGGGACGTTTCAGGCACCTAATCATACTTGGCATTACCTCAAATCTGAGTTTTGGATCAGCAAAGTTTTAGTTGTTTTGGGACACTCTTCCCTCCTTGCACATGGTTGTAGAAGTTATGTATGTACCCAAATGTTGCAAAATATAGGTTCCTGTTCTGTTGCAATGTCTGTGCAAAGTAAACCAAGACAAGAGGGTTGGTAGATACATGCCTTTGATATGCACCTCTGAGATATGGCACATTCATCTGAAAGCAAATTTTGGTTTGCTTTTGTCTTTCAGTTAGTATATTCTGTCTCAGTGTTTCCTTTGGAATTTGATGTATAAATTTAGAAATGGAGAGTAGTAAGGAGCTTTTCTTACACCAGCATGCTTTGTTAAAGATGAGGTATGATAGTAGCAGCCACTGACCGGTAAAGCGGTATTTGCTTCATATCATTTCCTAATGACTCTTGTGTGTGTCTGTACCTTCTGGGCTGGTTCACAGAGATATCTGCGAACTAACTTTAGTTTCCTTTTGTTAAGAGAGGTTAACCTCAAATAGAGGCGGGCTGTGGTCCTGCATTGGCTCCTAAGTGCCACCACATAACAGTTTGATATCGTATTAGTATCTAATGATTCATAGGTGTATATAGATACCAAGAAACCCACTATGAATCATTTGACGTTATTATAATAAAACACGATATTATTTCACACAAGTAAATTGGAAAAGTTTTGAAATAGTGGCCAATTCTTAGAAAACTATACCAAAACTTACACAAGAAGAAATTAACAACTTGAACAGTCTAATAACCTTTTAACTAAATGGAAACATAATAAAAGAATCTTCTCATAGAACAAGATTGAGCTCAGTGGCTCTACTGGCAATTTATATAAAATATTCTGGAAAGAAATTATTCCATATTCATCGAGATTCTTTAAGAGAATGGAAAAGGTATATACATATATATATGTATACATGGAGATATACATATATATGGATATATATGGATATGTGTGTGTGTATATATATATATATATATATATATATATATATATATATGCTCTTTAACTCATTTTATGTAGCTAGCATAGATACCAAAATCTGACAAAGAAAGTATAAAGAATTGAAATTACAGGCCAATCTTTTATGGATGTCAATATCAAAATCCTATACAAAGTATTGGCAAAGTGAGTGGAGCAATACATGAAAAGCACAATACACTCAGATCTTAATCCAGGAATGCAAGGGTGGTTCAGCATCACAACATCAGAAAAATCAATACAATCTATAACGGTAAGAAGATAAAAGAGAAAAGGCATGTTTTCACCTAGAAGAATGCAGAATAAAAGTGCTTGATAAATTTGTTACATCATATTCAGAATAAGAGTTTTATGAAATGTAGTAGCATATATTCATATCAGTAAACTTCTTAATAAACTAGTAATAAAAGGATAGTTTCTTAATTTGATACAGGGTGCTAAAGAAAACAACAGCAAACATCACACTTATAGGGAAACCTTGAAAGCTTTTCTTTTTAACTGGAACATTTCAAGTGGCTTCACTATCAGAACTTGTGTCCAACATTGTACAGCCTATAAGGAGGAATATAAAGCAATAAAATTTAGATAAAGCAAAAGTGGACTTCACAGATGATAAGATTATTAATGCAGGAGGTAGAAAAGGAAGAATGTTTAGAGTTAGTAAGAAAATTAAGGAGGATTGCCACATACAAAATGCACAGAAAACACTTCTATGTTGATGTCCTAGCAACAAAGAGTCAGAAAAGGATATTTTAAGACAATTATAATAGCATCAAAAGTATCATGCTTCTAATTCCATGTCTAATAAAATATGTTTAAGGCTTCTGAGGAGGATATTATTAAATACTTTAGGGAGACAGTGCTAAATGAATGGTGGGATATGCATGGAAGGCACAAAGATGTCCATTCCTAATCAAAACCCAAAGAAAAGTTCTTTTGTGGGTGTGTCAAATTTGACTAGTTGATTCCAAGAGTCAAGTGGAACCGAAACACTCATAAAGTGAGAGCATTTCATCTGCAAGATACCAAACTTATTATAAAGCTACAGTAGTGAAGACAACTGGGTTTCAATGCAGGGATAAATCCACAGAACAAAGGAACAGAATAGTGAGCTCTGAAACAGCCCCACACATAACCAGACTCCCCCATCCCTTTTCTGTTTTTTAACTCTGTAGTGCTAGTGTGTGGTATAGAGGAAGGATGGTCTTTTCATAAACTGTGCTAATACCATGTAACTGTATACATATATCTCTATTTTTATATCTATTCCTCTATAATAAAAATGGACGTCTCCCTCACAGCACACACAAACACCAACTCCAGGTGGGTTAGAGACTCCAATGTGAAAGATTAAGCAAGCTCTTAGCAGCTAATATAGATTATTTAATGACCTGAGGGTAATAAAAGATTTCTTACATAGGATATAAATGCATTGATCACAAAGGACAAATTGACATACTTGCCTGTATTAAAACTAAGAACTATATCAACAGAAGACACATAAGAGATGAAAAAACAAGTGACAAAGATGGAGAAGTTATTTACACACCCATAATTCTCAAAGTTCTAACATAAATATATAAAGAGCTCCTGAAAATGAATAAGGAAAAGACAGACAGTGCTACTGCTAAATGGGCAAAAGCCTTGCAATGACACTACAGAAGGGCAAACACCAAAAGCCAAAAAGATCAGAAATGGTGCTCCACTTTGTAAATCATCAGGACCATGCAAAAGAGAGCTCAGGAAGTACAACTACCAGATTGCCAACAGTTGACAACAGCGTGGAGCCTCAGGAACTCTCCTGCGCTGTGGGTGGGAACGTTCTCTGTTCAATCATGTGGGAAAGACTCTGCATCCTCTAGGAAGGTTGAGGTGTCCATGCCTCCTGATCCCACAGTTCCTTTCCTAGAGGAATAGGTGCATGGAAGAAATCTTTCACAAAGTCCCCACTTGGACGAACATGCACAGATCAGTGGTAGAATGTATAGATAAATTGTGGGGACTTGTTACGCAACTAGCACAGAGCCTGGAGAAGTTTCCAGTCCCCCTTCCCATCTGTCCAGGCCTTCTTTCCCTAGTGCTGCCTTCTTGACTGAGATGGTGTTTTTGACTCTGCATCCCTCCTTGTCCCCAGAGCCTATGGTGGTGTTTGCCAAGGAGCAGCCGGCGCGCAGTGAAGTGCAGGCTGTGGTGGGGGCCAGTGCCACACTGAGCTGCGAGGTGGCCCAGGCCCAGACAGAGGCGACGTGGTACAAGAACGGGAAGAAGCTGAGTTCGAGCTCAAAAGTGCATGTGGAGGCCAAGGGCTGCACCCGGAGGCTGGTGGTGCAGCAGGCGGGCAAGGCAGACGCCGGGGAGTACAGCTGCGAGGCCGGGGGCCAGAGGGTCTCCTTCCACCTGGATGTCACGGGTGGGTGCCAGGGTTTGGTGTAGAGGCTGAACACCTGACAAATTGGGGGAAATTAGCACATCTCCAGCAGGGTTGGGGACGTGTGTGCGGGGCCTGTGCTGGGTTCTCCTCTGATGCAGTCAGCCCCAGGGCTCTGTCCACTGGGAAGATCCTTGAGTTGCGGGATGCTTGCCACAGCCCCTGGTCCTGGACACTCTTGGCATCTGCTTCCCCAGGTTCCTGCATATCTCCATCACATCCCCACCTCTCCCAGCATGAAACCCGGCACAGGCTTTCTCAGTCATCTGCAGGCTGCTAAGGCCTGTCGTCTGCTGAAATAGCCATTCTTTGTCTGTCGTTGGCAAGGGGCACTATTCCCATATTAAGTCTTCCTGGGCAGCTGTGGAGCCCAGTCCTGCTCTGAGGAGCTTCTGGCCTTGGACGCCCCTGCCCCCGTTGGGTCTGGAGTCCCTGTCTCTGGCCTTGAGGCCCTGACCGTACAGCTGCATTGAGGTCAGCCCATTGTGTCGGCCTCTGCTCAGATGCCCATCCTGTCCTGGGCCTGAGCCAAGCTGGTTTGTTGCCTGCTCCCGTCCCTCCTGCCCCTCCTGGCTGCCGATGACATCACTGGGTTTCAGTGTCCTGAGGTGGCTGACACTGTCCCTGTCCCCAGCTGTGGCCCTTGCCCCCAGTCCAGCAGCCAGTGTGGTCCTTCCAGGTGCTGCCCTGGGTCAGCCCTCACAGAGACGCTCTTGGGTCCCCTCCAAGGGCCTTCTCCTTCCCCCTTCTCTGCCTTGGCTTTGCCCCCTGCTTGGCTGCTGGAGGCTCTCAGGCAGTCTTTGCCTGGTCTCTCCACTCCGCATGGGGGTTCTTCTACTGAGACCGTCCTCCTCTGCCTCCCTTCCTGGCCCTGCTCCCCACTGCTCTTCTGGAATTTTGGCCCAGCCCCCAGGCTGTGTCAGGGTCACTGTGTGCCTTACTTTCCCTGCATTAGCTGCTCATGGGGCCCATCTTCCCTTGCGGATGGGGGCAGGGATCCTAGACTCTCAGCTCTTGGTGGGACAGAGCTTGTGGCCCCAGGTGGTCCCTCCTGGATGCCCTGCACTGCCCCTGAGAGCCCGGATGGTGCCTGGCAGGCAGAGTGTGGCCCTGTTGCATTCACTGTCTGGCTTGCTCAGCAGAGAGGCATCAGTGGAGAGCTGGACAGCCCGGGCAGCTTCATTTCAAGTCTTCTCCCGCCATGTGGCCTGGAAGGGGGACGGGATGCGAGGGTCTCCCCTCTAATGCTTGTTGGTCACCCCCCGCCCCCGCCCCCCAGAGCCGGAACTTGAGCCCCCGACCCTGGAGAGACCCAGACGCAGGGAACTTCTGGTGGTCAGGGAACATGAGGACATCGTCCTGACAGCCACGCTGGCCACACCCTCTGTGGCCGCGGTGACGTGGCTCAAGGACGGTGTGGAGATTCGCCGCAGCAAGAGGCACGAGACGGCCAGCCTGGGGGACACCCACACCCTGACCGTGCGTGGCGCGCAGATCCTGGACAGTGCCGTCTACTGCTGCCGCCAGGGCGCGGAGGAGCAGGACTTCCCGGTGCAGGTGGAAGGTGAGTGGGGCCACGGGGAGGTCCTCTGGGAACCCCTTGTTTGCAGCGTCCTGGAGTGGAGACTGGGTGAAGCTCAGGGCACACGACCGGGCGGCTCAGAGCTGGTCCTATGGCCCAAGCCCCACCAGACTGACGTCGCCTACCCCACCCTCCCCCAGAGGTGGCTGCCAAGTTCTGCTGTCCCCTGGAGCCCGTGAGCGGAGAGCTGGGGGGCACAGTGAAGCTGGTCTGCGAGCTGAGCCCGGCGCAGGCCCAGGTGGTGTGGCGCCGCGGGAGCACGCAACTCCGGGCCGGCAAACGCTTCCAGATGGCGGCTGCGGGCCTTCAGCGCTCGCTCACTGTGTCAGGCCTGCGGGCAGAGGATGCGGGGGAGTACGTGTGCGAGAGCCGCGATGACCACACCAGCGCCATGCTCACCGTGAGCGGTATGTGGATGCCGGGCGCAGGGGCTGGGCTGCCCAGGTGGGCGGGTGGCTTGGCGGAGCATTCCGGGGCTGCTTCCCGAATGGGTGTACTTCCGCGGCATCTGCTAGGTGGGGGCCCCTGCCCCTCCTGCCCGCCTCTCAAGTGGAGCTCTTGTCCGCAGTCCCCCGCGTGGTCAAGTTCACGTCTGGGCTGAGCGCGGTGGTCGCGGAGGAGAGCTGCGAGGCCACCTTCCAGTGCATGGTGACTCCCAGCAACGTGGCGGTGACGTGGTTCCGGGATGGCGTCAAGCTGCAGTCCAGCGAGAAGTTTCTCATATCGCAGAAGGGTGCCAGCCACAGCCTGACTATCTCGGGCCTGGCCCTGGAGGATGCCGGCCAGATCACCGCGGAGGCTGAGGGCATCAAGACCGTGGCTGCCCTCCGGGTCCGAGGTGCGTGTGTGGGACAGCAGGAAGGGCGCACCGGCTCCTCTCAGCAGGCGCCTCCTAGTGGGCTGGCCCCAAGGTAGCATCCTGCTGCTGGCCTGTATCCAGCTCATCTGGCTGACTTCTGAGGACACAGGCTTTGTCAGCTGCAGAGAGAAGAGTAGGGTCAGACCGAGGGGCCAGGCACCTGCTCTAAAGGGGAGATGGTAAACTCCTGTAGTGCACACCTGGTCGGGGAGCGGGTGGAGACTCAGACACTCCAGGGAGTCTTCCTAGAGGAGACGATCCTTGCTGAGCCCAAAGGATGGCAAGGTGGGAGAGACTGGAGTTGGCAGCCAGTGCAAGCAGATGCAGATGATGGGGGTGCGCTTTGCTCGCTGAAGCCAGATTGCATGGGGGAGGGCCAGAACATTACCTGAGGGTAAGTGGGAGCCAAGCCATCTCAGGTTCTTGAGTAAGGGAGTAATGCGGGCAGATGCACTTCTGGGAGATCATGGCACAGCCCGAGACTGGGAGATTCACTCTAGCGTTTCTCTTCCTTAATGTGACCCATCCAGGGCCTAGTTAAAGCAGAGACTGTGGTGCAGCTGGTCTCGGAGCTCAGAGTCTGCCTGTCTCAGTGGCTCCCTGTGTCCCAATGCTCCTGGTCACCGGCCACACTTAGGAGTTCCAGGCCCTGGTGGGGGATTGCAGGAGTTGTTCAGAGCAGGGGAGCAGGAGGTGGGAGGGGGACTGGGAAAGGAGAAGCCCCCCTGAAGTGTGGTTTCCTTCCATAAAATTGTGCCTGTGCATGTGTGCAGCTGGGCCCTGAGTATGGCCAAGGCCTTGCCTAGCTTGGAGTCGGAATGTGGCGGAGGGCAGCTCTGCTGGCTGGGGGTTGGGGCAGGGTCCCTCTGCCTTGCTTTCCTGAGAGTGGCAGTGGCTGTAATGACCTCCCTCTCCTGTGACTCCAGAGGCCCCAGTGTTGTTCAAAAAAAAGCTGGAGCCACAGACTGTGGAGGAGCGGAGCTCGGTGACCATGGAGGTGGAGCTGACGCGGCCATGGCCGGAGGTCAAGTGGACACGCAACGCCGCGGCCCTGGTGGCAGGAGAGAATGTGGAGATCCACGCCGAGGGCTCAAGTCACCGCTTGGTTCTCCGCAGTGTGGGTTTCGCTGACCGTGGTTTCTATGGCTGCGAGACAGCGGATGATAAGACGCAGGCCAAGCTGACCGTGGAAAGTGAGCAGCTTAGGGGGCTTGGCCTAGGGGTTGGGCATCGAGGAGCTGGGGAGGGTAGGGAATCTCCCCCTGGGGGCGGAGCCCTGGAAAAGGGGGAAAAGGGAAAGAGAGAGGAAGGGGCAGACCTCCACCTGCAGGGGCCAGGGAGGTGGGGAAGGGAGTAAAGGAGGAGGCAGGCCTCCCCTTCCAGAGCACCTTGAGGCTCCCTGGGGAAGTGATGGGGGCTGGACCGAGGGCCAGGGTCTTGCTGCAGTGGCTCATCCTTCTTCTTTGTCCCATAGTGCGCCAGGTCCGGCTTGTGCGGGGCCTGCAGACAGTGGAGGTACAGGAGCAGGGCACAGCCACAATGGACGTAGAGCTGTCCCATGCTGATGTGGAGGGCAGCTGGACTCGAGATGGCCTTCGGCTCCAGCCGGGACCCACGTGCCAGTTGGTGGTGCACGGCCCCACCCATACCCTTACGCTGTCTGGGCTGCAGAGGCAGGACAGTGGCCTGGTTTCCTTCAGGGCAGAGGGTGTGCACACATCTGCGCAGCTGGTGGTCACTGGTAGGTGGACATAGGTGGGGCGGGACTCACTCCAGAGCACCTGCCCCTGTCCCCAAGGTGGCCCAGGGAGGCAGCTATGGGCAAGGATATGGAATCCTGGAGGAGGGGGGCTCATTCCTTTAACCAGCTGAGTGATTCCAACCAGCTCAGGCCCTGTCCCCGCCCAGAGGCCCTGCTTCTCACCACTCCCCTCCTGTCTTTCCAGAGCTGCCTGTGAAGTTCAGCCGCCCTCTGCAGGACGTGGTGGCCACGGAAAAGGACAAGGTGGTCCTGGACTGTGAGCTCTCACGCCCCAATGTGGATGTGCGCTGGTTGAAGGTGCCTGGGAACTTGGACTCCTCTGCCCCCTCTTACCTCTCCCCATGGGTGGGCGGGAATGGGACCACTCTGCTGGGCAGTTCCAGCACTTGACCTGGCCTCATTCCTCCACAGGACGGTGTGGAGCTGCAGGTGAACAAGGCAGTGGGCATGGTGGCCCAGGGGGCCTGCAGGAGTCTCATCATTCACCGGTGTGAGCTTGGGGACCAGGGCGTGTATGTGTGCGACGCCCACGACGCTCAGAGCTCTGCCTCCCTGATGGTGCAAGGTGAGGGCGGGGTGGTGGGTGCAGGAACCTCCTGGCCCCTCACTGCGTCACCCAGCAAGTGCTTGGCCTTCTGGCTCCGCTCCTGCGCCACCCATCCTGTACTCCCTCAGCAAGCTGGGGTGGGGGGTAGCAGTCAGGTAGCTCTGCGTGTCAGGACGTAGCAGGGCCTGCTTCTTGCCCCAGACCGAGACGTCCAGATCGTGAGGCCTCTGGAGGATGTGGAAGTGATGGAGAGGGAGGGGGCCACCTTCTCCTGCGAGGTCTCCCACGATGAGGTGCCTGCCCAGTGGTTCCGGGGGGACAGCAAGCTTCGGCCCAGTGACAATGTGCGGATCCGCCAGAAAGGTGAGACGGGGACAGTGGGTGGGCTTCAGCAGGGCTTCTCCTCCTTCCCGCCCCCAGGCCACCCCTCCCTTTAGTGCTGAGTGGCCTTTGTTCCCAGGAAGGACATACACTCTCATCTATCGGAGGGTCCTGGTGGAAGATGCAGGGGAAATCAAATTTGTAGCACAACGTGCAGAATCACGAGCCCAGCTCCGAGTAAAAGGTAATGGCCGCTCAGGGCAGGGCATGGGCTGGACAGCGTGTGTGTGAACAAGCTCGTGTACTGAGTCTTACAGGGCTGAAAGGCCAGCTGTCCCTGTCCTGGGGTCCCTCCTGGAATGAGGACAGCAGTGATCCAGGAGGAGGGAAAGGGGGTATTCCCTCCTTGGCAGGAAGAAAGTGGTCTAGGGGAGGCAGCCTTGGGGTCTCCTTCTTTGTTTAAAACGGAGGTACCAATGAATTCTCCTTCCCGGGACTGCAGCAAGTGCTGGAGAGAAAAGGTGTGAGGCCCTGGCAGGAAGTAAGCACACAAGGCTTTACCTGGTGGCCTTGATGACAGTCAAAGTGGCTGCGGGGCATGAGGGAGAAAAGGTCTAGAAACAGGTAGGGGGCAGTGGTGTGGGGCATTTGGATGCATAAGGTGAGGACAGGGTGCAAGGGATTCGGGGGTGTTCAGGATGAGGGTGAGGCTGTGTGGCGAGAGGACGGGTGGTGGTGGGGGCGTGTGGGGCAGGCATGCGCATGATGAGGCCCACTGGATGATAGCGAGTGTGGGTGTGTGCCCACTGTCCTTGTGGTCACATGTGAGCAGCAAGTCCCAGACTAGCCCGAGGGCAACACTCAGCCTAGCTATCTGCTGGCTCTGGTGGGCGGGCCGGCATAGGCTGTTTAGCCTGAGCATGATGTCCCAGTCTGGCTGGTTGGAAGATGCACAGCCACAGCACCCAGCCCTGGGTGTTCGGGATCACTGTGCACCTGCCCTGACCCTGCTGGGTGTACCCACAGAGCTGCCAGTATCCATCCTACGCCCGCTGCGGGACAAGATCGCAATAGAGAAGCACCGTGGTGTGCTCGAGTGCCAGATGTCAAGGGCCAGTGCCCAGGTGCGGTGGTTCAAGGGCAGCGTGGAACTGCAGCCTGGGGCCAAGTATGAGATGGTCAGTGACGGCCTCTACCGCCAGCTAGTCATCAACGCCGTCCAGCCTGAGGACGAGGACACTTATACCTGTGATGCTGGCGACGTTAAGACCAGTGCCCAGTTCTTTGTGGAAGGTTCGGGCAGGGCTGGGTGGGCGGCTGTTCCTTTTTTCTGCCAGGGGAGGTGTTACAGCCTGTGGCACTTAGAGGTGGCCGGGTCTGAGAAGGACCTGACTGGGCGCGTTGGGTCACCCCAGGGAGGAAGCGAGCATGCCTGAGAGGGTTTGTTCCCAGGAAGTAACACCAACCCTGCAGGAGGGGGTGGCTGGTGATCCTCCCCTGGGACTGCCCCAGTGACTAGCCACTTGCCCACAGAGCAATCCATCACTATCGTGCGGGGCCTGCAAGATGTGACGGTGATGCAGCCTGCCCCTGCCTTGTTCGAGTGTGAGACCTCCATCCCCTCGGTGCGGCCGCCTAAGTGGCTCCTGGGGAAGACGGTGCTGCAGGCAGGGGCTGACGTGGGAATGGAACAGGAGGGTACAGTGCACCGGCTGACGCTGCGACGTACCTGCTCCACCATGACAGGGCCGGTGCACTTCACCATTGGCAAATCACGCTCCACCGCCTGCCTGGTCGTCTCAGGTGAAAGTGCGCTGCCTGGCGGGTTGGCTGCAGGTGGAGAGGGGGCAGGGCAGGGGCAGGTGTCATGGCCTCGTGGTCTGGCCCACTTCACCCAGTGCTTCCCTCTTTCCGTACGCCACAGACATTCCCATCGTGCTCACGCGGCCCCTAGAGCCCAAGGTGGGGCGCGAGCTGCAGTCAGTAGTCCTGTCCTGTGACTTCAAGCCACCCCCCAAGACCGTGCAGTGGTACAAGGAGGAGACACCCCTGGTGCCATCTGACAAGTTCAAGATGAGGCTGGAGGGCCACATGGCAGAGCTGTGCATCCTGCGGCTCACACCCGCAGATGCTGGTGTCTACCGGTGCCATGCCGGCAGTGCCCAGAGCAGCACTGAGGTTACTGTGGAAGGTACATAGCGAGGGGGCACAGGGCCGCCAGAGGGTCTCTAGGGGAGGCGGTGATGGCGGTCGTGCTGAGCTGCCTGGTGTGCTCCTGGCAGTGCGGGAGGTGACGGTGACGCAGCCACCGCAGGACTTGGAGGTCACGGAGGAGGGCTGTGCCTGCTTCTCCTGCGAGCTGTCCCACGAGGACGAGGAGGTGGAGTGGTCGCTCAATGGGACGCCCCTGTATAACGACAGCTTCCACAAGATTACCCATGAGGGCCGCCGCCACACGCTTGTGCTGAAACAGGTCCGACGGGCTGACACAGGCACTGTATGCGCCTCCTCGCCCAAGGTTATGGCCTCGGCCCGCCTGGAGGTCAAAGGTGAGGTGTTCTTGTGGGGTCTCTGGGGACCCCTGGGATGTGCACCTGGCATCCCGAGGGCCAGAGGTGAGAGCTCGTCCCCTCAGTCGCCCACACCTTCCCTTCAGGGAAGCCGGTGGTGTTCCTGAAGGCGTTGGACGACGTGTCTGTGGAGGAGTGGGGCACGCTGGCCTTACGTTGCGAGGTCTCTGACCATCAGGCTCGTGTGGTATGGCGAAAGGATGGCATGGAGTTGGGCCCCAGTGACAAGTATGAATTCCTGTGCACAGCGGGCACTCGGGGACTCGTGGTGCACAACCTGAGCAAGGACGATGCTGGCCTGTACACCTGCGACGTGGGCACTGATGAGACCCGTGCCCGTGTCAGCGTGCACGGTGCGTGCTGCAGCCGGCCCCAGATGGCGGGGCCAGGGCACTGGGGGTGTGGCTCTGGGCATGGGGGTGCCTCCGCCTGGAGGGCCCACACACTCTCTGAGACCAGGGGCTGCTCTGCTGAGTCTGGAGAGGTCAGGGCAGGCTCCTGAAGGAGCGGGCTTGACAGGGTCTTAGGAGGCCCGGGTGCAAGCAGGTGGGCCAGGGATGATGGGCAACAGAGAAAAGCTTGGGAGACTAGACTGGCCCTGCTTGATAGAGTCCCAAGGTGTAAAGAATTCTACAGAGGCTGGAAACATTCACTCTGCACCAGGGGATGTGTATGGGCAGGCACAGGGGCCCCAGAGGGGCAGTCAGGAGAGCCTCCTGGAGTGGGCAAGTGGGAGAACCCGAGATGTCAGGCAGGGGGTGCCCCAGTAGGGCTCCCAGGCCATGGCACAGCCTGGTGAAGGTGGCTGTGGGCAGGCCACATGCTTTTCACATGCTCCTGCCAATCTGGGCCTGGTTCCCCAACTATAGGGTGGATGCCTGACGTCCTGTGTGCATCACTGTCCTGGCTCCACCCCCATAGTCCTGCTCTCTCTTGTATGCATGGCAGGCCTGCTGCCCTGTGATCCCGTGGCTGGTCCCTGAGGGTCTGGCCAGTGTTTAATGAGACAGGAAAGGGACAGGAAAGGGAGGGCGGTGTAGTGAGTTTGTCCTAAAGCTGGATTGCCTCTTCATTTTGGGTGCCTGTTCTTCTGGAGCATATAAGCTGGTGACAACTGTGTGTGGTGCTTATTCTCTCCACATTGTTCCATAGCAAGTGTGAAGGCGGCCGCCCTGGTCATAACGCATAGCTATCAGCCATCCAAATACCAAGGTGTGGACAGCTGGAGACCAAGAGGACCTGTGCTGAGAGAGGCAGCAAGCCCTCTGGGAGTGGGGTTGGGGGGTGGGTATGCAGGCTCTCTGGCTGGTCTTGCCCCTCCTGGGGTGTGGACCGGGGCTGCTACAGGCTTGTCGGTGCCTGTCTCGAGGCGCAGGCTTCCGTGGGCCTGGCTGGCGTGACGGCTGTCTCCTCTGGCCCACAGACCTGCATGTGGGCATCACCAAGAGGCTGAAGACAGTGGAGGTGATGGAGGGCGAGAGCTGCAGCTTTGAGTGCGTCCTGTCCCATGAGAACACTAGCGATGTTGCCGTATGGATGGTCGGTGGGAAAACGGTGGGCAGCTCTGGCCGCTTCTGGGCCACACGCCAGGGCCGCAAGTATACACTGGCTGTCCGAGATGCTCTGCCAAGTGACGCTGGGGAGGTGGTCTTCTCTGTGCGGGGCCTCACCTCCAAGGCCTCGCTCATCATCAGAGGTGGGTGATGGTGGCAGTGGGAACTGACTGGGTGGGGCAGGTCGGGGGTCTGTCTCCAGGGGCTGGTTTGGGAGCTGCTGAGCCTGGGCCCTCCCCAGGCAGCCTGGAGCAGGGGCCTTGGGCTTGGAAGCTGGAAGGGGGTGCATCTGGGGACTGTCTCCCCAGCCCCTGGTTGGCACCTGGAGGCATCTGTCAGAGTACTGAGGGCTTCTGGTCATCCAGGGGGCTTACTTTCTAGGATGAGGTTCTGGAGCCTTTGGGCAGAAGCAGGGTTTCTGATCTTCAGTCTGTGATTCGACTACTGTGGTAGCTCCCAGGGTGCATGACTCGTGAAGCCAGTGAAATGGCCATTGGCATTTCTGAGCTCCTACTTCCAGCATGAGTACTTGGTGCCAGTGGGTGAAGCTCAGCCCATAGTCAGCACTGGCCCATGGCTATGCTTTGAGTCACAGGACTCTGAACAGTGCCGAGAACATGAGATTCTGTGCTTCTAATATTTCTCCCTCCCGGGGTCCTCCCGTGGTATTCCAGGGCTCTGAGGCCCCTGGGTCTGAGGTTCCAGAGTTGGAAGTTTTGGAGCTGTAGGTTCTGTGGTCTCAACCTTCAGAGCCTGAAGGTTCCTGAATGCCTGCCTTGCCCTCACCCCAGGCATGGCTAAGGCTGTGGCCGTGGGTAGAGCTGTGGCCATGCCTCTTGGGCCACCATCTCTGTTCTTTTCAGAGAGGCCAGCTAACATTATGAAGCCACTGGAAGACCAGCGGGCCATGCTGGGTGAGGATGTGGTGCTGAGGTGTGAGCTGTCACGGGAGGGGACCCCAGTGTGCTGGCTGAAGGACGGGAAAGCCATTCGCAAGAGTCAGAAGTATGAGCTTCTCATCGAAGGCACTCGAGCCATGCTGGTCATCCATGCAGCCTCACTCAAAGATTCTGGCGAGTACACGTGTGAGACGGAGTCTTCCAAAAGCACAGCCAGCCTCCGAGTGGAAGGTAACCCCCATGAGAGACCCTGGCACAGCCCCTGTGGCTTCTCTTCCCAGGCAGGAGCGGAGGGGCGCCCAGCAGGGAAGGGGCTCGCTCAGGTCCCTGAGGTTCTGTGGGTGGACCAGGAGAACCACCTGTGATGGGAGTGATTTCCTGTCCTGAGGGCCTACGTGGGGTCTGCACAGGCCTCTCCCTCCCATCCATTCTTTCCCAGAAAAGCCAAACCAGTTCACGGAGGAGCTGGCTGACCTGCAGGTGGAGGAGAAGGGCACAGCTGTGTTCGCCTGCAAGACGGAGCGCCCCGCGGCCTCAGTGACCTGGCGCAAGGGCCTCACAGAGCTGCAAGCCTCGGAGAAGCATGCTCCCAGCCAGGAGGGCCTGACCTTGAGGCTCACCATCAGCGCCCTGGAGAAGGCGGACACTGACACTTACACCTGTGACATCGGCCAGGCCCAGTCCCAGGCTCGGCTCCTGGTGAAAGGTTAGGCCCAGTCACCGTGCTGTTGCTCTCATTTGCACACTATATTTCAAGGCCCATGGTGTGCTCAGGTGTATGCTTTGTTTAAAGTAGACTTGGAGATGGGCAGAGATCAGAGCTCTGCCTGGCCCTAGACAAACCCAGCCTTGGTTTCCCCATCTCCAAGGGGAGTTGTCCTGGGTGGCCTTGTCTTGTCTCTGGCCTTCCCAGCTGGGCCTTGTGTAAATGAGTCAGCGGCCCTCATTTATTTGTGCATTCATTTGCTGGATGAATGTTTCTGGAAACCTTCCAGCGTGTGCCCCTGCATGAGCTCTGCATGTACTTACATGCAGATGTACCGCCTCTGCTCCTGTGAAAGGAGACTCGCTCGGGGAAGTTTTCAGGTTTGAGCAGCAGTTTTCACCTGGCAGGCAGGGTGAGGGTTATCATTCTCCCACTTCACAGATAGGGAAACTGGGCCTTTACTCGGGGTTGTTGGCTGGTTCAGGGTTGTAGGACAAGTAGGCATCAGGGCAGGGTTGAGCCCAGCCCTCCAGACCCCAGGGCCGGTGTCCAGGGTGAAGTCAGCTGGAGGTCCTTCCTGGGGGTCTCTCCACAGAAAAAAACCCAAAAGAATAACAAAGAAGCCTCACTCTTGATTTTTTTCTCTTTTTCAGTGAAATACAGTGAATCCACTGAGCTCAGTGAAAACATTTTGTTAGTGCAGTAGAAGCACCACTACCTAATAAAGTACTGGGTTGGGCAAAATTTTCATTCAGGTTTTTCCGTAAGATGCTACGAAAAACCCGAATGAACTTTTTGGCCAACCCAGTAGATGTTCATACTTTAAAAAAGTCAGAGTGTCCCATAATAACAACATATGGTCTTTAAAAAAATTTAAAACCCACAGACTTGTACCAGTCTAATAGTGTCAGCCAGAGCCTTTTCTTTGTGTATCAGTTCACGAATCAGAATTCCTTAGCTCTTTTTTTGTACATCGCCTTCCTGATGTGCCATCTATGCTTTCTGGTGTGCAATAGCTTCAAGACACCTGTGAATGCAGAAGGAATCTGGAGGCCATTCTATCTCTATATTTATGACTTCTTCCCAAGCTTTGACCATACCTAAGACAAAAGCAAAAAATTTTTTTCTAGAGATTCACATTGTCAGTCCTCCAATGCATTCGATTTAAATGTTATCATAGCCATGCGTCTTTTTTCACGCTCGTTTCTTCTGTTAATACAAAATTTAATTGCGTTAAGTGATTTCTGTGACAGGCATAACCGGCCTAGACAGGTTAGGGAGCACAGCTTGATGGAGGGGCCTTGCTGTGGGTCACCTTGTGTGCTCTGCAGAAGGACCCCAGAGGTGGATTGGGGCTCACTGGTGGATCTAAAACAAATACTTGGACAGCTCAGCTCAGACCCACTTACTGTTTTATGTTTTGTCATTCGGAGCCCGTTAGAGTCATTTGCTCGATCTCTGTTGTGAGCCCACCCCAGGTCTTGGGGAGCACCCTGTTTCCCTTGGCAGCTGACCAGAGGGTCCCTGACATGCCCGTTTGTGTCCCTGCAGGCCAGAAAGTGCTCATCACAGAGGATCTGGAGGACTTGGAGGTGCAGGAGGGCTCCTCGGCCACCTTCTGCTGCCGTATCTCCCCTGCCGACTACAAGCCCGTCCACTGGTTCTTGGACAAAACCCCACTGTCTGCCAACGAACTCAATGAGATCGAGGTCCAGCCAGGTGGCTACCATGTGCTTACCCTGCGGCAGCTGGCCATCAAGGACTCAGGCACCATCCATTTTGAGGCAGGCGACCAGCGGACCTCAGCTTCCTTGCAGGTCACAGGTAGGCTGCATGCCCAGTGCCCAGTGCCGTGTGACTAAGCATGCAACCTCAAGACAGTGGCTTGGCCACATGCTGGGTGAGGCCCTGGGGCTCACAGAGAAGGCACCATGGACTTCCCATGGGCTGGGGCCTTGGATCCCAGGGAGCGGGGCTTGGGAGGCTCAGTGGCCCTATTTCAAGTTGCATTGTTGCACATGGTATGCAGAGGTGAACTCAAGGTCAGTGTAGAGGCTGGGCCCACCCCTCTGGTGTGTGGAGCCACACAGAGCCTGTCCTGTTCCCCCAGCAGCCCTGTCTGCAGCCCAGACTGAGGGGGGCAGGTGGGCACTGACCAGGAGTGTTGCCTGGTCTGCAGTGAGACCTGGGACTTTTCCTGCAGAAGCCCCCAAGTGTCTTATACATCCCTCTCTGTCTTCAGAGAAGCCAGGTGTTTTCTCCCAGGAGCTCACAGATGCCACAGTCATGGAGGGGGAAGAGCTGACCCTGGTCTGTGAGACTGCTGCTTTAGACAACACTGTGTGCTGGACCAAGGACGGGAAGGCCCTGCGGCCGTCGGCTCGGTGCCATCTGAGCTATGAGGGCCGCCGAGCCCAACTGGTCATCACTGACACCACCCTTCAGGATGGTGGGCTCTACAAGTGTGAGGCTGGGGGTGCCTGGAGCAGCTCCATTGTCAGGATCCATGGTGAGCCCCTGGAGGGGGGTGCTGGGCAGCCTCCAGCTGCACTCTGGGCACCCCTGTTTCTTGTCTGGCTAAGGGCAAAGGGGACTCCAGGACTCTATCTGACCCTCTCTGTCTCTGCCCTCTGTGTGTGTGTGGTGGGGGGCTGTTCTGAGGCTCCTCCTGTCCACCTGGATCTTTCCAGCAGTTCATCCATCTCACTCTGCTCCCTGCTGCCCGTCTCTGGGTCTCTGATGGTCCTGATAGCATCCCTCACCCTCTCTTGGTCTTCTGACCAGCAATATTTTTTTTACTTCATTCCTGACTTTGTTTTGTGTTCTGACGTCATGTTTTGTGTTCTGACGTCACCGTGTCTCCCTTCTCCTGGCTTGGCTCATCTCCATCTGTCTCAGTCGGCTGGGGTCCGGGTAACAAATACCACCGACTGGGTAGCATAAAAAAACATGTCTCCCGGTTTATTGTCTCCCAGTTCTGGAGACTAGAAGTCTGAGATCAAGGTGTTGGCAGGCCTGGCTTCTCCTGAGGCCTTTCTCCTTGGCGTGTAGATAGCTGTCTTCTCCCTGTGTCTTCACAGTCATCCCTCTGTGTGTGTCTGTGTCCTAATCTCCTTTTCTTGTAAGGACACCAATACTGTGGGATTAAGACCCACCCTAGTGACGTAATTTTACCTCAGTCTTCTCTTTAAAGACCCCCATCTCCAAATATGGCCCCATTCTGGGTCCTGAGGGTTAGGACTCCAACAGATGAATTTGGAGGACACAGTGTAGCCCATAACACTCCACCCTTCTCTGTTTCCTGCTGTTTGGCTCACCCTCCTGGAGAGGCAGAGGTCTTGAGGTCACTGTCACTAGCCCCCAATGTAGACAGTGAGGTGGGCCTGCCTGCACCCTGCAGCTGCTGCTCTCAGCCATGCTTGACCACAGGGGAGACCCCTGTAGGAGGCAGCGGGGGGAGGGCTGAGCTGAGCTCATGCCTGTCCACAGCTCAGCCAGTGCGGTTCCGAGAGGGGCTGAAGGACATGGAGGTGCTGGAGGGTGGTGCTACCGCACTACACTGCATCCTGTCATCGGTGGCCATGCCCGTGGAGTGGCGTCGAGGAGATGAGGTTGTGCAGCCTGGAGGCAAGTACAGCCTGCGGCAGGAGGGTACCATGCTAGAACTGCTCATCCGGGACCTGAGGCCTCAGGACAGCGGGCAGTACTCCTGCTGCTTCAGGGACCAGATGACATCGGCCAGGCTAACCGTACAGGGTGAGTATAATTACCCACTCTGCCCATGTGACCCTATGCGGCTCCATACAACCCCTTTCAACCTTTGTGGGGGGATGAAGATGATGTCTTGTGTCCATCGGACCTTGTTGCAGCCCTACCTGCTGAGTTCATAGGAAGACTGAGAAGCAAGGAGGCCACGGAAGGGACCACGGCCACACTGCACTGCGAGCTGAGCAAGGCAGCCCCTGTGGAGTGGAGGAAGGGGCCTGAGACCCTCAGAGCTGGAGACAGAGTGAGCCTGAGGCAGGATGGAGCCGTGTGTGAGCTGGAGATCCGTGGCCTGACCGTGGAGGATGCTGGGGAGTACTCGTGTGTGTGCGGGCAGGAGAGGACATCAGCCACGCTCACCGTCAGGGGTAAAGACCACACGTGACCACGTGGACTGGCATTTGGTGGCTGCCCATCACCTCTCTGCTCTCAGTTTCCTTTTCTACCCTGCTCTCTCACTATCCTTTTCCTTCCATAATTCTTGTATTGTCCCTGTCATGGTCCTTGTCTGTTGTGTGGCACATGTACAGGTTGGACCTTTAAATGTCACCGTCCACAGTGTGTACTGGGCACACCCAGCAGGTGGTCCGTGTCCAGTTAGGTTTTATATCTTCTGTGAACTATGCACGTCCTGTTTCTTCTGCGTGTTCAGAGAGCGTGATAGTGTTTGTGTGTTTCCGACCATCTCCAGGCCTGCCTGCCAAGTTCACAAAGGGTCTGAGGAAGGAGGAGGCCACAGAAGGGGCCACGGCCACGCTGCGCTGTGAGCTGAGCAAGGCAGCCCCTGTGGAGTGGAGGAAGGGGCCCGAGACCCTGAGGCCCGGGGACAGAGTGAGCCTGAGGCAGGACGGAGCCGCGTGTGAGCTGGAGATCCGTGGCCTGGTTGTGGCAGATGCCGGGGAGTACTCGTGTGTGTGTGGGCAGGAGAGAACAGTGGCCAGGCTGACGGTCAGGGGTAAAGACTGTGTGTGGCCACGTGGAGCAGTGGCTTCGTGTCTGAGGGCTTGATCACGTCCTTGAGCCCTGCCCTGTCTGTGTACAGTCTTTCGCTTCTGTGTGCATCTCCTGCATTCCTGCAGCATGAGTCTCCCAGCACCTGCTTCTGTGAGGCCCATCTCAGATAAAGAGCAGAGAATATGGTCCTCCCTGCTCTCAGGGGCTCATGCCTGAGGGAGAGAAGGAGGGCACCCACACAGTACAAGAGTGGAAGTATGGTCCTCTTGAGGGGGCATGCCAAGAGAGAAGCTAGGAAGTCGAGCAAAGCGTGGCCCTCGAGGGTGGGATGTCGAATGGAGTGTCAAGAGGTGGAAGCTGGGACATGCATGCTGGGCCATGGGAGAGCCATGTTGGGAGGTCCTAGGTTCTGTTCTCCAGCTCCTGGTGGTTAGGAGAGGTGAGGCTGGGTATAGGGATAGGGTGGAGGTGAGGTGGGTGTGGACAGGGCTTGACTGTGGAAGGAGAGGAAGGAGGGGCGGGAAGAGCTGCAGAGAGGAGCCGAGCCAGAGTCAGGAAAGGCAGGCGGACACCTGTGCTGGCGTTGGGCCCCCTGTCTGGCATCTGTGGCAGGTAAGCTGGCTCTAGGCAACTGCCACAGAAGGGGGTCCGTCAGACATGGCGTGGCGACCTGTGGCTGGGACACGGGATGAGAGGTCACAGTTTGAGGGTGGGGCACAGTCAACTAGAGCAGGAGGGCTGTCCCGTGGGTTTAGGGGCCAATAGGGTCACTTCCTTTGTGGGGTGGATGAGGGCCAGCTGGGTGGATATCCTTGAAGCGGGGTAGTGGGAGTCCCCTTGCATCAGAGCAGCCGACTGTGGGCATTCTGCCTGGTGTCCCCTCAGGGCCCCCCTTCCAACGGGTGCTTGTGTGGCCAGCATGGTGTCTGTGGCCCATTCCTTGTCTGCAGGCTCCAGAGTCCATCAGTCTATGTGTCCGTCGGACCTTCCCCAGCCCTGACCAGCCAATTCACAAAAGTCATGAAGCGTGAGCAGGCCATGGGAGGGGCCATGTCCACATTCACGCTGTGCTGTGAGCTGAGCAAGGCAGCCCGATGCAGTGGTGGAAGGCGCCTGAGACCCTCCGAGATGAGGACTCAGGATGGGGCTTGGCTGTGGTGTGGCTCATGGCCTGGCGATAGGTCAGCTCCCTGTGCCGGGGGTCCAGGTCCTCAGGGGCCTGCCCTAGTGAGGGCCTGGTCACTTCCTGTGGGGGTAGCAGATGGGATGGAGGATAAGGCCACCCACCATGTCCTGAGAGGGTCCTGTGAGCAGCATTGATGATGGGGTACGGGGGCATCTCAGCACAGAAGGAAGGACAGCTCAGCCGGTGCACAGAGGCCTCACATCCTGGGCCGTGTTGGGCCACGCCCACAAGACAAGGTGGACACTGAAGACGATTCTGGAGGCTGGGCAGGGCCGCCATTTGCACAGACACTCAGATCTTTGGAGAGAGGCCAGGCCATGCCACCTTGAACTTCATGAATGGAGTGCAGCGTCTCCAGCGCAGAGACACTGGGCACTCACACTGTTCAGACCCACCAGGAGACCACAGGGGATGTGGGCCTGGAGGCCTATTTCACAGTCAAGAGCAACTTGCATTGCACGAGGCACCACCAGTGGCCAAGGAGCGGAGGACCCAAGTTGACCAGCTGCAAGCAGCCCAAGAGAGCTGCTTTTAAGAGTATGCAGGTCCCAAGGACACCTACTCCAGGACGACAGGCCAGGAGGAGGGTGACTTCGGCTTCCCTTCTAGCTGTGGTGTTCCTAGCTCTGTCAGTCCTGTTCAGTCCCAGTCATGCCGGGGCTCTGGCCCCAGCAGCAGCAGGAGTAGACAAGGGGGGAGTGCTGGTGCAAACTCGTGGGAAAGTTTAGGTAGCCCTCTTTGTGTCTCCGTCCCCAGCTATATCCCTCAAGACCACAAAATTGCTAAGAAAGGAGACCTGGAGGGGGCCACAGCCATGGTGTGGTGTAAGCTGGGCAGCCTGGCATATAGAGTGGGGGAAGGGGTCTGGGCCCTTGAATCTGGCATCAGATATACTCTGAGGCAGGATGGGCCGTGGAAGATGCTGAGAGGACATCGTTTCTGATTCCTGTTCCTTTCCATCCGTCCTGTGGGCACTGTGGCCATTTCTATGTGTCTGTGCATGTCATGAGGTCCTCACTGAGGCTTCCATTTCCTTGCTGGTTTGTATGGAGATGGGCTCAGCCTAGTCTGTCCTCTACCCCCACGCACTGCCACCTACCCATGTGTCTGTGAGTCCAAGCTTTTGTTCCTGATTTGCTCCAAAGTGTGAGTGTTTTATTGTCAAGTGTCCACATCCTGATCCCCTCAAATTCTCCAGAGAGCCTGATGTTTTCTGTATCACTCTGACCCTGCCCAGCCCTGCCCGCCAAGTTCACAAAGGGTCTGAGGAAGGAGGAGGCCACAGAAGGGACCACGGCCACACTGCACTGCGAGCTGAGCAAGACGGCCGGCGTGGAGTGGAGGAAGGGACCCGAGATCCTCAGAGCCGGGGACAGAGTGAGCCTGAGGCAGGATGGAACCGTGTGTGAACTGGAGATCCGTGGCCTGACCGTGGAGGATGCTGGGGAGTACTCGTGTGTGTGCGGGCAGGAGAGGACATCAGCCACGCTCACCGTCAGGGGTAAAGACCACACGTGACCACGTGGACTGACATTTGGTGGCTGCCCATCACCTCTCTGCTCTCAGTTTCCTTTTCTACTTTGCTCTCTCACTATCCTTTTCCTTCCATAATTCTTGTATTGTCCCTGTCATGGTCCTTGTCTGTTGTGTGGCACATGTACAGGTTGGACCTTTAAATGTCACCGTCCACAGTGTGTACTGGGCACACCCAGCAGGTGGTCCGTGTCCAGTTAGGTTTTATATCTTCTGTGAACTATGCACGTCCTGTTTCTTCTGCGTGTTCAGAGAGCGTGATAGTGTTTGTGTGTTTCCGACCATCTCCAGGCCTGCCTGCCAAGTTCACAAAGGGTCTGAGGAAGGAGGAGGCCACAGAAGGGGCCACGGCCACGCTGCGCTGTGAGCTGAGCAAGGCAGCCCCTGTGGAGTGGAGGAAGGGGCCCGAGACCCTGAGGCCCGGGGACAGAGTGAGCCTGAGGCAGGACGGAGCCGCGTGTGAGCTGGAGATCCGTGGCCTGGTTGTGGCAGATGCCGGGGAGTACTCGTGTGTGTGCGGGCAGGAGAGAACAGTGGCCAGACTGACAGTCAGGGGTAAAGACTGTGTGTGGCCACGTGGAGCAGTGGCTTCGTGTCTGAGGGCTTGATCACGTCCTTGAGCCCTGCCCTGTCTGTGTACAGTCTTTCGCTTCTGTGTGCATCTCCTGCATTCCTGCAGCATGAGTCTCCCAGCACCTGCTTCTGTGAGGCCCATCTCAGATAAAGAGCAGAGAATATGGTCCTCCCTGCTCTCAGGGGCTCATGCCTGAGGGAGAGAAGGAGGGCACCCACACAGTACAAGAGTGGAAGTATGGTCCTCTTGAGGGGGCATGCCAAGAGAGAAGCTAGGAAGTCGAGCAAAGTGTGGCCCTCGAGGGTGGGATGTCGAATGGGGTGTCAAGAGGTGGAAGCTGGGACATGCATGCTGGGCCATGGGAGAGCCATGATGGGAGGTCCTAGGTTCTGTTCTCCAGCTCCTGGTGGTTAGGAGAGGTGAGGCTGGGTATAGGGATAGGGTGGAGGTGAGGTGGGTGTGGACAGGGCTTGACTGTGGAAGGAGAGGAAGGAGGGGCGGGAAGAGCTGCAGAGAGGAGCCGAGCCAGAGTCAGGAAAGGCAGGCGGACACCTGTGCTGGCGTTGGGCCCCCTGTCTGGCATCTGTGGCAGGTAAGCTGGCTCTAGGCAACTGCCACAGAAGGGGGTCCGTCAGACATGGCGTGGCGACCTGTGGCTGGGACACGGGATGAGAGGTCACAGTTTGAGGGTGGGGCACAGTCAACTAGAGCAGGAGGGCTGTCCCGTGGGTTTAGGGGCCAATAGGGTCACTTCCTTTGTGGGGTGGATGAGGGCCAGCTGGGTGGATATCCTTGAAGCGGGGTAGTGGGAGTCCCCTTGCATCAGAGCAGCCGACTGTGGGCATTCTGCCTGGTGTCCCCTCAGGGCCCCCCTTCCAACGGGTGCTTGTGTGGCCAGCATGGTGTCTGTGGCCCATTCCTTGTCTGCAGGCTCCAGAGTCCATCAGTCTATGTGTCCGTCGGACCTTCCCCAGCCCTGACCAGCCAATTCACAAAAGTCATGAAGCGTGAGCAGGCCATGGGAGGGGCCATGTCCACATTCACGCTGTGCTGTGAGCTGAGCAAGGCAGCCCGATGCAGTGGTGGAAGGCGCCTGAGACCCTCCGAGATGAGGACTCAGGATGGGGCTTGGCTGTGGTGTGGCTCATGACCTGGCGATAGGTCAGCTCCCTGTGCCGGGGGTCCAGGTCCTCAGGGGCCTGCCCTAGTGAGGGCCTGGTCACTTCCTGTGGGGGTAGCAGATGGGATGGAGGATAAGGCCACCCACCATGTCCTGAGAGGGTCCTGTGAGCAGCATTGATGATGGGGTACGGGAGCATCTCAGCACAGAAGGAAGAACAGCTAAGCCGGTGCACAGAGGCCTCACATCCTGGGCCGTGTTGGGCCACGCCCACAAGACAAGGTGGACACTGAAGACGATTCTGGAGGCTGGGCAGGGCCGCCATTTGCACAGACACTCAGATCTTTGGAGAGAGGCCAGGCCATGCCACCTTGAACTTCATGAATGGAGTGCAGCGTCTCCAGCGCAGAGACACTGGGCACTCACACTGTTCAGACCCACCAGGAGACCACAGGGGATGTGGGCCTGGAGGCCTATTTCACAGTCAAGAGCAACTTGCACTGCACGAGGCACCACCAGTGGCCAAGGAGCGGAGGACCCAAGTTGACCAGCTGCAAGCAGCCCAAGAGAGCTGCTTTTAAGAGTATGCAGGTCCCAAGGACACCTACTCCAGGACGACAGGCCAGGAGGAGGGTGACTTCGGCTTCCCTTCTAGCTGTGGTGTTCCTAGCTCTGTCAGTCCTGTTCAGTCCCAGTCATGCCGGGGCTCTGGCCCCAGCAGCAGCAGGAGTAGACAAGGGGGGAGTGCTGGTGCAAACTCGTGGGAAAGTTTAGGTAGCCCTCTTTGTGTCTCCGTCCCCAGCTATATCCCTCAAGACCACAAAATTGCTAAGAAAGGAGACCTGGAGGGGGCCACAGCCATGGTGTGGTGTAAGCTGGGCAGCCTGGCATATAGAGTGGGGGAAGGGGTCTGGGCCCTTGAATCTGGCATCAGATATACTCTGAGGCAGGATGGGCCGTGGAAGATGCTGAGAGGACATCGCTTCTGATTCCTGTCCCTTTCCATCCGTCCTGTGGGCACTGTGGCCATTTCTATGTGTCTGTGCATGTCATGAGGTCCTCACTGAGGCTTCCATTTCCTTGCTGGTTTGTATGGAGATGGGCTCAGCCTAGTCTGTCCTCTACCCCCACGCACTGCCACCTACCCATGTGTCTGTGAGTCCAAGCTTTTGTTCCTGATTTGCTCCAAAGTGTGAGTGTTTTATTGTCAAGTGTCCACATCCTGATCCCCTCAAATTCTCCAGAGAGCCTGATGTTTTCTGTATCACTCTGACCCTGCCCAGCCCTGCCCGCCAAGTTCACAAAGGGTCTGAGGAAGGAGGAGGCCACAGAAGGGACCACGGCCACACTGCACTGCGAGCTGAGCAAGACGGCCGGCGTGGAGTGGAGGAAGGGACCCGAGATCCTCAGAGCCGGGGACAGAGTGAGCCTGAGGCAGGATGGAACCGTGTGTGAACTGGAGATCCGTGGCCTGACCGTGGAGGATGCTGGGGAGTACTCGTGTGTGTGCGGGCAGGAGAGGACATCAGCCACGCTCACCGTCAGGGGTAAAGACCACACGTGACCACGTGGACTGACATTTGGTGGCTGCCCATCACCTCTCTGCTCTCAGTTTCCTTTTCTACTTTGCTCTCTCACTATCCTTTTCCTTCCATAATTCTTGTATTGTCCCTGTCATGGTCCTTGTCTGTTGTGTGGCACATGTACAGGTTGGACCTTTAAATGTCACCGTCCACAGTGTGTACTGGGCACACCCAGCAGGTGGTCCGTGTCCAGTTAGGTTTTATATCTTCTGTGAACTATGCACGTCCTGTTTCTTCTGCGTGTTCAGAGAGCGTGATAGTGTTTGTGTGTTTCCGACCATCTCCAGGCCTGCCTGCCAAGTTCACAAAGGGTCTGAGGAAGGAGGAGGCCACAGAAGGGGCCACGGCCACGCTGCGCTGTGAGCTGAGCAAGGCAGCCCCTGTGGAGTGGAGGAAGGGGCCCGAGACCCTGAGGCCCGGGGACAGAGTGAGCCTGAGGCAGGACGGAGCCGCGTGTGAGCTGGAGATCCGTGGCCTGGTTGTGGCAGATGCCGGGGAGTACTCGTGTGTGTGCGGGCAGGAGAGAACAGTGGCCAGACTGACGGTCAGGGGTAAAGACTGTGTGTGGCCACGTGGAGCAGTGGCTTCGTGTCTGAGGGCTTGATCACGTCCTTGAGCCCTGCCCTGTCTGTGTACAGTCTTTCGCTTCTGTGTGCATCTCCTGCATTCCTGCAGCATGAGTCTCCCAGCACCTGCTTCTGTGAGGCCCATCTCAGATAAAGAGCAGAGAATATGGTCCTCCCTGCTCTCAGGGGCTCATGCCTGAGGGAGAGAAGGAGGGCACCCACACAGTACAAGAGTGGAAGTATGGTCCTCTTGAGGGGGCATGCCAAGAGAGAAGCTAGGAAGTCGAGCAAAGTGTGGCCCTCGAGGGTGGGATGTCGAATGGGGTGTCAAGAGGTGGAAGCTGGGACATGCATGCTGGGCCATGGGAGAGCCATGATGGGAGGTCCTAGGTTCTGTTCTCCAGCTCCTGGTGGTTAGGAGAGGTGAGGCTGGGTATAGGGATAGGGTGGAGGTGAGGTGGGTGTGGAGGGTAAAGTGGAGGTGAGGTGGGTGTGGACAGGGCTTGACCGTGGAAGGAGAGGAAGGAGGGGCGGGAAGAGCTGCAGAGAGGAGCCGAGCCAGAGTCAGGAAAGGCAGGCGGACACCTGTGCTGGCGTTGGGCCCCCTGTCTGGCATCTGTGGCAGGTAAGCTGGCTCTAGGCAACTGCCACAGAAGGGGGTCCGTCAGACATGGCGTGGCGACCTGTGGCTGGGACACGGGATGAGAGGTCACAGTTTGAGGGTGGGGCACAGTCAACTAGAGCAGGAGGGCTGTCCCGTGGGTTTAGGGGCCAATAGGGTCACTTCCTTTGTGGGGTGGATGAGGGCCAGCTGGGTGGATATCCTTGAAGCGGGGTAGTGGGAGTCCCCTTGCATCAGAGCAGCCGACTGTGGGCATTCTGCCTGGTGTCCCCTCAGGGCCCCCCTTCCAACGGGTGCTTGTGTGGCCAGCATGGTGTCTGTGGCCCATTCCTTGTCTGCAGGCTCCAGAGTCCATCAGTCTATGTGTCCGTCGGACCTTCCCCAGCCCTGACCAGCCAATTCACAAAAGTCATGAAGCGTGAGCAGGCCATGGGAGGGGCCATGTCCACATTCACGCTGTGCTGTGAGCTGAGCAAGGCAGCCCGATGCAGTGGTGGAAGGCGCCTGAGACCCTCCGAGATGAGGACTCAGGATGGGGCTTGGCTGTGGTGTGGCTCATGACCTGGCGATAGGTCAGCTCCCTGTGCCGGGGGTCCAGGTCCTCAGGGGCCTGCCCTAGTGAGGGCCTGGTCACTTCCTGTGGGGGTAGCAGATGGGATGGAGGATAAGGCCACCCACCATGTCCTGAGAGGGTCCTGTGAGCAGCATTGATGATGGGGTACGGGAGCATCTCAGCACAGAAGGAAGAACAGCTAAGCCGGTGCACAGAGGCCTCACATCCTGGGCCGTGTTGGGCCACGCCCACAAGACAAGGTGGACACTGAAGACGATTCTGGAGGCTGGGCAGGGCCGCCATTTGCACAGACACTCAGATCTTTGGAGAGAGGCCAGGCCATGCCACCTTGAACTTCATGAATGGAGTGCAGCGTCTCCAGCGCAGAGACACTGGGCACTCACACTGTTCAGACCCACCAGGAGACCACAGGGGATGTGGGCCTGGAGGCCTATTTCACAGTCAAGAGCAACTTGCACTGCACGAGGCACCACCAGTGGCCAAGGAGCGGAGGACCCAAGTTGACCAGCTGCAAGCAGCCCAAGAGAGCTGCTTTTAAGAGTATGCAGGTCCCAAGGACACCTACTCCAGGACGACAGGCCAGGAGGAGGGTGACTTCGGCTTCCCTTCTAGCTGTGGTGTTCCTAGCTCTGTCAGTCCTGTTCAGTCCCAGTCATGCCGGGGCTCTGGCCCCAGCAGCAGCAGGAGTAGACAAGGGGGGAGTGCTGGTGCAAACTCGTGGGAAAGTTTAGGTAGCCCTCTTTGTGTCTCCGTCCCCAGCTATATCCCTCAAGACCATAAAATTGCTAAGAAAGGAGGCCTGGAGGGGGCCACAGCCATGGTGTGGTGTAAGCTGGGCAGCCTGGCATATAGAGTGGGGGAAGGGGTCTGGGCCCTTGAATCTGGCATCAGATACACTCTGAGGCAGGATGGGCCGTGGAGGATGCTGAGAGGACATCGCTTCTGATTCCTGTCCCTTTCCATCCGTCCTGTGGGCACTGTGGCCATTTCTATGTGTCTGTGCATGTCATGAGGTCCTCACTGAGGCTTCCATTTCCTTGCTGGTTTGTATGGAGATGGGCTCAGCCTAGTCTGTCCTCTACCCCCACGCACTGCCACCTACCCATGTGTCTGTGAGTCCAAGCTTTTGTTCCTGATTTGCTCCAAAGTGTGAGTGTTTTATTGTCAAGTGTCCACATCCTGATCCCCTCAAATTCTCCAGAGAGCCTGATGTTTTCTGTATCACTCTGACCCTGCCCAGCCCTGCCCGCCAAGTTCACAAAGGGTCTGAGGAAGGAGGAGGCCACAGAAGGGACCACGGCCACACTGCACTGCGAGCTGAGCAAGACGGCCGGCGTGGAGTGGAGGAAGGGACCCGAGATCCTCAGAGCCGGGGACAGAGTGAGCCTGAGGCAGGATGGAACCGTGTGTGAACTGGAGATCCGTGGCCTGACCGTGGAGGATGCTGGGGAGTACTCGTGTGTGTGCGGGCAGGAGAGGACATCAGCCACGCTCACCGTCAGGGGTAAAGACCACACGTGACCACGTGGACTGACATTTGGTGGCTGCCCATCACCTCTCTGCTCTCAGTTTCCTTTTCTACTTTGCTCTCTCACTATCCTTTTCCTTCCATAATTCTTGTATTGTCCCTGTCATGGTCCTTGTCTGTTGTGTGGCACATGTACAGGTTGGACCTTTAAATGTCACCGTCCACAGTGTGTACTGGGCACACCCAGCAGGTGGTCCGTGTCCAGTTAGGTTTTATATCTTCTGTGAACTATGCACGTCCTGTTTCTTCTGCGTGTTCAGAGAGCGTGATAGTGTTTGTGTGTTTCCGACCATCTCCAGGCCTGCCTGCCAAGTTCACAAAGGGTCTGAGGAAGGAGGAGGCCACAGAAGGGGCCACGGCCACGCTGCGCTGTGAGCTGAGCAAGGCAGCCCCTGTGGAGTGGAGGAAGGGGCCCGAGACCCTGAGGCCCGGGGACAGAGTGAGCCTGAGGCAGGACGGAGCCGCGTGTGAGCTGGAGATCCGTGGCCTGGTTGTGGCAGATGCCGGGGAGTACTCGTGTGTGTGCGGGCAGGAGAGAACAGTGGCCAGACTGACGGTCAGGGGTAAAGACTGTGTGTGGCCACGTGGAGCAGTGGCTTCGTGTCTGAGGGCTTGATCACGTCCTTGAGCCCTGCCCTGTCTGTGTACAGTCTTTCGCTTCTGTGTGCATCTCCTGCATTCCTGCAGCATGAGTCTCCCAGCACCTGCTTCTGTGAGGCCCATCTCAGATAAAGAGCAGAGAATATGGTCCTCCCTGCTCTCAGGGGCTCATGCCTGAGGGAGAGAAGGAGGGCACCCACACAGTACAAGAGTGGAAGTATGGTCCTCTTGAGGGGGCATGCCAAGAGAGAAGCTAGGAAGTCGAGCAAAGTGTGGCCCTCGAGGGTGGGATGTCGAATGGGGTGTCAAGAGGTGGAAGCTGGGACATGCATGCTGGGCCATGGGAGAGCCATGATGGGAGGTCCTAGGTTCTGTTCTCCAGCTCCTGGTGGTTAGGAGAGGTGAGGCTGGGTATAGGGATAGGGTGGAGGTGAGGTGGGTGTGGAGGGTAAAGTGGAGGTGAGGTGGGTGTGGACAGGGCTTGACCGTGGAAGGAGAGGAAGGAGGGGCGGGAAGAGCTGCAGAGAGGAGCCGAGCCAGAGTCAGGAAAGGCAGGCGGACACCTGTGCTGGCGTTGGGCCCCCTGTCTGGCATCTGTGGCAGGTAAGCTGGCTCTAGGCAACTGCCACAGAAGGGGGTCCGTCAGACATGGCGTGGCGACCTGTGGCTGGGACACGGGATGAGAGGTCACAGTTTGAGGGTGGGGCACAGTCAACTAGAGCAGGAGGGCTGTCCCGTGGGTTTAGGGGCCAATAGGGTCACTTCCTTTGTGGGGTGGATGAGGGCCAGCTGGGTGGATATCCTTGAAGCGGGGTAGTGGGAGTCCCCTTGCATCAGAGCAGCCGACTGTGGGCATTCTGCCTGGTGTCCCCTCAGGGCCCCCCTTCCAACGGGTGCTTGTGTGGCCAGCATGGTGTCTGTGGCCCATTCCTTGTCTGCAGGCTCCAGAGTCCATCAGTCTATGTGTCCGTCGGACCTTCCCCAGCCCTGACCAGCCAATTCACAAAAGTCATGAAGCGTGAGCAGGCCATGGGAGGGGCCATGTCCACATTCACGCTGTGCTGTGAGCTGAGCAAGGCAGCCCGATGCAGTGGTGGAAGGCGCCTGAGACCCTCCGAGATGAGGACTCAGGATGGGGCTTGGCTGTGGTGTGGCTCATGACCTGGCGATAGGTCAGCTCCCTGTGCCGGGGGTCCAGGTCCTCAGGGGCCTGCCCTAGTGAGGGCCTGGTCACTTCCTGTGGGGGTAGCAGATGGGATGGAGGATAAGGCCACCCACCATGTCCTGAGAGGGTCCTGTGAGCAGCATTGATGATGGGGTACGGGAGCATCTCAGCACAGAAGGAAGAACAGCTAAGCCGGTGCACAGAGGCCTCACATCCTGGGCCGTGTTGGGCCACGCCCACAAGACAAGGTGGACACTGAAGACGATTCTGGAGGCTGGGCAGGGCCGCCATTTGCACAGACACTCAGATCTTTGGAGAGAGGCCAGGCCATGCCACCTTGAACTTCATGAATGGAGTGCAGCGTCTCCAGCGCAGAGACACTGGGCACTCACACTGTTCAGACCCACCAGGAGACCACAGGGGATGTGGGCCTGGAGGCCTATTTCACAGTCAAGAGCAACTTGCACTGCACGAGGCACCACCAGTGGCCAAGGAGCGGAGGACCCAAGTTGACCAGCTGCAAGCAGCCCAAGAGAGCTGCTTTTAAGAGTATGCAGGTCCCAAGGACACCTACTCCAGGACGACAGGCCAGGAGGAGGGTGACTTCGGCTTCCCTTCTAGCTGTGGTGTTCCTAGCTCTGTCAGTCCTGTTCAGTCCCAGTCATGCCGGGGCTCTGGCCCCAGCAGCAGCAGGAGTAGACAAGGGGGGAGTGCTGGTGCAAACTCGTGGGAAAGTTTAGGTAGCCCTCTTTGTGTCTCCGTCCCCAGCTATATCCCTCAAGACCATAAAATTGCTAAGAAAGGAGGCCTGGAGGGGGCCACAGCCATGGTTTGGTGTAAGCTGGGCAGCCTGGCATATAGAGTGGGGGAAGGGGTCTGGGCCCTTGAATCTGGCATCAGATACACTCTGAGGCAGGATGGGCCGTGGAGGATGCTGAGAGGACATCGCTTCTGATTCCTGTCCCTTTCCATCCGTCCTGTGGGCACTGTGGCCATTTCTATGTGTCTGTGCATGTCATGAGGTCCTCACTGAGGCTTCCATTTCCTTGCTGGTTTGTATGGAGATGGGCTCAGCCTAGTCTGTCCTCTACCCCCACGCACTGCCACCTACCCATGTGTCTGTGAGTCCAAGCTTTTGTTCCTGATTTGCTCCAAAGTGTGAGTGTTTTATTGTCAAGTGTCCACATCCTGATCCCCTCAAATTCTCCAGAGAGCCTGATGTTTTCTGTATCACTCTGACCCTGCCCAGCCCTGCCCGCCAAGTTCACAAAGGGTCTGAGGAAGGAGGAGGCCACAGAAGGGACCACGGCCACACTGCACTGCGAGCTGAGCAAGACGGCCGGCGTGGAGTGGAGGAAGGGACCCGAGATCCTCAGAGCCGGGGACAGAGTGAGCCTGAGGCAGGATGGAACCGTGTGTGAACTGGAGATCCGTGGCCTGACCGTGGAGGATGCTGGGGAGTACTCGTGTGTGTGCGGGCAGGAGAGGACATCAGCCACGCTCACCGTCAGGGGTAAAGACCACACGTGACCACGTGGACTGACATTTGGTGGCTGCCCATCACCTCTCTGCTCTCAGTTTCCTTTTCTACTTTGCTCTCTCACTATCCTTTTCCTTCCATAATTCTTGTATTGTCCCTGTCATGGTCCTTGTCTGTTGTGTGGCACATGTACAGGTTGGACCTTTAAATGTCACCGTCCACAGTGTGTACTGGGCACACCCAGCAGGTGGTCCGTGTCCAGTTAGGTTTTATATCTTCTGTGAACTATGCACGTCCTGTTTCTTCTGCGTGTTCAGAGAGCGTGATAGTGTTTGTGTGTTTCCGACCATCTCCAGGCCTGCCTGCCAAGTTCACAAAGGGTCTGAGGAAGGAGGAGGCCACAGAAGGGGCCACGGCCACGCTGCGCTGTGAGCTGAGCAAGGCAGCCCCTGTGGAGTGGAGGAAGGGGCCCGAGACCCTGAGGCCCGGGGACAGAGTGAGCCTGAGGCAGGACGGAGCCGCGTGTGAGCTGGAGATCCGTGGCCTGGTTGTGGCAGATGCCGGGGAGTACTCGTGTGTGTGTGGGCAGGAGAGAACAGTGGCCAGGCTGACGGTCAGGGGTAAAGACTGTGTGTGGCCACGTGGAGCAGTGGCTTCGTGTCTGAGGGCTTGATCACGTCCTTGAGCCCTGCCCTGTCTGTGTACAGTCTTTCGCTTCTGTGTGCATCTCCTGCATTCCTGCAGCATGAGTCTCCCAGCACCTGCTTCTGTGAGGCCCATCTCAGATAAAGAGCAGAGAATATGGTCCTCCCTGCTCTCAGGGGCTCATGCCTGAGGGAGAGAAGGAGGGCACCCACACAGTACAAGAGTGGAAGTATGGTCCTCTTGAGGGGGCATGCCAAGAGAGAAGCTAGGAAGTCGAGCAAAGCGTGGCCCTCGAGGGTGGGATGTCGAATGGGGTGTCAAGAGGTTGAAGCTGGGACATGCATGCTGGGCCATGGGAGAGCCATGTTGGGAGGTCCTAGGTTCTGTTCTCCAGCTCCTGGTGGTTAGGAGAGGTGAGGCTGGGTATAGGGATAGGGTGGAGGTGAGGTGGGTGTGGAGGGTAAAGTGGAGGTGAGGTGGGTGTGGACAGGGCTTGACCGTGGAAGGAGAGGAAGGAGGGGCGGGAAGAGCTGCAGAGAGGAGCCGAGCCAGAGTCAGGAAAGGCAGGCGGACACCCGTGCTGGCGTTGGGCCCCCTGTCTGGCATCTGTGGCAGGTAAGCTGGCTCTAGGCAACTGCCACAGAAGGGGGTCCGTCAGGCATGGCGTGGCGACCTGTGGCTGGGACACGGGATGAGAGGTCACAGTTTGAGGGTGGGGCACAGTCAACTAGAGCAGGAGGGCTGTCCCGTGGGTTTAGGGGCCAATAGGGTCACTTCCTTTGTGGGGTGGATGAGGGCCAGCTGGGTGGATATCCTTGAAGCGGGGTAGTGGGAGTCCCCTTGCATCAGAGCAGCCGACTGTGGGCATTCTGCCTGGTGTCCCCTCAGGGCCCCCCTTCCAACGGGTGCTTGTGTGGCCAGCATGGTGTCTGTGGCCCATTCCTTGTCTGCAGGCTCCAGAGTCCATCAGTCTATGTGTCCGTCGGACCTTCCCCAGCCCTGACCAGCCAATTCACAAAAGTCATGAAGCGTGAGCAGGCCATGGGAGGGGCCATGTCCACATTCACGCTGTGCTGTGAGCTGAGCAAGGCAGCCCGATGCAGTGGTGGAAGGCGCCTGAGACCCTCCGAGATGAGGACTCAGGATGGGGCTTGGCTGTGGTGTGGCTCATGGCCTGGCGATAGGTCAGCTTCCTGTGCCGGGGGTCCAGGTCCTCAGGGGCCTGCCCTAGTGAGGGCCTGGTCACTTCCTGTGGGGGTAGCAGATGGGATGGAGGATAAGGCCACCCACCATGTCCTGAGAGGGTCCTGTGAGCAGCATTGATGATGGGGTACGGGGGCATCTCAGCACAGAAGGAAGGACAGCTCAGCCGGTGCACAGAGGCCTCACATCCTGGGCCGTGTTGGGCCACGCCCACAAGACAAGGTGGACACTGAAGACGATTCTGGAGGCTGGGCAGGGCCGCCATTTGCACAGACACTCAGATCTTTGGAGAGAGGCCAGGCCATGCCACCTTGAACTTCATGAATGGAGTGCAGCGTCTCCAGCGCAGAGACACTGGGCACTCACACTGTTCAGACCCACCAGGAGACCACAGGGGATGTGGGCCTGGAGGCCTATTTCACAGTCAAGAGCAACTTGCATTGCACGAGGCACCACCAGTGGCCAAGGAGCGGAGGACCCAAGTTGACCAGCTGCAAGCAGCCCAAGAGAGCTGCTTTTAAGAGTATGCAGGTCCCAAGGACACCTACTCCAGGACGACAGGCCAGGAGGAGGGTGACTTCAGCTTCCCTTCTAGCTGTGGTGTTCCTAGCTCTGTCAGTCCTGTTCAGTCCCAGTCATGCCGGGGCTCTGGCCCCAGCAGCAGCAGGAGTAGACAAGGGGGGAGTGCTGGTGCAAACTCGTGGGAAAGTTTAGGTAGCTCTCTTTGTGTCTCCGTCCCCAGCTATATCCCTCAAGACCACAAAATTGCTAAGAAATGAGGCCTGGAGGGGGCCACAGCCATGGTGTGGTGTAAGCTGGGCAGCCTGGCATATAGAGTGGGGGAAGGGGTCTGGGCCCTTGAATCTGGCATCAGATACACTCTGAGGCAGGATGGGCCGTGGAAGATGCTGAGAGGACATCGCTTCTGATTCCTGTCCCTTTCCATCCGTCCTGTGGGCACTGTGGCCATTTCTATGTGTCTGTGCATGTCATGAGGTCCTCACTGAGGCTTCCATTTCCTTGCTGGTTTGTATGGAGATGGGCTCAGCCTAGTCTGTCCTCTACCCCCACGCACTGCCACCTACCCATGTGTCTGTGAGTCCAAGCTTTTGTTCCTGATTTGCTCCAAAGTGTGAGTGTTTTATTGTCAAGTGTCCACATCCTGATCCCCTCAAATTCTCCAGAGAGCCTGATGTTTTCTGTATCACTCTGACCCTGCCCAGCCCTGCCCGCCAAGTTCACAAAGGGTCTGAGGAAGGAGGAGGCCACAGAAGGGACCACGGCCACACTGCACTGCGAGCTGAGCAAGACGGCCGGCGTGGAGTGGAGGAAGGGACCCGAGATCCTCAGAGCCGGGGACAGAGTGAGCCTGAGGCAGGATGGAACCGTGTGTGAACTGGAGATCCGTGGCCTGACCGTGGAGGATGCTGGGGAGTACTCGTGTGTGTGCGGGCAGGAGAGGACATCAGCCACGCTCACCGTCAGGGGTAAAGACCACATGTGACCACGTGGCCTGACATTTGGTGTCTGGCCATCACCTCTCTGCTCTCAGTTTCCTTTTCTACCTGCTCTCTCACTATCCTTTTCCTTCCATAATTCTTTCATTGTCCCTGTCATGATCCTTGTCTGTTGTGTGTCACATGTACAGGTTGGACCTTTAAATGTCACAGTCCACAGTGTGTACTGGGCACACCCAGCAGGTGGTCCATGTCCAGTTAGGTTTTGTATCTTCTATGAACTACCCACGTCCTGTTTCTTCTGCGTGTTCAGAGAGCGTGATAGTGTTTGTGTGTTTCCGACCATCTCCAGGCCTGCCTGCCAAGTTCACAAAGGGTCTGAGGAAGGAGGAGGCCACAGAAGGGGCCACGGCCATGCTATGCTGTGAGCTGAGCAAGGCAGCCCCTGTGGAGTGGAGGAAGGGGCCCGAGACCTTGAGACCCGGGGACAGAGTGAGCCTGAGGCAGGACGGAGCCGCGTGTGAGCTGGAGATCCGTGGCCTGGTTGTGGCAGATGCCGGGGAGTACTTCTGCGTGTGTGGGCAGGAGAAAACCTCAGCCATGCTCACCGTCAGGGGTAAAGACCACGTGAGGCCAAATGGACTTGTTTCCATGTCACCCCCCCACCATTGGATCCTGTGGCTTTCTGTATCTTTTCAACTGGATTCCCCCAGCTGTCTCATGGCTCCTGTGTCCTTGTCCAGTAGATGTCATGTCCAGTGCTTTGTGTTCTCTGTTTCCTCTGGGGCATTTGCCTCCATCACCATCTGTGCATTTGTTCGCTTGTTCATACTGTGCTCTTTTGCAATTTGTGTGTTTTTTGTGGTGTTCTGGACACAGAGTCCCCTGAGAGAGTCTGATATTCTCAGTGACTTCTTAGCTTTCCTCAGCCCTGCCTGCCAAGTTCACAAAGGGTCTGAGGAATGAAGAGGCCACAGAAGGGACCATGGACATACTGTGCTGTGAGCTGAACAAGATGGCCCCTGTGGATTGGAGGAAGGGCCCCGAGACCCTCTGAGATCGAAATAGAGGGAGCCTGAGGCAGGGTGGGGCCGTTGGGAGCTGGAGATCATGGCCTGGCTATGATGGATACTGGGGAGCACTTGTGTGTATGTGGGCAGGAGAGGACCTTGGCCATGCTCACTGTCAGGGGTAAAGACCACGTGTGATCAAGCAGAGCCATGTTTTGGTGTCCAGTTATTGAGTGCATTGCATCCATCTTCATTCATTCCACGTTCTCTCCCTGTCTCGGTGCCACCCTTTTTCCATAAGGCAGTGGAATTCCTTCCACCTTCCTGGGCTGTTGTATGAACCAGAAGAAACCAGCCATTAGGCCACTTCCCACCCCTCATGTCACCACTGGTACTGTCCTGTTGTCCTGTTGGAGTCTGTGTCTTTTCCTCCATCCTGTCACGTTCTGCCCCCAAACTTCTCCAGAGAACCCGATAGTCTCCATGTCATTCTGACCCTTCTCAGCCCTGCCTGCTAGGTTAATACAAAGTATTAGGCCTGAGGAGTCCACAGAAGGGGCTGGGCTGAGGGAAGCCACCAACCACAGTGTGCCCTCGGCACACCCAGCACATGGCCCATGTGTGTTTGGGTTTTGTGTTTCCTCTGTGTTGTTCGCATCCTGCCTTTTGTGTGTGCTCACAGAGTGTGATTCTGTGTGTGTCTTTCTGACCAGCCCTGCCTGCCAAGTTCACAAAGCGTCTGAAGAATGAAGAGGCCATGGAAGGGGCTACAGCCACCCTGCGCTGTGAGCTGAGCAAGGCAGCCCCTGTGGAGTGGAGGAAGGGACCCGAGACCCTCAAACCTGGGGACAGAGTGAGCCTGAAGCAGGACGGAGCCGTGTGTGAGCTGCAGATCCATGGCCTGATTGTGGCGGACGCCGGGGAGTACTCGTGTGTGTGCGGGCAGGAGAGGACATCAGCCACACTGGCCATCAGGGGTAAAGACTGCATGTGGCCACCTGAATGACTTCGCGCTGCCACCTGTTCTGTGCTCTCCCAATGTCACTGTCGTCTCAGGGTTACAGTCACCGTCTGTCTGATCCATCTCACACAACGCTCTGGCCAGCCCTGTCTAGACCCTGCGGGTTCAGACCCAAGGGGCAGGTGGTGTGGGGACACCCCCAAGGAGGCATCATGGTCCAGCAGAGTTGCTCTGGGCCACTGGCATGTGGCTGGGGCTGTGGGTACGCATGGGGTCTCGACCTCAGGTATGGAGTGGAGTCATTCATGTTAGTGACGCATGTGCACAGGAAGACTGAGGTGCAGCATTGAAGGGCTCAGGGAGCAGGTGGCCAGACAGGCCAGGCCCTCCTGTGTGTGGTAACAGCATTTGATTGACCTTGGAGATTGTGTGGAGCCTCTGAAGACCTCTGTCTCAGAAAGCTTGGGCTGTATAACAAATACCACATTTAGGTGACTTACAACACATGTATTGTTTCACAGTCCTGGAGGCTGAAAGTCCAAGACCAACGTGTCTGCAGGGTTGGTTTCTTTTGAGGCTTCTTTGCTTGTCTTGTAGACAGCTGTATTCTCCCTTTATCCTCACCTGGGCATCCTCTGTGTGTTCCTGTGTTCTAATCTCCTCTTCTTATAAGGACACTTATAAGACAGATTGAATTAGTGCCCCACCCCGTGACCCCATTCTATCCTTCATTACCTCTATAAAGACCTTATTTCCAAATAAATTCACATTCTGAGTTCCTGGGGGTTAAAGCTTCAACATATGAATTTGAGGGGAGACATGATTCAGTCCATAATATTCTGTCATCTTGTCTCCCAAAATGCATGTTCTTTTCGCATGCAGAGTACATTTACCCCATCCCCCAAACCCAAAAGTTTTAACCCATTCCAGTGTCAAGCTAAGTCAAAAATCTAATCTAAATCTCATCTAAATCAAGTATGTGGGAGACTAGAGTTATGATTCATCCTGAGGCAAAATTCCTCTCCAGCTGTGAACCTATGAAATCAGACAAGTTATACGTTTCCAAAACACTTCAGTGGAACAGGCGTGGGATAGATATTCCCACTGCAAAAGAGAGAGATAGGAAAGAAGGAAGAGGCCACTGGTTTCACAGAAACCCAGCATCTACTAGGACAGATTCTGTTAGATTTGAAGGCTGGAGAATGATCCTCTGGCTTAATGCTCTGTCTTCTGGGCCCACCAGAGTGGTGACCTCACCCCCTTGGCCCTGGACAGAGGTGGCGTGGCCCTCTGGGACCATGGATGCAGTGGCATCCCTGCTGACCTCTGAATTGCCATTGGGCTTATTCTTCCCAATTTTGAAGGATAGCACATGTTCCCAGCCGGATAGCTGTATTGACCCATCCTATAGAAATCCCAGCTTCCATCATTTTGTCCCTTCTGTGTCTGATTAAGTCATGGCTGGCAGTGTTTCTGCTGATATAAAATTCTCAAAAGCCTTGTTGGTCTCCTTTACAATTCACAGGAGTCCAAGCTTTCAGACAAGAGCCTTCCACACAGCCTTCCTGGATAATTCTATCTCTAGTCCTGGCTTTGCTGAGGTGGCTGATTGGATCCAGGACTCACACTCATAATCTCTTTACTGAATGATTTTCCAGCCACACCCTTGGTATTCTCTCTAGAACAGGCATTCTCATTTTTTTTTGCAATTTCAGTGGGCTGAAAAATTTCCAAATCCTCAACTTTTGGTTTCCCTTTGCTTAAATACTTCCTTCTTTGACATAACTCAGTTTTCTCTCACATTTTACCATAAGCAACAAGGAGCAATCAGTCTGTGTCTTCAATGCTTAGCTTACGAGTTGCCTCAGCTAAATATCCAAGTTCACTTGTAAGTTCGACCTTCCACAAAACTCTGGGACACGTTTCAGCCAAATTCTTTGCTGCTTTATTAAAGGATTGTGTTTCCTCCAGTTTCCAATAACACATTTCTCATTTCCATCTGAGGCCTCACCAGAAGCATCTTTAGCATCCATATTTCTACCCATAATCTCCTCAAGACAATCTAGATTTATCTAACATGCACCTCAGAACTCTTCCAGTTGCGACCCGTCACCCAGTTCCAAGGCCACTTCCATAATTTTAGGTATTTGTTACAGTAGCGACCCACTCCTGGTACCAAAATCTGAATGGCTTAACAACATAACAGTGGCTTTAAACATCAGAAAATTTTTTCCTCCCAGTCCTAGGAGTTGGAAGTCCGAGATCAAGGTGTGGGCAGGGCTGGTTTCCCTCGAGACCTCTCTCCTTGCCTTGTAGATGGCCATCTTCTCTCCATGTCCTCACATGGTCATCCCTCTGTGTGTGTATCTGTGTCCTAATATCCTCTCCTTACAAGGACACCAGTCATGTTGGGTTAGGTTCCACCCCAGTGACTTCCATTTTTCTCAGTCACCCCTTTAAAGGCCACATCCCCCAATACATCTCCATTCTGTGGTCCTGGGGGTTAGGGCTCCAACATATGATTTCTGAGGGACATGATTCAGCCCACAACAGGTTCTAACCAGGGTGGGCTCTGGTCAGCTCTAACTTGTGAAGCTCACACTCTTCCTGGAGTTGAGATGGAGGAGAAGACTGCAGGTTGGAGGGCTTGGGGCGTGGTTAGAAGGCCACAGCTAGAATCCATTAGGGTCTAGGAGATCTGAGCTAGGAGAGTGCGAGTCCAGTGGGGTAAGGGAAGGAACGTGCGAGGTGGATGAGGTGGGGCCTGGTGTGGGCAGGGAAGGCATGCAGTGAGCCCAGATGTGGGCAGTGCTGGATTGACACTCTACCTGCGGTGGGGAGCACAACTGAGGGATGTCCGTGGGGCACTTGATGTCATGACTGGAAGGTGCCTTCTGAAGGTTCTCCCAGGAGAGATGTACATTGCATTGTTGCATGTGTGAGCTGGAGGAGCCTGGTTTGTACTCTGGGTGCAGACGAGGTCAGCACTTAGACAGTATAAATGGGTATAGGTAGGACAGATGTGCTCTGAGAAGACAAGAGGCCTGGATGGAACCAGTCCCCTGCCACCCTGCACCTCACTGGGCAAGACGCAAGATGATCACACTCTCATGTATGCATTGGTCTGCCTCTTCCCATGTCCTCCACCCTTGCTGCTTCTGTTCTCATCCTGAATGTTCCAGTCATACACCCAGTCCTTTTGAGGGGTTGATGGTTACTGTCCATCTAACCCTCTGCAGCCCTGCCTGCTCGGTTCATCCAAGATCTGAAGACCAAGGAGGCCACAGAAGGGGCCACGGCCACACTGCACTGTGAGCTGAGCAAGGCAGCCCCTGTGGAGTGGAGGAAGGGGCCCGAGACCCTGAGACCCGGGGACAGAGTGAGCCTGAGGCAGGACGGAGCCGTGTGTGAGCTGGAGATCCGTGGCCTGGTTGTGGCAGATGCCGGGGAGTACTCATGCGTATGTGGACAGGAGAAAACCTCAGCCATGCTCACCGTCAGGGGTAAAGACCCATGTGGCCAGCAGAGCTGTGTTTTGGTGTCCAATTATTGACTTCCTGGTTTCCCCATGCACTCATCCCATCCACCCTCCTTGTCTCAATGTCACCCTCTTCCTATAACTCCATGGAATTCCTTCCTCCTTCCTGGGCTGTTGTGTGAACCATGAGAAACCAGCTCTGAGCTACTTCCCACCCCTCGTGTCACTGCAGGTTCTGTCCTGTTGTCCTGTTGGAGTCTGTTTTTTCCTCTGTCCTGTCATGTCTCCAAAGTTCTCCTGAGACTCTGATGTTCTGTGTTCATCTGACCCTGCCCAGCCCTACCTGCTGAGTTCATAGGAAGACTGCGAAGCCGGGAGGCCGCAGAAGGGGCCACAGCCACGCTGCACTGTGAGCTGAGCAAGGAAGCCACTGTGGAGTGGAGGAAGGGGCCCGAGACCCTGAGATCTGGGGACAGAGTGAGCCTGAGGCAAGACGGAGCTGCGTGTGAGCTGGAGATCCGTGGCCTGACCGTGGAGGATGCTGGGGAGTACTCATGTGTGTGTGGGCAGGAAAGGACATCAGCCACGCTCACCGTCAGGGGTAAAGACCACATGTGACCACGTGGACTGGCATTTAGTGGCTGCCCATCGCCTCTCTGCTCTCAGTTTCCTTTTCTACCCTGCTCTCTCACTATCCTTTCCCTTCCATAATTCTTTTGTTGTCCCTGTCATGGTCCTTGTCTGTTGTATGGCACATGTACAGGTTGGACCTTTAAATATCACAGTCCACAGTGTGTACTGGGCACACCCAGCAGGTGGTCCATGTCCAGTTATGTTTTGTACCTTCTATGAACTATCCACGTCCTGTTTCTTCTATGTGTTCAGAGAGCGTGATAGTGTTTGTGTGTTTCCGACCATCTCCAGGCCTGCCTGCCAAATTCACAAAGGGTCTGAGGAAGGAGGAGGCCACAGAAGGGACCACGGCCATGCTGCACTGTGAGCTGAGCAAGGCAGCCCCTGTGGAGTGGAGGAAGGGGCCCGAGACCTTGAGACCCGGGGACAGAGTGAGCCTGAGGCAGGACGGAGCCGTGTGTGAGCTGGAGATCCGTGACCTAGTTGTGGAAGATGCCGGGGAGTACTCGTGTGTGTGTGGTCAGGAGAAAACTTCATCCACACTCACTGTCAGGGGTAAAGACCCATGTGGCCAAGCAGAGCTGTGTTTTGTTGTCCACTTATTGACTTCAGGGCATCCCCTTGCACTTATCCCAACTACCCTCCTCACTTCAGTGCCACCCTCTTCCCATAACTCCACGGAATTCCTTCCCCCTCCTGGGCTGTTGTGTGAACCACGAGAAACCAGCATCTAAACTATGTTCCACCCTTGTGTCACTGAAGCTTCTGTCCTATTTTCCTGTAGTAGTTTGTGTCTTTTCCTTTGTCCTGTCATGTGATGCCTTTGAAGTTCTCCCACGACTCTGATGTCTGTGTCTGTCTGATCATCCTCAGCTCTGCCTACGGAGTTCATAAGAAGATTGAGTAGCAAGGAGGCCACGGAAGGGACCACGGCCACGCTGCACTGTGAATTGAGCAAGGAAGCCACTGTGGAGTGGAAGAAGGGACCTGAGACCCTCAGAGCTGGAGACAGAGTGAGCCTGAGGCAGGATGGAGCCGTGTGTGAGCTGGAGATCCGTGGCCTGACCGTGGAGGATGCTGGGGAGTACTCGTGTGTGTGCGGGCAGGAGAGGACATCAGCCACGCTCACCGTCAGGGGTAAAGACCACATGTGACCACGTGGACTGGCATTTGGTGGCTGCCCATCACCTCTCTGCTCTCAGTTTCCTTTTCTACTTTGTTGTCTCACTATCCTTTTCCTTCCATAATTCTTTTGTGGTCCCTGTCTGCTGTGTGGCACATGTACAGGTTGGACCTTTAAATGTCACAGTCCACAGTGTGTACTGGGCACACCCAGCAGGTGGTCGGTGTCCATTTGGGTTTTGTGTCCTCTGTACTGTGCACATCCTGATTCTTCTGGGTGTTCAGAGAGTGTGATAGTGTGTGTTTCTGACCATCTCCAGGCCTGCCTGCCAAGTTCACAAAGGGTCTGAGAAAGGAAGAGGCCATGGAAGGGACCACGGCCATGCTGCGCTGTGAGCTGAACAAGGCAGCCCCTGTGGAGTGGAGGAAGGGGCCCGAGACCCTGAGACCCGGGGACAGAGTGAGCCTGAGGCAGGACGGAGCCGTGTGTGAGCTGGAGATCCGTGACCTAGTTGTGGAAGATGCCGAGGAGTACTCGTGTGTGTGTGGTCAGGAGAAAACTTCATCCACACTCACTGTCAGGGGTAAAGACCCGTGTGGCCAAGCAAAGCTGTGTTTTGTTGTCCAATTATTGACTTCATGGCATCCCCTTGCACTTATCCTCCCTGCCCTCCTGATTCAGTGCCACTCTCTTCCCGTAACCCCACGGAATTGCTTCCTCCTTCTGGGCTATTGTGCGAATCATGAGCAACCAGCATCTGAGCTGCTTCCCACCCCTCATGTCACTGCACGTTCTGTCCTGTTTCCTGTTGGAGTCTGTGTCTTTTACTCCATCCAGGCATGTGCTGTCCCCCAATAATCTCCAGAGAATCTGATGTTCCCCACACCATCCAACCCTCTCCAGCCCTGCCCAGCAGATTCATACAAACATCTGGCCTGAGGAGTCTGCAGAAGGTGTCACAGCCACACATTGAAGGGACTGGGCTGAGGGAAGCCCCAGTCCACAGCGTGTGCTTGGCACACCCAGCACATTGTCCGTGTCCAGTTCTGTTTTGTGTCTTCTCTGTGATGCCCATGTCCTGTCTAATCTGTGCCTTTAGAGAGTGTTGTAGTGTTTGTGTCTTCCTGATTTTCCCAGCCCTTCCCACCAAGTTCACAAAGGGTCTGAGGAAGGAAGAGGCCACAGAAGGGGCCATGGCCACACTGCACTGCGAGCTGAGCAAGGCAGCCCCTGTGGAGTGGAGGAAGGGGCCTGAGACCCTCAGAGCTGGAGACAGAGTGAGCCTGAGGCAGGATGGAGCCGTGTGTGAGCTGGAGATCTGTGGCCTGACCGTGGAGGATGCTGGGGAGTACTCATGTGTGTGCGGGCAGGAAAGGACATCAGCCACGCTCACCGTCAGGGGTAAAGACCACATGTGACCACGTGGACTGGCATTTGGTGGCTGCCCATTACCTCTCTGCTCTCAGTTTCCTTTTCTACCCTGCTTTCTCACTATCCTGTTCCTTTTCCTTCCATAATTCTTTTTTGTTTACAAATTCCCTTGGTTTTTTGGGTTTTTTTCAAAATCCCCCTTTGTTTTTGTTTTTTTTAACATCTTTATTGGTGTATAATAGCTTTACAATGGTGTGTTAGTTTCTGCTTTATAACAAAGTGAATCAGCTATACATATACATATATCCCCAATCCCCTCCCTCTTACATCTCCCTCCCACCCTCCCTATCCCACCCCTCTAGGTGGTCACAAAGCACCGAGCTGATCTCCCTGTGCTATGCTGCTGCTTCCCACTAGCTAGCTATTTTTCCATAATTCTTTTATTGTCCCTGTCATGGTCCCTGTCTGTTGTGTGGCACATGTACAGGTTGGACCTTTAAATGTTACAGTCCACAGTGTGTCTGGGCACACCCAGCAGGGGATCTGTGTCCAGTTGTGTTTTCTGTCTTCTCTGTGATGTCCATGTCCTGTCTAATCTGTGCCTTTAGAGAGTGTTATAGTGTTTGTGTCTTCCTGATTTTCCCAGCCCTTCCCACCAAGTTCACAAAGGGTCTGAGGAAGGAAGAGGCCGTGGAAGGGACCACAGCCACGCTGCGCTGTGAGCTGAACAAGGCAGCCCCCGTGGAGTGGAGGAAGGGGCCCGAGACCCTGGGAACCAGGGACAGAGTGAGCCTGAGGCAGGACGGGGCCCTGTGTGAGCTGGAGATCCGTGGCCTGACTGTGGAGGATGCTGGGGAGTACTCGTGTGTGTGCGGGCAGGAGAGGACATCAGCCACGCTCACCGTCAGGGGTAAAGACCACATGTGACCACGTGGACTGGCACTTGGTGGCTGCCGATCACCTCTCTGCTCTCACTTTTCTTTTCTACCTGCTCTCTCACTATCCTTTTCCTTCCATAATTCTTTTGTTGTCCCTGTCATGGTTCCTGTCTGCTGTGTGGCACATGTACAGGTTGGACCTTTAAATGTCACAGTCCACAGTGTGTACTGGGCACACCCAGCAGGTGGTCAGTGTCCAGTGGGGTTTTGTGTCCTCTGTACTGTGCATGTCCTGATTCTTCCGTGTGTTCAGAGAGCGTGATAGTGTGTGTGTGTTTCCGACCATCTCCAGGCCTGCCTGCCAAGTTCACAAAAGGTCTGAGGAAGGAAGAGGCCATGGAAGGGACCACGGCCACGCTGCGCTGTGAGCTGAGCAAGGCAGCCCCCGTGGAGTGGAGGAAGGGGCCCGAGACCCTGGGAACCAGGGACAGAGTGAGCCTGAGGCAGGACGGGGCCCTGTGTGAGCTGGAGATCCGTGGCCTGGTTGTGGCAGATGCCGGGGAGTACTCGTGTGTGTGTGGTCAGGAGAAAACTTCATCCACACTCACTGTCAGGGGTAAAGACCCATGTGGCCAAGCAGAGCTGTGTTTTGTTGTCCAATTATTGACTTCATGGCATCCCCCTGCACTTATCCTCCCTGCCCTCCTCGATTCAGTGCCACTCTCTTCCCGTAACCCCACGGAATTGCTTCCTCCTTCTGGGCTATTGTGCGAACCACGAGCAACCAGCATCTGAGCTGCTTTCCACCCCTCGTGTCACTGCACGTTCTGTCCTGTCTCCTGTTGGAGTCTGTGTCTTTTACTCCATCCAGGCATGTGCTGTCCCCCAATAATCTCCAGAGAATCTGATGATCCCCACACCGTCCAACCCTCTCCAGCCCTGCCCAGCAGATTCATACAAACATGTGCCCTGAGGAGTCTGCGGAAGGTGTCGTAGCCACACACTGAAGGGACTGGGCCGAGGGAAGCCCCAGTCCACAGCGTGTGCTTGGCACATCCAGCACATTACCCGTGTCCAGTTGCATTTTGTGTCTTCTCTGTGATGCCCATGTCCTGTCTAATCTGTGCCTTTAGAGAGTGTTATAGTGTTTGTGTCTTCCTGATTTTCCCAGCCCTTCCCACCAAGTTCACAAAGGGTCTGAGGAAGGAAGAGGCCACAGAAGGGGCCACGGCCACACTGCACTGCGAGCTGAGCAAGGCAGCCCCTGTGGAGTGGAGGAAGGGACCTGAGACCCTCAGAGCTGGAGACAGAGTGAGCCTGAGGCAGGATGGAGCTGTGTGTGAGCTGGAGATCCGTGGCCTGACCGTGGAGGATGCTGGGGAGTACTCGTGTGTGTGTGGGCAGGAGAGGACATCAGCCACTCTCACCGTCAGGGGTAAAGACCACATGTGACCACGTGGACTGGCATTTGGTGTCTGTCCATCACCTCTGTGCTCTCAGCTTCCTTTTCTACCCTGCTCTCTCACTATCCTGTTCCTTTTCCTTCCATAATTCTTTTTTTTTCAAATTCCCCGTGGTTTTTTGGGTTTTTTTTCAAAGTCCCCCTTTGTTTTTGTTTTTTTTAACATCTTTATTGGAGTGTAGTAGCTTTAAAATGGTGTGTTAATTTCTACTTTATACCAAAGTGAATCAGTTATACATATACCTAAGTTCCCATATCCCCTCCCTCTTATGTCTCCCTCCCACCCTCCCTATCCCACCCCTCTAGGTGGGCACAAAGCACCGAGCTGATCTCCCTGTGCTATGCGGCTGCTTCCCACTAGCTATCTATTTTTCCGCAATTATTTTATTGTCCCTGTCATGGTCCCTCTCTGCTGTGTGGCACATGTACAGGTTGGACCTTTAAATGTCACAGTCCACAGTGTGTACTGGGCACACCCAACAGGTGGTCAGTGTCCAGTGGGGTTTTGTGTCCTCTGTACTGTGCATGTCCTGATTCTTCCGTGTGTTCAGAGAGCGTGATAGTGTTTGTGTGTTTCCAACCATCTCCAGGCCTGCCTGCCAAGTTCACAAAAGGTCTGAGGAAGGAAGAGGCCATGGAAGGGACCACGGTCACGCTGCGCTGTGAGCTGAACAAGGCAGCCCCTGTGGAGTGGAGGAAGGGGCCCGAGACCCTGGGAACCAGGGACAGAGTGAGCCTGAGGCAGGACGGAGCCGTGTGTGAGCTGGAGATCCGTGGCCTGGTTGTGGCAGATGCCGGGGAGTACTCGTGTGTGTGTGGTCAGGAGAAAACCTCATCCACACTCACTGTCAGGGGTAAAGACCTGTGTGGCCAAGCAAAGCTGTGTTTTGTTGTCCAATTATTGACTTCATGGCATCCCCCTGCACTTATCCTCCCTGCCCTCCTCGATTCAGTGCCACTCTCTTCCCGTAACCCCACGGAATTGCTTCCTCCTTCTGGGCTATTGTGCGAACCACGAGCAACCAGCATCTGAGCTGCTTTCCACCCCTCGTGTCACTGCACGTTCTGTCCTGTCTCCTGTTGGAGTCTGTGTCTTTTACTCCATCCAGGCATGTGCTGTCCCCCAATAATCTCCAGAGAATCTGATGATCCCCACACCGTCCAACCCTCTCCAGCCCTGCCCAGCAGATTCGTACAAACATGTGCCCTGAGGAGTCTGCGGAAGGTGTCGCAGCCACACATTGAAGGGACTGGGCCGAGGGAAGCCCCAGTCCACAGCGTGTGCTTGGCACACCCAGCACATTACCTGTGTCCAGTTGCATTTTGTGTCTTCTCTGTGATGCCCATGTCCTGTCTAATCTGTGCCTTTAGAGAGTGTTATAGTGTTTGTGTCTTCCTGATTTTCCCAGCCCTTCCCACCAAGTTCACAAAGGGTCTGAGGAAGGAAGAGGCCACAGAAGGGGCCACGGCCACACTGCACTGCGAGCTGAGCAAGGCAGCCCCTGTGGAGTGGAGGAAGGGGCCTGAGACCCTCAGAGCTGGAGACAGAGTGAGCCTGAGGCAGGATGGAGCCGTGTGTGAGCTGGAGATCCGTGGCCTGACCGTGGAGGATGCTGGGGAGTACTCGTGTGTGTGCGGGCAGGAGAGGACATCAGCCACGCTCACCGTCAGGGGTAAAGACCACATGTGACCATGTGGACTGGCATTTGGTGGCTGCCCATTACCTCTCTGCCCTCAGTTTCCTTTTCTACCTGCTCTCTCACTATCCTTTTCCTTCCATAATTCTTTTGTTGTCCCTGTCATGGTCCCTGTCTGCTGTGTGGCACATGTACAGGTTGGACCTTTAAATGTCACAGTCCACAGTGTGTACTGGGCACATGCAGCAGGTGGTCTGTGTCCAGTTGGGTTTTATATCTTCTATGAACTATCCACGTCCTGTTTCTTCTGCGTGTTCAGAGAGCATGATAGTGTGTGTTTCTGACCATCTCCAGGCCTTCCTGCCAAGTTCACAATGGGTCTGAGGAAGGAAGAGGCCATGGAAGGGGCCATGGTCACGCTGTGCTGTGAGCTGAACAAGGCAGCCCCTGTGGAGTGGAGGAAGGGGCCTGAGACCCTCAGAGCCGGGGACAGAGTGAGCCTGAGGCAGGATGGGGCCATGTGTGAGCTGGAGATCCGTGGCCTGACCGTGGAGGATGCCGGGGAGTACTCATGTGTGTGCGGGCAGGAGAGGACCTCTGCCACGCTGACCATTAAGGGTAAAGATGGCCCTGTGGGCTTACTTGGGAGCCTGTACTTGTGCCCTTGTCTCTTGTGCCCACACTGGCTCCCCATGAGTGCTTTCCTCCTCTGTGCCATGTGCAGTTTCTTTATGCCACCCTTGTGCTGCCCCGTTAGAGCTTTGTTCAGTGTCCTTGTGTCTGCGTACTGATCTCCAGCCAAATGACCTCACATGGCTTAAGCTCCCCGTAGAGAAAGAACTCCCCCCTTATTCCCCTCCCTCCACCCGTCATAATGCAGTCAACTTTCTCCTTATAGTCCAAAGCCTCTAGTTAGGATCTGATGGTCATGGCCCCGCCCTAGGGGTCCAAGGAGATCCCCCTGCCCCCACCTTGATGACCTGGAGGGATACAGGCCTGTCTGTGGGCTTCCTGGGTGGAGATCAGCATGAGAATAGCCTGGGTCAGATCCAGAGCTCCTCTCATAGCCCCCAGTTCAGTCCCTCCTTCCCCTTAGAGTGGACCCAGGCCCATGACTCCATTTCTACCTCCAGCCTCCAGGATCCCGTGGCACTGGGTGCTTTGGGCAGGTCAGGCAGCTGGGGTGAAGCCATGGGCCACACCTGGCCTAGGCCCTGGGTGGGTCTGACTGGGTTTTGGGGTGCCAGTCTCCTGGCTGGGTGTCTGGGCACCAGCCTTGGGGCTGACCTTCTCTCTCCCCTTCACCCCCTGACCCCCACCCCACAGCCCCACAGGTGGTGTTCAGGAAGCCACTGCAGAGCCTGCATGCTGAGGAGGGCACCTCAGCCAGCCTGCGGTGTGAGCTGTCTGAGCCTAGCGCCGCTGTGGTCTGGAGTAAGTGTGGCCTGGAGCTGCAGGCTGATGAGCGCTGGGAGCCACAGCAGCGGGGCCACATGGCGGAGCTGGTGCTTCGGGACTTGCGCCGGGAGGACACTGGAGAATACACCTGCACCTGCGGCTCCCAGACCACCAGCGCCACCCTCACCGTCACAGGTGGGCCCCGAGGCCGGCCCCACGTACTGTGGGGGATTGTCAGGGCCGCACCTCCACCCTGGAGGTGACATGGGCTCGCACGTGCAACGCGGGGCAGACCTGGCCTGAAGCTCTTCCCCCCGCTACCTCTCCGCCTTAGCTGCACGCCTTTGGGCCCCCCTGCCCTCATAGCTGCTCCTGCACCTGCCCTCATATTCTCCCTCACCCCTGTAGTTGCACCCGTGAGGTTCCTTCGGGAGCTGCAGGCCCAGGAGGTAGACGAGGGTGCAACGGCACACCTGCGCTGTGAGCTGAGCCGGGCAGGCGCCAGCGTGGAATGGCGCAAGGGCTCCCTGCAGCTCTTCCCCTGTGCCAAGTACCAGATGGTGCTGGAGGGCACAGCCGCTGAGCTGCTGGTGCACGGTGCTGAGCAGGAGGATGCCGGCGACTACACCTGCGACACAGGCCACGCACAGAGTACTGCCAGCCTCTCTGTCCGCGGTGAGCTTTCCAGGGCCCCTGCCCTCCCTGGGCCCCTCAGCCCCCATGGAGCTGGCAGGCGCCTTGAGTCGCAGCCCTAAGAGCCCCTCCCTGACCCCCCAGCCCCTAGGCCCACGTTTAAGACGGAGCTGCAGAGTGCAGAGCAGGAGGCGGGTGGTGTGGCCCGGCTGTGCTGCCAGCTGAATGACTCAGAGCCTGGGGCCCCCGTGCTGTGGCTCAAGGAGGGCATGGAACTGCAAGGGAGTCCCAAGTATGAGATGCGACGCAAGGGAGCCACGTGTGAGCTGCTGATCCACGGACTTGGGGCCGAGGACTCGGGCGAGTACACCTGCGTGGTGGGCGGCCAGAGGACCTTGGCCTCTCTCAGAGTCAAAGGTGAGCCCTCCCTGCCACACCCACTCCCCACACAGCTGCCCTGGGGGCACACCTGGCCCACCCCGGTACCCCCTCTTGCTGGGTGCTGTTCTGGGGTGGCTCTAAGACCCCTGGGGTTACAAGCTTTCTCTGCACCACTCTGGCGCTGGCGCCCCTAGAAAAGAGCGTCGATGGTGAGGAAACCGTAGCCCCTGAACACTGCCCTGCCTCCCGCCCCTGCCAGCAGGTGGGGCAGCCTGGCCTGGGCCACCCTCTGTGAGCTCCTGCCTGTCTGTCCGGAAGGTCTTGCCTCCCTGATGTCCCAGCCAAGGCAGGGCTGGCCACAGGGGAGGGGGGGAAGGAACAAAAGCAGCCCACCCACCCCCAATTCCTCCAAACAGAGGTGCCCCCAGCCCAAGCTCTGTCCCCAGTAGCTCAGTGTCGTGGTAGGGAGCTGTGTTGTGAGCAAACTGGGTGATGAATCTCACATGGGGCAGATAGAGGCTGTGTGGCAGGAGAAGAGCATGAGAGTGCCTGGGAGGGCTTCCTGGAGGTGAGTTGGGGCGGGGGGCATGGGAGCTTGGCCCAGGTGCTCTGACTTGGCTGGTAAAGGCCCCCTTTGCCCACACTCCAGAGCCTGAGGTGACTATTGTGCGGGGCCTGGTTGACAGCGAGGTGCAGGCCGACGGGGAAGCAGAGTTCAGCTGTGAAGTGTCACGGGCCGAGGCCGTGGCCGTGGAGTGGCGCCTCCAGGGCCTGCCACTGCAGAGCAGTGAGGTGACAGAAGTGGCCGTGCGGGGTGGCCGCACCCACACACTCAGGCTGAAGCGCGTGACTCCCGAGGATGCGGGCACTGTCTCCTTCCACGTGGGCCTCCACACATCCTCTGCCCAACTCACCGTCACAGGTAGCAGGAGCTGGGCCTCACTGCTCCCTGCGCTTGGGGCCAGAGCATCCAGGTCCTCCTTGGGCCAAGCCCTGTCAAGGGACAGTGATAGATGACAAGTTTTCCTACCTTTGAGCGTGGGGAACTGGTGATGAATGAGTGCTTCTGGGGTGACCCAAGATGTTGGGGTACAGTGGTGCCCAGTGTGCTTGTCTTCGGGGATTGGGGCAGGGGTGCTGGGGGCGGACCCTGGGCACTGGGAGGTGCTACTGACGGTGGGGGAGGGGCATCCCAGACACGGAGGCTGATGTCATGCCTCTACCCCACCCCCAACCCATGCAGCCCCTGAGGTGACCATCCTGGAGCCCTTGAAGGATGTGCAGCTCAGCGAGGGCCAGGACGCCCACTTCCAGTGCCAACTGTCAAGGAGCCTGGGCCAGGAGGCCCACTGGGCCCTGGGAGGGGTGCCCCTGCAGGCCAACGAGATGAACGACATCACGGTGGAGCATGGCACACTCCACTTGCTCACTCTGCACAAGGTGGCGTTCCCCAGACCTGCCTGTGCCCCGCAATGCATCCAGGGGCCTTCCCACCACCCAGGGGTGGGAGAGAGGGAAGGTTTCAACTCCAGTGGAAGTGGGCTGGGGACTTGCAAAGTAGAGGTGGTTGAAATGGCACTGCTGGGCTGATGCCCCCATCTCTGCTTCCACAGGTGACCCCTGAAGATGCTGGAACCATCAGTTTTCAAGTGGGCTCATGTCGCTCAGAGGCCCAGCTGAAGGTCACAGGTGGGCAGCCCCCTCCTACACCCAGCCTTCCTGCTTGTAGGTGTCCATGTTTCCCTACTCAAGGAACTGTTGGCAGGTGGTAAGGCCAGAAACCTGAGCCTTCCAGCAGTGATCTTGCTGTGGGGTGACAGTTTTCCACTCTTGACCACTAAAGCCACTGGAGGTGGGCTAGTGAAGATCAGCCTGAGAAATTCTGGTGTACGTTGGGTTCTTGTGTGGCATCAGTGCTGTGTGTAGGAGGGAGATGGGGAGTCTGGCTGCTGGGGACTTGGGCCCTGAGATGGAGGCAGGGCCTTCTGGACTTGTACCCTCCATATAGCTACTCCTTGTGATGCAGGTTTGTGTGCTCTTGTCCACATTTACACACACCTGCATACCTGACAGGCTCCCAGATGTTGATACAGTAGCACACCTGTGACACGTGAGTGGTTTGGGGCATAGTGTACCTGAGCCCAGACATGCAAATAGGATTTAAGGACCTTCAACTTGTTATACCTGGTCCCCAGAGTTAGTCATCTCTGGATACCTGGCCATGAGAGACCCTCCCTTGCTGTCCTACTCCTGGTTCTCATACTGGTCCCGTCCATCTACCATCCACTGGCCATCAACCCATCCACCATTTACCCATCCATCTATGCATGCATGCATGCATCCATCCACCCCTCTACTCCATCCATCCTTCGATCCATCTGTCCATCCATTTATCCAGCATCCATCCATTCATCCACCATCCATCGTCTATCCATCCATCCACCCACAATTATCTACCATCAGTACATTTATCCATCCACCATCTATCCATCATTAATTCATCCATCCATCCACCATCTCCCCATGCATCTAGCATCTACCCATCTATCCACCATCTATCGACCATCAATCATCCATCCATCCATCTAATCATCATTCTACTACCATCCATCCCTATGTCCACCCGTCCATCCATCTGTCCACCATCTACCCATTCATCCACCCATCCATCCGTTTATCCATCTACCATTCAGCCATCCAGCCAGCCATCATTTGTCCATTATCTGTCCATCCATCCACCATCCATCCACTCATCCATCCACTGTCTATCCATCATATATTTACTATCTACCTCGAGAGGGGCCATTTGCAGCTCTCCCCCTCAGGGAGTCCCCAATCTGCTGGGGGAGTTGTACATGGAGACAGTGTGTCCTGAGTCCCAGGTGTCCCCACCCCGAGTCTTCATGTGGCCTGTGAGGCTGGGAAAGCCTCCAGAGTGCAGTGTCCTCAAGTTGAATGATGGGAAGGGGCAGTATCCTGTGTGTCCTGAGCAGAGTCAGGCCAGGAAGGGCCTCATGTATTCATCAGAGTGGGTGTCTGTGAGAGGCAGCATGGAGCTGGGTCTGGTCTTGCAGATCCCACTGAGGGAAGTGCCTTGGCCCCTCTCAACCCGGTGTCCCCAGTTGGGGTGAACTGGCTCATGTACAGACAGCAGCTGTGGCTTCAGGCAGAGAGCCATGAGCATGAGCTTGTGCAGATGGGTGGTTGGTGGGGTACAGGGAAGCTTGGGAACTGTGCTGAAGATGGGAATGGGGAGCTGGTGGAGCAGGTTTGGGGATACAGTTAGATGTGCACTCTTGGGAAAACATGGAGGGGCTGGTGTGGGCCCGGGACTGGAGAGTTGATGGTGCATGCCTAGGAGGGACGTGGAGGGCTTCTGAGGGAGAGCCTGGCTGGGGCGGGTGTGCAGGCACAGAGTAGGCATCTGGGAAACCCCCTGGGCTCACGCCCTGCTGTGTGACAGGTCAGGGGGAAATTGCCATTTTGCATTAGGGCACCAGAGCCTTAGGGCCAAAAGGACCTTAGGGGACATCTGGACAAATGGCCTTCTGGGGATGGGAGAAGCATCTGCTTCCACAACCCCAGGAAGGAAGGCTCACTTCCTGAGCAGACACCCTCCCTCTCAGAGAGGTGGACCCTATGACCTCTCTTCTCTATCCCACACCGAACCCCATGAAATGGCAGCCATGGGACTTGGGGCTTGCCAATGCTGCCTTCTGAAAAGGGTGAGATGCAGGTCATTGGTCTCCTTTGATGAAACCGAACATGTTCTGAAGGGGGCTGTGAGGTGCAGGGGGGCTGAGCTGGCTTTCCACAGGCTATGGGTGGTCTTCATGTCTCATTCTGTGAGCGGGGGTGCCAGCTTGCCTGGGTAGATTTCTAGACCCCAGCCCCAGGCTGTCTCCAGCGTGGTGGACCTCAGGGTGGCCCCACAGACCCAGGGTACCCCCAGCTCCCCTCCTTTCGCCCTCTTGCACAGAGGCAGCACCGTGCCTGGTACGTGGCTTACAGAACGTGGACGTCTTTGCGGGGGAGGTGGCCACGTTCTCCTGTGAGGTGTCCCGTGCGGGTGGGCCGGAGGCCCACTGGTGGCTGGATGGGACCCTGCTGCAGGACGGCCCCCAGAGTGCCATCTCCGTGCGTGATGGGACCTTCCACTCTCTCACGCTCTCAGGCCTGGGGGTTGCTGACTCAGGCACCATCACCTTCCGGGCAGGGCCCTTGGTCTCCAGGGCCAAGTTGTTGGTCAAAGGTACCAGCCGATGGAACCCTGCCCTATGCTGGAGCTTCTGCCCCTGCTGCCCCTGCACGCTTCCTGCGGCCTCCCAGGGTGGGAGTTCAGGGACTGGCCTCCAGCACGCAGACAGGGCATCTCTCCGTGTGTACCATGAGTGGGCACTGTGGGCAGGCTGCAGTCCCACCTGGGGGATGAGAAAGAAGGCCGGACTCAGCAGTGAAACTGGAGGCCGACCCCATTCCCACCTGCTTATAGGGCCCTGGGCACAGCTGCCCACCTGGCCACCACTCTGCGGTTGCCCCTCCCTCAGTCACATACCCAGAGAGCAGCCTGGAGGTGAAGGCAGCTTTCCAAGCCCCGGGCATGGCCTGCACTGTCCTTGCTTGTAGCTGCTTCCTGTGCTGTTGGCTTGGTCAGGGTCTTGCGCCCTTACTGGGAAAGAGCTAGTCCTTGGGGAGGGTGGTGGGCTTCCAGGGAACCCCCTCAGCCCCCCTCCCAGTGGGGGCACTGGGCACTTCTGGCACAGCAGCCCAGTGTGGCTTCGACTGGCATATTTGTCAACTGGCCTCCTCCGTGCTCCTGCAGAATAAATGTGGACATTTGCCCAGGTCAGAGCGGCAAACCTTTTGTTGATAGGATTTCAACAGATGGAGATGGGATGGGAGCCCTGAGGGGGTGGGCGACAAGGCCCCTGGAGAAGGGATAAGTCGGGCTGGGGGTGCCAAGTGCCCATCGGAGCTGTGGAGCCCGAACGGGCCCAAGGTCTTTCAGGAGTGGTTGTTGTGTCCTACTGGGGCAACATGCACCCTGGGCTAGAGGAAGTGGGGGACTCAGGGGAAACAGTGGCTAAGAGAGGCCCAGTGGATGGAGACTGAGCCAACAGTCTGCTGTGGGCAGGGGTGTATGGGGGCAAGGTTTGCCCCATGTGGAGGGCCCTGGGTCACCGGGGTGGGTCCCCCTTCTACCACAGCCCTGCTTTTGCTTGCCTCTGAGTCGCTGATGCTGACTGCAGAGGGTGGGTGGGCCGCAGTCACACTGCTCCAGCTGACGCGTGCCTGGCCTGTCGGCCGACAGATCCCACAGTGGAAGTGGTCAGTGCCATGCAGGACCTGGCAGTGGAGGAGGGTGGCCCGGCTGAACTCCTCTGCCAGTACTCACGGCCCGTGCAGGCCACGTGGACGATGGACGAGCAGGAAGTGTGCGCTGATGGGCGCCGTGTCATCATAGAGCAGGACTGGACCGTGGCCAGGCTGTCCTTCAGGCCGGCCTTGCCCTGCGACAGCGGCATCTATACTTGTGAGGCCGCGGGCACCCGCGTGGTGGCCCTGCTGCAAGTGCAAGGTGAGGCCGCCTGGCGGGCAGCCCCAGGCCCAGCACAGCTATGGTGCTGCTCACATGGAGCCATAATGGTGAAATGGCAGGCAGTGACAGCGTGCTAGAAAGACGGGACCCCAGTGAGCAGATCTTAGGCTCTGAGCCTACGCACCCAGACCCCTTCTCCTCCCCAGGCAGCCTGACAGGACGGCACAGCTAGAACACACAAGGGCAGAGGCTGCTTGAAGAATCTGTATCCAGAACACCCTGTCGGGGGGAGGGGTGGAGGTAGAGGCAGGCAGGGAGGCAGCCTCCAGGCCAGCGGGTGGGTGGGCAGGCCTGGGGCCTGTGTGGCCATAGACGGGGCTGTGTCCCAGAGCGGAGGAGGGCCACTGGCTGCGCTCCACGAACACTGAGTTCAGACCCCAGCTGTGCCCCTTCCCGGGCGGGTCACTCAGAGGATGCCCTGAGCCCCACTTCCCTATCTGCAACACAGCCAGGATAGCCTATGGGGGGCCAAGGAGGGGAGACGATGGGCTGCAGCTCTGCAGGGGCAGAGGTGCCATTTGGCTGAAGCCACTTTCTATTTGGGAAAACCTGAAACGTTCCCAGTGGTGAGTGAACTGGCAGTTGTCAGGGGGCCGTCCAAGCTGGGAAGAGCAGGTGGGACCTGGTGTGGGCCACTGGCCGCCTGAGGTCGCTCAGACCCCATTCACACACTAGTTCAATAACTTAAGTTTTTAAACACTTTTTTTTTTTTGGCCCCTGGGGGCACAGCAGTGAACAGACAAAACTCTCTCCCTTCAGGGGTGACATTCCTGTGGGAGCTGAAGGAAAATGTGAGAAGAGCTGTGGGGAGGGGCTGCAGTGTGAACCTGGGCCTGAAGGAGGCAGCGGGGGTGGGGGCCTGTGGACATCTGGGGCAGAGCCTTCAGGCCTCAGGCAGGGAGGAGAGAACCAAATGCAGAGAAGCAGGAGATGGCAGGAGGGAGGCCTCAGGGGCTCACCACTGCTGCCTTCATATCTGGGATTTTATAGAAATAGAGCAGCCTTGATCCTTGGATAGGAGCTAAGGAGGGTGAATTCCAGCGCTGATTGCAGGCCCAGCCTTCTCCCTGCCCCCGACCCATCTCATCGCGGCCAAGAACAGCTGCAGCCCTGATGGGGCTGGTCTCAGCCATCCAAGCACAGTGGAGATGTGGGACGCACTCCTAGGTCCCTGTTGGTTCCGTCAGTTCTGACCTGGGGAAGAAAGGAGCCAGGGTTATGGGGGGAGTCTGGTCTGTGATGTGAGCAGACCAGGGCCAGGAGGGTGGCAAGGAGAGGGATGTGGATGGGCCCCGTGGGTCCTCTGCTCTGAGATGCCCTCCCCTCTTAACTCCTTGGGGACCCCTGTCCAGAGTGGACACCCCTGCCTGAGGGGTGTGTGGACTCTGTGGATGAGCTAGGAGGGAGCATCAGGTCTTTGTGCTGGTTCCATTCGGGGTGCATATCCCAGACAGCAGCTGGGGCTGTGGGCCTGGCGCTTCGGCCAGGCTGCCACCCCCTCGGTGACCGCAGTGGCTCCTTGCTGTCATGTGGGTCAAGGTCAGACCTCCCCAGCATCCTGTACAGCCTTGGGTGATGTGGTGCTCCTTTCCTGCCTGACTTCACCCCTGCCTATCGCCCCCCACCTCGTTTTACGTCCTTCACCCCACTGGCCTGGGTCCCTGCTTTCCCCCGCCATGAACCCCTCTTCAGTCCCATCATGGTGTCCCCTCTTATTTCTTCCCTTGCCTGGACACCTCCCCTACCCATCCTCAGAGATCCACCTCATTCAGGAAACCCCCGTGGACTTTGAAGCCCACTGGATCACCTTGGGTCCAGGTGGCCTGTCATGGGAATTGGCTCTTGGAGGTGGCAAGCCCTTGGGGACCAGGCATTGAGCTGGATCTGGGGCCTGGCATGCCCAGTCCTGACATCATGGCTTCCATGAAAAATGCATAGCTGCTTATTACTGACCCCTGGGCTGTATGTACAAGAGAATTAGGTCAGGCTGAAAATTAGGGCAGAGGTCTGTCTGGTCTGAGTGAGTGAGGGGAGCAGCCCAACAGGTCTGCCAGTCTGGCTGGGGGAGGAAAGGAATGGAACACTTTTCCAGAGCCCCATGCTGCAGCAAAGCTGAGAGGCATAAACCTCCGTCTGGGTTTGAGCCCGACCGTGGCCGCCAGTGAATTTTCAGTCTGTGAACATTCGTGAGGCTTCTTACGTGTGAGGTGGGGAGGACCCTCCTTCCCAGCCACAGGTCTGGTGATAGCATGGGGCTGGGCAGGGCCCATCCTCAGGAGGTCCCTGTGTGGCTACTTCAGGTGGACACCCAGACGCCCTCCACCTGGCTGCATTCTCTTAGGCCCTTTGTCCTGAGGGGGGCTCTTCCACGTGACTCTTGGGGGTGCTGGGCTGGAGGAGCCCTGAGAACGCCCTGAGCCACCTTTTTTCTGCAGCCAAGAACACTGTGGTGAGAGGCCTGGAAAACGTGGAGGTGCCTGAGGGCGGTGAGGCGCTGTTCGAGTGCCTCTTGTCCCAGCCGGAGGTGGCCGCCCACACCTGGCTGCTGGATGACGAGCCGGTGCGCACCTCTGAGAACGCCGAGGTGGTTTACTTTGAGAACGGCCTGCGGCACCTGCTGCTTCTCAAAAACCTGCGGCCTCGAGACAGCTGCAGGGTGACCTTCCTGGCGGGGGACGTGGTGACATCTGCATTCCTCACAGTCCGGGGTTAGAGTTGTGGGGTCGGGAGGGCGGGCTGGGTCCAAGGGGGAGGGTGGTTCTCTGTGACCCCTCCCACTGATACCCCACTGCAAGAGTGTGGGAGGGTGGGGATGTAGGGCGGCTGCTGAGACCCCTCCCACGGGATCACCCACTGCAGGGATGCTGGGGGTGGAGCTGGGACCACAGGCTGTGTGTGAGTCTCTCAGACCCATCCTACCAAATACCACATGCTGCAGGGGGCGGAGGTGGGTGGGCTAGGGCCACTGTGTGGGAACTTGGGACTCTTCAACCTCTCCCACCAGATACCGGATACCTCACTGCTTGGGTGCAGGGGGAGGGGCTGAGGCCAGGGATGCAGGAGGCATGAGCCTTTTGGAACCCTCCCACGAGATATCACACTGTGGGGTGCGAGGGGGGTGGGGTCCTAGGAGGGGACATAGGTTACTGAGACCCCTCTCACTGGATATTTGGCTGTGGGTAGTAGGCCAGGGCTGGGGAACCAGGGGGGCGTGGGTCTCGGAGACTCCTCCCACTGGGTACCCAGCTGCTTGGTCAGGGGTGGAGTGCGGGGGTGGGGGTGGGGGGAAGCTGGGGCCTCTGGGAAGGGCATCGATTTCTGAGACTTGCCCACAGGAGCATGGGGTGGTAGCCTTGGGGACGTTGATCTCTGAGGCCACTCCCACCTGAGGCTGGTGCCCTCCTCTTCTCGGGGGTGACGGGAGGGGGTGGCATGGGTGTCTCCGAGCCGCCCCCACCCCAGGCCACCCCTTGGCCCCTGAGCTCACACTGCCACCCCGCCCCGCAGGCTGGCGCTTGGAGGTCTTGGAGGCACCCCAGGACGCAGCCGTGCTGGCCGGGGGGCAGGCCAGCTTCAGCTGCACGCTCAGCGAGACAGTGCCGGTGGGTGAGGCGACCTGGTACATAAACGGAGCCTCGGTGCAGCCTGACGATGCAGACTGGACAGTCACCGCCGACGGCAGCCACCACACCCTGCTGCTGCACCGGGCCCGGCTGCACCACGCTGGCGAGGTCACCTTCGCCGCCCGTGATGCCGTGGCCTCTGCGAGGCTCACTGTGCTGGGTGGGTAGCTTGGGTCTGCCTGCTGCAGCTCGGATCCAGGGCTCTTGGGGAGACAGGTCGGGGGACAGGAGGTTTCAGCTTCAGAGGCTGCTGGGGGCTCTCCATGGCCCCCCCACGCTGGGTGGCCTCTGGGCACACAGTCTTCCTGTGACTCAAATGCACCTTCATCGCCCCCTCAGAAAGGCCGGGCTGTGGGGCACAGCTGCTCACAGGACTCTGAGGGGTGGACCACACTGTGCCCCACCAGCAGACCCCAGGGTGGGCGGGGCTGCGGGTGCCGACTGCCAGCCACTGCACTGACCTTGTGCCTCCTGCCCGCCCCCGCAGGCCTCCCCGACCCCCCAGAGGACGCCGAGGTGGTGGGGCGCAGTGGCAGCTCCGTGACACTGTCTTGGGTGGCCCCCACGAGTGACGGCGGAGGCGGTCTCTGTGGCTATCGGGTAGAGATGAAGGCAGCGACCACAGGAGAGTGGCAGCTGTGCCACGAGCTGGTGCCCGGGCCCGAGTGCCTGGTGGATGGCCTGGCCCCCGGCGAGACCTACCGCTTCCGTGTGGCCGCAGTGGGTGCGGCAGGCGCTGGGGAGCCTGTGTACCTGCCCCAGACAGTGAGGCTTGGTGAGTTGCTGCCTTGGTCCTGGTTTCTGAGGGTTGGGGTCCAGCCTGGAGCCCTCAAGGCCTCTCTAAGCTGGGGGTCCCTGCCGCGTCCTTACTGATGCACCCCTCCTGTTCCTGATCACTGCTCCCAGCAGAGCCCCAGGAGCCCACGCCTGCACCCCCTGCCCCTGAGAGCCGGCAGGTGGCAGCTGGGGAAGACTTGTGTCTGGAGTGTGAGGTGGCCGAGGCTGGTGAGGTCATCTGGCTGAAGGGAACGGAGCGCATCCAGCCCAGTGGGCGCTTCCAGCTTCTCTGCCGGGGTCAGCGGCAGACGCTGTTGATTCGGGACTTCTCAGCGGAGGACCAGGGCGAGTATCGCTGCGCCCCTGCACGGGACCCGGTCTCTGTGGCAGCTGCTGCCTTCCAGGGTATGTCTCCCAGGGCCCAGCGTGCCCAGGGGAGGGAGGAGCCCTGGGATATGGAATGGGCCAGCCCTCTTGCTCACTGGTTCTACCTCGGGGAACTGCAGGCGGTCCTCTTGAGGACACTACCTCACACCAAGAAAGACTGACGCCCGGGGTGGGGAGATGCACAGATCGGTGTGGCTCAGCCTCCTGTCAGAACCCACATCACTGGCATCTGAGGTTACATAGCTCTCTGAGTGGGATCCTGGCCAGTGCAGCCCTTGGTGCCCACTGCTGGTTCTTTAAAGCCTTGGATCCCTGCACTCTGAGCCCCCTGCACTCTGAGCTCCCCTGCACCTGCACTGAACCTGGCCTGGTGTTCCCTGTGGTCATTCCCTCCTGGGCAGGAGGAAGACTGAGGTCTGGCTTGATCAGGGGATGCTGAGGCCTAGAGAGGGCCATTCAGAGCCTCTAAAACCTTGTACACGTGGTGCATCAGAACTCTTGGGGGCCCAGGCAGGCAGCAGAGGCCTGTAAGGGGAACCGTGGTCAGTAGCTAAGGCCGGCCTGGGGTGATGGCTCTGTCCCTGCCTGACTGACCCGTTTCCTGCCCTCCTCAGTGGTGCTGACCCCAGAATCTGGGGATGAGGTCCCCACACAGCCCAGCCTGCCCCCTGAGGCGGCCCAGGAAGGCGACCTGCATCTCCTGTGGGAGGCCCTGGCCCGGAAGCGCCGCATGAGCCGAGAGCCTACGCTGGACTCCATCAGCGAGCTGCCTGAGGAGGACGGGCGCCTGCAGAGCCTGCGGCAGGCGGTAGAGCAGGAGGCTCCTGACCTCTCTGAGGACTCTTCCACGGCTGACGAGCTGGCACGCACTGGCGAGGCTGACCTCTCACACACCAGCTCTGACGACGAGTCCCGTGCGGGCACTCCTTCCCTGGTTACCTACCTCAAGAAGGCTGGGAGGGCCAGTGCCTCACCACTGGCCAGCAAGGTGAGCCTCCAACTTGACCTACAAGGAGAGGCCTGGGTCTCTTAGATCTTTGCCACTCTGTCATTCATCCACACATCATCTATCCACTGTTGTCCGTCGGTCCATCCACCATCTGTTTATCCATTCTTCCGCCCACCCACCATCTGCCCATCTGTTGGTCATCCATCTACCCATCCATCGATCCATCCACCTGGCTGTTAAAACTTCTTTTCTGAAGAGCTGGAACCTCTCTCTCCTTGGTATTCGTCACAACTCTGTCCTGCTCTGGTGAAAGCAGTTTTAGGGAGGGTGAGCTTGCTTTTTGGGAGCAACAGAAGCCATCAGGCATTCGGCCTCAGTGAGGGTAGTGCAGTTGACAGCAGGTAGCAGGCAGCAGGCCTGCTGGAGCAAAGCGTGGAGCTGGGGCAGGAGACCTGGGCCCTGCTTCCCCCTTCCCTGTGTGTGTCCCTACACAATCCTTGCCCTGTCCCGGGCCTCAGGTGCCCCACCCTATCTGTGCACACAGGTTGAGGCCCCAGCAGCCCCTTCTGGGAAGCCACAAAAGCAGCAGGAGGAGCCAGCTTCAGTACCCCCACCACCAGGAGACCTGAGCGTTGGGGACTTGGGTGACCTGTCCATGGACAAGGCAGCAGTGAAGATCCAGGCTGCCTTCAAGGGCTATAAGGTCCGGAAGGAGGTGCAGCAGCAGGAGGGGCCTGTGTTCTGCCGCACGTTTGGGGACACCGTGGCACGGGTGGGAGATGTCCTGCATCTGGAGTGTGTCGTGTCCAGCAAGACAGATGTGCGTGCCCACTGGCTGAAGGACGGTGTGCAGCTGACTGATGGCCGGCACCACCACATTGACCAGCTTGGGGATGGCACCTGCAATCTGCTGGTCACTAGCCTGGGCCGGGCCGACGCTGGCCGCTATGCCTGTGAGGTGAGCAACAAGTTTGGCCGTGTGGCCCACAGTGCCTGTGTGGTGGTCAGTGGGACAGAGAGTGAGACCGAGAGTTCCTCTGGGAGTGAGCTGGATGACAACCTCCGCCGGGCCGCCCGGCGGCTGCACCGCCTCTTCCGCACCAAGGGCCCGGCAGAGGTTTCAGAAGAGGAGATCTTGAGCGCTGACAAGGGCAAGGCAGAGCCCGAGGAGCCTGGGGACTGGCAGACATACCGCGAAGATGAACAGTCCATCTGCATCCGCTTCGAGACGCTTGCCGAGGCCCGCCGGGCAGCCACCTGGTTCCGGGACATGTTTGGCACGCTGGGCGGCGGAGTGGACATCAGCCTGTCAGAGCAGGGGCTGCATGGGGTGGAGATGCGCATTGGCAAGGTGGCCCCCACCCCTGCAGCGCCTCCAGAGCCAGTACTGGCCACAGAGGCAGGTGAGTCTGCAAGCTGCCTGGGTCAGGGGTGAGGGCAGAGGAAGAGCGAAGGCAGCAGCGGTGACCAGGGTCAGCTGAAAACTCAAGGAGGTTTAGCTCAAGGGGCTTTAGCTTCTGGCTGTTCGCAGATGCAGCCCACTGAGCTGGGGGGAGCCCTGACGTTGGGGTTAGACAGAGCTCAGCTGAAATCCCAGCTCTGCCTGCTACTGGTTAGCCTCTTGGAGCCTCAGAGTTCTGTTCTGTGAAATAGATTCGGGAATACTGACATCCTAGACTTTAGGGTTATTGTTTCCCCCGCGAGGGTTTCAGATATAATCTGTATAAAAGGTGGGGTTCTACCTAGTCCAGCCTGAACCCCATTTCCCACTCCAGCAACTAAAGTTAATTAAAAAGTCATTTCACTGTTTACTTGCCTCTCCCTAGGAACAACACAGGAGGTATCATGAATAACGCACAGCATCCTTCCTCCTCTTTAATTCTGAGCTACTGCCATGCTTCCAAGCCCAGACAACCAACCTAGGTCTTCCCTTTACTTCCCTTTCTTCCCCATTTCCTGTCTGCTATCTCTCTGGCCTCTTGGTAGCTTGGGAACCAGGCTAACGAAGAGAGGATTCTTCTAGAGCATGGGGAGGAGGGAAGAGCTCAGCTGGCAGAGACAGAATTCTGTTTAGCCGCCCATTCTGTGAGCACTCATGTGAATGGGTGCCGTGCAGATCATTCACATTGAACCGCTGGCAGCTGGGGCAACTTGGGGGAGCCTGAGGCTAACGTGTCGTATGTCCTGCCCGTCCCTCCCAGCCCCGGTGTTCCTGACGGAGCTACAGAATCAGGAGGTGCTGGATGGGTACCCCGTGAGCTTTGACTGTGTGGTGACAGGCCAGCCCGTGCCCAATGTGCGCTGGTTCAAGGACGGGAGGGTGCTGGAGGAGGATGACCACTACATGATCAGTGAGGACCAGCAGGGCGGCCACCAGCTCATCATCACAGCTGTGGTGCCAGCAGACATGGGTGTCTACCGCTGCCTGGCTGAGAACAGCGTGGGTGTGTCCTCTACCAAAGCGGAGCTCCGCGTGGACCGTGAGTGCACGGTCGGGTTTGATGGGTCAGGGTGGGATCCTGGCTGGGAGAGGCAGTGCTGGAGACCGTTGACCTCAGGCCAGGCAGGATTTGGGGCTGGAATGTCTTGTGGAGGATGGAGTGTTCTCTTGGAGCCCCCTTGAGAGGTGGCTGGGCTGGGGAGGAACCTGGAAAGGTTTGGAGGTGCCCCATGGGCGCAGTGGGTGGTTAACGGCACTGTGGCACAATAAGAAATATATATTTGGTCTTTGTCCCTGATTCCTGGCAGGCCCTAGACAGCTTCAGTACAAATATATCCATCTGATTTTTGACAAAAATGCAAAAGCAATTCAATGGAGTAAGGATAGAATTTCAGATTCAAGGATGGAATTTCAAATGATGCTGGAGTAATTTGAACACTCGTAGGCAAAAATATGAACTTTGACCTTATGTGAAAATTAGCTCAAAATGGATTAAATACTTAAATGTAAAATATGAAGCTATAAAACTTTTAGAAAAAAGTAGGAGGAGATCCTCGGGACCTAGACCTAGGAAAAGACTGCTTAGACTTGACCCATAAAAGGAAAAATTGGTAAACTGGACCTCCTCAGAGTTAAAACCTTTTGCTCTGAGAAAGACCAGGTGTTGAGGATGAAAAGCTATGGGCTGGGAGAAAATACCTGCAAATCACATATCTTATAAAGGACTAAAAAATATGTAAAGGAAAGCTCAAAATTAAACAATAAAAATTTTTAAAAAATCCACTTAGAAGAGGAGCAAAAGACCTTTCCATACATTTCAAGGGAGAGGAGATACAGAAGGCAAGTAAGCACACGGAAGATGTGCCTGTCTTTATTTCCATTTCCCTGATGGGGTCTCTCATGCATTGCTGGTGAGAGTGTAAAGTGGTGCAGCCACTCTGAAAAACAGTTTGCAGTTGCTCACAAAACTCTGTAGCTACCGTATGATATAACAATTGTCTTTTTTGGTATTTATCCCAGAGAAATAAAAGCTCAAATTCATAATAAAACCTGTGCCCAAATACTCATAGCAGCTTTATTCCCAATAGCCAAAAACTGGTAATGACCCAACTGTTAAACTGTGGTATGGCTATTCTATGGAATACTACTTGGCAAAGAAAAGGAACAAATTATTAACGTGTGCAACAATTATGATAAAATTTCATTTTATTGCATAAAGTTAAACAAACACACACATACTCAATGGAGTTCATGTGAAACTTGTGAAATCTGAACAAGATCGAGAGATCATAGCAATGTCACCTTTTATAGCTATGAGACAAGTTAACATCACTGGAAACTGGGTGAAGAGTAAATGGGATCTCTGTATTATCTCTTAGAACAGCATGAGAATCTATAATTTTCTCAACAAAAAGGAAAATAAAACTACTAAGGATAACAACAAGTCTATTATCTTAAATAAGACGAGATTTTCTATATTTACCTAAGTAGTTCCATTTCCAAGCTCTTTATTTTGCTATGTAGGTCTAGATTTCTATCTCGTAACACTTTCTTTTTGCCTGAAGGACATCTTTTAGCAATTTTTGTAGTGTGGGTATATCTGAAAAATGTCTTTATTTTGCTTTTCTTTAGGATATTTTTGCTAGGACAGTTTTTACTTTCCATACTTTAAAGATGTTGCTCCACCATCTATTAGCTTGCATTCTTTCCAATGAGAAATATGATGTCGTTCTTATCTTTGTTTCTCTGTACATAACTTATCTTTTCTATTGGGATTTAAAAGTTTTTAGATATTTGCACACCATAAAATTCACCATTTAAAAATGTATAATTCAGTGGTTTTTAATATATTCACAAGGTTATGCTACCATCTAATTCCAGAACATTTTCATCATCCCAGAAAGAAACCCCATACCTATTGACTGTCATTCCCCATTCCCCCCTCCCCCAGCCCCTGGCAACCACTAATCTGTTTTCTGTCTGTGTGGGTTTGCCTATTCTGAATTTTCCATGTAAATGGAATTATACAATATGTGGCTTTTTATGTCTGGTTTCTATTACTGAGCTTGTTTTTTGTTTTTTGTTTTGTTTTGGTTTGGTTTTTGCGGTACACGGGCCTCTCACTGTTGTGGCCTCTCCCGTTGAGGAGCACAGGCTCCGGACACACAGGCTCAGCAGCCATGGCTCACGGGCCCAGCCACTCCGTGGCATGTGGGATCCTCCCGGACCGGGGCACGAGCCCGTGTCCCCTACATCGGCAGGCGGACTCTCAACCACTGCGCCACCAGGGAAGCCCTACTGAGCTTGTTTCCAAGGTCTATCCATGTAATAAATATCAGTGCTCCATTCCTTTTTATGGCTGAAAAATATTTCACTGTATATGGACGATTTATCCATTCATTGGATGATGTTTATCCATTGGTTTATGGCTACTATGAATAATACTGCTATGAACATTCATGTGCAAGTTTTTGTGTGGACATACGTTTTCATTTCTCTTGGATCTATACCTAGGAGTGGAATTGCTGGATCAGGTGGTAAACTCTATGTTTAACTTTTAGAAGAACCGACAAACTTTTACACAGCGGCTGCACCATTTTACATTTCTGTCAGCAGTGTACAAAGGTTCCAATTTCCCTACATCTTTGCCAGCACTTGTTTTTGTCCATCTTTTCAATTATAGCCGTCCTAATGGATGTGAAGTGGTATCTCATTGTGGTTTTGATTTGCGTTTCCCTACTGACTAATGATATTGAGCATCTTTTCATGTGCTTATTGGCCATTTGTGTATCTTTTTTTGGAGAAATCCTTTGTCCATTTGAAAATTAGATTCTTTGTTTTTTAAATTTTGAGTTGTAAGAGCTTTTTGTATATTCTGGGTACTATCGATAGATCCTTGTGAGGTATATGATTTTCTTTTTCTTTCCTTTTTTTTGTAATAGATATTTATTGGAGTACAGTTGCTTCACAATACTGTGTTAGTTTATGTTTACAACAAAGTGAATCAGCCATATGCATACATATATCCCCATAACCCCCCTCCTTCGTGAGTCTCCCTCCCACCGTCCCTATCCCACCCCTCTAGGTCATTGCAAAGCACCAAGCTGATCTCCCTGTGCTATGCTGCTGCTTCCCACTAGCTAACTATTTTACATTCGGTCGTGTATATATGTCCATGCCACTCTCTCCCTTCGCCCCAGCTTCCCTCTCCCCGCTCCGTGTCCTCAAGTCCATTCTCTATGTCTACGTCTTTATTCCTGCCCTGCCACTAGGTTCATCAGTACCATTTTTTTCTTTTTTAGATTCCATATGTGTATTAGCATATGGTATTTGTTTTCTCTCTCTGACTTACTTCACTCTGTAAGACAGACTCTAGGTACATCCACCTCACTACAAATAATTCAATTTCATTTTTTATGGCTGAGTAATATTCCATTGTATATATGTGCCACATCTTCTTTATCCATTCATCTGTCGATGGACATTTAGGTTGTTTCCATGTCGTGGCTACTGTAAATAGTGCTGCAGTGAACACTGTGGTACATGACTCTTTTTGAATTATGGTTTTCTCAGGTTATATGCCCAATAGTGGGATTGCTGGGTCATATGGTAATTCTATTTTTAGTTTTTTAAGGAACCTCCCTACTGTTCTCCATAGTGGTTGTATCAATTTACATTCCCACCAACAGCGCAGGAGGGTTCCTTTTTCACCACACCCTTTCCAGCATTTATTGTTTGTAGACTTTTTGGTAATGGCCATTCTGACTGGTGTGAGGTGATACCTCATTGTATTTTTGATTTGCATTTCTCTAATAATTAGTGATGTTGAGCATCTTTTCACGTGCCTCTTGGCCATCTGTGTGTTTCTTTGGTGAAATGTCTATTTAGGTCTTCTGCCCATTTTTTAATTGGATTATTTGGTTTTTTGATATTGAGCTCCATGAGCTGTTTGTCTATTTTGGAGATTAATCCTTTGTCCATTGTTTCATTTGCAAATATTTTCTCCCATTCTGAGGGTTGCCTTTTCATCTTGTTTATGGTTTCCTTTGCTGTGCAAAAGCTTTTAAGTTTAATTAGGTCCCATTTGTTTATTTTTGTTTTTATTTCCATTACTCTAGGAGGTGGGTCAAAAAAGATCTTGCTGTGGTTTATGTCAGAGAGTGTTTTTCCTATGTTTTCCTCTAAGAGTTTTATAGTGTCTTGTCTTACATTGAGGTCTTTAATCCATTTTGAGTTTATTTTTGTGTATGGTGTTAGGGAGTGTTCTAATTTCATTCTTTTACATGTAGCTGTCCGGTTTTCCCAGCACCACTTATTGAAGAGGCTGTCTTTTCTCATTGTATATTCTTGCCTCCTTTATCATAAATTAGGTGACCATATGTGTGTGGCTTTATCTCTGGGCTTTCTCCCCTGTACCACTGATCTATATTTCGGTTTTTGTGCCAGTACAATACTGCCTTGATTACTGTAGCTTTGTGGTATCGTTTGAAGTCAAGGACCCTGATTCCTCCAACTCTGTTTTTCTTTCTCAAGATTGCTTTGGCTATTCGGGATCTTTTGTGTTTCCATACGAATTGTAAAATTTTTTGTTCTAATTCTATGAAGAATGCTATTGGTAAGTAGTTTGATAGGGATTGCATTGAATCTGTAGATTGCTTTGGGTAGTATTTTGACAATATTGACAAATTTTGACAATATTGATTCTTCCAATCCAAGAACATGGTATATTTCTCCATCTGTTTATGTCATCTTTGATTTCTTTCATCAGTGTTTTATAGTTTTCTGAGAACAAGTCTTTTTCCTCCTTAGGTAGGTTTATTCCTAGGTATTTTATTCTTTTTGTTGTGATGGTAAGTGGGATTGTTTCCTTAACTCCTCTTTCTGATTTTTTGGTGTTACTGTATAGGAATGCCAGAGGTTTCCGTGCATTAATTTTATATCCTGCTACTTTACCAAATTTATTGATTAGTTCTAGTAGTTTTCTGGTGGCAGCTTTAGGATTCTCTATGTGTAATATCATGCCATCTGCAGTGACAATTTTACTTTTTCTTTTCCAATTTGTATCCCTTTTATTTATTTGTCTTCTCTGATTGCTGTGGCTAGGACTTCCAAAACTATGTTGAATACAAGTGGTGAGAGTGGACATCCTTGTCTTGTTCCTGATCTTAGTGGAAATGCTTTCAGTTTTTCACCATTGAGTACGATGTTTGCTGTGGGTTTGTCATATATGGCCTTTATTATGTTGAGGTAGGTTCCCTCTATGCCCATTTTCTAGAGAGTTTTTACTATAAATGGGTGTGGGATTTTGTCAAAAGCTTTTTCTGCATCTATTGAGATGATCATATGGTATTTATTCCTTAATTTGTTAATATGGTGTATCACATTGATTTGCATATATTGAAGAATCCTTGCATCCCTGGGATATATCCCACTTGATCATGGTGTATGATCCTTTTAATATGTTGTTGGATGCTGTTTGCTAGTATTTTGTTCAGGATTTTTGCATCTATGTTCATCAGTGATACTGGTCTATAATTTTCTTTTTTTGTGATATCTTTTTCTGGTTTTGATATCAGGGTGATGGTGGCTTTGTACAATGAATTTGAGGGTGTTCCTCCTTCTGCAATTTTTTGGAAGAGTTTGAGAAGGATCAGTGTTAGCTCCTCTCTAAATGTATGGTAGAATTCGCCTGTGAAGCCGTCTCGTCCTGGGCTTTTGTTTGTTGGAAGATTTTTAATCACAGTTTCGATTTCATTACTTGTGATAGGTCTGTTTATATTTTCTAATTCTTCCTGGTTCAGTCATGGAAAATTGTACCTTTCCAAGAATTTGTCCATTTCTTCGTGGTTGTCCATTTTATTGGCATATAGTTGTTTGTAATAGTCTCCTATAATCCTTTGTATTTCTGCGGTGTCAGTTGTGATTTCTCCTTTTTCATTTCTAATTTTATTGATTTGTGTCCTCTCCCTTTTTTTCTTGATGAGTCTGGCTAAGGGTTTATCAATTTTGTTTATCTTCTCAAAGAAGCAGCTTTTAGTTTTATTGATCTTTGCTATTGTTTTCTTCATTTCTATTTCATTTATTTCTGCTCTGATCTTTGTGATTTCTTTCCTTCTACTGACTTTGGGTTTTCTTTGTTCTTCCTTCTCTAGTTGCTTTAGGTTAGGGTTAGATTGTTTATTCGAGATTTTTCTTGTTTCTTGAGGTGAGATTGAATTGCCATAAACTTCCCTCTTGAACTGCTTTTGCTGCATCCAATAGGTTTTGGGTGGTTGTATTTTTGTTGCCATTTGTTTCTATGTATTTTTTTATTTCTTCTTTGATTTCTTCAGTGATCTCTTGGTTATTTAGTAGTGCACTGTTTAGCCTCCATGTATTTGTGGTTTTTACAATTTTTTCCTGTAATTGATTTTCAATCTCATAGCGTTGTGGTCAGAAAAGATGCTTGATATGATTTCAATTTTCTTAAATTTTCCAAGGCTTGATTTGTGATCCAAGATGTGATCTATCCTGGAGAATGTTCCATGTGCCCTTGAGAAGAAAGTGTATTCTGCCACTTTTGGGTGGAATGTTCTATAAATATCAATTAAATCTATCTGGTCTGCTGTGTCAGTTAAAGCTTGTGTTTCCTTATTTATTTTCTGTTTGGATGATCTGTCCATTGGTGTAAGTGAGGTGTTAAAGCCCCCTACTAAAATTGGATTACTGTCGATTTCCCCTTTCATGGTTGTTAGTATTTGCCTTATGTATGGAGGTGCTCCTATGTTGGGTGCATAAACATTTACAATTGTTATATCATCTTCTTGGCTTGATCCCTTGATCATTATGTAGTGTCCTTCCTTATCTCTCTTTATTTATTTATTTATTTTTTTTTTTTTGCGGTACGCGGGCCTCTCACTGCTGTGGCCTCTCCCATTGCGGAGCACAGGCTCCGGACACACAGGCTCAGCGGCCATGGCTCACGGGCTCAGCCTCTCCGCGGCACGTGGGATCTTCCCAGACCAGGGCACGAACCCGTGTCCCCTGCATCGGCAGGTGGACTCTCAACCACTGCGCCACCAGGGAAGCCCCTTCCTTATCTCTTATAACAGTCTTTATTTTAAAGTCTATTTTATCTGATATGAGTATTGCTACTCCAGCTTTCTTTTGATTTACATTTGCATGGAATATCTTTTTTGATCCCTTCACTTTCAGTCTGTATGTGTCCCTAGGTCTGAAGTTGGTCTCTTGTAGACAGCATATATATGGGTCTTGTTTTTGTATCCATTCAGCCAGTCTGTGTCTTTTGGTTGGGGCATATAATCCATTTACATTCTAGGTTATTATCCATATGTATGTTCCTATTATCATTTTCTTAATTGTTTTGGGTTTGTTTTTGTGGGTCTTTTTCTTCTCTTGTGTTTCCTGCCTAGAGAAGTTTCTTTCGCTTTTGTTGTAAAGCTGGTTTGGTGGTGCTGAATTCTTTTAGCTTTTGCTTGTCTGAAAAGCTTTTGATTTCTCTGTTGAATCTGAATGAGATCCTTGATGGATAGAGTAATCTTGGTTATAGGTTTTTCTCTTTCATCACTTTAAGTATACCCTGCCACTGCCTTCTGGCCTGTAGGGTTTCTGCTGAAAAATCACCTGTTAACCTTATGGGGATTCCTTTGTATGTTATTTTTTGTTTTTCCCTTTTAATATTTTTTCTTTGAATTTAATTTTTGTTAGGTTGATTAATATATGTCTTGGTGTGTTTCTCCTAGGGTTTATTCTGTATGGGACTCTCTGTGCTTCCTGGACTTGGGTGACTATTTCCTTTCCCATATTAGGGAAGTTTTCAACTATAATCTCTTCAAATATTTTCTCAGTCCCCTTCTTTTTCTCTTCTTCTTCTGGGACCCCTGTAATTCAAATGTTGATGCATTTAGTGTTGTCCCAGAGGTCTCTGAGATTGTCTTCAGTTCTTTTCATTCTTTTTTCTTTATTCTGCTCCTCGGCAGTTATTTCCACCATTCTGTCATCCAGCTCACTTATTCGTTCTTCTGCCTCAGTTATTCTGTTATTGATTCCTTCTAGTGTATTTTTCATTTCAGGTATTGTGTTGTTCACCTGTTTGTTTGTTCTTTAGTTCTTCTAGATCATTGTTAAACATTTCTTGTATTTTCTCAATCCGTGGCTCCATTCTATTTCCGAGATTCTTGTTCATCTTTACTATCATTACTCTGAATTCTTTTTCAGGTAGATTCCCTATTTCCTCCTCATTTATTTGGTCTTGCAGGGTTTTACCTTGCTCCTTCATCCATGACATATTTTTCTTGCTATCTCTTTTTTTTTTTAATTTTGTGAGTGGGATTGTGTTCCTGCCTTACTGGTTTTTTGGCCTCAGGCTTCCAACACTGAAGTCTGTAGGCTGTTGGGTAGAGCTGGGTCTTGGTGCTGAGAGGAGGACCTCCGGGAGACCTCACTCTGATGCATATTCCCTGGAGTCTGAGTTCCTCTGTTAGTCCAGTGGTTCATACTCAGACCTCCCACCCCAGGAGCTTCAGCCCAACCCCCAGCTTATGAAACCAAGATCCTGCAAGCCACACAGGACGGCAAAAAAAAAAAAAAAAAAGAACAATAACAAAGTAAAAAATAAAATTAGACTAGGAAACTAACAGATATGTTAGAAAAAATATAAAAATAAAAATATAGATGAAACAGTAACTGGAAGGTAAAACAGAATCACAGTAGTAAAAAAGAGGAGGAGAAAAAAAAAAAAAGGTGGAAAAGGCCTTGGCTATGGAGGGCAGGGCCTAAGCAGGGTCGAGGTTTAGGCGGTGGTTGGGACCTATGCCTAGGAACCAGAGGGCTGGAAAAGGCCCTGGGGGGTGTGGGGTGTGGGGCTTAGGCTCAACAGAACAGAAGGGGCCCAGGCGTGTCTCCCGCCTCTGGTCTCAGAGGGTGGGGGATCCCACCTTGGAGCCCAGCAGGCTTCCTTGGTTCGAGTGGGTGGGGCAAATGCCTTCTGCTCCTTTCCTGCTCGTCTGGTCCCAGAGGGCCCCTCCCCCTTCCTCTTCTGATCTCCCAGGCCTCCCTCCTACATCCCCAGGACCCACCTGGCCTGGAGGGGACCTCTGAGGGCATAGGACCTGGCCCGAGAGCTGGGCAGACTTCCCACCCAACTGGGCAGGGGAAACGCTGGGCCCGCTCCCCTCTGATCCAAGCCCCCATGGGTCCCTCCAGGCATGGGAACCCCTCCCCCCCCTCAGCCACCCCTCAGGGGCACTGGTCCTGTCCAGCCTCCACTTCTCCTCCCCCTCAGTCCCCTCATGTCCTGCCGGTTTGCTTGGGGGTTCTTCCTGTCTCCTTGGGCATTGGGGTCCCCCACCAGCGTCCGGCACGTGCCCTAGTTGTCTCAGATATACGATTTTCAAATCTTATCTGCCATTCTGTGGGTTGTCTTGTCACTTTCTTGATTGTTCTTTGATGCGAAAAGTTTTAAATTTTGATGGAGTATAGTTTATCTACTTTTTCTTTGGTTTCTCATGCTTTACTTGTCACGTCTAAGAAACCACTGTCTAATCCAAAGTTATAAAGATTTACACTTATGCTTTCTTGTCTCATATTTAGGTCTTTGGTACATTTTGAGTTCATATTTGTATATGGTATGAGGTAAGGGCCCCAGTTCATTTTTTTCCTGTGGAAATCCAGTTGCCCCACCACTATTTGTTGAAAAAACTCTTTTCCCTCATAAAATTGTCTTGGAACTCTTGTCAGAAACGAAATTCTATTAAATGTGTAGGTTTATTTCTGACTCACAATTCTATTCCATTCATCCAGATGTCTGTCATTATGCCATTAATACACCCTTTTGACTATTGTAGCCGTGTATAACATTGTTATGAAATTTTTAACTGTGAGTCTGCCAACTTGGTTCTTGTTCAAGATTTTTTGACCATCCTGAGTGTCTTGCATTTTCTTATGAATTTTAGGATCAGCTTGTCAATTTCTGCAAACATGATCTCTGGATACTTTTTAAGATTTTTTTTTGTCACTGGTTTCGAGTAATTTGATCGTAGTCTTTGGTGCAATTGTCTTTATTTATGTTCCTCGTGCAGTTCATTGAGCTTCTTGGAATTTTGTGTTAATAGTTTTCATTAAGTTTGAGATTTGGGGGAGGCATTATTTCTTCAAATATTTTTTCTTTCCCCCTTCATTTGGGAACTTAAGTTACAAATAATAGAGCCACTTGAAGTTGTACTACAGCTTACTAATAATCCTTTTCCATTTTTATTAATAAACTTCTTCTTTATGCATTTCATTTTTCATAGTTTCTATTGCTGTGCTTTTATGTTCACTATTCTTTTGTAGTATCAATCCCCTCCATTGCACTGTTCATCTCTAGAAGGGCTACTTGAGTCGTTTTTATATGTTCTGTATCTCATCTTAACTTTTCGAACACATGGAATACAGTTCTAATACCTGTGCTAATGTCCTTATCTCCCAGTTCTAACATCTGTGTCAAATCCGACTTGGTGTTGACAACTGGTCGTTCTACACATGATAGGTTGTCTGTTTCCTACCTCCGTGCATGTTGGACATTCCTGGCTGAATGCCTGACAGGGTGAATTTAACCCTGTCGGGAGCTGGATGTTTTGCGTTTCTGCAGGTCTTCTTGAGCAATACAGTGAGCTACTTGGAAGCACCTTGATCCTTTTGGGTCTGGCTTGGGTGACTTGTTCTGTGGGGCCAAGGCAGTGCTCAGTCCGAAGCTGGTCGTCTTCATCTGCTGACGTGACAGTGTCCCTGGGTACCCAACCTCATGCCTGTGAATTAAGAAAGTGTCTCACCTGACTGTAAACAGACATTATTCCAGCCCTTGTGCTCCTCGGGTGCTACGTCCTCTAGTCCTTTCAGATGGCTCTTTCCTGTGTGCATGTGCCAATCAGTGCTCTGTGGCATCATCGAGGGAGGGGGGCCCTCTCTCTGTGCAGCTTCCTCTTCCCTGGTTTTCGGTGCCATGGGCACAGGCTGCCTTTGTCTCTCAGGACGTCACCTCTGTCTCCTCAACTCAGGGTCTGCCTGGCTCTGCCTCAGTTTCCTTGTCGGGTAAACTTAAGTCAGGAAGCTGGGGCGATTATAGGGCTCACCGTTGTTTCCTATCTCTAGTACATCACTGTCCTTCCTTCCTCTTAACCATTCTGAGGATTCTGTACCCAATTCCAATGTGTGGGCGTTTTTTTTTTTGTTTTTTTTTTTCCCACAAAAAGAAATTCTCTGAGACACCAGCCTACCGTTCAACTCAATTCTGACACCATCCACCTGGAAATAGCATCAGATCCCATAGGTGAAGGGTTCAGTCCCACAAGGCTGCCTCCCCCAGCACTTCAAATATCAGCTGCAAGTCCAGGTTGTCACCTGTGCTTCTGGCCAACATGCTATAAATTAAAGGTTCCAATGGCCCCCGTCCTTGGGTTTTAATAATTTGCTAAAGTGGCTCACAGAACTCAGAGAAACATTTCACTTACTAGATCAGCGCTTTATTATAAAAGGGTATAACTCAGGAGCAGCCAGATGGAAGAGACGTATAGGCAAGGCACGTGGGAAGGGGCAGGGCCAGGCATGCCACTCTTCCCCAGTGTCCATGTGTTTACCAGCCGGGAAGCTCTCTGAACCCTATCCCTTTGGGTTTTTAGGGAGACTTCATTACACAGGCACAACTGATTAAATCACTGACCACTGGTGATTAAAAAAAATTTTTTTTATTGGAGTATAGTTGCTTTACAGTGTTGTGTTAGTTTCTACTGTACAGCAAAGTGAATCAGCTATACATATACACATATCCCCTCTTTTTTGGGTTTCCTTCCCATTTAGGTCACCACAGAGCACTGAGTAGAGTTCCCTGTGCTGTGCAGTAAGTTCTCCTTAGTTATCTATTTTACATATAGTATCAGTAGCGTGTATATGTCAATCCCAATCTCCCAATTCATCCCACTCTCCCTTTCCCCCTTGGTGTCCATAGGTTTGTTCTCTACGTCTGTGTCTCTATTTCTGCTTTGTAAATAAGATCATCTGTACAGTTTTTTCAGATTCCACATATATGTGTTACATACGATATTTGTTTTTCTCTTTCTGGCTTACTACACTCTGTAGCACAGTCTCTAGGTCCATCCATGTCTCTACAAATGACCCAATTTCGTTCCTGTTTATGGCTGAGTAATATTCCATTGTACATATGTACCACATCTTCTTTATCCACTCCTCTGTTGATGGGCATTTAGGTTGTTTCCATGTCCTGGCTATTGTAAATAGTTCTGCAAATGAACATTGGGGTGCATGTGTCTTTTTGAATTATGGTTTTCTCAGGGTATATGCCCAGTAGTGGGATTGCTGGGTCACAAGATAGTTCTATTTTTTAGTTTTTTAAGGAACCTCCATACTGTTCTCCATAGTGGCTGTATCAATTTACATTCCCACCAAAATTGTAGGAGGGTTCCCTTTTCTCCACACCCTCTCCAGCATTTATTGTTTGTAGATTTTGTGATACAGGCCATTCTGACAGGTATGAGGTGATACCTCATTGTAGTTTTGATTTGCATTTCTCTAATGATTAGTGATGTTGAGCATCTTTTCACGTGCCTCTTGGCCATCTGTATGTCTTCTTTGGTGAAATGTCTATTTGGGTCTTCTGCCCATTTTTTGATTGAGTTGTTTGTTTTTTTGATATTGAGCTGCATGAGCTGTTTATATATTTTGGGGATTAATCCTTTGTCAGTTGCTTCATTTGCAAATATTTTTTCCCTTTCTGAGGGTTGTCTTTTCAACTTATTTATGGTTTCCTTTGCTGTGCAAAAGCTTTTAAGTTTCATTAGGTCCCATTTGTTTATTTTTGTTTTTATTTTTGTTACTCCAGGAGATGGGTCAAAAAAGATCTTGCTGTGATTTATGTCAAAGAGTGTTCTGCCTATGTTTTCCTCTAAGAGTCTTATAGTGTCTGGCCCTACATTTAGGTCTTTAATCCATTTTGAGTTTATTTTTGTGTATGGTGTTAGGGAGTGTTCTAATTTCACTCTTTTACGTGTAGCTGCCCAGTTTTCCCAGCACCATTTATTGAAGAGGCTGTCTTTGCTCCATTGTATATTCTGGCCTCCTTTGTCATAGATTAGTTGACCATAGGTGCATGGGTTTATCTCTGGGCTTTCTCTCCTGTACCATTGATTTATATTTCTGTGTTTGCACTAGTACCATACTGTCTTGACTACCATAGCCCTGTAGTATAGTCTGAGGTCAGGGAACCTGATTCCTCAAGCTCCGTTTTTTTTTCCTTTTCTCAAGTTTGCTTTTGCTATCCAAGGCCTTTTGTGTTTCCATACAAGTTGTAAAATTTTTGTTCTACTGTGAAAAGTGCCATTGATAATTTGATAAGGATTGCATTGAATCTGTAGATTGCTTTGGGTAGTATAGTTATTTTGACAATATTGATTCTTCCAGTCCAAGAACATGGTATATCTCTCCATCTGTTTGTGTCGTCTTTGATTTCTTTATCAGCATCTTATAGTTTTTGGTGTACAGGTCTTTTGCCTCCTTAGGTAGGTTTATTCCTAGGATTGAACTCAATCTCCAGCCCCTCTCCCCTCCCTGGACATCAGGGGGTCCCAACCTTCTAGTCACGTGGTTGCTTACCCTGGCAACCAGCCCCCATCCTTAGGGGCTTTTGGAAAATCACTTCATTAACATAAAAAACCACACCTCTGTGCCTCTCCTCACTTAGGAAATTCCAAGGGTTTAGGAGCTCTGAGTCAGGAACAGGAGGAAGACCAAACATATATTTCTTATTATAGATCAGAACATCACAACCATTGTTTTCTGTATTGTGTTTGTTTCCCTTTGGTTGTTTCAGGGGGCCAGTGTCTTAGTTCAGGCTGTTATAACAAAGTACCATAGACTGTGCAGCTTAAATAACAGAAATTTATTGCTTAAAGTTGTGGAGACTGGAAGTCTGAAATCAGGGTGCCAGCATGGTTGGGTGCTGGTGAGAGCCCTCTTCTGAACTGCAGATGGCCATCCTCTCACTGTGTTCTCACACGGGGGAAGGGGCAAGGGGGTCTCTTCTTATAAGGGCACTAATCCCATTCATTAGGCTCCACCCTCATGACCTCATCTAAGCCCGATCACCTCAAAGAGATCCCATCTTCAAAGGGTTGAAACCCGTCATGTTGGGGGTTAGGACTTCAGCATATGAATTTTGGGGGGACACAACATTCAGACCTTAGCAGAAGGTAAATCCAGCCCCTCTTCTCCATTGTGGCTAGAAGTTGAAGTCCCAGCTGATGGTTTTGAGGCCTGTATTATCCTTGTTCCTTAGTTGGCTGGAACTGGAAGATGCTGTTGTTGCCACTGTCTGCTATTTATGAAGCCCAGTATTTATAATTTGTTGGGTCTTGTAGTTAGTTATAGGCCTGGAAACATGGGCTGGTAACAGCCTGGGGACAAGGAGGGGCCACAGGGTGGCTGTGTCCCCCATGCCTTCTGACTCAGAAGTGTGAGTGGCTCCCAGGAATGGCTGCGCAGTGAGAATCAGGTAACCTCTGGGGTGGGGCCCGTTCCCCGGGCAGATGGGGTGCAGGCCTCGCCTCAGCTCCACCCTTCATCCTCAGTGACCAGCACCGACTACGACACTGCTGTGGATGCCACGGAAACCTCATCCTATTTCAGCGCCCAAGGCTACCTGTCCAGGTAGAGGGCCATGCAGGGGTGGTCCTGGGCCCTTTGTTGGGGGGGTGGCAATGCTGGCTTGGACTGACAGTATCCAAATCCTGGAGGCTTCAACTAGGCCACAGCAGTCTCTGTCCAGGAAAGAGGAGACCTCAGAAGCCCTCCACGCTTGACCCTGGTCCCCTCCTGTCCTGGACCCCTCACTGGTCCATCTCACATCCGCCCCTTCTTGCTTCTCCCTGCCAGCTGGGAGCAGGAGGGCATGGAGTCTACCTCAGAGGAGGGGCAGCTGCCGCAGGTCGTGGAGGACCTGAAAGACCTCCAGGTGGCCCCCGGCACGCGTCTGGCCAAGTTCCAGCTCAAGGTGAAAGGTAAGGGGGAGAGGGATGAAGGGAAAGGAGCTGCCTCCCACCAGAGGGAGGGTTAGGGTTAGCGTTAGATCACCCAGGGGTCTCTGTGGGCCTCTGGAGGGCATGGTGCCCACTGGGCTGTGGCCCTGTGCTAACCACTCCTCCTGCGGCCCCAGGCTACCCCACTCCTCGACTGTACTGGTTCAAAGATGGGCAGCCCCTGACTGCATCTGCACACATCTGCATGGAGGACAGGAAGACACTGCACACCCTGGAGGTTGTCTCGGTCACCAGCGAGGATGCTGGCCAGTACTCGGCCTACATCAGCAACACCGTGGGTGCTGCTTATTCGTCTGCTCGGCTGCTGGTCCGAGGTGGGTGCTTAGGGATGCAGCAGAGCTTGGTGTCCACACCCAGTTTGATGTCCACCTATAAACCATGCTGTGGCAAGCCTGGGAGCTAGTGCCCAGTGGTCACTGGCCCAGTGTGCAGAAGTCACAGGTGGCCAGAAGCTGGCTCCCAGAGAACATGGGCCCTTAGAGGGTGTGGGGCCCATGACCAGCAAACAGGGTAGCTAGCTGGTGGAGTAGGCCCAGGCAAGCATGGGGCCCTCTGTAGACTGCAGAGGAAGAGGCGGGTAGTAATTTGGGGAGTAGAGGTCTGAACTTCCTTATTTTCCAAAGTTCTGAGCACTTCAAGGTGATTCCAAGTCTTGCCCAAATCTGCCCTGGTCTAGGGACCCAACACTGCCTGCGGCATTGCTTCAGTGTGGCGTTTTGAGCACAAGCATCCCCGAGTTAGTTTCAGAGCAACGCCCCAGACTCCTGGGCGAGCATGGGTAACATTCCATCTGGTCCGTGGGGACTGAGTGTGAATTCCATGTCTACGTGGCCAGGTTTAGGAAAGGAGCTGTGTGTAGGAGTGGGCGGGGCCACCTTCGGGACTCACACCCTGCTAGGCAGGCCCACTCAGGGGAGGGGGCACCTTGGTGCTGTAGATCTGACTTCTGTGCTTTCTTCAGGCCCCAATGAACCAGAAGAGAAGCCAGCATTCGGTGAGCCTACTCCAGAGGGCAGAGGGAGGGAGGGTGGGGTGGGCCCCGGGGACAGGTTCAGTGAGGGTGCGTGACGGGGACGACCACGTGGAATTGGGGCTCTGCATTGTTTACCACCAACCACCCCATGTCTCTCCAGATGTACACCAACATCTGGTACCACCCCGATTCCTGGAGAAGTTCACCTCCAAGAAGGTCAAGAAGGGCTCCAGCATCACCTTCTCAGTGAAGGTTGAAGGTGAGATGTCCTGCCTCCCTGTCCCACTCAGGACCCTCCTAGGGAGGCTCAGAGGTGACCCCTGCCTCCCTGTCCCACTCAGGAGAGCCCCCAGGGAGGTCCCCTCCCTGCCCCCACTCAGGACCCTCCTAGGGAGGCTCAGAGGTGACCCCTGCCTCCCAGAGCCACCCTCCTGGTGTGGGGAGACTGTCCACCATATACTCCTGCCTGCAGGAGACCCACCCCCAGCTGTGCATTGGCTGCGGGAGGAGGCTGAGCAGGGTGTGCTGTGGATCGGCCGCCACACGCCGGGCTACACAGTGGCCAGCTCTGCCCAGCAGCACAGCCTGGTCCTTCTGGATGTGGACCAACAGCACCAGGGCACCTACACCTGCATCGCCACAAACACTGCTGGCCAGGCCCTCTGTTCCGCAAGCTTGCACGTCTCTGGCTGTGAGTGGGCATGGGTGACCCAGCCAGGAGTGGGAGAGGGGCAGTGTGGGTAGTGTGCAGCCTCAGAGCTCATGGGCCAGCTCCTACCCCCTACCCTGTGGGCTCCGCTCAGCTAGCTGAGACCCTCCTAGAAGCCCCCTGCCATCCTGAGTGGTTTCTTCCTGGGTCCCTCTCAGCTCTTCCCAGGGTGGGTGAGTCAAGTGCAGACCCCATTCCCGTCCCTACCAGTGGTGGGATGACCGTGGGCCAAGTTGGGACACTGGGCACAGTCTTCCTCAGGGCTCCAGATGACAGGACTCCTCGGGGCTCCAGATGACCCTGGGGGGAGTGGTCCAGGCATCCCTGGCAGGGGTCCTGATCGGAATCAGAGCTCGAGGGTATGAGGTGTCATCCTGGGCGCTCACCCTGCTCTCCTGACAGTACCTAAGGAGGCTGGGGCGGCGGAGGAGCAGGCCGGGTTGAAGGAGGTCCTCATCTCCACCTTCCTGCAGGGGTGAGTGAGGGGCTGCTCAAGAGCCAGAGGGGCCAGGAGTGAGGTCCCGGGAGTGTGGGTCCCGGGAGTGCAGGTCCTGGGAGAGTGGGGTCCTGGCCCTGGCGGGGGGCAGTGCTGCTGCTGTGGAGGGAGCCCCATCACAGATCCCAGCCCAGCTCTGGCCCTCTTGGGCCATGCGGCTTGGGTCCCCATTGTAAAGAGAGGACTTCCCCAGGGCCCCGACTGTGGCATCAAGGCCCACTGCCCCCAGACCCTCTTTTCTGTCAGGCCCTTCAGGATACCTCCTCCCCCTTTAGGACCCAAGTTGTTTCTGAACAGATGTCGGAACCTTCAGGTTTCACTGACCTCGCTGGGCGGAGGAAAGGTACGGGCTGGGTGGGCACACATCTGTGTGGGGTGGGGGACAGGGGGTGTGGAGGAGGCTGCCCAGCTGACAAGCCCCAGGACCGTGTGGCCCTAGGAACACCTGCTTGCCTAGCTCTGGGCTGGGCCTCCCTGCCCTCTTATGGGCCTAATTCTGAGCTTTGGTTGGTCTCCGGGCCATTTCTGACCCTCGAGGATGTGGAAGCTCACGGGGGCCCCTGGGCTGGGCCAGCCCTTAGCTTAGAGCTCATGTCCAGGGGGCTGTATGGATGCCTAGGAGCAGGCAGCTGCTGAGTCAGGGCTGGCATGAGGGCAGTTGGGGGAGGCGGGTGCTGGATATGCTGCCGGCAGGGCCCCCACTTTGTCTGGGATTCTCCCCCTGCCCCCAAGCTGGGTCCCCCTACTCCCAGCCTCTAAGTGTGCCTGCCCCCTGACATGTCCAGCCGCTTCCTGGCCACCTGCACAGGGCCCCAGCACCTTAGCATATTTAAAAAAATTGAAAATTGTTTTATGGAGAATACTGAGTCTTCACAGAAGCCGAGAGGAGGGAGCCGTGCACCCCATGTACCCATTGCCCACCGCTGGAATCACTTCTCCACTGACCTGCTTTGTTAATTTACCCAGCCCTGCCTTCCCTGTGCTGCCCCCATCCCAAGCCGCCCTCATTCCCCCGTAACCCCAGCAACTGCTCCCAGCCCCTCACACCTGCAAAGGATTCCATTTCCATCAAGGTCAACCTGAAGCCATCAAACCACAGCTGCCAGGGGTCTGGCCCCCCAGCCCTTGGGCCACAATTTGGGGTCCTGCCCCCTGCCTTCAGTGTCCAGGACCTGCCCTCATATTATACTGCCTGGCTGAGGTCCTTGTGATCTCCGTCCCTTCTGAGCCCCTTCCCAGACCAGCGGCCAAGTGGCCAACAGGAATGGAGGTGGCACAAACCCCACTGGGGACCCCACAGCTCCAAGCTCCAACCCCAGCCTAACCATTTACCCAGCTTTGCCCTTAGCTGCCCTTGCCCACCACCTTGCAACCATGCTGGCTACCTGCTGTCCCCTGACTGCCTGCTCTCCCCACAGCCACCTGCTGCCCCCACTGTCATCCCTGAGTTTGTGGTGCCCTAAGTCACACCTTGGCTCAGTTGCCCTTGAGCCAAAGAGACCCCTAGTCGTGGTCAGCCTTCCCTGCTTCTGGCAGCTCTGGCCCAAGTCTGTGCATCCCTTGGCTACTCTGACCCCCAAGCCCAGGATGGGCCTGGAGGTGGGTGTTCGGGCACATATGTGGAGCACACGGCTGGCTGAGCTAGGGTCTGGCCCCCAGGAGAGCTCCCGGCAGCAGAGGCCTATGGCCACCTGTCCTTGGCCGAGGTGGGCACGGAGGAGTTCCTGAAGAAGCTCACTTCACAGATCACAGAGATGGTGTCAGCCAAGATCACACAGGGTAAGGGTAGCTGGTGATGGAGCGAGGTCCAGGGGTGGCCGTGACTGAGTGCCCAGGACTGGGGCCCCTCCTCACCTGAACGCCCTGTAGACCCATGGGAGGGCGGCATGGGGGGCAGGCCCTTTGAAGGCATCATGTGCCCTGTGTCCCTCAGCCACGCTGCAGGTACCTGGAGGTGACAGCGATGAGGAGGGCAAGACGCCGTCTGCGTCCCCCCGGCATGGCCGGTCACGCCCCTCTTCCAGTGTCCAGGAGTCATCCTCAGAGTCCGAGGATGGAGACTGCCGGGGAGAGGTGCATGGGCAGGCAAGGGGTGGGGCAGGGTGGGCAAGGGGGTATGAGAGTGTCGGGGGCAGGGTGAAGGTGGAGTTGGTGTCGGGGGCTGGGGGAGCTGGGGCAGAGGAGGTGTGGGGCACACACCTACGTGAGTGGTCAACATCACCGCTGCGACCCAGGACACCCCCAGCACCCCAGAGGTTCCTCCTTGTCCCTTTGGGGTGGGCCACCTGGCACTCCCGGTAGGATTTCCATCAGTAGAGATGGGTTGGGCCTGTTCTAGAGCTTCATGGAATCTCAGGGTGGCTGCTTCTTCTGCACTTAATTCCAAAGGCCTTATAGCCTGGGGCCTTGGGAGGCTCACTGGCTCCTCTCCGGGTCTGACTCAGTGACTTCCCCCCCAGATCTTTGACATCTATGTGGTCACGGCTGACTACCTGCCCCTGGGGGCTGAGCAGGATGCCATCTTGCTGCGAGAGGGCCAGTATGTGGAGGTGCTGGACTCAGCGCACCCGCTGCGCTGGCTTGTGCGTACCAAACCCACCAAGTCCAGCCTCTCTCGGCAAGGCTGGGTGTCTCCTGCCTACCTGGACAGGCGGCTCAAGGTACCTGGATGGCTGGAAGGGTGGTCCTGGGGTTGTACCGCCCTTCCCCATGAAGGTGGGAGCCTCACCCTGGAAGGACAGGCTAGTGCTCAGGCTGTCTATGACCCTCTTCTGTCTCTCACCAGCTGTCACCTGAGTGGGGGCCAGCTGAGGCCCCTGAGTTCCCTGGGGAGGCTGTATCGGAGGATGAGTACAAGACAAGGCTGAGGTGAGGGACCACCGGGCAGGAGCTGTGGGAAGTTGGGTTCCTGTGGGGGGCCTCCAAGATGCTAATTACACCCAAGTCCCTTGGGGCTGGCCTCTAGCCGGCGGGACCTTGCCTGGAAACTTCGTGTGGTGGGGCTGCCTGGTGTGTGAGGGTGCCCTCCCTCCACCAGCTTGCCAGGCCCATTCTGAAAGTGGGCAGCAGGATGCATGTGACTTGGAAGTACCCGGTTCAGCAGCTGAGCTCCTGGGTCTTCCCCTCATGGCTGTCTCCCCACCCAGCTCCATCATCCAGGAGCTGCTGAGCTCGGAGCAGGCCTTTGTGGGCAAGCTGCAGTTCCTGCAGAACCACCACATGCAGTACTTGGACCACTGCCCCCATGTGCCCACGGCCGTGGCCAGCCAGAAGGCAGTCATCTTCCGAAATGTGCAGGACATCAGCCACTTCCACAGCAGGTGGGCATGCAGGGTGGGCCTCAAGGCTATTCCCCAGTCTGTGTGTACATGCATGTATACACGCACATGCTTAGACACACACTTGGACACACTGTTCACATGTGTAGATACATGTGTGCACATACAAGTCATACATGCACAAGACACATGCCTACACACGTGGACACGTACCACACATGTGCATACACACGTGGACGCTCACACTCGCACATGCGTGTACCGACAGGGCTGTACCTCAGGAGAGTGGGCAGGAGTCGAAAAGAGACAGAGCCTTTGATGACTTGGTTCACCCACTGGTGCACCACACTCCTGTCACACGTCCCCAGGAACGCAGGCACGTGCACCTGGCTTATCCCCGGAAGGGCCTGTGACACACCTACCCACTGCAACCCAAGTACACAGACATACCCCAGAAATGTGTGCACACATGTACATGGGCACACACAAGTACATGTGCATACCTGCGCACACACAGCCTTTCACATGTGGGCATACATGTACATGGCACACACATGAATACATGTACACCCACAGACACGTACTCCCTTACGTGCTTGCACACCTGCACATAAGTGCACGCCCTGAAATACCGTATACGCATGTCCCTCACAACCCAGAACGCTCACTGTCATCCACAGGAACCCGGCCCTGGGCAGGAGCCTGTTTCTTCCCAAACCTGAGGGTTTGGGGCTGGGTTGTGGGACGTGGGTGAGGGTCCTGATGTCAGCCGTCACCTGACCACTGTTCCCCTCCATGGCAGCTTCTCACAGGAGCTGCATAGCTGCGACACGGATGACGACGTGGCCATGTGCTTCATCAAGAACCAGGCAAACTTTGAGAAGTATCTGGAGTTCCTGGTGGGCCGAGTGCAGGCTGAGTCGGTGATGGTCAGCACGGCCGTGCAGGAGTTCTACAAGGTGCCCCTCTGCCCGTCAGCCCTGCCTCCACTCGCCAGGCTTGATGCTGGCTTCAGCTCTTAGATCATCTTCCCTGACCCTGCCCAGGCCCCCCGGCCCCTAGCTTAGAAAAGCGGGCAGGGTCCCCCCCGCCAACCCCAAGCTCTGCTCACCTGTTAGACAATGACACCAGCCATCGCCTGGGGCAGTGGTGGGGCGCACCTGGGGAGGAGGGTCTGTGTGTGGGACCCCGATCCACCAGCTCTGGGGCTCTGGGGACATAAGCCATCTGGAGGCTGTGCACCCCCCGCCCTGAACCCAGCCCTGCGGTTTCCACAGAAATACACTGAGGAGGTGCTGTCAGCCGCAGATCCTTCGCAGCCACCCCCGCCGTCCCTGCAGCACTTCCTGGAGCAGCCGGTGGAGCGGATCCAGCAGTACCAGGCCCTCCTCAAGGTAGGCAGGGCCAGCCAGGGGCTGCGGGGCCAGCCCCGTGCCCCGCCACCCCAGGTCTCGCCCTGACCTGCAGTCTCCCCCAGGAGCTGATCCGCAACAAGGCGCGGAACGGACAGCAGTGTGCGCTGCTGGAGCAGGCCTACGCGGTGGTGTCGGCCCTGCCGCAGCGCGCCGACAGCCAGCTGCACGTGTCGCTCATCGAGAACTACCCGGGCACCCTGGAGGCTCTAGGCGAGCCCATCCGCCAGGTCTGGGGCTGGGGCTTCAGTGGAGGGCTGGACTCCAGGCTGGGCCTGGCTGACCGCAGGCTCACCACTCTCCCAGGGCCACTTCATCGTGTGGGAGGGGACGCCGGGTGCGCGGATGCCGTGGAAGGGCCACCACCGGCACGTCTTCCTGTTCCGCCACCACCTGGTGGTCTGCAAGCCCAGGCGGGACTCACGCACTGACACCTTCAGCTACGTCTTCCGGAACATGATGAAGGTTTGCAGGGTGCCAGCGGAGCCTGGGTGGGCAGAGGGAGGCCATGCAGGACGTGCGGGCAGGTGGAGGCTGGTGGCCGGTCCTGCGGCCCTGTCCTGGGTGACCATGGCCCAGCCTGCATCCAGGCACTCAGCCTGTGTCCTCCCCCGACAGCTGAGCAGCATCGACCTGAACGACAAGGTGGAGGGCGATGACCGTGCCTTCGAGGTCTGGCATGAGCGGGAGGACTCAGTACGCAAGTACCTGCTGCAGGCGCGGACGGTCATCACCAAGAACTCCTGGGTGAAGGAGATCTGCGGCATCCAGCGGCGCCTGGCCCTGCCCGTGTGGTGTGAGTGCCTGGGCTCATGAGGCGAGGCTGGATGGGAGGCTGGACCTTTCAGCCTGGCTGGCTGGCTTGCGGGCACCCAGGTGGGCGGGTCCTGAGCCCTGGCGCCCTGCCCCTACCTGGGCAGCCACAAGGGAAGGGGCTCGATTCTGGGGCAAGGGGCTCTCTCTACCCTTGGTTAGCCCGGCCTGTCGGGAGCCCTTACTCAGAGTGTAGGGCTGGCCCTGCCCAGAATTGAGGGGAGCCTCGAGGTTCACTCGGGGCTTTCCAGCACAAAGCAGGTGCCCAGACTATGTTAGGGATGGGAAGGGCCCAGAAGTCTTGGTTTTGCTTCGTCACTTAGAACAGGAGAGAGGATCCCATTTGAACATGCCCTCTTTTTCCCCAGTCCCTACCGCTCCCCACTATACAGCCAACCTGTGTCGCTCGCCCTAACGCCCATCCAGGCCCTGGTGTGGTGCTATGGATACAGGCTCGCCAGGGGTGGGGTCTGCTGTAACCACATCCCTGGTCGTGGGGCTCTGGCCCTGCCAGGTGTGCACCTGAGGGGATGGGTAAGTGCTCCAGACCCTGTGTATGTATCCCCAGGCCCCCCGGATTTCGAAGAGGAGCTGGCCGACTGCACAGCTGAGCTGGGCGACACAGTCAAACTAGCCTGCCGTGTGACGGGCACCCCCAAGCCCATTGTGAGCTGGTACAAAGGTGGGCCTTTGGGGGCCAGTGGATACTGATCTTGCAACAAGCAAGAGCTGCCCAGAGGGACTCAGGCTGGGCAGGGGACCAGGGATCCAGGGTGGGGTCTGGCTGAGGGGCTGGACACAAGAGACAGGCCTCCTGTTCCCGTTTCCTGCTCCTGAACCAAAGACAGGCTGGCCAGTGTGCACAGGTGGGTGAGGGGGGACAGAGGCGGAGGCTGCTTAGGTATGCATCGTGTTTCTGACGCAGTGACTCTGCCCACCACCGAATCTCACTCATTGGCTCTCTCATTTGATATGTTTGTGCTGAGTGCCCAGGTACCATTCCAGGTGCAGGGAAGGTGCAGTGAACAGGCAGGTCAACCTTGTCCAAGGAGGCTGACCTTCTAGGGGAGGAGACAGGTGACAAGCACATAGACAAATGTGTAATATTTGTGACCAGCCAGAGAAATAAGGCAGAGAGTAGCCATCATGCAGACATGTTGGAGGAACTCCAGATAGGCCGTGAGGCTCCAGGAGGAGAGGGGAGGGGGAGGCGCTGAGGCAGGTGCAGTGGGGAGTGAGGCTGGGGAATGCTGGGCCTCGAGGGCTGCCGTGTGGGTGTCAGACTTGACTCTGTGTGTGATGGGAGCTGCAAAGTTTGGGGGTCCCCAGGAACACCGAGTTCGGGAGCCCAGGACCATTCTCACTGGACACCAACTGCAAGGTTGGGGGTCCCATAACCACCTTCAGGTTCAGTGATTCACTAGGACTCACAGAACTCAGCAGAGCAGTTCCACTCAGGGTTCTGGTTTACTGCAGTAAAAGGGAAGAGGCACATGGGGTGGGGTCCAGCTGGGGATCCAGGTATGGTCCAGATGTCCCCCCCGCCCCGTGGAGTTGTGCGGACATGCCTGTTCTGTCAGTACAGATGTGTGCCATCACACGGAGTGTGGCCGACCAGGGACACTCACTTGTTGAGCCTTGTGGTCCAGGGTTTCTGTTGGGGCATTCACGTAGGCTGACTACCTGCATGGCTGACCTCAATCTCTGGCCCCTCTGAGGTCAAGCTGATGCAGTATGGCCTAAAGCCCCCACCCTAAATCACAGTGTGACATAGACCATCTGGCGTGGTCCAGGTTCCCAGGTAAACCAAGATACTCTTATGAGGCCTCCCCTGGCTGGCAGGTAGGTCTCCTCCGGGCTGGCAGGTAAATCCTGAATCCCTAGTTCAGTCCCAGTAGCCGAGTCCCGTACTGGTTTTGGAGGGGCTGTCCCAGGGAAGTCAGTCCTCCTGTCCTGCTTGTTCACAACCAGCTGGGGCATTTGTTCACCCACGAATGGCTAAGAATGGGGCTGGAGAAGACATGCAGGGGCATTTTGCTGGGACATGAAAGAGGGGCCGTCCCAGTCCCACTGTCAGAGCTTCAGGCCAGAGTCAGTGGAGCAGCAGCTGGTCCCCCGCAGCAGCCTGGGGATCGTCCTGGAGTCTGTGGGGTCCTGGGGTCTGTGGCGCTCCCTTCCCAACTGCCTCACAGAACTCATATGTAGTGCAGCTCCATTTCCCTGCCATCCCTTCTCACACCCAAAACTTGCACCTGTGACGATGGGTCCAGAGAGACAAAGCCGTTCCATAAAAGTTATTTAGAAGTAAGAATGAGCCTCTCAGCTGCCACCTTTCAGCTGGGCTGCCCCCAGGAAAGTGTGCCCGCCGGGCTGCGTCTGAGGGGAATGAGGGATGCACCATGCCCAGGAACAGTCAGTGGGATCCCAGGTTCCCAACTGTATCCAGACCATCCACTGTCCCTTTCATCTTGACCATTACACCGTGAGCAGCCTGCAGGCTTTGATCCCTCTGAGGACAGCTGTGTCCAGTGAGTAGAGGAAGCAAGGGACAGTCAGACGGTCAATTCATGCTGGGCAGCTTCTGTGAGAGACGTCACAGGTTCTCAAACTGCAGGTGGTCCAGGCAGCGTACGCAGCCATGTGGTGTGGCCAGAGCTGGCCGTTCACCGACCTAAAGCAGCATCACAGTTGGAAACACCACAGATGGCCCTGAGAGGCACCCATCTGGCAGATGGGGGGTCCACCCCAAGTGATGTGCGCCCCCCTCGTCTCAGAGCCTCTCTCTTGGCAGTCCCCTGTCTGGCATGCACTGGAACTCAGTGCCACGTGCAATGCAACGGCTCCACGCAGGAACCCTGGTGGGAGCCCTATCAGTGGCCTCACTTTGCCTCCATGGTTCGTGGACCCAAGGAAGGGTGTCTTCAACCCACCTGTCTGTAGCCTGTTGAGCGTCAAACCACAGAGCCAGGGCGTTCACAACATCTCAAGGTCAGTGAGCACATAACCTCTGCCAGGAAAAGTAGCCTCTGGCCGGAGAAATCAGACTCACCAGCCAGCAAAATGTCATTCATTTGGCGGAAGCTTGAGTGTCGGGGGAGGGGGCCAAGTCCTGATCCACACCCCCGCCCAGGGGGGCAGCCAGCAGGGAGCAGAGAGCACCAGCGATGTGTATTAGAGATCATGCCCGTGCGAATGCAGGGACCTCTGGTCTTGGTCCTTGCATGCCAGCAGGAAGGAAAAGCAGGTGACTGCAATGCCCAGGACTCCCACCGGGAGCTGTTAGCCTACACAGCAGACCCTATTACAGCCACCCCGTCCAAGCCAGCTGGAGCCACAGGGCCAGTGACTGGCCTGGGCTGGTGACAGTCTCCTGCCAGCCACCACTCTCTGTCTGGCTGTTGACTTTGGACTCGGCCTCTCGCCTTAGCTTGGCTCCTTTCACATCACCCAGGGGGCCCGGAACTTCCTTTGTCCTCCTGGGGTTCTGTTGGCAATCTTGGAAGTGACAGCTGGCTGGGCTGGACCTGGTTACATGCTCTATAGCCACCTATCCAAGTGTAGGTTGTCCCCAGCCTTGTGTGGAGCAGGGAATTCCGAGCAGCAAACATCAGGGTCCAGAGGTAGAAGCCACAGTCACAGCTCCCTGACTTGACCCCAAGGTGACATTACTTTTCCTGCTCTCTGGGAACCTTGCTCACATCCCATCAGTGGAATCAGATGCCTGTGTCCAGCAGAGCCATCAAAATCTAAGTTGGAGAACTTAGAACCCTGCCTGAGGTGCCTGGCATATCAGATGGGCATGTAGGGCCTCTGGTCCCTCTGGGCACAGGGAGACAAAGACCCACTTCTGATTATTTTTCTCTTAAGCAGAGGTGAAGGTGGAGGATGAGGAAGGGGCCAGGGATGGAACAAGACACGCTTCCATAACTCAGTAATATCCAGTGTTTTGGACTCACTCAAAGCCCTAAACGGGGCAGCAAGATTGTCACTACCGATCCCATCTGTTTTAGCTTCAGGGACCGCTTGACTTAAAAACCACATCACATTGTTCTTAGGGGCTCTGTGCCTCTTGCCTGGCAGGGGTTTAACTTGCATGGTGGCGACCTTTTGGATGGGGTCCACTTAGCAGGGGTTTCCACTGGCCCAGAGCCATGGTAACATCTCCCATCCTCTTTCTGGGTCTTCCCATAAGGGCTGAGTGAGTTTTCCAAGGATGCAGGGCCACCTGTCAGGAAGCACCTACATCTCTTCGGATCACCTTCTCCAGTGGGTCACCAGCATTCTAGACAACATCCAGGTGCCACAAGCCCATGTGCCAGCTATTGAAGGTTCCCCATAGAGGTCTGTCTATATCAGGGGGTTGTCCCGAGCCAGGGTTCACAGCAAACACTGAGGTCCTTTACTGTTAACTCTAAAAGAATGCTGCACGTGTTTGCTGCCCATGCCTCTCATCCCTGAGTGCTAGCCCTGCTCCTGCCTGCATTCTGCCCATCAGGATTGGTGGACCCAGTGTAGGTGTGTGTTTCTGTGACTGGGGTAAGAAGGGAATGGAACCTTCCTGGGACTCAGCATGGGTTCTAATATTTGTTGGGAAGTGGGGCTGACCTGAGGCTGAACCAGCAATGTCCCCGCTGCAAGGAAAGAGTACATCAACCAAGGCACTATCCAAGTGTCTGGCTTTGAACCCACTTCTCAGTGCTCAGATTGCAGCCACCTGTGCAGTTTCTCTCCATTCACAGCAAATAGCTGTTTCCTGCCCAGCTAACCATGAAGTGTGGTCAGTATGTTCACCACTGATTCCCATGGACCTCCCTCATGCTCTGTTAACTGGTCCACGGGCCACTTTCTTTCTCTTTGGGGATGCTGTGTCTCTGACAGGTATCCCCCCCCCACTTTGCTGCCAAAATTGCAGATCAGAAACTTTGAAGGGTCTGAGATGTTTCTTGGCTTGCAAGCCAGCAAGCCAGCCTGCCAGCCAGATACAAACAAAACACGCAAGAGCCCAGGTCGGAGACAAAGGCTGTTTCTCACAGCAAAAGCAGCATGGGCTGCCCATGCCTTGATCTCCACATCCAGGGACCAGGTGTCAGCTTCATGCAGTGGGTTGTACCACAAGAGAGAACCCCCAAGTTTTAGGAGATGCCGAGCTTTTCTGGGGCCACGGGTACATCTTCCCTTCCTTCCCTCCAGAGCGAGAAGTGACTTATGGCCCTGGAAGACAAACAAATGTCTCATAGGGAAGGAAGGTGAGGGCTTGTCTCTGCTGCCCCGGATGGCTCCTGGGATGTCGGTGCTGGCGGTAGGTCTTTGCCCAGAGGACCTGACTGTGCAGGAATGCCAGAAGTCCATGGAGAATCGTCTTCTGATAGCAATGAAGACTGAGATTTGGCCACAGATTGACGGTGTCACCAGTAGCCTTGTCAAGGGCTGTTTTGTGTGCGAGGTGAAAGCCAAGAGGTGTGGGTTTGAGAAAGGATGGAAAGGGAAGCACCTGGAGACAGAGAGTTAGAACAGCTCTTTCCTGGAATTATCATACAGGGACACAGAGAAAAGAGGTGGCAGCTGAAGGCTTTTGGGGGGATATATTTTTAAACTGTTTCTTAAGGTTCCCTGTGAATCAGAAGTCAAGATGCTGCTTATGAACTGTTCTAACCTAAACAACCTTGTTCGGAAAGTACAGAGCTATTGGAAAGCGTTCATCTATGAAATTTTGCATATTTATGGAGGAAAGAATTCTTAGTAGTGAAAGAAGCACATCTCACCATCCCTCTCCCAGATAAGAAATGTGTTACAGCTGGACATGTTAGATGGGCATTTGGATGAGGGTGATTAAAGAAATGGGTGGTGTCCGAGTCTATCTACTAGGTGGGGTCAGTACCTTGGAGGCCCCTGGACAGTTGCAGAATCATTGGCGAGGTGATTGAGGGTCTGGTTATCAGAAGGAGATGTCCTCTCCTTGGGTTTGGGCCCCCCAGCCCGGCCCCTGCCTCCAGCTAAGAGCCTGCCTTTAAGAGGCTACACTGTGCCCAATGAGGTCTGGGGAAGTAGACGGGGGGCAGTGTGCCACGTCTCCATCCAGGGCTCCAGGTCAGCTTGGCCGGCTAGACACCTGGCAGGGAACCCACACTGGCTCTTGTGTTACAGGGGCAGCCTCCTCCATCAAACCCTGTGACTGTGACCCCCAGGCAGGCCCAGCCTCTTGTCCCTGATGGGGTTCCCTCTGTGACGGCCCTCCTCTCCTTTCCAGACGGGAAGCCAGTGGAGGTGGACCCTCATCACATCCTCATTGAAGACCCTGATGGCTCGTGTGCCCTCATCCTGGACAACCTGACTGGTGTCGACTCTGGCCAGTACATGTGCTTTGCAGCCAGTGCTGCTGGCAATGCCAGCACCTTGGGCAAGATCTTGGTGCAAGGTGAGCCCTGGGGGGAAGGCCAGAGTGTGAGGGCCCAGGCCCCACCCTCTGGGCATTGGAAGGGTATCAGCCCTCATGGGGGGGGGGGGGCACGGGCCTGTGGATGGAGCTGGCAGGGGGTGGGTGTGAACATCTTACTGAGGTCAGGGGACTCGCTGGTGGGGGTGGGGTCCTGCTCCATCATGGTGTCTCTCTCTGTCTCTGTCTCTCTCTGTATCTCTATGTCTCTGTCTGTCCATCTCTCTGCCTCCATCTCTTCTTTGTTTCTTTCTCTGTATTTCTGTTTCCATTTCTGTGTCTCTCTCTTTCTGTCTCTGTCTCTCTCTGTCTTTCTGTCTCCCTGTATCTCTGTTCCTCTGTCTGCATCTCTCTGTTTCTGTGTCTCTCTCTATCTGTCTATCTCTTTCTCTCTGTGTCTCTGTCTCTTTCTCCATCTCTCAATCTCTCTCTCTCCCCTCTCCCCACATTCCCTGGACCCTGCAGTCCCGCCTCGGTTTGTGAACAAGGTCCGGGCAGTGCCCTTTGTGGAAGGAGAAAATGCCCAGATCACCTGCACCATCGAAGGTGTCCCACACCCTCAGATCAGGTGGGCCAGGCAGCTTGGGGCCAGGGTGGAGGTGGGCAGGTGGGCCTGCCCTGGGGCCATCCTGCCTGCCTGAAAAATGAGGGTGGGCAGCCTGTTCGCTGGGTTGGGGTAGGCTGGACACAGAACCTCAGCCTTTCCGATGAGAAGTGGGCGTGATGGGGCTACAGCATGTCCTGAACACAGCTCTGGCCGCAGCGAGGAGGACACAGGGTGTCGGGCGGGTGGCAGCCAAGAGGGATGTGAGGGGTGTCCTCTGTGAGGACATCTGGGTCTGCGGGGTGGGTGAGGGGAGGGGCCTGAGCATGGGGGACCTGGGGAGGCCCCACCTGACCACCCCCGGGGTTGGCTTTAGGTGGTACAAGGATGGGGCCCTGCTGACCCCTGGGGACAAATACCAGACCCTGAGTGAGCCCCGCAGCGGCCTGCTGGTGCTGGAGATCCAGGCAGCTGGCAAGGAAGACCTGGGCCTCTATGAGTGTGAGGTGAGGAGGGTGGACCCAGGGGGAGGGGGCTGAGGGGACCTGTCTTGGGGATCCTGCCTGGCTACCACCATTCCTGACCACAATGAGAGAGGGGACACCAGGCCACTGTCACCCACCATCCATGACGAGGGGACACCAGGCCACTGTCACCCATTGTCCATGATGAGAAGACAGGGACTGAGGAGGCGGGCCCTGGGTGGAGCCCCCTCAGTCCTCGTGGCCCATGGGCACTGGCAATGGTCTGGGGAAGGTGTGTGCTGGCTGTGGTTCTTCCTGGCTGCTAGCTGCTGCTGCTGCCGGCAGCCTTCATGGGGGAAGTGTGGGGCCTGCTCCCCACGGCAACTCTCAGGGGAAAAATGGACCCATGTCAGCTCTGGACCTGTGCTGTCCATTTCGGTCACTATTGTCCACACACAGTGATTTAAATTTAAATCAGTTACAGTTAACTTTAAGTGAAGATTCACTTCTATTTCAAGTACTCAGAATCCACGTGGCCACTACACTGGACAGAGCAGATAGTGTCCCCACCATCGCAGGAAGCTCCTGGTCAGTGCTGGGGACACAGTGGCTCGCCTGGTACCCTTTTCCCTGTGGTCAGGCTCTGCAGCTCTAGGAACAGCGTGGTGGGCCCCCCATGCTACAGCTGGCCTGCACGGCCTCACAGAGATTGCCCAGGCCCCCTGGGGAGCCACGGGCTCTAAGTGAGCCTCTGCTGTCTGCCCTGCAGTTGGTGAACCGGCTGGGCTCCAAACGGGGCGGCGCGGAGCTGTTCATGCAGAGCCCGGCGCTGCAGGCCCGAGAACAGCACCACGTGGAGCAGCTCGCTGCCGTGGAAGGTGAGCTCCTCCTCTGCTGGTCTCGGCCTGGGCTGGACCCGCCATATGCCTGGGCAGCGCCAGGTGGGGTGAAACCATCAGCGCCTCTAATCAGAGCACACTTCCTGGATGAGGGGAAGCAGGACGGAGGAGGGGATTCAGAGGTTGAGGGGCAAAAGCACCGGTTGCCAGTTCCTGACTGGAGCCGCATGTCTGTGGGCCGGAGGAGGGTGGGCTGTGAACCCAGAGCCTGGGGAAGGCTGGAGGGGCAGTCCGAGGGGGTGGAGGGGGCGCCCTAAGCCCTGCTCGCCATCCCTGGGGGAATAACAAGTGCATATAAAGGCCAGACCTGGGTCCTGAGCAGCCTGCCAGGCAGTGGTCAGAGGGTATCATAGGATGGGTGGCAGGGATGGTAAGGGGGACGGCTCCACGTAAGCAGGCTGCTGGGTCCCAACTTGGCTCCTGGGAGAGGGGACAGGTGTCAGGGGCCTGATCCTTCCACACTGGGTGGGGCTGGCTGAGGAAAAGAGAGAATGCCGTGGCTTGGCCTCCCTGACCTGGCCTGGGCCAGGCTGCGAGGGGTCTGGGCTGCAGAATGGGCCTCATTAGGGAGCAGCGTGCTCCTGGGCAGGAGGTGAAAGGTGGCAAGATGCCTCACTCCTCCACGCACGCTTGGCTCCAGGGTCCCAGCTGGGCCCAGCCCGGAGATGGCCCAGGGCAGGCAGCAGCCCCAGGGAGAGTTTCTCCCAGTCTGAACTGCCTCACCTGGAAGGGGCTGCCAGGACAGATGGTGAGCCTCCCATCCTCGGGAGCACACACGCAGAAGCTGCACCAAAAAAGCTGGTGGGGCTGCAGCTCTCACAGTAGGATGGGCTGGGAGATAGGCGTCCTCCCAAGTCCTGAAAGTTGGCTTCTCTGATGCCTTGAGCCACTGGATCAATCCCTCCCAGGGCCCAACGTGCAGGGGCTGCTGTCTGTCTGGACCCTCACAGAATCGGCCACCTGGCGCCAGGAGCTCAGCCTTGGGGCCTTTGACACCCTCTAGGGTGTCTTCCTTCCCTCGTGGGCAGGGATCCTGTTCCTCAAGCCCCAATGGGCACTGGTCAAGCCGGTTCCCATCGGCGGGCCCCATGGCATCTGCCGGCACCTCTATCCTGCCCTGTGGCATCTTACGTCGGACAGAGCAGGGCTCAGCATGCACCTCAGCACGCCCTCTCGACTGGTGACAAGCACGTCCTACAGAGCTATTTACTTCATTGTCGTGATGGGTCTCTGTCAAGGTCCCGTGGACACAGGTGTGGAGGACGGGCGGCCCACCTGTGCCGGAAATGGCCTTCGTGCCTCATGAGGAGAGGCCCGTCTTCACAGACCCTGGAATTGGAGCCCGCTGCCTCCTGCTTCCTAACCCTATCCTGCCGCTTCATCATTAACCCGGTGGTTCTGCAGCCAGAACGGGCCCTGGCTGGCCCTGTGGGCTGGGGCGCTGCCCTTTCGCTTGTGACACTGCGCAGGGCCAGGAGCCGCACTTTGCACAGCTGCACCCCTTCCACAACCAGTACTCACTGGAGCCCAGAGCCCACCTGGTGGCAGGTTAGGTCAGGAACAAAGGTGCCAGGAATGTAGCAGCCCACAGGTGCCCTAGCCACCACCCCCAAAAGCAACAGAATGAGGCCCCTGTCAGGGAGGATGAGGCAAGGAGCCTGCTGGATCTCTCATTGCTTGGCCTACAGACCACAACAAGTTGGTGCTCTCTGGGCCCAACTAAGTCTAAACACACAGGATATTTTGGCTGGATCCCATTCTCTCTTTTCCAGTAGACTCGCCTCTCTCTAGGAGGCAGCTTGCACAAGCACATACAGGCACACACGCGTGTGCATGCAGACACACACATTAGCATGGACACACATATGCACACACACAAACACGCACAGTAAATGTGGCTCCCGAGTGCCATACAGACACAGCTATAGTACATTTGATTCACGTTCATCTAACTGGAGGCAAGGTTAAAATACTCACAGTCATCTAAGGGAAGTTCTTTTTCTATGTGGCACTGCAACAGAGCAGAAAATCCCATTGACCAGGGACTAGGAGGCTGTGTGCCCTAGGCCATGCCACTCGACTTTTCTGAGCCTCCCCCTCAATTTTCCCCACAGGATGGCGAGAGGGACTGTGGAGATGTATGGGTGCTGGTAGCTGGTCGGCTGCCTGCTATCCAGCTGGGCAAGGCTGGGAGAGGCATCTCTGTGCCAAGCCTCACCCTGTCCAAAAGCTACAGAGGAAGAGGCTTCGAGATGGTGGGGAGTAGTTGCTGCCAGGTCCCCAGTGGGTCCCCCCTGTCCCTGGGACGTGGGTCCCCTATCAGCAAAATGGGAACCACAGGCCGTATCCTGCTGGCTCCAGCGAGGAGGAAAGCTAGGAAAGTCAAGAGACAATTGAATTTGTGGGGTGCTCCTATGGGAAGACCTAGGTTTCCCTGCTCACTCAGAGCTCAGGACCCTGCTCAGGCAGCCTCAGGTCACTCCCAGAGGGACTTCTGTGGTCTCATGCCACAGAACTCATGTGCTACCTCTAGGACTCCAGAGTCATTCTGCCCTGGAGAGACGCCCTTTGGTCTTTAGATTTTTTTTGTGAAATAGGCACCAGCCATCCCAGTCCCAGTTTGGCTATCAGCCACAGGCCATTCCTTTTCCCACTCTAGGCCTCGGTGTCTATGAAAAGTGGAACTTTAGGCCTGACAAATTCACAGGGCTCCCTGGGCACACGGGCTGAAGGAAAAGCTTGGATTTCTGTGTGGGCAGCCTAGACAGAGCCCTTACTCTCCTTGAAGCTCCTGCAAGAACCCCTCAAGAGGGATTCTTCCCTCACGTGGGACACACTTGTCACAGCTCCTCATTCCCTAGCCACTCAAGGCAGGCATTGTCACCTCCATTTCAAAGATGAGGGACCTGGAACTCTAAGCTGAGACATTCCTACCAGGGGCACACAGTCAGGCAGGGTTTGGATCCAGTGCCCTAAGCTGAGCAGGTTACTACACTGCCATGCCACTCAGATAGCTCAGCCCCCAAACACCGGCTGATCTGTAACCCTCGTTATTCCGACTGTTTTCTTTGTAGTCACTGAGCAGGAGACTAAAGTCCCCAAGAAAACCGTCATCATGTAAGTGCAGGCGTGTTCCTAACCTTCCTTCTGACTGCAGTGCTCCCTGCATGCCCACTAACCTCCCTGGACCTTGCCTGTGTAGCTTGGCCCCTTGTCTGACTGCTTGCCCACATGGCCTTTGTTCACCACGCAGACTGCCAGCACCTTGCAGATACTCCTAGGGCATTCACCTCCCCCGGGCCCTTGGCTACCTTCACACTTTAAAGTTGTGTCTTCCAGGGTCTAAGTACCCTTTTCATGGCCCAGTTGCCTCAGCAGGGTAGACTTACTCTGTGTACGTCAGAGTGGCTCACCCAGGGCTTGGACCCAGAATCATGCCAGTTAGCGGGGAGCAGGGACTGAAAGCTGCTTCCCCCAGTGTACTAGATGCAGAATGCTACCCTAGGATACCCTAGGGCATTGTCCAATGGAACTTTCTGTGATGATGGAAATAATCTATATTTACACAGCCCACTACAGCAGCTACTAGCCGCATGTGGCTATTTGTCTAGTGTGACTGAAGAACTAGATTTTTAAATTTATTCGATTTTCAACAATTTGAATTTAATTAAAATAGCATAACCATAGTGAACAGCACAGCTCTAGGGCCCTTAGAGGTCTCCAAACTCAGCCCTCACACTAGGAAGATGGGGACACTGAGGCTCAGGGAAGAGAGGAGGCTTGCTGAGGGTGGCTCACAACTGGAAGCCAGCCGAGAACTTACTTCCCCAGTGCCACACCCACTGTCCCGTTCTCCATCCTTCAGTGCCTTCAAGGCTGAGGAAAAGCCACGCATGTTGTTGATAATTAAATAATACAAGAGGTCCAGAGCTAGGTGAACCCACAGAAGGCAGGATTGCTTTTGACCTGGATAATCTGAAAGGACTTCCAGTAGGAGATGTGTGAAGTAGATGGGTGGAAGAGCTTGTAAAATCCAGGAGGAAGAAAGACTGTGACTTCCTAAAGCCAGGGCACTGGGAGGCTCCAGGATGGGGAACCTCTTAATTCCCCATCGGCATAAGACCTCCTATAGGTGCCTGCAGGTGGTGATACTGCTGGAGAATCCCATCTTGATAAGCTCCTGGGTTAACCCTTCCGTGACTTTCTCCCTTCTCCCCCAAAGCAGATTGTCACCTCACAGTAGATGGGTCTGCCTGGAGCAGAAGTAAGTCCCATCCCTGGAGGCATGCAACCATGCCAGAGCTTTACACAGGTCACCTCTCCATTTCATCTATGAGGGGAGCATTGTTATTTACATTTTACGGAAGACAAAATGAAGGAGCAGAGATGGGGCCAGGCAGCCCCACTGAGGAGGCATTAGGGTGTCCTCGTGCTTATGGGAGGCTGGACTAGGTAACTCCCAAGGCATCCTGAAGTCCAGTCTATTCCAGTCTTAGGGAGGTAGCAACCCTCACCCTGCAAGGAAGAGGGTACCCCTTCGTCTTGAGGAATGGAGAGGGGCAACTGTCTGGCGCAGCATCCCAGCAAGGGCACTCCACACAATGCGCCTGCGGCCCAATGAGGGGCTCTAGGGAGCCAAGGGGCACCAGAAGGAAACGGGAGAGAGACCCCTGCCACCTGGCAGCCTCAGGTGCTGTGCCAGTAGCGTCAGAGCAGGGTGCCTACGTGCCCTCGTGGGGGCAGCAGTGAGCCGAGCATGGGGGTGCATTTAGGGGGAGTGATCCAGCTGTCCAGTTCCACTGGACTCACTGTCTTGGCTCACAAATCAGGCAGTGTGAGGCCAGCAGATGGGGCCTTGCCCAGGTCTGGGCAGTCTCTGACCCAGGGACAAGCCTAGTGCCACTGAGCCTTGCGTGAAGCAGGAAGGCAAGCCTGTGGCCCTGAGTAGGCCACGTCTCCACGCCTCAGCTTCCCCATCAGTTAAGGGGGCATGGCATTTCCCCTTTACCAGGTGAGGGCCGGAGGAGGCAGGATCTGTACTTGCTATGTACCCCAAGGTGTGGCCACACATCTCTGGGCCCATGCCTGGGAGTAACTGCTCCTGTCTGGAGCTGTGAGTTAGACAAAAGCAAAGCTGAACAAGAGACAAAGTCCTAGTCATTGCAGGCAGCTGGTGACAGCACTGAGTTGTCACCATAAGCATGCCGGGTCCCTCTGCCTGAGCCCGAGAGGAAATGCAGGTCCTGGGGCCCAGGAGAGCTGTGTGTTACTAAATGTGTTCCTGCTCCCTGCCTATTACTCCTTGCACCCTCAGCACCTGGCAAGGCCAGGCGTACTGGTTGGCATAGGAAGGCCTGGGCTGACTGGTGGGCTTCTGACGCTTGGCTCTGGGCAAGTTTCGAGCCCTTTTCAGCCTTGTCTGCACCTGTAAAAGGAGGTCAGACCCATCCCCCAGAATTGCTGCAAGGTCCCTGGCCGGCGCCCCATGCACACTCACATGCAAATGGACTTGAGTTCTACCTCCTCTTCCCCTCCCATCCCCCTCCTGTTTTGGGAAATGGAGCCCAGGAGGGAGGCAGACTTGTCTGAGGTCACACAGCCCATGACTGGCCAAGCCATGCCTAGAGCCAGGTGTCCTTGCCGGGCCTCACATCCCCAGACCTGGAGGCCATGAGCACAGGCCACAGGTCAAGACTCTGACATTCCTCCTGCGCCCGCAGCATCAGCTGCCCAGCCTGTCCCTAACTGAGGATCACTGAGGCACCTGCCGTCTGAGAGCCCCTCTAACCCCCACCACCCTCCTGCCATGATACAAAGCACAAAGCACTGATGCGATCAACAAGGAGGGCTGTGTGGCTTGCACCCCTTCGTTAGCTCTGTAAGGAGGGCTGGTGTCTCCAAAGTGAGACAGCCATAAACAAGGAGGGGAGATTGACACATGTCGTTACAAACCAGTCCGGGTTTTGGAGGTACCTGCGTGATATAGCATGGGCCTCCCCCGATGCCTCCACCCTCATTTTGAGATCCGTACACTAGAGCCTGAGGTTGGCCAGATGAGACTCTGTGCTTTGTTTCTTTGGTTCTCTGGATGGGGATCTGGAGATCGGGCTCAAGCCCATGTGTAGGAGTTAGTCTATGCAATTTCACCACTTGCTTGCTTGTACATTAACCTGATCTCTCTCGCTGGCCCCCGAATGTGCTGATGGCAAGGGCGCTGGGTGAGGCTGTGGGTCTCTGTGCCTATCTCCTCTCGGCCCTCTCCCCACAGAGAGGAGACGATTACCACTGTGGTGAAGAGCCCCCGTGGCCGACGCCAGTCCCCCGGCAAGTCTCCCTCCCGCTCCTATCACCCTGCCAGCCTGCCCAAGCCAGGCCTGTTGGCCCCGGAGCCGCTGCACTCGCCAGGAGCCAGCCAGTCCTGCAGGCCCAAGGCAGAGCCAGGCTGGAGGCCCACTGTGCCCACTCTGTACGTGACGGAGCCCGAGGCCCACATGTCAGCCCTGCCTGGGGACACTGGGCCCCAGCCCAAATGGGTGGAGGTCGAGGAGACCATTGAAGTTCGGGTGAAGAAGACTGGCTCGACGGGCGCGTCTCTGGCCAGAGAGATGCCTGGCAGCTCGGAGGGGTTTCTCTCCACACTGCCTGGCAAGATGCCTGGAGGAGACCCCAATACAAACAACTCCAACAACAAGCTCTTGACCCAGGAGCCCCCAGCCATGGTCAGTGCTGGCGAGCCCCTAGTCTTCCATGTGGAAACGGGGCCAGAGACCCCTGAGCTTTCCCCTCCCTGGGCTGCTGAAGAGGAGGCCCCCCTGGAGGAGACGGAGGAAGGAGGTACCTACCAGATAGAAGAGCCCCTGAGTGCCGATGGCCTTCAGGGCCGGGACCCCAAGATCCTCACACACAACGGCCGTGCACTCACACTGGCTGACCTGGAGGATTATGTGCCCCAGGAAGGGGAGACCTTTGGCTGCAGCGGCCCCATGCCCGGTGCTTCTGATGACCCGCCCTGTGAAATCTCAGTGCTTCAGAGAGAGATCAGCGAGCCCACCGTGGGGCAGCCCGTCCTGCTCAATGTGGGGCTCCCGCCAGGTTCCCGAACCTCCCCTGGCTTCTTCACACGCATGCCCAGCTCCCGGGAGGCGTTTCCGTCAGGGCCGCAGGACCTTGGCCCCAGGGGCATCTCCTTCTGCTTCCAGGAGGCCCGGGCTGGAGGCACCATGTCCCGGAAGCCGTCCTTCTGCACTCAGGTTCAGCACTCTGTGGACAGTGGCCAGAGCAGCTTCAAAACGGAGGTTTCCACCCAGACGGTCAGCTTTGGGACAGTGGGGGAGACTGTCACCCTGCACATTTGCCCGGATGGGGACGTGGACCCTAGCCCCTCCCAGGGCTGAGGCCAGGACCATCAGGAGCTGGGTGGCTAGGATTGAGAAGAGAGACTCCTGGGGCTGGGACACCCCTGACTAAGCTGCCACGGTTGCACGGGGCAGCAGAAAGAGGCAAGTGGCTTTGGGGCCTAGGACCCTGCCTGGCACCAGCATCAACTCACCTCACAGCTGCCCTGGGTTTTCAACTCAGGAGAGAGTCCCAGAGCTGGCACCCCTCGGACACGTGTGCTCTGACCCTGCCCTGGCTCTCCGACAACTCAGGACACCTCCCTCCCCTTCCTCCCTGGGTGCTTCCTACCTCACAGGACTTGGTCTTCAGCTGAGGACATTGCACACATCTGTGATCTCAGAGTATACCGAAGGTGCCCTGAGAGCACTGGCCGGAGTGATTCGCAGACTGCAGCTCTGGGTTCGGGGGCTCCAGACACAGGGAAGGCACTTGGGCATCTTTCCTGCTCCGTTCGTGAGGCAGTGGCTGCCACATGGGCCCTGTCTGCCCCAGCTTAGGCCCCTGTCCCAGTGGCCAGGCCTGGCACGGCCCTGCCTCTCACCCAGGCTGGGGGTTCCAGCCTCCCTCTCGATAGGGGGCTTCCCCCAAGCCACATCTTACCCGTGAACGTTTTTTCTTGGCCTCCAGGAGGCCTGTGTGGGGCCCAGCTCTACAGACCCTCCTAGGCCTTTTCTACAGGGTGGACCAGGGTCTCTGTGTGGGAAGCAGCCCCCGTCAGTCGACCCTGATGATGCTAATAAACTGGTTCCTTACACTGTCTTTGCTCTGCTGTTTTTTGCGTATCCACCTGGTGACTCCGATGACTCGGGGGGCAGGGGCCCTCCTGGCCTGGCCCTGGAGACCAACCAGTGGACAGCCCAGGCCCTTTGCATTGACAGCCCTGGGTGGACACTCAGCATCGACCTGTGGGTCCTGACTAGTCCTGGGGATCCTGGGTGGAGACGCAATAGTTCACCTGTCCAGCTTGCTCACTTGTGGGCTAAGGGGCTGGTGACAGGTGCACACAGTGTGGCTGGGGCAGCGCATAGTGGTTGTCCCTGCCGGGGGCCTCCTGTGCAGCTGGGTCCTTTGTCAGGACAGACATGGGGGTGTGATGTGTCAGGGGTCCTGATGACCTCCTTGGAGTGGGGAAGGACACGATGGTTGCCCCAACGCAATAGAGGGCAAACAGATGGCAGCCTGCCCAGTTGCCTCTTCAGCCTGGTGGGCCCTAGGATACAGAATATCAACAGGAGGGAGGCTCTGGGGCAGTGGAGAGCTCCATAAAGGGGGACCTTCTAGAAATGGAGTGGTGGGCGTCTCTGAATGGCCACACAGGGGCTGGCAGCCAGGTGGAGGAGGGAGCTGCACTGAAGGCTGAGGGCAGGAAGCCAAGACACAGGAGGGTCTGAAGGTTTCCCGGGGCAGGGACCAGGTGAGAGTGTAATGGTCTGGGTCAGGCCAGGCTGCAGGTGGAAGGGAGAAAGCTGCTGGGTGGAGGACAGGGGCTGCCCTGGGAGGGCAGGAATGAAGCCTACCCTCTGAGGAGTTCATGGCTCCTAATTTGGCATCTGGCTGTCCCTAGCTTCCCTAGACTGTGGGGCCGGGTCCACTTGAGCCTGGGTGACCCAGTACCCTAGGATCCAGAGTGGGCTACAGAGTAAGGCCAGCCCCAGGATGAAGGGATGAGACTAGCTGAGACTGAGGGGCCGCCCAGAGTGACGGGTGGGAGTCCAGGCCCAGCTGCCCCTATAGGAACTGACATTCTGGTGAGGGCCTGTGTGTAACACCCTGCGGGTGGACCAGTCCTGAGCTTGCCGCCTGGAGTGTCATCTCCCCTGGCACAGTCTCTGGATCCCTTCTTCTCTCAGGGGCCTCCACCTTCGGCCCTTCCTGCACCCAATGTGTGGCTGGAGCAGGAAGGTGGGAGGGTGGCCTGGGGTGGGCTCATCTGGGCAGTATCCCACTCCCCGGGCTCAGGCCAACCCTTACTCCTCTGCGTGGACTTGCCTTTCCTACAGATGCTGCCATCCCACCCCCAGGTGCCCTGGGGCAAGTGGACGGGGAGAGCACATCCATCCAGAGGACACTGATGTGCCCTGAGGCTCCGGGACCCACCACAGGGGAGCATACCAGCCCCGGCCCCACACCTGGGGGGCCACCTGAACTCCAGGAGGCCGGCCAGAATCCTCCAGGAGTGGAGGCTGGGGATGCATCCGGTGAGGCCTGGCAGCAGGCTGAAGGCAAAGTACCACCTGCTTCCAGGACCGCCCCCCCCACCCCTAACCCCCCCTCCGTTCTGACACCAACCTTGGTTAATTGGGGCGCCCAACCCATGGGGGTGAAGTAGCAGAGCCTGGGGAACCCCAACATTCTGATGGCTCCACACGCTGGGGACCCTGGACAAGGCCCACCCCTCACTCAGCCTGTGAAACTAGAGGGGTGGATGGGTTCTGGGAGGTCCTTCCCACCCTGAGCATGTCTGTCCCAGGAGCCAGAGGCCTCCTGTGGTCAGCCCTCAGGGGACTGCTTGGGTACCCTGTGCTCCTGGGAAGGTGAGGAGGAAGGGGGGGGACAGAGAGTGAGAGGAGGAGGAGGGGAGAGATTAGGGGAGGAGGGAGAGAAGGGGAGGGGGGAGAGGAGGGGGAGGGGAGGGGGAGGAGAAGGAGAGAGACCAGGAGGAGGAGGGGAATAGGAAGGAACAGTAAGTGAGCAGTGCCCCAGGCAGACCAGACCCCTGGGAATGTGCTATGGGGCCCCTCCCCCCAGCCCAGGGGGCTGAAGTGCACTTGCATGGCTGGAGCTCTAGGTCTGCGGTCACGGACCCTGTGCTCTTGGAGCCCCTGCTCTGGCTGTCCTCCCCTCCTCTGGGCCCTGGAGGTCGATGCAGAGGCAAGTCATGAGGGGTTGTCTCCCGCCCCATCCCAGGCTCCGTCTCACTGGGCCCCTTGCCTCCCACCAGGCGAGCCCCGGAAGGTGCCGCAACCTCTCTCCCACGAGGGCCTGGAGCAGAACTCTCGGGCACACGCTGAGGTCCAGGAACGCGTGGTGCCCATCCGGTAACTTCCCCAGCTGGCTGGGGGATGAGGGGACATCCTGGGGGCAGGGTCGGGCCCAGGGACAGGAGAGGAAGGGGTGGAATCACAGCACCCCTGCACTCTCCATACCAGCCCCACCCTAAGCCCGAGGGTGGGGCAGGGAGGAGAGGACACCCCTGGAGCAAGGGGAGTTGGGGGAGCTCCCTTCTCACCCAGGGCTGGGGCCCCTGTCTGTACATCCCCTCCCAAAGAGTCTGCTGCAGCCCCCATCTTATCTCGAAGCTCCACCTCCCATACCCCAAAAGTGGAAGGGTGGCGCAGACAGCTAACTCCACTCCATGGCCCCAGGATGGAGGGCGCTGCCTGCCCCAGGGCAGGTGCAACAGAGCTCTGGGACATCCACAGCCACGTGTTCACAGAGACCCAGCACAGGACATACGTGTACCAGGCCAGCGACACGTATGCCACAAGTAGGTGGGGGCCCGGCAGTTTACACGTGTACCCGCCATGCCCTGGGCAAGGGGGGACATGTGCATGGAGGGGCCTGCAAAGCCACCTGGCATGTCCCAGCCTTACTGTGGCCGGGGACCCTGCTGCCCCTCTCCCTGTGTCCCCTCAGAAGGCATCACTGGGAGGGGAGATGCAGGCAGCAGTGACCTTTTCCCCACTCAGAGTTAGCATATTCTGTGCGGCCTGCCCTCAGAGAGCCGAGGCTGAAGCAGGAGAGACAGGGGTTAGACTGAAGGAAGCACTTCCGGACCATCAGGGGCCTGGGGGGAGTCAGTGTGGGGTCACCTTCGCTTGGGAGGCAGGTGGGGTCTTTCACCCTGGGGTATATCTCGGGGCCTCTCTGCCCACCTAGGGTACCAGGACACACCTGGGGTTACTGCCAGCCCACCTGGGTCTGGGTCTCTGTGAATGTAGGCTGGGGATCAAAGATTTCAACACAGGACAGGCTGTGGTGGGACAGCGCCAGGCTCCTTCCCAACGGCTCCCTCCCCTACCCGCAGGGCCCCCATCCATGCAGGTCACCATTGAGGATGTGCAGGCCCAGAGGGGCGGCGTGACGCAATTCCAGGCTGTCATTGAGGGCAACCCGCAGCCCACGGTGACCTGGTATAAGGTAGGGACAGGCCAGGGTTGGGGGCCTGCCTGCGGGAGGGGGAGTGTGTGAAACCCCACTGGACTGGACACAGCACTCACTGAAGGTCATGCTGGGCCGTGGTGCTGGGGTCACCCATGGTGGGCTGATGGGCTCTCTGCCCTCCTGTGTCTCCAGGACGGTGTCCAGCTGGTGGATGGCCCCCGGCTCAGCCAGCAGCAGGAAGGGACCACATACTCCCTGGTACTAAGGGATGTGGCCCAGCATGACGCTGGTGTCTACACATGCCTGGCTCACAACGCTGGTGGCCAGGTGCTATGCAAGGCAGAGCTGCTGGTCCATGGGGGTGAGTGGGGGACCCCTTCCCAGGCCTGTCTTGGCTCCATGCAGGCGTGTGGGGCTGTGGGTATGGGGGTCCTGTGAGCTCCCACAGGCTCGGGCACTATAAAGTTGGGGGACAGAGAGACAGGGTGGTCATCTTTGCTCACACCTACAGCTTCCCCCTCCCTGGCTACAGGAGACAGTGAGCAAAGCTCTAGGAGGAAACTGCATTCCTTCTACGAGGTCAAGGAGGAAATTGGAAGGTATTGCCCGCCCCCCATCCCAGCCCCAGGAGCCTCACCTGCTGGACCCCCATCCCCTCAGACCCTCATCCTCAGTCTCCTGGAGTTCCTACCCCAGAGCTTCCATCCAGGAGCTCCCAGCCCTCCCCTCCCCTGCACCCCTACAATCCCCACTTCAGCACTAGCAGAAGCCCACCCTGCCCCCCAGAACCCCACCTCCACCGAGTACCTGCCTCCTCCAGCCCTCACCTTCTGGAGCCCCTGCCTCCTGCGAACCCTACCTCTTTCCGGAGCCCCCGCCCGCAGAGTACCTGCTGCCCCACACCTGCCGGGAATTCCGCCCCCTCCAGTACCCTCTCCCCCAGCCCCTGCTCTCCTGGAGCCTCCCTTCTCGGGAGCTTTGCCCCCTTCCAAACCCCGTCCCCCAGGACCCCCACCCCCAACGCGCTGTCCCCTCCTCCCAGGGGTGTGTTCGGCTTCGTGAAGAGAGTGCAGCACAAGGGCAACCAGATGTCCTGCGCCGCCAAGTTCGTTCCCCTGCGGAGCAGAACACGTTTCCAGGCTTATCGGGAGCGGGACATCCTGGCAGGGCTGAGCCACCCGCTGCTCACTGCACTGCTGGACCAGTTTGAGACCCGGAAGACCCTGATCCTCATCCTGGAGCTGTATCCTGTCTCACCCCAAGGGTGCAAGGTGGTGGGAGGAGGGGGATGTGCCCCAGACACACAGGGGTCCGGAGGGCTGCGTGGGGCCTGTGGTTTTGGTGATCCCAGCCCTGCCTGCCTCATGGGGGCAGCCGGTAACGCTGGCGTTTCGATGCTTTGTGACCAACCCCCTCCCCGCCCCCGAACACTGCATAGATCTCATAGCTCCCAGGCCTCTGGGCCAGGAATTTGGGCAGGGCTGCGTCCAGAAGGTCCAAGGCGTGCCCCTGTGGGCTCCTCCCACTGTCCCCGCTGCGTTTCCAGCAGGAAGTTCAGACTTCTTACCTGGCTTCTGCGGGCCCCAAGCGCTGACGCTGCTTCGGATGCCTACCCGTGCTCCAAGGAGGGGCACACGCCCTACCGGATCCATCTGCCACGCGTGGCCCAGCTGAGGGTCTCCGAATGTCGTGTGTGCTCACCACACCCCCAGCTCCCCAGTCAGCGTCCCCTGCGGGGGGAGGGGGGGACACGTGGGCTCTGTGCACAGGGGAGAGGATACCTCCACTCCCACTCTGCTGCTGCCCACTGGCCTCAGCCCCTCTACTTGGGGCATCGTGTCCCTCCCATCCTCCTCAACTGCAAGCACCAGCCTCCCTAGCATAGCTCCCCCCCTGCCCCGAGATAAGACTCTCCCCAGGTGGTGTGAGGCTATGAGGGTTCCAGACCCTAGAGCTTTCCTTGACAGAGTCCCAGGTGCTCGTCGGAGGAACTGCTGGACCGCCTGTTCAAGAAGAGTGTGGTGACAGAGGCCGAGGTGACTGTGCTGCCTGGGCTGCCCACCCAGCTTCAGGGCAGCCTGCATGCCTGGCCAGGCCTCCTGCTTCCCCTGCCCAGACCACCTGTCCCTCAGACTAGCCCCAGCATAGTACTCCCCACCTCAGAGACCTTCTAGGGTATGTCAGGGCCTCACAGGGTGTTGCAGCTCCTGTCGGGCTTTCAGAGCCCTCCCGTGCCCTGGGCTCGCTTCGTCCCCACCCCAGACTGCACTGAACTAGTTGGCCAGGCCTCGCCTGCTCTCCCAGTCGCCTCTTGCTTTGCACAGGCTGCTCCACACACCCAAACCTGCCCCGCCTTGGGGCTCAGAAGAATCCCCCAGCTACAGGGGTCCGTGAGGCTTTGCATGTAACCTGCCCTGCGGGACCACCGTCCCAGGCTCAGGTCTGGAGGGAATTGGAGGCAATGTAGGTGGGAGCAGGCAGGGAGGTAAGCAGAAGGGGTTCTCGAGGCTGGCTGTCTCACCTGAGCACCAGCCTTTGCTGCAGGTCAAGGTCTACATCCAGCAGCTGGTGGAGGGGCTGCACTACCTGCACGGCCAAGGGATCCTCCACCTGGACATAAAGGTATGCGGCTCCCTGGTGCCCCCAGAGCCCAGTGAGGGGCAGGTGGGAACCTGGAGCCTATAGGCTGAGAGGGTGCAGGCCCAACACATCCAAATTCCCTGTCAGGATTTCCTCACCTCTGGGGACAGGGAGCTCCCTACATTATGACGGCCCCTTCAGGTGGGGTGCAGGTCTGATGGAACAGAAGCTGTCCCCAAATGGCACTGAAACCTGTCCCCGAGGCTGCCCACTACCCCATGCTGGCCTCACCATCAAAAACCCTTGAGTGTCCTCCCCAGGCCCGGCAGCCCTGGGAGTCACTTCCTTAGGGTACGGCCTCACCCACTCCCGACTCTGTCTGACAGCCCCCCAACATCCTGATGGTGCATCCTGCTCGGGAAGACATTAAAATCTGCGATTTTGGCTTTGCCCAAAAAATCACCCCAGCAGAGCCACAGTACAGCAAGTACGGCTCCCCTGAGTTTGTGGCCCCTGAGATCATCGAGCAGACCCCTGTGAGCGAGGCCTCCGACATCTGGTGAGTGGGGGGCACCCGCTCTCTGCCGCCCCCTCCTCCTCCTCGCCAGGCCATGTCTGGGGTGACTCACGGCGGTGGTTTTTTTTCCTGCAGGGCCATGGGTGTCGTCTCCTACCTCAGGTGAGAGGACCCCTGCTCCTGTCAGCTGTCTCCTCCAAAGCCGGCCCAGACCCCTCCTCAGCAGGCTCACGGGAAGCTGTTGAACTGCTGGTTGCTCCTCAGATCAGAGACCCGAGACCTAAGGGGCAACTATCTTGGGAACATGCAGTCAGCCAACTCCGATAAGGGGTTTCTGCCAAGTGCTTTTCACACACACCCTGTCACAGAGGAGCTCTGCTGGGTCACGGGGCAGGGCACTGAGCTGTTTCCCTAAAGGGTATAGGTAATTTGTCCAGAGCCCCCTTATAACAGTTATTGCTGCCCTGAGGACGCTGGTGGTGTAGACTGAGCCTGGATTTCCTCTACAGGTGGAGCCCTGATCCCTCCACCCCCGGCTAAGGCCAGGTGCCCCCTCCAGACTGACCCTTGATCTCTGCCCCAGGCTGAGCCTGGATCCCTACCCCAGACCAAGCCTGGATTCTCACCCCAGCCTGGGACCAGATACCCACTCCAGGCTGAGCCTGGATCCCAGCTCCAAGCTGAGCCTGGGTCTCTGGGCAAATCTGAGACATATGCTGGGATTCTCAGGGCTGGATGACAGTGGTGTTAAGAGGCATCTCCAGTCAGGGCTGGGAGCCCCCAGCCGCCACCATCCCCGTGAGACCCAGCACTCCCTGTCCCGGCAACCTGCCTCCCTTGGACCCAGAAATTCAGGTCACACCTGAAGGCTAGTCATGTCTCTGCTTTCAGCCTGACCTGCTCATCCCCATTTGCTGGTGAGAGTGACCGAGCAACCCTTCTGAATGTCCTGGAAGGGCGGGTGTCCTGGAGTAGCCCCATGGCCACCCACCTCAGTGAGGAGGCCCAGGACTTTATCAAGGCTGCTCTGCAGAAGGCTGTGGAGTGAGTACATGCGCCCTTCCCTCTGCCTGAGGGCCTCACGCTTGCCCCAGGGACCACTTGGACTGATCCCGGCCTTCCTCTCCCCACAGGGCCCGGCCCAGTGCCACCAAGTGCCTTGCCCACCCTTGGTTCCTGGTGAGTAGGCTGAACGCGGGCTGGCCTGGCTCACGGGGAGGGAAACTGAGGCCAAGAGGAATGGGGGCCTGCCTGGGCCACAGGGTGCACCAGGGTCTCCCCGCAACGTGCCTCTCTCGCCTGGGCTCCCCCAGAAGTCTGTGCCTGCGGAGGAGGCCCACTTCATCAACACCAAGCAGCTGAAGTTCCTCCTGGCCCGCAGCCGCTGGCAGGTGAGCTGTGCTGCCCTGTGGAGGGGGTGAGGGGGTGGGGCGCGGAGGGAGTGGGAGGCCAGAGAGGGGGATGAGGCCCAGAGGGCTGGCTGGGTGTGTGTGCCGCTTCTGGGCCTGGGAGAGCAGGGAAGTGGGGCTGGGCATCCTTCATTTCAGGTCTTTGCTACCTGAGACACCGGGGTGAGGTGGGGCACCATGCAACATCCCTGCCAAGACGGGGACACACTGGCAGAGCCCTGGGCCCGCGTCTTTTAATGCCCACCATTTCCTGAGCACCCATCTGGGCCCACCGAGTGCTGGGAAGGCAGTGGGCAGCCAGCTGACGACCCCCTGTCCTCCAAAACCCCAGCGCTCCCTGATGAGCTACAAGTCCATCCTGGTGATGCGTTCCATCCCGGAGCTGCTCCAGGGCCCGCCCAACAGCCCATCCCTCGGGGTGGCCCGGCACCTGCGTGGTGATGCCAGTGCCTCCTCCAGCAGCTCTTCCTCCTCCGACAGCGAGCTGGCACCGTTCGCCCGGGCTAAGTCGCTGCCCCCCTCCCCGGTGACCCACTCCCCGCTGCTGCACCCCCGGGGCTTCCTGCGGCCTTCTGCCAGCCTGCCTGAGGAGGCCGAGGCCTGCCCACCCGCCGCAGCCTCGCCTCTGCCTGCATCGCCCCAGGGTGCACAGCCACCAGCTGCCCTGGGCTGTGTGCCCCGGCAGAGTGTCATCCGAAGCCTGTTCTACCAGCAGGTGGGCGAGGGCCCAGAGCTAGGGGGCCTGTCCGCAGGCAGCAGACGGCACCCCGCCCGGCGGCGGCACCTTCTCAAGGGTGGCTACTTCTCGGGCATCCTGCCCGGCCTTCGAGAGCCACTGTTGGAGCACCGTGCGCTGGAGGAGGAGGCTGCCAGGGAGGAGCAGGCCACCCTGATGGCCGAAGCACCCTCCTTTGAGACCGCCCTGCGGATGCCCAGTGCAAGCACCCAGGAGGCCTCTGGCTTCAGCCGCTCCCTGGACCTTGACTGGCTGAACACAGCCAGCCCCTCTGCCAAGGCCTGCAGCAAGGGGCAGCGTTCCGCTCTGGGCCCCTCGAGCCTTCAGGGGGCCCACGGAGAGAGCATGCCTGGAGGAGATGCACGTGCCAGGGAGAAGGAGCATCCAGAGGGGCCCCTGCAGGGGCTGAGACTACCTCCGTCCACCGGTGGTGGTGCGTGCTCCGCTCAGCAAGAGGGATCATTCCAGAACAGCTGTGGGGGGCAGGCTGCCCCTGCCTTTCAACCCCAGAGGAGTCCTGCCCCCCAGGACTGCGGCACCCCTGCTGCTTTGGCACCACAACCTCCTGGCTCCTTCCCTCCAGGGCACTGCACAGAGCCGCTCTTGACATCCCCGAGCCCTTTCTTCTCACGAAAGCCACAGGCCTCCCTCTCCCCAGCCCAAGCAAGCCCCCAGTCAGACTCTCAGAGAGGACCGAAGGACACCCCTCTTGCCGGGAGGCCTGATCCACCCAAACCCCCAGAGCCAGCCTCCCATATAGGCATGGAGCCCGGCCCCCCCCTGGACACTGAAGGCCTGTCCCAGTCTTCGCCCAGCCCACAGCGGCCTCAGGAGCTGGCGACCACACGGAAGTTCTCTCTGGGAGGCCATGGGGGCTACGCGGGGGTGGTGGGCTACGGCACCTTTGCCTTTGGTGGGGATGCCGGTGGCATGCTGGGTCAGGGGCCCCTGTGGGCCAGAATGTCCTGGGCCGCCTCTCAGTCCTCGGAAGAGGAGGAGGAGGCAGGGGCCGAGAGCCCACCACCCCAGGCCAGCACAGTGCCTCTACCTGAGGGTGGCAGGGCCCTCCCAAGGGCCTCCCAGGAGGTGAGCTCACGGGAAGACTTAAGTGGGGGCTCTCAGGTGTCGCTCGTACAGATCCGGGACCTGTCCAGGGACCTGGAAGCGGCTGACACTATGTCTCTGGACATCTCGGAAGTGGATCCTGCCTACCTCAATTTGTCTGACCTGTACGACATCAAATACCTCCCATTTGAGTTCATGATCTTCAAGAAGGTCCCCAAGCCTGTGGAGCCAGAGCTGCCACCCTCCCCTGAGTCTGAGGCTGGGGAGGAGCTGGCTGAGCTCCCAGAGGCCACATGGCCCTGGCCGGGCATTCCGGGCCCGCCAGCAAGCCTGGAGATCACAGAGGAGCCAGAGGACACGGAGGCCCTGCTCGGGAAGGCTGCTGATGGCAGGAAGCGCAAGTTTTCACCCCCTTCCAGCAGTCTCTTCCACTTCCCCGGGAGGCAATCACTGCTGGAGGAGCCCACAGAGCTGGGGCTACGCCAGAGAGTGAGGGCCTCGGTGGCCCACATCTCCCGCCTCCTGAGGGGCAGCCCTGAAGGTTACTACCCCCACCCTGCCCCAGGACTGGGCACATCCATGTTCCCCACTCTGCACCTTGGGGCTCCTTGTCCAAAAGGACAGCTCAGGAGCTCACCTGAGTGACGCAGGAAGCCCTCCATCTTATGCTCCCCTCCCCTGTCCCGGTGCTGCCCACACCTCCCGGGACACAGTGGCTTGTTTTCAAGGTCACCTTTGCAGCTTCCCTCCCCATGTGCATGTGAGGCCCAGTTGTAATTCAACTGCAGTTACACCCCTGCGGAAGTAGGAACCAGACCAGCCCTCCCTGACCCCTGACCTCTGGGCCCTCCCTGACCCCAGAGCCCTCAGCCACGCCTCCCCAGGCCCCTGTGGCCCCTTGAGCTGCTGCCCTTACTTGCCCGTGGTGGCCCTGCCTAGGATGGGCTGATGCTGATGGGGTAGGGAAGGTGGTGCCCTCGGCATCAGATGTAGCTCCTTTTCAATAAGACTCCCTGGGATCTGGGCTTTTCTGCCACATGGGAATCCCACAGTTGGCCACAAGGGTCCCCAGAGCCTTCCTCCCATGCTCCCAGAGGAGCCAGGCCCCTAACGTGTGACCTCTCATGGCCACTTCCTTACTGCAGGTCTGGAGAAGGGGGGCCCCCCCAGGAAGAAGGCAGGCCTAGCTTCCTTCCGCCTATCAGGCCTGAAGAGCAGGGACCGAGGTGGGTACACTGCCCAGGGGCTGGGCCCCCACTGCAGCCCAAGGGACCTTACTGTGGGGAAAGGGAACCCTGCCAAGACAGTGCAGGGCGGGGGAAAGCTCACACCCATGGGGGCTTGAGTACACAGGGGGACTCTGGCGCCCCAGCAGTCACGGCCCTGCAGTCCTGGAAGCCTTCCTGGAGTAGGCGCTGGTGTTGGAGATGAGCCGGTTGGGGGTGGGGCTCATCTGTATCCCCACGGCGGGGTCCAGGCCTTCCTCTCAGGCTTAGGGTCACCTCTGAAAGCTCACCTCACCTCCCTTCCCCAGCACCATCGTTCCTAAGGGAGCTCTCGGATGAGATGGTGGTCCTGGGCCAATCTGTGACTCTGGCCTGCCAGGTGTCCGCCCAGCCAGTTGCACAGGCCACCTGGAGTAAAGGTAAAGAGCTCTCCTGAGGCTGAGGGGCAGGGAGGCAGGGGGGTGCTCCTTTAGGGCATTACTCTCATTGTACAGAGGGAAACTGAGGCTCAGAGAGGGTGTGGGCCCTGGGTGTGACCAGGAGGCAGGGTGCCTGTTGGAAGCTTCTCTCGAGGTCCACTCTATCCTGCTGCAGATGGGGCTCTTCTTGAGAGCAGCAGCCGCCTCCTCATCTCCTCCACGCTCAAGAACTTCCAGCTTCTGACCATCCTGGTGGTGACTGCCGAGGACCTGGGCGTGTACACGTGCAGTGTGCGCAATGCGCTGGGGACGGCGGCCACCACAGCCATTCTCCGGAAGGCAGGTACGTAGGCCGAGCAGGGCCCAAGGAATGTGATGCTCACCACCCAGGCATCCACCTCCTGGCACTACCAGGACCTGGAGAGGTCACAGAAGGCAGTAGCCGGCTCGGCAGACCGGGACTCCCGGGAGGGGACGCAGGAGGCAGGGTGACACAGCTGGCCAGGCCCTCTCCCTGACACCTCTTTGGGTTTGCATTTCCCACGGTACCTCCCTCCCTGTCTCTCCAGCAAATGCAGGAAGAGGCGGCTTCCCATTTTGTATCTCTATTATGGTCAAACCATGCTCTCAAAACAGAGCGCTGGGGTGTGTTTCTGGGGGAGCCAAGACAGGCTGCAGGCCTAGCTCTCAGACCTCTGACCTGGTCCCCAGAGGGGGCAAACCCCCACATGCCCTGCACCACAGCCCAGCAAAGTAGAGGCCCCTCTGACTAGAGGCTGGGATTGGTGGTGGGCTGTGAGCAAGGGCCATTCCATGGGGCTCCTGGGCGGGCACCTGTGGGAGGGGAGCCTGGCGGGGTTGGGTAGGGCAGACACCTCCTGAGGCCCCTCGGAGGAGAGGCGCTGAGCCCCTCCTACTACTCAGCACTGGAAGGGACCTCTGAATGAACTGGGCCAAGTGAGGGTGGGCTCAGGGGCCTGGCAGCAGGGTGCAGGCGGATGACGCAGGGCTGGCTGGGGCTCAGAGCTTCCTTAGCGAGCCCCTGGGAGCCCGCCTCAGATTGCTGTCTGTGGGCCCTGCAGAGCGCCCCTCTTCCTCCCCACGCCCGGACATCGGGGAGGTGTATGCGGATGGGGTGCTGCTGGTCTGGAAGCCTGTGGAGTCATATGGCCCTGTGACCTATATCGTGCAGTGCAGCTTGGAAGGTATGGGGCCACTCCTGAATCCTCACGTCCTGGGGGGCCCCAGGGTCGCTGTGGGGGGACTGTGGGGAAGCGCCTGGCTGCTCGGCGCCCCTGGGTGGCCTGCGCGGGCCTCTCCACCCTGACGTGGAGTGGGAAGGCCTTCGGGCTGCCTCTCACCCGCTCCCGTGTGGCCCAGGCGGCAGCTGGAGCACACTGGCCTCGGACATCTTCGACTGCTGCTACCGCACCGGCAAGCTTTCTCGGGGCGGGATGTACGCCTTCCGGACGGCCTGTGTCAGCAAGGCGGGCATGGGCCCCTACAGCAGCCCCTCGGAGCAGGTCCTCCTGGGAGGGCCCAGCCACCTGGGTGAGCCACTCTGCAGGGCTCTACGGAATGCACCCTGCCACTTCAGTGAGTCACACGCTCACTGGGGATGGTTGGTTCTGCCTGCTAGGCCCCCCACCCACAGATGGCCTGAGGAATGAGAGGTCAGAGTGCTTGGGGGTTCAAAGAGGGCCCCCCTGTCAGGTTGCCTTGGAAGGGGTGATGGGAGAAAAGGCTGGGGGAGATGGGGCTGCAGGGGTGCCCTCCGCCAGTAATCGGCTTCCCCCTCCCACAGCCTCTGAAGAGGAGAGCGGTGCCTCAGGGCCAGCCCAGCCGCTCCCCAGCGTGCAGACCTTCGCCTTCCAGACACAGATCCAAAGGTGCGGGCCCTCCGGGGAGGGCGCGTGGCAGCGTCATGGCCCCACTAGCTCTTCATGCTCCCACCCCAGCCCCATCCTCTCTCCCCTCTGATCACTTCCACCTACATTTGCCTCAGCGCATCTGCCACCCCCTCCTGGACCTCCCCCCTGGGCTTGCTTCTCTGAGATTGGGGTCCGGCCTGGGCCACCGGGCGGGCTGGCTCCTCACCAGCCTGGCCCGTGCTTCCTCCCTAGGGGCCGCTTCAGCGTGGTGCGGCAGTGCCGGGAGAAGGCCAGTGGACGTGTGCTGGCTGCCAAGATCGTGCCCTGCCACCCTGAGGGCAGGACTGCCGTGCTGCGGGAATACGAGACCCTCAAGGGCTTGCGCCACCCCCACCTGGCACAGCTGCAGGCTGCCTACCTCAGCCCCCGACACCTGGTCCTCATCTTGGAGCTGTGCTCTGGGCCTGAGCTGCTCCCTTGTCTGGCCCAGAGGTGAGAGGGCGGGGCCTGGCCTGGATTCAGGGCTCAGGACCTGGCCGCCAGCACTGTGGTCCACCTCCGGCCCACCTCCTGGCCCCGCCTGCACCGGCCAGCCAACCAGGGTGGCTCAGCAGAGCTGGGCCTTCCTTCCTAAGCCCAGCAGGGAAGTCTGGTGCTTCCCTGTGGCCCCTCGGCTGTGGACAAAGCCTGGGTGCCCCTCCCACAGGCCCCCTAACTGGCTCTCTGCCCCCAGGTCCTCCTACTCGGAATCAGAGGTGAAGGATTATCTGTGGCAGATGCTAAGTGCTGCCCAGTACCTGCACGCCCAGGGTATCCTGCATCTAGACCTCAGGTCCGAGAACATGATTGTCACGGAGTACAACCTGCTCAAGGTCATCGACTTTGGAAACGCCCAGAGCTCCGCCCAGGAGAGGGTCCTGCCCTCGGAGAGGTTCAAGGACTACATGGAGACCATGGGTGCGCAGGGTGCAGACACCAAGCCTGATCTGGGGGAGGGGTGTGCCAGGAGCAAGCCCTTCCCCCAGCCCTGTCTCCCTGCCTGCTCCGCTGCAAACACCCAGCCCCTCACCTGTGACCCCCACCCATGCCGTCCCCAGCTCCGGAGCTCCTAGAGGGCCAGGGTGCCCTCGCGCAGACCGACATCTGGGCCATAGGTGTCACGGCCTTCATTATGTAAGTCTCCACGTGCCCTGTGGACTGGGAGGGCTGGCTGGAAGGGCAGGCCTGGGGTACACTGAGGGTGACCCCAGGTCCCTGTGACTCCCATCCATTGAGGGTGACCTCAGTCACTTGACCCCCACCCACTCAGGTTGAGCGCTGAGTACCCGGTGAGCAGCGAGGGAATGCGAGACCTGCAGAAAGGCCTGCGCAAGGGTCTCATCCAGCTGAGCCGCTGCTACGCGGGGCTGTCCGGGGGCGCTGTGGCCTTCCTCCGAAGCACGCTGTGCGCGCACCCCTGGTAGGCACCCCCACCTACCCTGCCTGGCCCATCCCCCTATGACCTGCCCTGCCCGTCGTGGGCGGGAGCACAGCTAACACCACCCTCCCACGCGCTCCAGGGGCCGCCCATGCGCGTCCAGCTGCCTGCAGTGCCCATGGCTGACCGAGGAGGGCCCCGCCAGCTCCCAGCCTGCGGCCGTGACCTTCCCCACCGCAAGTCTGCGCGCCTTCGTGAAAGAGCGCGAGAAGAGGCGGGCGCTGCTGTACAAAAAACACAACCTGGCCCAGGTGCGCTGAACGCCTGACCCTGCGGGACCGCACCTCTCAGTCTTTCAGGACTCCCTTCATATGCATACACACATCAATAAAAAGCAGAACTGGATGAGGCGCTCTCTGTTTCATTATTTTGTTTGGGGGAGGGGATGAGGGCCCTGCCACCTTCCTGGTGTTTGGGGGAGGGTCCCGGCTGTGTGCCCGCAAAGACTTCATTAGCACTAGAGCCCTCTGAACCAGTTCAGTGTGGAGGCAGCTCCATACTCTTGCGGGTGTGTGCGTTTCTACTAACCGTGTCAGTGCTGCATCAGACATGGACACAAGCCCAGGTAGTTTGCCGGGAAAATCTGATTGTGGGCAAGTATCAAGGATTCCGACTTGTTCCACCACAGCACCATTCCTGGGATGGGGGAGGAGCTCAAGCTGGAGCGTGTGGACAGCAGACACTACCCTCTTAGTTCTCAGCGAGTCTCATGGACGTGGTGACGGAGACATACTGGTGAATCCAGCCCTCCTTGCTTTCCCCATCTCCAGACAACGGTGTCCGCATACTGGACATCCACCCCTTAGATCTTACTTGAACACAAAACACTTCACCTAAAAACCGAACATCTCCAAAAGTGAACTGCCTCCCCACCCAGCTCCCACACACACACACTGACCTTCTGCAGACTCAGTAAACATGGCCACTCAACCAATTCTTAAGCCCAACCGCCTGGGTCCTGGGCACTGTGACCTTACATTGCCACGTCAGCAGCTGACCCCACTCCATCCCCTCATTGGTTCACCTGGCGAGGCAGGAATGGAGGTGGGAAGGGAGCCAAGGTGGGCGCAGGCTCTGTGCTCTCTTGGGCTGGTAGGGTTCTGCTGTTAGCAGAGAGGCTTCTCCCTTAGCTCTTGCCATCCGCATTCCTCCCACCCCCCCACGCCCACCACGTGGCTCCACCGCTGGCCCATCAACAGCCCCACACCACTCTCCTATCCTCTGTGCTCCACCTATTCATCCCTCCCTCTCTCTTAACCCCTGGCAACCACTGAAAGGATTCTTGTTTTTCTTTTTCTTTTTAACGATCTCCATAGTTTTGCCTATTCCAGAATGTCATATGGTTGGAATCATACGGTATATAGACTTTTCAGATTGGCTTCATTCACTTAGTAATAATTTAAGGCTCCTCCAGTTGTTTCATGGCTTGATAGATAATTTTTTTCTTCAATTTTATTTTTGTAGTAATACATTTATCATCTTAAGTGTTTTAAGAGTACAGTTCAGTAGTTATATATTCATAATGATTGCAACCATCACCACCATTCATCCCCAGAACTCTTTTCATCTCATAAAACCGAAATTTTATATCCATTAAACACTAACTCGCCATTCACCCCTCTCCTCAGCCCCCGGCACCCACCATTCTACTTTCTGTCTCTATGAATTTGACTACTCTAGGTATCTCATATAAGTGGAATCATACAGTATTTGTCCTTTGGTGACTGGCTTACTCACTTAGATAATGTCCTCAAGATCCATCTGTGTCATAGCATATGGCAGAATTTCCTTCCTTTTGAAGGCTGAATAATACTCCATTGTATGTATAGACCACATTTCACTTATCCATTGATGTACACTTGGGTTGCTTCCATGTTTCAGCTAGTGTGAATGTTGCTGCTATGAACATGGTGTACATTTATCTCTTCTAGACCCTGCTTTCAATCCTTTTGATTATATACCCAGAAGTGGAATTCCTGAGTCATATGGTAATTACATTTTTAATTTTTTGAGGGAACTCCCTAGGGTTTTCTACATTGGTTGTATCACTTTACTTTCCCTCCAACAGCACAGAAGCTTTTCAGCTTCTCTACATCCTCATCAACATCTGCTGTTTTCTGCGTTGTTTTTTTTTTTTTTTTTTGATAGTAGGCCATTCTAATAGGTGTGAGGTAGTATCTCATCGTAGTTTTGGTTTGCATTTCCCTAGTGATCAGTGATACTGAGCACCTTTTCATGAATTTATTGGCCATTGGTATATCTTCTTTGGAGAAATAATCTATTCAACTCCTTTGCCCATATTTGAATCGCGTGGTTTGTGTTGTTGTTGAGTTTTAGGAATTTTTTTTATATTTTGGATATTAATTCTTTAGATGTATGATTTGCAAATATTCTCTTCCATTCTGTGGATTGCCAATTTACTTTGTTGATATTATCATTTGATACACAAATTTTTAAAGATTTACCTAAAGTCCAGTTTGTCTATATTGTTTTTTGTTGCTTACAACTTTTGTACCATAGTGAATAAATAATTACCAAGTTCAATGACAAGAAGATTTCACCCTGTTTTCTCCTAAGAGTTTTATAGTTTCAGATCTTAGACTTAGGTCTTAGGTCCATTTTGAGTTAACTTTTGTATATGGTGTTCAGTAAGGGTCCAACTTCGTTCTTTTGCATGAGGACATCCAGTTTTCCCAGTATCATTTGTTGGAAAGACTGTCCTTTCCCCATTGAATGGTCTTGGCACCCTTGTCAAAAATCATTTGACTATATATGCAAGAGTCTATTTCTGGGCTCTCCATTTTAATCCATTGGTGTATGTGTCTGTCTTTATGCTAGTACTACACTATTCTGCTTACTGTAGATTTTCAGTAAGTGTTGAAACCAGGAAGTGTGAATCCTCTAGCTTTGCTTTTTTTCAAGATTGCTTTACCTATTGGGATCCTTTAACTGCGATTGGATTTTAGGATAGGTTTTCTTATTTTCTGCAAAAAAAAAAATGTCATTGGGATACTGTTAGAGATTTGGTTGAATCAAATCTGTCGATTGCTTTGGGCATTATTGACATTTTAAAAATATTAGATCTTTCAATCAATGAACATCGGATATGTTTCCAGTTATTTATGTCTTCTTTATTTCAACAAGGTCTTTTTAGTTTTCATTGTACAGTCTTTCACCTGCTTGATAAAGTTTATTCCTAATTATTTTATTCTTTTTGATGCCACTGTAAACTGAATGTTTCCATAATTTTCTTTTCAGATTGTTCATTGTTACTCTATAGAAATGCAACAGATTGTTGTGTGTTGATTTTGTATCCTGCTACTTTGCTGAATTCATGTATTAGCTCTAACAGATCTTTTTGTGGAATCTTTAGGGTTCCTTACATATAAGATCTTATCATTTGCAAACAGAGATAATTTTATTTCTTTCTTTCCAATTTGGATTAATTTTATTTATTTTGCTTACCTAATTGCTCTGGCTAGAGCTTCTAGTACCATGTTGAATAGAAGTGGTGAAAGTGGGAATCCTTGTCTTGTTCCTGATCTTAGAGGGAAAAACTTGCAGTCTTTTATCATTGAGTATGATGTTCACTGTGGGTTTTTCATATATCACTGTTACTATGTTGAGGTAGTTTCCTTCTATTCCTACTTTGTTGTTGGACTTTTTTTTCTTATCATGAAAAGGTGTTGAATCTTGTCAAATGGTTTTTCTGCATTAAGATGATCACGTTTTTCCTCCCTACATTATTTTAATTTAGAGATGGATCAATTTGTGAATGTTAAACCATCCTTTCATTCCGGGAATGAGTCCCACTTGGTCTAGTGTATAATCCTTTTAATGTACTGTTGAATTCAGTTTGCTAGTATCTTGCTGTGGATTATTGCATCAGTATTCATCAGGGATATTGGTCTGTAGCTCTCTTGTGGTGCTTTTGTCTGCCTTTTATATCAAGTTAATGCTGGCCTCATAGAATAAGTTTGAGAGTGTTCTCTCCTCTTCATTTTTTGGAAGTTCATGGAGAATTTGTTTTAATCCTTCTTTAAATGTTTGCTAGCATTCACCAGTGAAGCCATGTGGTTCTGTTTTTGTTTTTTTTTTTCTTCCTTCAGAGGTTTTTGATTACTAATTCAATCTCCTTACTAGTTACAGGTCTCATCAGATTTTCTAGCTCTTCATGATTCAGTAGGTTGTGTGTTTCTAGGAATTTATCTATTTTTCTAGATCATCAAGTTTGTTTTGTACAATTGTTTGTAGTTATCTTATAATCCTTTTAATTTCTTTGGTATCATTTGTAATGTCCCCTCTTCATTTCTGATTTTTTGTCTTCACTCTTTATTTTCTTAGTCTATCTTAGGGTTTGTCCATTTTATCTTTTTTTTAAAAAAATGTCTTTATTCATTTCTTTCTATTGTTTTTATATTCTCTATCTCATTGATTTTTGATCTTATTTCCTCCCTTCTTTTTTTTTTTGGAAATTGAATTTTTTTTAATTAGTTTCTGCTTTATAACAAAGTGAATCAGTCATACATATACATCTGTTCCCACATCCCTTCCCTCATGCATCTCCCTCCCTCCCACCCTCCCCATCCCACCCCTCCAGGCGGTCACAAAGCACCGAGCTGATCTCCCTGTGCTCTGCGGCTGCTTCCCACTATCTATCTACCTTACGTTTGGTAGTGTATATATGTCCATGCCTCTCTTTCGCTTTGTCACAGCTTACCCTTCCCCCTCCCCGTATCCTCAAGTCCATTCTCAAGTAGGTCTGTGTCTTTATTCCCGTTTTGCCCCTAGGTTCTTCATGACATTTTTTTTTTAAATTCCGTACATATGTGTTAGCATACGGTATTTGTCTTTCTCTTTCTGACTAACTTCACTCTGTATGACAGACTCTAGGTCTATCCACCTCATTACAAACAGCTCAGTTTCGTTTCTTTTTATGGCTGAGTAATATTCCATTGTATATATGTGCCACATCTTCTTTATCCATTCATCCGATGATGGACACTTAGGTTGTTTCCAGCTCCGGGCTATTGTGAATAGAGCTGCAATGAACATTTTGGTACATGTCTCTTTTTGAATTATGGTTTTCTCAGGGTATATGCCCAGTAGTGGGATTGCTGGGTCATATGGTAGTTCTATTTGTAGTTTTTTAAGGAGCCTCCATACTGTTCTCCATAGTGGCTGTACCAATTCACATTCCCACCAGCAGTGCAAGAGTGTTCCCTTTTCTCCACACCCTCTCCAGCATTTATGGTTTCTAGATTTTTTGATGATGGCCATTCTGACTGGTGTGAGATGATATCTCATTGTAGTTTTGATTTGCATTTCTCTAATGATTAATGATGTTGAGCATTCTTTCATGTGTTTGTTGGCAGTCTGTATATCTTCTTTGGAGAAATGGCTATTTAAGTCTTCTGCCCATTTTTGGATTGGGTTGTTTGTTTTTTTGCGATTGAGCTGCATGAGCTGTTTATAAATTTTGGAGATTAATCCTTTGTCAGTTGCTTCATTTGCAAATATTTTCTCCCATTCTGAGGGTTGTCTTTTGGTCTTCTTTATGGTTTCCTTTGCTGTGCAAAAGCTTTGAAGTTTCATTAGGTCCCATTTGTTTATCTTTGTTTTTATTTCCATTTCTCTAGGAGGTGGGTCCAAAAGGATCTTGCTGTGATTTATGTCATAGAGTGTTCTACCTATGTTTTCCTCTAAAAGTTTGATAGTTTCTGGCCTTACATTTAAGTCTTTAATCCATTTTGAGCTTATTTTTCTGTATGGTGCTAGGGAATGATCTAATCTCAAACTTTTACATGTCCCTGTCCAGTTTTCCCAGCACCACTTATTGAAGAGGCTGTCCTTTCTCCACTGTACATTCCTGCCTCCTTTATCAAAGATAAGTTGGCCATATGTGCGTGGGTTTATCTCTGGGCTTTCTATCCTGATCCACTGATCTATCTTTCTGTTTTTATGCCAGTACCAGACTGTCTTAATTACTGTAGCTTTGTAGTATAGTCTGAAGTCAGGGAGCCTGATTCCTCCAACTCCGTTTTTCGTTCTCAAGATTGCTTTGGCTATTCGGGGCCTTTTGTTTTTCCAAACAAATTTTGAAATTTTTTGTTCTAGTTCTGTGAAAAATGCCATTGGTAGTTTGATAGGGATTGCATTGAATCTGTAGATTGCTTTGGGTAGTAGAGTCATTTTCACAATATTGATTCTTCCAATCCAGGAGCATGGTATATCGCTCCATCTATTTGTATCATCTTTAATTTCTTTCATCAGTGTCTTATAATTTTCTGCATACAGGTCTTTTGTCTCCTTAGGTAGGTTTATTCCTAGATATTTTATTCTTTTTGTTGCGATGGTAAATGGGGGTGTTTTCTTGATTTCATTTTCAGATTTTTCATCATTAGTGTACAGGAATGCCAGAGATTTCTGTACATTAATTTTGTATCCTGCTACTTTACCAAATTCATTGATTAGCTCTAGTAGTTTTTCGGTAGCATCTTTAGGATTCTCTATGTATAGTATCATGTCATCTGCAAACAGTGACAGCTTTACTTCTTCTTTTCCAATATGGATTCCTTTTATTTCCTTTTCTTCTCTGATTGCTGTGGCTAAAACTTCCAAAACTATGTTGAATAAGAGTGGTGAGAGTGGGCAGCCTTGTCTTGTTCCTGATCTTAGTGGAAATGGTTTCAGTTTTTCACCATTGAGGACAATGTTGGCTGTGGGTTTGTCATATATGGCCTTTATTATGTTGAGGAAAGATCCCTCTATGCCTACTTTCTGCAGGGTTTTTATCATAAATGGGTGTTGAATTTTGTCGAAAGCTTTCTCTGCATCTATTGAGATGATCATATGGTTTTTCTCCTTCAACTTGTTAATATGGTGTATTACATTGATTGATTTGCGTATATTGAAGAATCCTTGCATTCCTGGGATAAACCCCACTTGATCATGGTGTATGATCCTTTTAATGTGCTGTTGGATTCTGTTTGCTAGTATTTTGTTGAGGATTTTTGCATCTATGTTCATCAGTGATATTCGCCTGTAGTTTTCTTTCTTTGTGACATCCTTGTCTGGTTTTGGTATCAGGGTGATGGTGGCCTCGTAGAATGAGTTTGGGAGTGTTCCTCCCTCTGCTATATTTTGGAAGAGTTTGAGAAGGATAGGTGTTAGCTCTTCTCTAAATGTTTGATAGAATTCACCTGTGAAGCCATCTGGTCCTGGGCTTTTGTTTGATGGAAGATTTTTAATCACAGTTTCAATTTCAGTGCTTGTGATTGGTCTATTCATATTTTCTATTTCTTCCTGAGTCAGTCTTGGCAGGTTGTGCATTTCTAAGAATTTGTCCATTTCTTCCAGGTTGTCCATTTTATTGGCATAGAGTTGCTTCTAGTAATCTCTCATGATCTTTTGTATTTCTGCAGTGTCAGTTGTTACTTCTCCTTTTTCATTTCTAATTCTATTGATTTGAGTCTTCTCCCTTTTTTTCTTGATGAGTCTGGCTAATGGTTTGTCAATTTTGTTTATCTTCTCAAAGAACCAGCTTTTAGTTTGGTTGATCTTTGCTATCGTTTCCTTCGTTTCTTTTTCATTTATTTCTGATCTGATCTTTATGATTTCTTTCCTTCCGCTAGCTTTGGGGTTTTTTTGTTCTTCTTTCTCTAATTGCTTTAGGTGCAGGGTCAGGTTGTTTACTCGAAATGCTTCCTGTTTCTTAAGGTGGGATTGTATTGCTATAAACTTCCCCCTTAGAACTGCTTTTGCTGCGTCCCATAGGTTTTGGGTCGTCGTGTCTCCATTGTCCTTTGTTTCTAGGTATTTTTTAATTTCCTCTTTGATTTCTTCAGTGATCACTTCGTTATTGAGTAGTGTATTGTTTAGCCTCCATGTGTTTGTATTTTTTACAGATCTTTTCCTGTAATTGATGTCTAGTCTCATAGCATTGTGGTCAGAGAAGATACTTGATACAATTTCAATTTTCTTAAATTTACCGAGGCTTGATTTGTGACCCAAGATATGATCTATCCTGGAGAATGTTCCATGAGCACTTGAGAAAAATGTGTATTCTGTTGTTTTTGGATGGAATGTCCTATAAATATCAACTAAGTCCATCTCATTTAATGTATCATTTAAAGCTTGTGTTTCCTTATTTATTTTCATTTTGGATGATCTGTCCATTGGTGAAAGTGGGGTGTTAAAGTCCCCTACTATGATTGTGTTACTGTCGATTTCCCCTTTTATGGCTGTTAGTATTTGCCTTATGTATTGAGGTGCTCCTATGTTGGGTGCATAAATATTTACAATTGTTATATCTTCTTCTTGGATTGATCCCTTTATCGTTATGTAGTGTCCTTCCTTGTCTCTTCTAATAGTCTTTATTTTAAAGTCTATTTTGTCTGATATAAGAATTGCTACTCCAGCTTTCTTTTGATTTCCATTTGCATGGAATATCTTTTTCCATCCCTTTACTTTCAATCTGTATGTGTCTCTAGGTCTGAAGTGGGTCTCTTGTAGACAGCATATATATGGGTCTTGTTTTTGTATCCATTCAGCCACTCTGTGTCTTTTGGTGGGAGCATTTAGTCCATTTACATTTAAGGTAATTATTGATATGTATGTTCCTATTCCCATTTCCTTAATTGCTTTGGGTTCGTTATTGTAGGTATATTCCTTCTGTTGTGTTTCTTGCCTAGAGAAGTTCCTTTAGCATTTGTTGTAAAGCTGGTTTGGTGGTGCTGAACTCTCTCAGCTTTTGCTTGTCTGTAAAGGTTTTAATTTCTCCATCAAATCTGAATGAGATCCTTGCTGGGTAGAGTAATCTTGGTTGCAGGTTTCTCTCCTTCATCACTTTAATTATGTCCTGCCACTCCCTTCTGGCTTGTAGAGTTTCTGCTGAGAGATCAGCTGTTAATCTGATGGGGATTCCCTTGTGTGTTATTTGTTGTTTTTCCCTTGCTGCTTTTAATATGATTTCTTTGTGTTTAATTTTTGACAGTTTGATTAATATGTGTCTTGGTGTATTTCTCCTTGGATTTATTCTGTATGGGACTCTCTGTGCCTCCTGGACTTGATTAACTATTTCCTTTCCCATATTGGGGAAGTTTTCAACTATAATCTCTTCAAATATTTTCTCAGTCCCTTTCTTTTTCTCTTCTTCTTCTGGAACCCCTATAATTCGAATGTTGGTGCGTTTAATGTTGTCCCAGAGGTCTCTGAGACTGTCCTCTGTTCTTTTCATTCTTTTTTCTTTATTTTGCTCTGCAGCAGTTATTTCCACTATTTTATCTTCCACCTCACTTATCCGTTCTTCTGCCTCAGTTATTCTGCTATTGATCCCATCTAGAGTATTTTTCATTTCATTTATTGTGTTTTTAATCGATGCTTGATTCATCTTTAGTTCTTCTAGGTCCTTGTTAACTGTTTCTTGCATTTTGTCTATTCTATTTCCAAGATTATGGATCTTGGAAATAGAATCTTGGATCAGCTTTACTATCATTATTCTGAATTCTTTTTCAGGTAGACTGCCTATTACCTCTTCATTTGTTAGGTCTGGTAGGTGTTTATCTTGCTCCTTCACCTGCTGTGTGTTTTTCTGTCTTCTCATTTTGCTTATGTTACTGTGTTTGGGGTCTCCTTTTTGCAGGCTGCAGATTCGTAGTTCCCGTTGTTTTTGGTGTCTGTCCCCAGTGGCTAAGGTTGTTTCAGTAGGTTGTGTAGGCTTCCTGGTGGGGGGGACTAATTCCTGTGCTCTGGTGGTTGAGGCTCGATCTTGTCTTTCTGGTGGACAGGTCCACGTCTGATGGTGTGTTTTGGGGTGCCTATGGCCTTATTATGTTTTTAGGTAGCCTCTCTACTAATGGGTGGGGTTGTGTTCCTGCCTTGCTAGTTGCTTGGCATAGGGTGACCCGCACTGTAGCTTGCTGGTCGTTGACTGAAGCTGGGTGCTGGTGTTGGGATGGAGATCTCTGGGAGATTTTCGCTGCTTGATATTATGTGGAGCTGGGAGGTCTCTTGTGGACCCGTGTCCTGACGTTGGCTCTCCCACTTCAGAGGCACAGCACTGGCTCCTGGCTGCAGCACCAAGAGCCTTTCATCCACCCGGCTCAGAATAACAGGGAGAAAAAGTAGAAAGAAAGAATTAGTAGAAGAAAGAAAGAGAGAGGGAAAGAAAGGAAGAAGGGAAGAAAGGAAGGAAGAAAGGAAGGAAGGAAGGAAGGAAGAAAGAAAGGAGGGAGGGAGGGAGGAAGGATGGAAGGAAAGAAGGAAAGAAAGGAGGGAGGGAGGGAGGAAGGAAAGAAAGAAAGACAGGAGGGAGGGAGGAAGGAAAGAAAAAGAAAGTGGAAAGAAGAAGGGTGGGAGGGAGGAAAGAAAAAGAAAGAAGGAAAGGAGGAGCGGAGGGAGGGAGGAAGGGAAAGTAGGAAAAAAAGAAAGAGCAGGTAAAGTAAAATAGAATAAAGTATGAAATATAGTAGCGTTATTAAAATTAGAAAGTAATTATTGAAAAAAAAAACGGACCGATAGAACCCTGGGACATATGGTGGAAGCAAAGCTATACAGAGAGAATCTTACACAGAAGATTACACATACACATTCACAAAAAGAGAGCAGGGGGAAAAATCAAAAATCTTGCTCTCCAAGTCCACCTCCTCAATTTGGGATAATTCGTTGTAAAAAGAGGAAAAGGGCGAGAAGTCTGAAATCTTGCTCTCTAAGTCCACCTCCTTAATTTGGAATAATTCGTTGTAAAAAGAGGAAAAGGGGGGAAAGTCTTAAATCTTGTCCTCAAAGTCCACTTCCTCAATTTGGGATGATTCGCTGTCCATTCATGCACTCCACAGACGCAGGGCACATCAAATGGACCGTGGAGCTTTAATCCGCTGCCTCCGAGGCTGCACAGAGAGATTTCCCTGTCTCTTCTCTGCTCTCACAGCTCCCGGGTCTCAGCCTTGGACCTGGCCCCGCCTCTGCGCGTAGGTCGCCGGAGGGCGTCCGTTCTTCGCTCAGACAGGACGGGTTTAAAGGAGCCGCTGATTCGGGGGCTCTGGCTCACTCAGGCAGAGGGGAGGGAGGGGCGCGCAGTGTGGGGCGGGCCTGCGGCGGCAGAGGCCGGCGTGACGTTGCAGCAGCCCGTGGCGCTCCGTGCGCTTTCCCGGGAAAGCCGACCCCGGGTCTCGGGACCCCGGCAGTGGCGGGGTGCACAGGCCCCCCGGAAGGCGGGGCGGACAGTGACCCGCGCTCGCACACAGCCCCCGCGGCGGCGGCGGCAGTGGCGGCGGCGGCGGGCCGCGGCGGCGGCGGCGGTGGCGGCGGCGGGCCGCGGCGGCGGCGGCGGCCCACGCCCGTCTCCGAGGTCCGTGCCTTACCCGCGGCTCGTGCCTGTCTCTGGCACTTCCCCAAGCAGCCCTCTTAATGCCCTCTCCTCGCGCACCAGGAAACAAAAGGGAAAAAAGTCTCTTGCCTCTTCAGCAGCTCCAGACCCTTTCCCCGGACTCCCTCCGGGCTAGCCGTGGTGCACTAACCCCTTCAGGCTCTCTTCCTGCCGCCAGCCCCAGTCCTCTCCCTGCGCTCCGACTGAAAGCCGATACCCGAGCCTCAGCTCCCAGCCCCGCCCGCCACGGCGGCCGAGCAGACAAGCCTCTCGGGCTGGTGTGTGCCTGAGGGCACCGGTCCTCTGTGCCAGAATCTCTCCGCTTTGCCCTCCGCACCCCTGTTGCTGTGCTCTCCTCCGCTACTCCGAAGCTTTCCCCCTCCGCCACCTGCAGTCTCCGCCCGCGAAGGGGCTTGTAGTGTGTAGAAACCTTCCCCCCTTCACGGCTCCCTCCCACTGGTGCAGGTCCCGTCCCTATCCTATTGTCTCTGTTTATTCTTTTTTTCTTTTGCCCTACCCAGGTATGTGGGGAGCTTCTTGCCTTTTGGGGGGGTCTGAGGTCTTCTGTCAGCGTTCAGTAGGTGTTCTGTAGGAGTTGTTCCACGTGTAGATGAATTTCTGATGTATCTGTGGGGAGGAAGGTGATCTCCGCGTCTTACTCTTCCGCCATCTTCCTCCGGGGCCCCTCCCTTCTTCTAGCTTGGGGTTTAGTTTGATCTTCATTTTCTAATACTTTAAGGAGAAAATATAGGTTGTTGATTTGAGAGCTTCATTCTTTTTTAGTATAAATGTTTACACCTATAAACCTCCCCCTTGGCACTGCTTTTGCTGCATTCCATATGTTTTGGTATGTTGCATTTACATTTTCATTTGTCTCAAGATATTTTCTCATTTCACTTTTGATTCCTTTTTTGACCCATTTGTTGTTTAAGAATGTTTTGTTCAATTTCCATATATTTGTGGATTTTCCAGTTTTTCTCTTTCTTCTACTATTGATTTCTAATTTTATTCCTTTGTGATTGGAAAAGATACTTTGCATAATTTCAATCTTTAAAAAATTTTAAGACTGTTTTTATAGCCTAACATGTGATCTATCCTGGAGAATTTTCCATGTGCATATGAGAAATAAGTGTATTCTACTCCTGTTGTGTGGAGTATTCTATATATATCTGTTATGTGCAGTTGATCTACAGTATCATTCATGCTTACTATTTCCTTATTGAGCTTTTGTCTGGCTATCCATTATTGAAACTGCGGTATTAAAGTTTTCTATTACTGTTGTAGATTTGCCTATTTCTCCCTTCAATTACGTCAGTGTTTGCTTCATATACTTAGAATTTCTGCTGTTTGGTGTATGTACATTTACAATTCTTACATCTTGGTGAATTAAGTTTTTCTTCATTACATGATGTTCTTTGTCTCTTGTGAAGGTTTTTGAATTAAATTCTATTTTGTCTGTTATTAGTATAGCCACCCTTGCTCTTTTTTGGTTAGTACTTGATGGACCATCCTTTTCCATCCTTTAACTTTTAACTTCTGTACATTCGTAGATCTAAAGTGAGTCTCCTGTTTACAGCAAGAGTCAAATCCAGTTGTTGTATCCATTCAGTTGATCTATGTCTTTTTACTGAGAAGTGTAACCCATTTTCATTTAAAGTAATTAATGATAGAGAGGACTTATTATTGACATTTTGCTATTTGTTTTCTGGTATTGTATTGTAGTATTTCTGGTATTGTATTATAATATTTCTGTTATTTGTATTGTAGTTTTTTTTGTCCCTTATTTCCTCTCTTTCTTCCTTTCTTTGTGTTTCATTAATTTTTATAGTGAAAAAATTCACTATAAAAATTGTGAAAAAATGAGAAGTGATTCCCTTCTCATTTATTTTTTGTATATTCTAAGAATATTTTATTTATACTTGTCATTGGGATTACATAAAACAGTTTAAAGTTATAGCATCTATTTTAAGCTGATAACAACTTAATTTAAATAACATACAAGAAATCTATACCTTTAGAGTTCCACCCCCATTTTATGATATTGATTTCACAAATTATATCTCTATATATTGTACCCATTAAGATAAATGTATAATTATTTTTATATTTATCTTTTAGATCCTATAAAAGAATTTAAAGTGGAGTTATGAACTAGAATTACGATAATACAGATTTTAATATTTGTCCTTATTATCTTTACCACATAACTCATTACTTTTGTATGGCTTCAAGTTACTGTCTAGTGTCCTTTAATTTTAACTTGAAGGACTTCCTTTAGCATTCTTGTAGGGCAGGTCTAGTGGTAATAAATGCCATCAGCCTTTGTTTTTCTGGAAATGTCAAAAGTTCTGCATTTTTGACTGACAGTTTTTCTGGATACTGTATTTTGTGTTTCAACACTTTGAATATATCATACCACTGCTTTCTGGACTGCAAAGTTTCTGCTGAGAAATCTGCCTATAATCTTATAAAGACTCCCTTTCCCTGATGGGTAGCTTTTCTTTTACTGCTATCAAGACTCTCTTTTTGTATTTGACATTTGAAAGTTTGATTATAACGTGTCTTGGTATGAGTTTCTGTGGATTTATCTTAGATTGGATTTGTTGAACTTTTTGAATTTGTATGTCTATTTCTTTCCTCAAATTTTGCCTGTTTTCAGTTGCTATTTCTTCAAATAATGTCTGCTTGTTTCTCTCTCTCTTCTTTTTTAGAACTCCAGTAGTGTGAATGTTAGTCCGCCTGATGGTGTCCTACAAGTTCCTTGGGCTCTGTTCACGTTCTTTGTTCTTGTTTCCTCCCTTTTTGCTCCTGATTAGGTAATTTTAAATGATCTGTCTTTAACTTTACTGATTCTCTCTTCTGCCTGCTCAAGTATGCAGTTGAACCCCTCTAGTAAATTTTTTCAAATAATTTATTGTTTTCTTTACTTCCAGAATTTCTGTTACATTCTTTTTTATAATTTCTGTCTCTTTGTTGGTATTCTCATTTTGTTCATGCATCATTTTCCTGACTTTGTTTAGTCAACTATCTGTGTTCTCTTTTAACTCATTGAACATCTTTAAGACACTTGGTTTAAATTCTTTATCTAGTAACTCAGAGACCTATGTTTCTTTAGAGTCAGTTTCTGGAGATTAATTTTGTTTCCTTGAATGGGCTATGTTTCCCTTTTCTTTGTGTGCTTTGTGATCCTTTTTTTGAGATTTGGGCATGTAAAAATAGTCACCTCTCCAAGTCTTTATGGACAGGCTTCATAAAAGGGTAGACCTTTACTTATCAGCTTGGCATAGAGGCTAGGTGCTTTTAAACCTTTTCTGGGGTTGCTGTTTGCTTTTGTTCCAGTTCCTGGTAAATACAGTTGCTTTTAAATGCCTTTGATTGCCTAATATTTTCTCCCCTGTGTCTTCTCAGAATCGTAGCATTTCTCTTGTGCTCCTCTGCCTATACTCTCTTGCCCCAAGGCACACATGTAACTATAGACTTCTTGCAGCTCTAAGGCACCACAGTGCCAACTACTTCTTTCATCAGCCTCCAACCAGATATCCAAACTATGCCACCGTTTCCATCAGTACTTCAAGTCAGTATAGACAGAAACCAATCCCTCAGGCAGCCCCCAGACAAGCGAGAATGTTGCAAGTCATTTCCAGTGTTTTCTTTTTAATCCAAAGGGAGGAGCTGGGAATAGAGCAGGTTTCACTTGATTGAGCTGTCCTGTGCCAGAAAGGGGAAGAGGCAAGGGTAAGAAAATGCCACAAAATTTCCTTTTTGTGGATTTCTTCACATTTTCTACATAGACAATCAAGTCATTTGCGATGAGGACCACTTTATTTTTTCTTATCTGTACACCTTTTTTAAAAAAACATATTTATTGGAGTATAATTGCTTAATATTGTTGTGTTAGTTTCTGCTGTATAACAAAATAAATCAGCTATATGTACATATATATCCCTATATATCATCCCTCTTGCATCTCCCTCCCACCTTCCCTATCCCACCCCTCTAGGTGGTCACAAAGCACCGAGCTGATCTCCCTGTGCGATGCTGCTGCTTCCCACTAGCTATCTATTGTACATTTGGTAGTGTATATATGTCCATGCCACTCTCTCACTTCGTCCCAGCTTACCCATCCCCCTCCCTGTAACCTCAAGTCCATTCTCTACATCTGCATCTTTATTCCTGTCCTGCCCCTAGGTTCGTCAGACCATTTCTTTTTTATTTTTAGAATCCATATATATGTGTTAGGATATGATATTTGTTTTTCTCTTTCTGACTTACTTCTCTCTGTATGACACATTCTAGGTCCATCCACGTCACTACAAATAACTCAATTTTGTTTCTTTTTATGGCTGAGGAATATTCCATTGTATATATGTGGCACGGCTTCTTTATCCATTCATCTGTCGATGGACACTTAGGTTGCTTCCATGTCCTGTCTATTGTAAATGGTACTGCAATGAACATTTTGGTACATTTCTTTTTTTGAATTATGGTTTTCTCAGGGTACATACCCAGTAGTGGGATTGCTGGGTCGTATGTTAGCTCTATTTTTAGTTTATTAAGAACCTCATACTGTTCTCCGTAGTGCCTGTACCAATTTACATTCCCACCAACAGTGCAAGGGGATTCCCTATTCTCCACACGCTCTCCATCATTTATTGTTTCTAGATTTTTTGATGATAGCCATTCTGAATGGTGTGAGGTGATACCTCATTGTAGTTTTGATTTGCATTTCTCTAATGATTAATGATGTTGAGCATTCTTGCATGTGTTTGTTGGCAATCTGTATATCTTCTTTGGAGAAATGTCTATTTAGCTCTTCTGCCCATTTTTGGATTGGGTTTTGGACATTGAGCTGCATGAGCTGCTTATAAATTTTGGAGATTAATCCTTTGTCAGTTGCTTCATTTGCAAATATTTTCTCCCATTCTGAGGGTTGTGTTTTCCTCTTGTTTATGGTTTCCTTTGATGTGCAAAAGCTTTGAAGTTTCATTAGGTCCCATTTGTTTATTTTTGTTTTTATTTCCATTTCTCTTTGAGGTGGGTCAAAAAGGATCTTGCTGTGATTTATGTCTTAGAGTGTTCTGCCTATGTTTTCCTCTAAGGGTTTTATAGTCTCTGCCCTGACATTTAGGTCTTTAATCCATTTTGAGTTTATTTTTGTGTATGGTGTGAGGGAGTGTTTTATTTTAATTCTTTTACATGAGGCTGTCCAGTTTTCTGAGCACCATTATTAAAGAGGCTGTCTTTTCTCCATTGTATATTCTTGCCTCCTTTATCAAAGATAATGTGACCATATGTGTATGGGTTTATCTCTGGGCTTTCTATCCTGTTCCATTGATCTATATTTCTATTTCTGTGTCAGTACCATACTGTCTTGGTTACTGTAGCTTTGTTGTACAGTCTGAAGTCCAGGAGCCTGATTCTTCTGGCTCCGTTTTTCTTTCTCAAGATTGCTTTGGCTACTCAGGGTCTTTTGTGTTTCCATACAAAATTTTTTGTGAAAATTTTGTTTTAGTTCTGTGAAAAATGCCATTGGTAGTTTGATAGGGATTGCATTGAATCTGTAGATTGCTTTGGGTAGTAGAGTCATTTTCACAATGTTGATTCTTCCAATCCAAGAATATGGTACATCTCTCCATCTGTTTCTATCATCTTTAATTTCTTTCATCAGTATCTTACAGTTTTCTGCATACAGGTCTTTTGTCTCTGTAGGTAGGTTTATTCCTAGGTATTTCATTCTTTTTCTTGCAATGGTAAATGGGAGGGTTTTCTTAATTTCTCTTTCAGATTTTTTATCACTAGTGTATAGGAATGCAAGGGATTTCTGTGCATTAATTTTCTATCCTGCTACTTTACCAAATTCATTGATTAGCTTTAGTAGTTTTCTGATATCATCTTTAAGATTCTCTATATACAGTATCATGTCATCTGCAAACAGTGACAGTTTTACTTCTTTTCCAATTTGGATGCATTTTATTTCTTTTTCTTCTCTGATTGCTGTGGCTAAAACTTCCAAAACTATTTTGAATAATAGTGGTGAGAGTGGGCAATCTTGTCTTGTCCCTGATCTTAGAGGAAATGGTTTCAGTTTTTCACCACTGAGAACAATGTTGGCTGTGGGTTTTTCATATATGGCCTTTATTATGTTGATTTAGGTTTGCTCTGTGCCTACTTTCTGTAGGGTTTTTATCATAAATAGGTGTTGAATATTGTCAAAAGCTTTTTTTATCATTGAGATGATCATATGATTTTTCTCCTTCAAGTTGTTAATATAGTTTATCACATTGATTGATTTGCATATATTAAAGAATCCTTGCATTCCTGGGATAAACCCCACTTCATCATGGTGTATGATCCTTTTAATGTGCTGTTGGATTCTGTTTGCTAGTATTTTGTTGAGGGTTTTGGCATCTATGTTCATCAGTGATATTGGCCTGTAGTTTTCTTTTTTTGTGACATCTTTGTCTTCTTTTGGTATCAGGGTGGTGGTGGCCTTGTAGAATGAGTTTGGGAGTGTTCCTCCATCTGTTATATTTTGGATGAGTTTGAGAAGGATAGCTGTTAGCTCTTTTCTAAATGTTTGATAGTATTTGCCTGTGAAGCCATCTGGTCCTGGGCCTTTGTTTGTTGGAAGATTTTTTTTTTTTATCAGAGTTTCATTTTCAGTCCTTGTGATTGGTCTGTTTATATTTTCTGTTTCTTCTTGGTTCAGTCTCTGAAGGTTGTACTTTTCCAAGAATTTGTCCGTTTCTTCCAGGTTGTCCATTTTATTGGCATAGAGTTGCTTGTAGTAATCTCTCATGATACTTTGTATTTCTGCAGTGGCAGTTGTTACTTCTCCTTTTTCATTTCTAATTCTGTTGATCTGAGTCTTCTCCCTTTTTTTCTTGATGAGTCTGGCTAATGGTTTATCAATTTTGTTTATCTTCTCAAGGAACCAGCTTTTACTTTTATTGGTCTTTGCAACTGTTGCCTTCATTTCTTTTTCATTTATTTCTGACCTGATCTTTATGATTTACTTCCTTCTGCTAACTCTGGGTTTTTTTGGTCCTTCTTTCTCTAATTGCTTTAGGTGTAAGGTTAGGTTGATTATTTGAGATGCTTCTTGTTTCTTGAGGTAGGATTGTATTGCTATGAACTTCCCTCTCAGAACTGCTTTTGCTGAATCCCATAGGTTTTGGGTCATCATGTTTTGATTGTCATTTGTTTCTATGTATTTTTTGATTTCCTCTTTGATTTCTTCAGTGATCTCTTGGTTACTTAGTAGTGTATTGTTTAGCCTCCATGTGTTTGTATTTTTTATGGTTTTCTTTTTCTGTAATTGATATCTAGTCTTATAGCATTGTGGTCAGAATAGATACTTGATACAATTTCAATTTTCTTACATTTACTAAGGCTTGATTTGTGGCCCTGGATATGATCTATCCTGGAGAATGTTCCATGAGCACTTGAGAAGATAGCGTACTCTGTTTTTTTGGATGGAACGTCCTATAAATATCAATTAAGTCCATCTTGTGTAATGTGTCATTTAAAGCTTATGTTTCCTTATTTATTTTCATTTTGGATGATCTGTCTATTGGTGAAAGTGGGGTGTTAAAGTCACTACTATATTGTGTTACTGTCGATTTCCCCTTTTATGGCTCTTAGCATTTGCCTTATGTATTGAGGTGGTCCTCTCTTGGGTGCATAAATATTTACAATTTTTATATCTTCTTCTTGGATTGATCCCTTGATCATTATGTAGTGTCCTTCTTTGTATCTTGTAGTAGTCTTTATCTTAAAGTCTATTTTTTCTGATATGAGAATTGCTACTCCAGCTTTCTTTTGATTTCCATTTGCATGGAATATCTTTTTCCATTCTCTCACTTTCAGTCTGTATGTCTCCCTAGGTCTGAATTGGGTCTTTTGTAGACAGCACATGTATAGGTCTTGTTTTTGTATCCATTCTGCCAGTCTGTGTCTTTTGGTTGGAGCATTGAATCCATTTACATTTAAGGTAATTATCGATATGTATGCTCCCATTAACATTTTCTTCATTGTTTTAGGTTTGTTATTGTAGGTCTTTTCCTTCTCTTGTGTTCCCTGCCTAGAGAGTTTCCATTAGCATTTGTTGTAAAGCTAGTTTGGTGGTGCTGAATTCTCTTAGCTTTTGCTTGTCTGTAAAGGTTTTAATTTCTCCATCAAATCTGAATGAGATCCTTGCTGGGTAGAGTAATGTTGGTTGTAGGTTTTTCCCTTTCATCACTTTAAATATGTCCTGCCAGTCCCTTCTGGCTTGCAGAGTTTCTGCTGAAAGATCAGCTGTTAACCTTATGGAGATTCCGTTGTATGTTATGTGTTGCTTTTCCCTTGCTGCTTTTAATATTTTTTCTTTGTATTTAATCTTTGATGGTTTGATGAATATGTGTGTTGGCGTGTTTCTCCTTGGATTTATCCTGTATGGGACTCTGCACTTCCTGGACTTGAATAACTATTTCCTTTCCCATATTAGGGAAGTTTTCAACTATAATCTCTTCAAATATTTTCTCAGACCCTTTCTTTTTCTCTTCTTCTTCTGGGACCCCTATAATCCAAATGTTGTTGCCTTTAATGTTGTCCCAGAGGTCTCCCAGACTGTACTCAATTCTTTTCATTATTTTTTCTTTATTCTTTTCTGTGGTCATTATTTCTACTATTTTATCCTCCAGGTCACTTATCTGTTCTTCTGCCTCAGTTATTCTGCTATTGATTCCATCTAGAGAATTTTAAATTTCTTTTATTGTGTTGTTCATCATTGTTTGTTTACTCTTTTGCTCTTCCAGGTCGTTGTTAACCATTTCTTGTATTTTCTCCATTCTATTTCCAATATTTTGGATCATCTTTACTATCATTACTCTGAATTCTTTTTCAGGTAGACTGCCTATTTCCTCTTCATTTGTTTGGTCTGGTGGGTTTTTACCTTGCTCCTTCATCTGCTGCATATTTCTCTGTTTTCTCATTTTGCTTAACTTACTGTGTTTGGGGTCTCCTTTTTGCAGGCTACAGGTTCGTAGTTCCCATTGTTTTTGGTGTCTGCCCCCAGGGGGTGAGATTGGTTCAGTGACTTGTGTTGGCTTCCTGGTGGAGGGAACTGGTGCCTGTGTTCTGGTTGGTGGGCTGTATATTTTCTTTCTGTTGGGCAGGACTGCATCTGGTGGTGTATTTTGGGGTGTCTGCGACTGTATTATTATTTTAGGCAGCCTCTTTGCTAAGGGGTGGGGTTGTGTTCCTGTCTTGCTAGTTGTTTGGCATAGGGTGTCCAGTACTGTAGCTTGCTGGTTGTTGAGTGGAGTTGGGTCTTAGTGTAGAGATAGAGATCTCTGGGAGAGCTTTCGCTGTTTGATATTACATGGAGCTGAGAGGTCTCTGGCAAACCAATGTCCTGAACGCGTCTCTCCCACCTCAGAGGCACAGGCCTGACACCCAGCCAGAGCACCAAGACCCTGTCAGCCACACGGCTCAGAAGAAAAGGGAGAAAAAAAGAAATAAATAAATAAAATAAAAAGAAATAAAGTTATTAAAATAGAAAATTTTTTAAATTATTGAAAATAAAAAAATTTAAAAGTAATTAAAAAAAGAAGGAAAGAAGAGAGCAACCACACCAAAAATCAAATCCACCAATGATCAGAAGTGTTAAAAATTATATTAAAGAACAAAAACAAAAGCAAAAATGGATAGACAGAACCCTCGGACAAATGGTAAAAACAAAGCTATACAGACAAAATCACACAAAGAAGCATGCATACACATACACTCTTACAAAAAGAGAAAAAGGAACAAATATATATATTTATATATAAAAAAAAGGAAGAGAGCAACCAAATCAATAAACATTATCTACCAATGATAATAAACTCTAATTACTAAACTAAGAAAAACCTAAAACTAGAAACCAGTCAGTCGCATACAGTAAACCCCACGTCTACAGTTGCTCTCAAAGTTCACTGCCTCAATTTTGGTATGATTCATTGTCTATTCAGGTATTCCGAAGAAGCAGCGTTCATCAAGTTGATTGTGGAGATGTAATCTGCTGCTCCTGAGGCTGCTGGGAGAAATTTCCCTTTCTCTTCTTTGTTCACACAGCTCCTGGGGCTCAGCTTTGGATTGGCCCCCGCCTCTGTATGTAGGTCGCCTGAGGGCATCTGTACCCGCCCAGACAGTGCGGGTTAAAGTAGCAGCTGACTAGGAGGCTCTGGCTCACTCAGGCGCAGGAGTGGGGGTTGGGAGGGGTATGGAATGCGGGACAAGCCTGAGGTGGCAGAGGCCAGCATGACATTTCAACAGCCTGAGATGCACCATGTGTTCTCCTGGGGAAGTTGTCCCTGGATCACGGTACCCTGGCAGTGGCGGGCTGCACAGGCTTCCGGGAGGGGAGGTGTGGATAGTGACCTGTGCTTGCACACAGGCTTCTTGGTGGCTGCAGCAGCAGCCTTAGTGTTTCATGACCATCTTGGTGTCTGCGCTGATAGCCGCGGCTCGTGCCTGTCTCTGGAGCTCGTTTAGGTGGTGCTCTCAATCCCCTCTTCTCTCGCACCCTGAAACAACGGTCTTTTGCCTCTTAGGCAGTTCCAAGCATTTTCCTGGACACCCTCCTGGCTAGCTGTGGTGCACTAGCCCCCTTCAGGCTGTGTTCACGCAGCCAAACCCGGTCCTCTCCCTTGGGATCTGACCTCTGAAGCCCGAGCCTCAGCTCCCAGCCCCCACCTATCCCGGTGAATGAGCAGACAAGCCTCTCAGACTGGTGAGTGCTGGTTGGCACCGATCCTCTGTTGCAGGAATCTCTCCGCTTTGCCCTCTGCACCCCTGTTGCTGCGCTCTCCTCCATGGCTCCAAAGCTTCCCCTCCACCCCCACCCCCCCGTCTCTGCCAGTGAAGGGGCTTCCTAGTGTGGGGAAACTTTTTCTCCTTCACAGCTCCCTGCCAAAGGGGCAGGTCCGGTCCCTCTTTTTTGTCTCTGATTTTTTCTTTTTTCTTTTGCCCTACCCAGGTACGTGGGGAGTTTCTTGCCTTTTGGGAAGTCTGAGGTCTTCTGCCAGCGTTCTGTAGGTGTTCTGTAGGAGTTGTTCCACATGTAGTTGTATTTCTGATGTATTTGTGGGGAGGAAGGTGATCTTCATGTCTTACTCCTCCACCATCTTGAAGGTCTCCCCTGGCCAAGTGACATTCTTGGCCAATTAGACTTTAGGTCCTGCAAAAGAGCCTCTGTGAAATATTCAAGTTCCATGGGGAATGAGAAATAGGAGAGATCTTTGGGACAAATTCAGAGACTGGGTTGAGCAGAAGGTACAGCAGGAAGCAAGATGCTTTCTCACTAGGATATTTATAATCTCAAGATATTGATTTATCTAGGTCTCTTGAAGGGAAACAGACAAAACTGTTATGCAGAACAACACAGTTCTTGGTGACCATCCATGGCCACAGTCATTGGGAACCCTAAAAATGCTTGCTTTAGGGCAATTGCTCCCTGACCACTAATAAAGGAGATAGAGCATAGATGACTTTCTTTGCATACCAGCTGTTTAAATTCTCAATTTGCAGGCAAATAGAGTATGTGTAATTTATGATTATGCTTTGTCTCCTGCATTCTCCTTCCTAACAGGGATACGTTTCAAAGAAAAACATGAGCTCTCTCCTTTATGAAGCCATTAGAAGGTGTCAGACTGCTCAAGCTCCTCAGATAACCGTGTTCTTAGAGCCAGGAGCAGACCCTCACGGTGAACCCTTTCTGCTCTTGTTTACCTCCTTATTAGCCATGAGATTTGTGATGGTTTGAACAAACAAATTAAATTTTGAGATTTTGTGCAAAGAGCAGTTAAACAGTCTTTAGAGGATTATTGGTAATGAAGGAGCATGTTCTGCTCCAAAGTATTGCAAATGGTTGTTTTCTAATCATTCAAGAAAATTTTACCCAAAATAATAGAAGGAATATTGTTATAAGTTCTTATTTACTTAG